>NC_067479.1:112476152-113148652 GCF_947179515.1 Apodemus sylvaticus
ACAAACTATCCCAGTAAGCTGGAAGTGGCCCATGAACTACTATGGTATCACATTTTGAAGTTGATAAGAGAAAAGAGTAATACTATTCTATGACATGAAGCTCATTCACAAGTAATCCATGGGTACAGCTTTACAGTATAGCCACTGGCCCTTATGCACCTCCTATGTCCTCCTCCAACCTATACTGGCAAAGCTACTGAAGTACTATAAAGATGACAGTTAAGCTTCGTGTCTACCACTTGGTCCATGACAGGAAAAGTCTGCAGATCTCTAGAATAGACAACCAGTTAATGTGTGCAAAGAACAATGCCTTCATAATATGTGAGTTTTGCAATGAGCCACACAACGATGCTTCATTTTCTGGTAGAGGATCAGGATTATGACTGGTTCCAAAATTACAGCTCTTTTCATTAGTTGCTCTGGAGATGAATATATGTTCCGTTCTAACCTCAAATTTCCTCCACTTGGCTTTAAATGAGAGTCTTCCGTAGTTAAGAGTTATGCTTACCTGGCAATGCCAGGAAAGAGAAAGAGAGATAAAGGACTAAGGATGAATGCTTGGTTGTCTGTGAATGGTATATCAGGATTTTTGGACTGTGAAGGATGAGCACAGTTAACAGGAGGGATGATGGAAGGGAGTCCATGGACTTATTCATTAACATTATGATGTAAGACATGGAACTCGACTCACTGAACGAAGACCAAGAACACAGATGAGAATTGCTTTCCAACCCTACCTATACTGGTTTGCTTTTTATTGCTAAAACATGATGACCAAAAGCAACTTAGGGAGGAAAAGGTTATTCCAGCTTATAACTTACAGTCCATCATAAAGGGAAGTTAGAACAGAGACTCAAGGCAGGAACCACAACAGAGGCCATGGAGGAATGGCTTGTTCTCCAAGATGTGCTCAGCTACTTTTCTTATATAACCCTAAACCACATTCCTGGGGGTAGCACTGCCTACAGTGTGCTTAGCCCTCCTATAGCTCTCATTAATAAAGGAAATAGCCCAACAGAGTTATCTACAGGTCAATCTGATGCTGACATTTTCTCATTGATGTTCCTTCCTCCTGGATGACACTAGTTGTGTCAAGTTGACCAAAACAAAACAAAACTAGACAGCATGCAATGCAGACAAGCACCGTTTAGTACTTTAGTCACAAAGAACATGGCTTGAGTCCTGCCATTTTGCTATGTTTCAAATCAGAAATTTTTCTTATTTGGCTGGGATTTCTTTTAAAACAGTGTATGACCAAAGTATGGTAGCACCTACCTGTAATTGTCACACTCATGGGACTCAGGCACAAATATCACAAGCTCAAGTCCATCTTGGGCTATGCATGGCAATTATTTTTTTATAAATAAGTGAAACAATATTTTACTAAGGGAAAAATGAAAGTATAGAGAAAGGAAGTAACTGGTTCAAGGTCACTTGAATAGATCACTCCCGGCTACCAAGTGGCAGCATACAAATGGAGCCATATTGCCCTAGAACCGTCCAGAAACTCCTTATAAGCTTCTTGCAGGTCAATCGGCTGCTCTAAAGAAAAACATTCTTTCAAAGGTTGACCTAAAGAATTTTTATTAAAAACTTACCTTGGCAGATAAAAAAAAAAAAGTTTGATTTTTATGGGAAACATTTTCTATTACCTTGTAAATCCTGTAGATTGATTGAAGCGATGTAAGCGGCATTCACAGCCTGGGAGCCAATGTCTGTGAATGCTATTTCAAGGCTCTAAGCTCTACTGTAGCTATTATATGATCAGGAGAGATTTTCTCCCAGGGCCACCTTCAATTTTTCTAGGAGAATCTGCAATGATCGTTGTAGCTAGCCTTCCATCCCCAACATAAGGGAGGATGACAGGGCTGCCAGCCAAGAATTTGAACAGTAATTCTTGCTTTCTGAGACATCCATTTCAGATATCAGAGTGAAGTTAGTCAGAGATGAGAGTAAGAAAGGGAAGACGGAAGAGAGAGAACCCCAAGAATATTGCTAATTCTACTTTTCACAGTCAACTAAAACAGAATTGAAAGCTATGTCAATATGATCCCATTTGCATCACAAAGAATAATTTTTAATTTTTCTAGTTCTAGTTGATTTATAGTTTTTCTTTTTGTTATTATTTTATTTTATTTCTTATTGGGGGCTAGTGGTCAAACGGTGAGCCATCCTCAAGCTATACAAATGTGCTACCATTGAACCACATCCTCAGGTCCTGACTTTTACAAATTATTTACAGTGTATATGTGTGCACACACTTCTTGTGCATGTCTGCATGTGCACACTCACACATGTGGAAGTCAGAGGATAACTTGAGTCAGTTCTCTCCCTTCATCTTGTGATACCCAGGGCTTCATGTGCTTTGGATAGCACTCTTCCAACTGAGTAACTGTAACTCGGGCTACATCTCAGCCCCAGCCTTGATTTTATTTTGAGACAGGGTTACATGTAGGCTAGTATGGCTTTAAACCTAAAACCTCTTGCCTCTGGGGTTACCAGAGAGCAAATTTGTTTGTGATGCAAATGGAATCATATTGAGTGGCAAGTATCTAAGTAACCCAAGTACTAGGATTGCCAGCACACACTGCCACAGCCAGCCATCTATAATTTTGAATGTTCTTCAGTGGCTATGTATTACTAAGATGAAAAGTTACTCAAGAAGACCAGAGAGATAGCTCAGTGGATCAAAGCACTTGTTTCTGAGCCATACACTCATGTGCGATCCCTGGACTCCAAGGGTTGGAAGGAGAGAACTCCCAAAAGTTGTATTCTGACCTAAACACACACAGACACACAGACACAGACACAGACACACACACACACACACACACACACACACACACACACAAATAAATAAATGCAAGAAAAATTAAAAGTAAATAAAACAAAATGTGAAAAGAAAACTTTGAATGACCAGACCAGCATACATTTCATTAACTCATCTGATTCTGAAGATTCCAAAAAATGTAAATGCAAATGGTTTTGGAAGTTTCTGAGAAACTCGCTGTTTCTTTAGCTTGTACGTGAAGGACTGTAGACTCCTTCAAGTTCAAATTAGTCCTGAACACAGAAAACCAGTTCCCAGTTCTCTCATGAGAATGAGGACTGTACCTCTCCTAGTTGGAAAAGAAGAAGCTACACCATCCTACAGATTGTGTGGGAGTGATGCCCTTCCTAAGGACCCAATCAAAGGTATAAAGCAGGCCCTGAGATTTCAGACAGCTGCCAGCCGCCTCCTTAGAAATTCGACCTGTTAATTGGGAGACATGTGTTCAAAGCATAATCAAACTTTCTACTGTTTGATGATTAATTCAAGGAGCTATTGTTCCCTTTTCCAAGAAAAGGGAACAGAACAGGATTTTAGCTTATGAAAAAAGGGAATATTTCAAAACATTCTTAGAGCTTGGTTTTCTTTTCCTGGAAATTACCTCCTCAGGCAGAACTCTTAACTCTGTGGTTCTCAACTGGCTAGATATATTTCCTCTCTGGGAGACATCTGACAAGGTGTAGAGACAGGAGTAGGTTATAGTTGGCATGTGGTAGGTAAATGCTAGGAATACTAGTAACTGTCTGATGATATATAAGACAAAGCAAGTCTGCCCAGTGTTTAACACCAAGGTTAGAAACCCTGTGTGTGTGATAATGGCAGAAATCCTTTGGAAGCTTTGAAGATACTTTATATTATTATTATTATTATTATTTTGTTGTTGTTATAGAAAGACCCAGAAAAATACACATGGCTCTATCTTCCACAACCAGCAGGTCAAAACAGTCTTTAAATGTTCTCTTTTCTTGGTTATACCATGCAATACAAGCATCCACATTTGAATGGCACAGAAAGGAAGCTAACTCTATGTGCCAGCTCCAGTCTGTAAGCAGTGACTTCTAGTTTGGGCTTTCTGAAGGCACCTGGAGTTGGGGGTTGAGGTATGAGGTGTTTATCAACACCTACAAATAAAAGGAGGAGAGCTAGGATTAGACAGGGATGGGGTAGAGAACACAGCACAAAGCTGGTACCACCTCCACCCACCTGGACTGTGCTGGAGCCAGTGTTTCCCTAAAGAGCTGGCTCAGAGTAGCCTGGAGCATCTGGGTCTTTACAAATGCCCTCTCCTAATTATCACCCTGGCTCAGACTCTCCTGAGGAGGACTGAGCCAAAGAAGGCATTGTGGGACCATAATGGCCTAGAGTTACAGAGGAATTGTCAAGGGAGCTTCAGCCCCAGATATCTCAAACATGAAGATGTCAGGAGTTGGCTACCTCCTCTATCCCTGGTGCCATAAAACCAACTGACCCACCATAATCTCTTGTAAGAATTCATCACTCTGACAGTTATCAGGCTTCATCAATTGTTTGACCTTATGAGATTTTTCTCCCCTGAACCTATTGCCCCTGAGTATGTACATGAAGCGTCTTCCAACATTCCTACACTGCCAATGGTATATACAGCCATTTAAACCTTGTCCCAGAGACCCTGCCCACCTCACCAGGGACATAAATACCCCTTTACACACTCACTTCCTGAATAAATGAACCAGTTCTTCAAAGCTGTTCCCAGGTGTGTTCATTGCCCAAGGACTTGTCACCCACCAAGATCCTGCTTTGCATCCACCCACCTAGGCCCTGCTAAGCTTCCCTCCCTCCAGTCAGGCTCAGTTCACAATGAGTCCAGCTACCCAGAGCAGGAAGGGGACACAACAAGGGATGAGTTTCAGTTGGAGACTCCAGTGCAGCTACAGTTGAACTTCATATGTTAATAGCTGGACTCTCAGCAACTGACACTCCTTGGTCCTCAAGAGCAAACCTCTCCATGAAAGCATTCTACATTATACATCTCCATGAGTACCATGGGTACTTCCATTACCAGTGAAAAGGCATCGTGCCAGGATCCATTAGTAATGTCTGCTATGAAGCAGGTGCGGAGCATCTCTATCAAGCATTTGGCAACTCTACAATAGAAATACATCCCAATAAATAAAGACTATAATTGCAGTATCATGGGGAGAACTGAAAACGAATTGGGTCTTAAGTCTAAAAAGAGCATCCAAGTCACTCTATCAATTGCTTTACTCATCATTCTGACAAAATACCTGATGGTAGTTTATTTGCATCCCAGTTTCAGAGAATGTAAGGAAGGGGTGGTGGCTGGAATGGGCTGGTCTGTAGATAGGAATTTAGAGAAGCAGCATCTCTCATCACCACTGACTCCAAGAAGTAGATAGCTCAGGTCAGAAGGGGCTAGGCTATAACACTCAAAGCCCCACTCCCAATGACTTACTTCTACCAACTGCCCTCCCACAGCAAAAGTTCTGAAAACTCCCCAAACAGTGACATCTCCTGGGAATCAATTGTTCAAGTGCATGAATCTGTGGGGATGTTTTAAATTCAAACCATAGATCATCCTTTCAGCCTCTGATGCAGAAATGCATAGTTTTCCTTTGTTTGTTCCACGTGCACTTATGAAGGGCCCATCATGTGTCAAGCATGAAGCTGGTATGTGAAGGAAATGATAATCAATAAATAACAGAGGAATTCAGACCTGTAGACCAGACTGATATTTCTTTTTTTTTAAGGCATATCTTTACACTTTATTCTACTATACTAACAATTTTGCTTGGTTACACACACACACACACACACACACACACACGCACGCACAAAATAAAATTTAAAGGAAACAGTACTTAGTTGTTTTCCACACATATGTTTTGGGGTTTTTTTGTTTGTTTGTTTTTATAATTCTCTCAATATGTCAACAACTTATCACAGTAAAAAGCCTATATAATATTTTGTGTGACAATGTTTATAATATATCTGATAAATAACTTTCTTCAGTTAGAAAAATCCCAGTCTCAGAAGTGGAGATATAACAGGAAAGAAGGGAAATATTTTCTTTTCACAGGTCATGCTATCTTTAAAGTGGTTTCTTCTTGATTTTATGGATTGTATCTAACTGGAGGAAACATACAAGGAACAATTTCTTTTTATCATTCTACATCAAAATAAATCACAGTGTATGTATCTGCTTTCCCTGAAAAAAATTTTTTTACTTCCTTTGACCTGATTTTCTGTGATGAAAATGACTTACTTAAATTACATTATTATATAATGATCTTAAAATCTCACCATATTTGCTATTGAAAGAAAGTTTTTTATATCTATCAGAAAATACTATTAATGGCCCTAGACAGTAAATGTGGGAAGGTTTTAGCTGTCAAACATGTCACACACACAGACATACATACACATACACACATACAAACATACATAGATACATATACACACACATATATGAAATAATTTGATCAAATATAAGAGGATATGTGGAAAGCATGGCAACATGTAGGCTGATAAAGTGCTAGAGAGGAAGCTGAGAGTTTTTCATCTAGATCAATAGGTAGCAGGAAGCAGGAAGCACTAGTGACAGAGTGACCAAGATTGAGCTTCTGAAAACTCAGTTCCACCCCACTAGCACATCTGTTCCAGTAAAGTCACGCCTACTCCAACAACGCCACACCTCCTAATAGTGTCACATGCTGTGAGTCTATTGGATCCATTTGTATGCAAACAACCAAAATCTATACCCTGCCTCCATACGCTTGTAGCCAAATTGTAATGCAAAAGGAATTTAGACTAACTTTAAAAGTCCTCATAGTCTATAACAGCACCAAATTTCTTTAAAAGTTCAAAGCCTCTTCTCAAGCTCATATAATCTCTTAACTGTAATCCCCTATAAAATACAAAATGAAAAAGCAGATAAAATACTTGCAATATATAATGACACATGATATGTATTACAATTACAAAATGGTGGAAAGGAAGTACAGGGAGGAAATATTGTATCAAACTCAACTGAAAACTAGCTGGGAAAATTCTAAAGTGCATCTCAATGTCTGATGTCTAAAGATTCTTCTGATCTCCAACTCCTTTCAGCTTTGTTGACTGGAGCATACTTCCTTGTATTGAGGTGGTTCGTTGCCTGTTAGCAGCATTCCTTAATAAGTGTTCCTTGACTCTGGTATCAGCAATATTTTGGAATACCCAAGCAATGCATGCTAGTAGATAACAGCCTCTCTAGGCCTTCATGCAAGGACTCCACACATACTTCCTGTATTCTGGGGCTCTCTTTAGTCAAAGAGGGATGTTCATTATCAACTTTCTTCTATCATTTACAATAAATCCAGAACCACACGGCAGAAACTTCCAAGTGCTATTGTTTTTTGGAGCTGGAACTTGTTCCCCCTCATTCAATTACACCTTCACAGTCTTTTTGTTTTTAACATAAACTTTCTGAACTTTTCTGTCCTAGAACTCACTCTATAAACCAAGCTGGCCTCAAATTCAGAGATACACCAGCCTCTGCTTTCCAAGTACGTTGATGAAAGTTGTGCTCCACTATGCCTAGCCCTGTGTTTCCTTTTCATAAACTGGAGAGGTTTTTTTCTTTCTTTGTTTGTTTGTTTGTTTGTTTGTTTTTTATTCGATATATTTTTTATTTACATTTCAAATGATTTCCCCTTTTCAGGCCCCCCACTCCCCGAAAGTCACATAAGCCATCTTCCCTCCCACTGTTCTCCCATCCACCCCTTCCCACTTCCCTGTTCTGGTTTTGCCTTATACTGCTGCACTGAGTCTTTCCAGAACCAGAGGCCACTCCTCCGTTCTTCTTGTACCTCATTTGATGTGTGGATTATGTTTTGGGTATTCCAATTTTCTAGGCTAATATCCACTTATTAGTGAGTGCATACCATGATTGATCTTTTGAGACTGGGTTACCTCACTTAGTATGATGTTCTCCAGCTCCATCCATTTGTCTAAGAATTTCATGAATTCATTGTTTCTAATGGCTGAATAGTACTCCATTGTGTATATATACCACATTTTTTGCATCCATTTTTCCATTGAGGGACACCTAGGTTCTTTCCAGCTTCTGGCTATTATAAATAGGGCTGCTATGAATATAGTGGAGCATGTATCCTTATTACCTGCTGGGGAATCCTCTGGGTATAACCTAGGAGTGGTATAGCAGAATCCTCTGGAGGTGACATGACCAGTTTTCTGAGGAACCGCCAGACTGATTTCCAGAGTGGTTATAACCCCACCAGCAGTGGAGGAGTGTTCCTCTTTCTCCACATCCTCACCAACACCTGCTGTCTCCTGAATTTTTAATCTTAGCCACAAACTGATATTTCTTAAACAGTAACTTTAGGTTTTTCCCAATTAGTTTCGTGTGTACCATCAGCCCACTTTTCAGTGTCTACAGCCCTAATTGGAAAAGGCTTATGATGAATGAGACTTTGTGATTCCAGCAAGCCTTCAGCTTTAATCCTCTCCCTAGCTTTGACTTTGGAAATCAAGTAAGGGAAAGGCTTATTGCTGTGTGAATGTTATTTCTCGGGGTTTGGTTACACCCCAACTCTGTGTAGGAAAGGGAAAATGGGGATGCAGAAGGGGAAGTATTTGATGATCCAATGTCAGCCAGGGAGCTGGAAAGCACACAGCTAATAGCTGCAACGGTTGCAGCATTTGGTTATGATTTACATAAATGCAACTAGTGACAGTTTTCAAACACTAGGAAATCATGGTTACTTTTTAAAATTGAAAGGATGAGTGATGTGAAGAGCTCAGTTGATTATTTGTGTCCTCAAGCCTGCCTGCAGTCAAATAGATGAGTATCTTTCAATGTTTTTACAGATTTTATTTCTTTTTACTTACATGGGTGTGCCCAAATGTGTGTCTGAGCACCATGGGTATGCAGTGCTTGCAGAGGCCAGAAAAGAGCCTCACATCCTCCGGCAAAAGTTCATGGTACCATGTGGGTAGTGGGAATTGAACCTCAGGCCTCTCTTAGAGCAGCCAGAGCTCCTAATCACTGAGCTATCTCTCCAGCACAAATGGCTATGACTAATGCTACTTTCACTGGAATAGATACAACTCAAATTTGTTTTGTGTTTATCTAGGCTGGTGTGACAGTCATGTATGTAGGTAACAATATTAGAGAAAGATCAAGAAGACAATAAAACTGCCAGGGTTTCTTATTTAAAGTCTTCACAGAAAGCAGAGATGATAAGCTCACAAATGAAATGCTGTTAATTATATTCCTAAGTAATTCTAATCCAAAAGGGATCATTTTACTTTTTCCAACTGTAGATAATTTGTTTATTATAGATAAATCAGGGTAATGGTAGGTCAGGCATAATAGTAGTAGCACTGAATGCAAGCTCCTATGCATGTGTCCCAGTCCAAAGCCTCTCTGTCATCAGCTCCTGAGACAGTGTGATTCAAGACTTCCTTGATTCAAGGAGTGGAAATGTGGCCTTTAATTCTTTAGCACATGATATGTCCTATCAATTATATTTCTGCTTTGCTTCAGTAAAGTAATATGAATTATTATGGCTGCTTCACAAAGTAGAAAGCAGTTGAGGATTAGAGAACTCCCCGTCCACATAGCAATTAAGTACATACAAGATCAACACAGAAATGCTATATGGAAAATAATTTTCCAAGATCAGCCTAACAGGATTTACCTAGGTTAAACAGGTCAAAGGTTATTTTTGTGCTAATCCCTTCACTTGGGCTAAGCTCTACAGGACAGAACTTCTTGCAATTCATAGTTCCTATCTTCAAACAAAATTAGTCTGTGAATCCTTTTTCACCCAGATCCTACAAATAGATCTTAAAAATTTATAGCAGCTCTCTCCTCACATCTTAAATATTTGGGGGGGAGGATACAAATTTTAATTGCACTTATTTTTGTATGTAATTTTAAATACAGAAAGCACTATAAGAAGATTCATCTTGCCTGTCTGTCTGCTGTGAATTAGATTTTTTTTGCAAAAGGCCGGTGGTTCTAGCTATGCATTGTTACAGCTCCTGAAGGAAGACAGCAGGAGGACTGGCCATGGCTGGATTGCAGTGGGCACTTCTGCTGATAGTGATTGGACATGTATATCAGCAGGTGGTTTGGGAGTCAAAGATGTTGCAGATGGTTCATAGGTAGGGACATGATAGTGTAATTGAAAACTTATCGGTTTTCATTTTCTGAACTATAAGAGTACTAAAGACCAGCACAGGACACCCTAGAGCTTGAAAATGAATAGATTTCCTCTCTGAGATATGAATTTCAATGTGTCTTCCCCCCCACAACAGAGAATCAGACATGAAGTAGCAAAGGGACTCTATGTCTATTGGAAATGCAAGATCAAAGGAAGATCAGCTGTCACAATGGAGCTGATGGCCTGTCTCACTAAATGGTCAACTCACATATGGGTTCCTGTGTTCTCACCACAGAGAGACCCACTACACCTATACCTCAACCCTAAAGCAAACAGAAAAATAGGAATAATAGGTGCTGCCAAAGGGAGGCACTAAGGAAGATCAAACAAAAATATTCAGAGCAGGTATCTGCTGACATGGATCTATTTAAAAATGGCAGATAACAATTTCAATGAACAAATTTGCAGAGGCTCAGATTCATGTATAATTCCCACATGTATTTGCATTCAGATACAGTATACTTCTTTTAAATATATGATTGTTAAACTTTCTTTAAAGATCAGCATGTGGGCTGAAGCTGGGGGTATCATTGATAAGCTATGAATTTAGTGATCCATTAAAGGAGTCTGTAACATTGAAGCAAAGACTCAATTAGCTGAAAACATGGGCAAAGGGAGAAAAGATTTAGCTTCTAAATTATGAAAATACAAAGAATCCATTTGTGGGGTTGGGGCAGATAAAACCAGCAGTGGTTATATAATTGAGGAATAAAATACCCCACATGGGAGAGGGATGTGAATCCTGAGCTTGTGTAATTTGAAACAAGACCACTAGATCTCAGAAGACTCTAGAATTCCAGAAACAAATTATTGTTAAAAAAATAAAATAATGCTTGGGCTGGGAAGTTGGTTCAGTGGGAAAAACACTAACTGCAGAAGTGTGAGGACCTGAGTTCAAATCCCCAGAATTCGCATAAAGAATCATGTTCTTAGTCCCAGCATTTCTACAGTAAGATAAGAGGCAGAGACAAGAGACCTCTTGAACACTCCAGGCTTGCTAGCCTGGCACATACATCAGTGGACAACAAGAAAGAGAAGTGGACAACAAACAACAGGTAATAAACAGAGGGCTAAAACCAATAAAATAGGAACAACAAAAACAATACAAAGAATCAAGTAAACAGAAAGTTGGTTGAGAAATCAACAAGGACAAAGGCTTATCCAATCTAACTAAAAGGCAGAGAGAGAGGACATCCAAATTAACAAAATCAAAAAAAAAAGGGGGGGTGGACATAATAATATACATGGAGGAAATACAAAGAATCATTAGGTCAAAAACATTACTTTAAAAAAATGTATTAGACAAAATTGGAAAGCCTAAAGGAAATGAGCAATTTTATTAATAAATTTTACTTAAAATAATATCAGGTACTCTTGCCCCTCTTCTCTTGCCCTTTCTCTCTTGTCCACGCTCTCCCCCTGTTCCCCTCTCTCCATTCTTTTCCCCTCTTCCTACATGGTCATGGCCATCTCTCACCACTATCTTTTCTTTCTCTCTTTACTTCTCTATCTCTCTTTCTTTTCCTACTTTCTTATAATAAAGCTTTAAAACCAAAAAAATAGTAATGTCAGGTAAACAATGTAAATAGACCTATAGCCCCTAAAGAAATAGAAGCAGTCATTAAAAGTCTCCCAACCAAAAAAAGAACCCCCAGAGGCAGACAATTTTAGCACAGGTTCTATCAGATTTTTCCAAGAAGAGTTAATGCCAATACTCCTCAAATTATCCCACAAAACAGAAACAGAAAGAATATTCCCAAGTTCACTTTATGAAGCCACACTCACCCTGATACCTAAACTACACAAAACCTCAACAACAAAAAAAAAGAGAAGTACAGACCTGTGAACACTGATGCAAAAATACTCAATGAAACACTTGCAAACCAAGTCCATAATTATATCAAAAAGATCATCCACCATGATCAAGTAGACTTCATCCCAGAGATGAAAATCTGTCAAGGTAAACTACCATATAAGCAAACTGAAAGAAAAAAAAACACTTGATCATCTCATTCAGTGCTGAAAAGACCTTTGACAAAATTCAACACCCCTTCTTATTAAAAGTCTTGGAGAAATCAAGGATACAAGGGACATATATAAACATAAACACAAACAAGACAATTTACAAGAAGTCTACAGCCAACATCAAACTAAATGAAGAGAAACTCAAAGCAATAGGTCGAAAATCAGAAACAAGATAAGGCTGTCCATTCTTTTCATTTCTGTTCAGTATACACTTAAAGGTCTAGCTAGAACCATAAGACAACTAAAGGAGATCAAGGAGATACAAATTGGAAAGGAAGAAGTCAAAGTATCAATATTTGTAGATGATATGATAGCGTACATAAGCAACCCCAAAAATTCTACTAGAAAATCCCTACAGCTAATAAATGTGCACAGCAAAGTGGATGGATACAAAATTAACTCAAAGAAATCAGTATCCTTTCTATATGCAAACAATAATTGGGCTGAGAAAGAAATCAGGGAAACAATATCCTTTACAACAGCCACAAATAACAAAATATCTTGGTGTAATTCTAACCAAGCAAGTGAAAGACCTGTGTAAAAAGCACTTCAAGTCTTTGCAGAAAGAAGTTGAAGAAGACATTGGAAGATAAAATAATCTCCCATGCACACGGATTGTGAGGATTAACATTATAAAAATGGCCATTTTACCAAAAACAATCTATAGATTAAACAAAATCTCCATCAAAATTCCAACACAACTCTTTACAGAAGTTAAAGGAACTATACTCAATGTAATATGGAAACCCCAGATAGCTAAGACAATCCTGTACAATAAAAGAATATCCTGAGATATCACCAGTCCAGATTTCAACCTCTACTAAAGAGCTATAGTAACAAAAACACATGATATTGGCATAAAAGCAGACAAGTTGATCAATGCAATTGAACTGAAGATCCAGATGTAAATCTATAAACCTATGGACATCTTATTATTAATAAAGAAGCCAACATTATAAAATGGAAAATAGAAAGCATCTTCAACAAATGTTGCTGGACTAATTGTATATCTGCATGTAGAAGAATGCAAAAAGATACATATCTACCACCATGCACAAAACTGAAGTCAATGTAGATCCAAAGACCTCAACATAAAACCAGATACACTAAATCTAATAGAAGAGAAAGAGCCTTGAACCGAACACCAATAGCTCAGGCACAAGAGTAACAAATGCTACATCATGAAGCTGTAATACTTTTGTAAGGCAAAGGACAGCATCAATAGGACAAAATAGCAGCCTACAGAATGGTACAAGATCTTCACCAACCCTACATCTGACAGAGGGTTAATTTCCAAAATATATAAGTGACAGGCATTAGAGAGATATCTAAAGTCCAGGGAATGCAGGCATCAAAGAATGGCAGAGACAGGAGCAATTCCTCCCCAGAAACTACAATGAACATCTGCCCTATTAGCAGCCACATAGCATCTTAGCTTCCAGAGCAGTAGGTATATATACATTTTTGTTGCTTTAAGTTACCCTGTTTGTAGGAATGTAAATGTCACCTCAGGAAACTGATAAAATCATATTATTAAATTGGACAAAAGGACATCACAAATAAGTATAGTTTGGAGGCAAGTTGACATTGACACAAAGATTCCAACACAAGGTCTGACCCCCGAGGGCAGCTGTACCTCTTCCCTCCAAAACAACTCCTCAGAGGGTTTCCATTCCAGGTCTTTTCTTCTGAGAGGTCTGCAACAGCATTCCAAACCACTAAACAAGTTGAGACAAGCCTGTTTATACATGTTTGTGTTTTCCCCATCAAAGCCCAGGTGGCAGCAGATGGATACTCTATTCATCAAATCCTAATTGATCCTAGGAGAGGCTGCCTGGAGAGTGAAGAGCACTTTCCCAGACATTCTTTGGTCTCTCCCCTGAAGGAGAATTACATTGCCATCTGGAAAAAAGCAGGCTGCTCCTTTCACAGACATTGTTAAGCTAATTACCAACCGGTTCCAGCCTATAAATCCCAGAACTTGCCCTGTATTCCTATGTCTCTGGTTTACAGGTTAGGAAGTACTGCCAGTTGAAGACTTCGAGCTGTGTACTGTTTCTTCTCCCAACTCAGTATGAAACAGAATGAAGCACTGAGGGCTTTGGTGTGCATTACAGATCAGGTTGTCATGCAAATATGAAAATCACCAGCAGCCACGTAAAACACTGAGCACAGCAGCACATGCCTGTGATCCCAGTTCCTAAAAGATGGAGGCAGGAGGATCCAAGGTATTGCAGGCCAGTCAGCCCAGCTAACTCAGAAATCCTGTCATTCAGTTAAAGATCCTGTCTCAAAAATAAGTTAGGAAACCATACATAGTTACATTTGCCTTTAATCCCTACACTCAGGAAGCAGGAACTGGCTGATCTTTGTGAGTTCAAGGCCAGCTAGGCAGGCTACATAGTGAATTTCAGGTCAGCTATGGATAAATAATGACCTCAAAAAACTTTTTTAAGTGAGAAATATTAGAGAAGACACCCGACATTTACTTCTGGCCTCTGCATATTTGCATCCATATATAATGAGCATCTATGTATACATAATAGACATGAGCACACACATAGATAGATAGATAGATAGATAGATAGATAGATAGATAGACAGACAGACAGACAGACAGACAGACAGACAGGTAGATAGATAGATAGATAGATAGATAGATAGATAGATAGATAGATAGATAGATAGATAGATAGATAAAGCTGTGATTTAAAGCATACATCTTCTAAAAGATTGGGCTTCAGAGAGACAAAAGGACTTGTCATACTTCAAAATCATTGATAGGCTTTGTGCTATAATGCCTCTTGAAGATCAATCCCTCAAGCACATATAAGTAAGAAATAATCCTGCATAATTTCAGGTATTAGCTGTTGGGAGATCAGGTCTCCCAAATCTTGAACTAAAGCGTTTGTGGTAATTTGAAACCCTGATATCTTCTGATTCAAATATTAGTTTAATATTGCCCATGGTGTATATCTTACTCTGATTATTACTAATTAAAAGTACATATATCCCAAATGAATTCCATTGTGGGATGAGTGTTAATACAGCTTCTCAACAGTTCTTGTGGGCTCCTGTCCTTGTCTCATGTCCAGATCAGAGGACATGAAAAAGCCCAAATGAATCAGAAATCTGTCTATGTACACAGCTTTTGAAAAGCTGGACACTGGCATCTCCTTAGTAAGTCATTAATAACTAAAGTCTTCAGGTGGTCTTCCTCTAGAGACCTATCAAAAGAAAACTAAAAACAAAATCAATTGTACTCTTGTAAGATCCTATATTTTCTTTTTACAACTACAAGAAATGAAATAAAACAAAACAAACCACCTTTCCTGAAGATGATTCCCATTCATGTTCTGTAAGTTACAGTGGAATAAGTAACATGAATCAAAGGCAAGAAACGTACTTATATACTCAAATGCTTTTATTTACTGAGTAGGTATGGAGTGCAAGCATGTGCTGAACTACATCAGAGAGGAAAACAGTGATGATCAAAAGGAGCTATACCCTTTGAGCCCTGGAGGACACACGATATAGATAGATTTGCTTCTTGTTGTCAGGAAAACATAGCCAAAGGCTTAAAGATGACAGCTTTTGCTGCTCTCCACCAGAACCAGCTTATTCTAGAAAGCTATAAACATGCACACAGCAGCTGAACTCAGGCCTACAACTTAAATTTAGGTAGCTATGCCAGTAACACCCACAAAAATGCCATCACTCAGAGGAACTATTGTTGCAGGGGAATTTTCAAGGATGTTGACTCCTCCAAGGGACTAGCTTCTGAGAGGATGTTTATGCTCCCAAAGGACTCTTCCTGGTGCCCAAGTGTCTTCCACTTTCTTGCACCTGTTCTGCTATTGTATGCATACACATTCCCAGAGACTGTGGAAAAGAAAACCATAGAGAAAGTGGATTATTATGACAAACTTGCACCAAGTGTTTATGGAATATTTGTTGTGTAGTCCAGAGAGTGACTGGCTTGGCTTCTCAAGTCTTGCATTTTTACCAAATGAAAAAGAAGCAAATGATGGCAGCTTGAGATTTTCACATGCACATAAAAACATGTGAATCCTTCTTCTAGTGAATCCTTTGGTGGAAAGACAGTACTGTGAACTGAGCAGTTACAAGACTCTCCCCCAAATGATTAATTCTACATAAAGAGATACATATTTCAGGACATGCAAAACATTGATGAAGTCTGAAATTTCTGGTATACATGGTTGTATTGTTCCAATGTTAGTTTCTTACTTTAGACAACATATTGTTGTTATGAAAGATAGTCCCTTTAGGACAATGGTTCTCAGCCTGTGGGCCAAGCTCCCTTTGGGGGTCAAATATCAGATATACATGTCACATATTTATATTATGATTCCTAACAATAGAACATTATAGTTAAGAAGTAGCAACAAAATAACTTTATGGTCAGCACAACATATTAAACTCACGGCATTAGAAAGGTTGAGAACCAACTCCTTTAGGACAGATACTGATCAATTCTACACAGATTTAGTTTCTAGTTTTCAGCAAAACATAGCCAAAGACTTTAAGGTGACATCTCTTAACAATTTTTATAAGCCTATAACTATGTTTTTTGAGTTTAAAAGATAATAACTCAAAACTGTACTGCCTCCCACCCCCAAAAGTACCTTAATTGATCTGAGGTTTTCCAATCAACTTTCAGAGACTTAATAATGAAATATTGGCAGAAGAATTGGGAATAAAACTTGAAAAGTAGGCTATCAAGCAAGCTATGGCTGCTTATTATGTGGCTAGATACAAACTTAACATTAGTAAAAATGATTGCTGCAGTGCTGATCAGTAGTAGAAGTATTTCAAGAGTTATGTGCAGTGTTTTCATGCCAAGAACACCCAATAAATATGTTGGAGAGAGGCTTACATATTAGAAATGAGTAAACCAAGATACACAAGTGTTAACATACTTATACCACATGTAAATGAGTACAGAGCTCTAACACTAACAGCCAATGGTAGGAAGGAGACTATATCATCATCTGTTCATTTGAATCCACAAATATGATTTATGGTTCACATTCTAGGTTCTACCAATGCCAATAAGAAACAGCACACACAGATTAATACCAGTGTTGTGTAAAGCTGTACTATGTTGATCCAGTCCTGAAAATCCATTCACTAAAAGATGATTCTTCTTCTACTGTGGATGTTAACACCATCCTTTATTGAAAAAACCGCAGTCTACATACACACACACACACACACACACACACACACACACACACACGCAAATCTATACCACCAAAACAAGCTATACCCTTATCCAATAGCTCACACTGGAACTTGAAAATGATAGATATTCAAGTAGCACAGGGAAGTAGCTAAACACCCAGGAGTACAGAGAGGACAGTCAGCACATGTGGGACCTCCTCTGCCACTCAGATGATCATATCCAGAACCTTCTGTCAGAAGCCCTCCAGTTTCTGTCTCCAGCTTGGGGCCACAGCTTGCCATATCCAGGTGGCACAGAGAGATATATGACCACCCAGGAGTGTGAAGAAGCCAGTCAGCATAGGTAGGACCTCCCCTGCTGCTCAGAAGATCAGATCCAGAACCCTCAGTTGGGAGCCTTCTGGTTTCTGCCTCTGGCTCAGGACTATCCTCCTCCACAGATGTAATATACAATTGGAGCACAGAGGTAGCTAATCACCTAGGAATGCAGAGAGGCTACACAGCACAGGTAGGACTACCCCTGCTATGCAAAGGAAAGAGCTGGAATCCATGAGGACAGAAAAGCCTAGGAGCAGCCTGGGATAGGAGTGTTCCAATTTGCTCCTACACCCAGAGCTGATCAGGGCCACACAGCTACATACCCAAATACAACCACAAGAGAGCAGATCTTGCAGGAGTACTTACATACCTGTGTACACAGAAAGAAAGGTCTCCCAGAAGCACAGATACAGAGGGTTCCATGACAGATAAGCCACAGTCAGAAACAGCAACACCAGCTAACACCAGAGATAACCAGATGGCCAAAGGCAAATGTCAGAACATTCTCAACAGAAACCAAGGCAAAATGGCACCTTTTGAACTAAGTTCTCCCACAAAAGCAAGTCCTGGATACCCCAACACACCATAAAAGCAAGATCTGGATTTAAAATCACATCTCATGATACTAATAGATTTCAAGAAGGACATAAATAACTCTCTTAAAGAAATACAGGAGAACATGAGTCAACAGGTAGAAGTCCTTAAAAAGGAAACACAAAAATCCATTTAAAAAAATACAGGAGAACATGAATCAACAGGTAGAAGCCTGTAAAGAGGAAACACAAAAATCACTTAAAGAAACACAGGAGAACATTGGTCAATATGCAGAAGCCTTTAAAGAGGAAACAAAAAATCCCTGAAAGAATTACAAGAAAACACAAACAAACAAGTGAAGGAACTGAACAAAACCATCCAGGATCTAAAGACAAAAGTAGAAACAACTATGAAATCACAGAAGGAGACAACTCTGAAGAGAGAAACATTGGAAAGAAATCAGGAGTCATAAGTGCAAACATCAACAACAGAATACAATAAATGGAAGAAAGAAACTCAGGTGCTGAAGATACCCTAGAAATCATTGACTCAATAGTCAAAGAAAATGCAAAGTACAAACAGCCTGTAGCCGAAAACATCCAGGAAATCCAGGACACAATGAGAAGACCAAACCAAAGGATTATACTTATAGATAAGAGAAAAGATTTACAAATTAAAGGGCCAGTAAATATCTTCAGCAGAATTATAGAAGAAAACTTCCCTATCCTAAAGAAAGAGATGCACATGTACATATAAGAAGCATACAGAACTCCAAACAGAAGAGAACAGAACAGAAATTCCTCCCATCACATAATAATCAAAACAGCAAATGTGCTAAACAAAGAAAGAATATTAAAAGCAGTAAGAGAAAAAGGCCAAGTGACATATAAAGGAAGACCTATCAGAATTACACCAGACTTCTAACCAGAGACCATGAAAGCAAGAAGATCCTGGGCAGATCTCATACAGACCCTAAGAGAACACAAATGCCAGCCCAGACTACTATACCCAGCAAAACTCTCAATCAACATAGATGGAGAAACCAAGATATTTTCTGATAAAACCAAATTTACACAATATCTTTTGACAAATCCAGTCCCACAAGGGATAATAGATGGAAAATACCAATATAAGGAGGGCAACTACACCCTAGAAAAAGCAGCATAGTGATCTTCTTTCAACAAACCCAAAAGAAGATAGCCACACAAACATAAAAATAACATCAAAACAACAGGAACCAACAATCACTATTCCTTAATATCTCTTAACATCAATGGACTTAATGCCGTAATAAAAAGACTAACAGATGGGATACATATACAGGACCTGGCATTTTACTGCATACAGGAAACACAACTCAGTGTCAAAGACAAAAACTGCCTCAGAGTAAAAGGCTGGAAAATAATTTTCCTAGTAAATGAATCCAGGAAACAAGCTGGAGTTGCATTCTAATATCAGATAAAATTGGCTTTCAACCAAAAGTCATCAAAAATGACACAGAAGGACACTTCAAACACATTAAAGGAAAAATCTACCCAGAAGAACTCTCAATTCTGAACCTTTAGGCTCCAAATGCAAGGGCACCCACATTCCTAAAAGAAACTTTACTAAATCAAAAACCACATATTGCACCTCACACAATAATTGTGTGCTGCAGTGGCCCCAGTGAAATCTGTAAAACAAAATTTTACAGACTGAGGTGAGAAATGTCTCCTGGGACTTTGCAGAACACGTCTATTTAGAAGCTGAAATTCTCACTTGCCAATTTACTATACTTCTAAGCTCTCCTCCTTCCTAGTAGCCAGGACCTAGGAAAAAAAAAAAAAAAAAAAAAAAAAAAACAAGCAAATTAAGATGTAAAAGAATCCATCTTGTAGCCAAAAAATTCTGCAACACTTTGCTCCAATTGTTTATGTAATTACATTTACCTCCCAACAGGATATATATGAAGTATGGCTCCAAATATGGTATAAAAAGCATTAATAGCAGGCAGTAGAATTTTCCAGGAACCCTAAAATTACAGGTTCATTTTGTTATTCAACCCTCATACTATGTCCTTGCAGGACAGGTGGATTTGGGCAATAGGCTCATATTAGAAGATATTTACATTTGAGGAACCTCATACAACGTCCTTGCCATACAGGTAGGTGTTGGGCAAATTAGAATTTACATTTGAGTTGGTGCATAGCTCAAAGCTACCTTCCCCACCCCAGAGACCAGGCTTTTTGTCTGTTGAGTTGCTAATTTGCAACTGAATTGTATACCTCAGGAACATCCAAAAACAAGCTAATCCTGTTCCACCTTTAACTCTTGACCTTGTTCGTTAAACAGACAGGCTGTCTCCACCCAGGCTCACCTGGATAGAAAGATCCAGTGTCTGTTAGAGACATTGACAGACCCCACCTGCCCAGGGAGTCTTTGACAAAAACAACATTCTTAGCTTATCCAGGTGTGACTCAGGATAGTTTATACTTTTTACTCACAGAGATGCCCCGGGTTAGTTCACCAGAATGGGGCCAAGGGGATGCAGCCAAAGCAGATTGCTGGGTGCCTAGGGCAACCCTGGGCATGGCACAGAGAAGAATGCAGTGGATGGACTAGGCAGAGGTACTCTTGGGAGGACAGCACAGGCCAGGCGGCTTCCCAAGCTCTGCAATGCTGCAATCTTCACCCCGGGAGGCTAGGCGAGGGAACCGTCCTTCTCCAGCTCCTGGGCTAGCGTGACATCGGGGGCCACGATAAAGAAGCAGTTTAACCACATGCACCAATTGGCCAACCAGACGATGGGCAAACACCCTGTATTTCCTGAGAAAACGGAAGCTTTGACAGATGAATGTGATGCTTAATTTGAGATGTTAACTTGACTGGACTAGGGGATACCCAGAATAATATACTCAGATCCAAAAACCACCTCAGTGTCTGTGTGTCATTTTGCCGAAACTGTGCCCTCCTGGACCAAAGAATTCTGGTTATCCCATGGCTGAGTTTTGGTCTGCAGCAATTGTGGATGACTTCAATACCCCACTCTCCTAAATGGGCAGATCAGGGAAACACAAACTAAACAGAGACACGGTGAAACTAATAGAAGTTTTGGAACAAATGGATTTAACAGATATCTATAGAACATTTCATCCTAAATCAAATGAATATACCTTCTTCTCAGCACCTCATGGTACCTTCTCCAAAACTGACCATTATAATTGATCACAAAACAGAACTCAACAAATATAAGATGATCAAACTAATTCCATGCCTCCTATTGAAAGAATAGAAGATACAGCCTAACTCCAGCCTTCTAAGCAGCCCCAAACACTTCATATTCCAGAGCCAACTCTTTGTGCTCTTTGTTAGAAACTAGGTAAAAGGTCACATTCCAGAGCCCACCCTTTGTTTAGAGCTAGCAAAAAAAGCCTTGAATAGGCTATTCTGGCCCCATAAGGTAACTGGAAATGAGCTAAGCTTATCTTGCTTCTGTAAACTGCTTACGCCATTAACCCTACCCAGGAGTTCATGCAGCTATAGACATTCAAGGAAATAGGAAACTAATTGGTCCACTGAGCGCGGACTCCAATAATTTAAACTGATTGGCCTAAAAACTATGGAGTGGTACAAATCGATTGGCTCACATTTCGTGGGCTCTCCATGCTAAGATATGATTGGTTGGTGATTTGTGGGCTCTCCATGCTAAGAAATGATTGGTTTATGATTCACAGGCTTTGTTGTAAACTTATAAAAGCTGTCCCAATTCAGCACTCAAGGCCCATAGTCCTCTAGCCCTGTATGGTGTATGGCTGTGGAACCCAGAATTCTGGAATAAAGAAATCCTCATGCTATTGCATCGAGACCATTTCTCATGAGTGATTTGGGTGTCACCTTCCAAGGCATGGGGTGCTCGGGTACCCTTGGATTTTGGGGGGGTCTTACATTTTCTTAGTGCATTGGCTGGGAAGTGCGACTTTCCTTCACACTCGAGAACCGACTCAGAGGTAAAGGGAATCCCCTCTGGAATATGTGTTTGCCAGCTGGTGTCTGAGTCCTGAGTGTCTGTCCTGCTCTGTTTTCTGAATCTATATCTGAGGAGATGTACGTTTTTGGTGGGCAGCTGTTCTCTCAGGTTTGTGATGACCAGAGGATCGTGGTGAGTAAACCACAGGCTATGACCCTGGGAGATGTCCCAAAGTATTTTGGGGGAACTCCAGGGACTCTGGAAGATTCCCATCTGCGTATCAGAGAGGACACAGTAGTTCTGCTGAATTGGAGAACTTATACGCCCTCCCAGCCGTCTGGTTTTCTGATCTGTTTCTGTCTGTCTCAGTGGAGGTGAATACTTGTCAGTTTTGTGTGTCTTTGTCTACAGTTTGATCACTAGATGGGTGCCACGGTTTGTTTTCTGTCTGTCTCACTGTGTGTCAAGGTCTGAGTCTATAAGCCTTTCTGAAGATTTCGGTTTTGCTTGCAAGCTTCTGGGGCTCAGAGAACCTGTCTGGTATGGTGGGTTCAACTGGCAGCTGATAGAGTCAAGACCACAGGGGTCTGGAGGAAGCTTTAGACTCTGGAGAGAGCTAAATACACTCTCTTCCATCTGTAAACAGCAAGTCAGTAATGGCGGAAGCCATGTTTTGCTGAAATCTGTTTTATCTGGTCCCTGCAATGTGTGCAGGGACACCTGGTGTCTGAAACTGGGCCCCTCTAGGGGCAAATTGTGTGATTTTCCTTGCTCTGTGTTCTTGAATCTAGAGGCCTGATGGTGGCAGGGTCAGGCTGTCTATGTGGTATTGTTTTGTATCATGTTTTGTGTTCTTGGGCTTAGACAGACGATATTATTTTGACTTTAACTGAAAAGCAACTCTGTCTGTGGTGCCAAAATCAGGTCATGTGAATCAAGCGAGCCAAAATTAGGTCACATGACTCAAGCACACCAACTTAGAACAAAAGGAGAGACAAAATACTTGGACTCTGACAACCCCTGGTGGGGAAAATAAGTCTTGACAAGAAGCTCAATGTGGCAGGTGCGAGTAGTCTGGTACATTAAGTTGGTACAAATGGTTTATTTCTTTTATTTTAAATTGTTTAAATTATTATGATCAATCTGATGTTAAACTTTGTGGTTATATTGTTCCTCTGGGAGAGAGGTCAAAATAAGGGAGACCTCCAGAAGACTAGATTCTAAAATATTAAGTGAAAAAAATCTGTCTTTGTGATACTAAAATCTTTATAATCAGTATTAAGTTCAAGGAATAAGTTCTTATTTGATACAGGGATTATTTTTATACAAAATCAAGGCTTTCATTGGTATAAATACTAAAAATTTGAAAGTACAGGATTTACACCCAGTTCTTTGTTATTATTACTGATCTGAAATGCTTAAGCCTATGAGTTTGGGGCTAAATATAAACATAAGGCTCTGAGTTTATCATTAGGGTGTTTTCTAGGTTTTAATCAGAAAAAGCTGAAGCTAGTTTAACAGACAACAGTCCACATTACTTTACATAGATAGTTGGTATTCAAAAACGTCAAAAATCCATGGTATATGATGTTTAAGTCTTAAAAGCTGTGTTAAGCTTTCTATATATTTTCAGTTAATATTGGTCACTCTTAGATTTCTGATGGAGTTGCAGACTGTTAGTCTCACAGACAGCCCAAGCTGTTTAATCTTGAGAAAGCTAATGTAGATTTAAATAAATGATTTTCAGGTGACATAAAACTTAAAGCCAGGACATGAGTCAATTCTTACAATGTTAATTCTTAAGTGTTAATTCTGACAGTCTTTTAAGATAATACAGATAAAAGGGTTCTGTTTAATTGACAGGGATGATAAATGAGGTGTTATGTCTATCTTATAGTTTATAATTTACAAAATGGTAATAATTATGCTCAGATATTTAGAGAGGACCACAAAGTGGAGCAGGAGAGGACCTCAGACCACCTATCCTGATAGCATGGTAGCTCTCTCACTAAGAGTATATTTCCCAAGAGACTAATTAATCTCTTTGAAACTGTTTTATTTGTAATACAGGAAGCCAAAAAGATTACCCCCTCAGACAAAAGATAAGAGGCACCTGAAAGACCAACACCAGACTCCATTGGCAGGTCTCGAGGGCATGGCAGCCCACAAATTTGACCAAGGTATGTAAGGTTAAGCAGGGACAAGATGAGTCACCTGCGGCTTTTCTAGAGCAGCTCATAGAGACATTCTGTAAATATACATGCTATGAATCCAGGGGCAAGGAATATAAAGCTATTATATTATGACAATGGCTTTTATGGACAGGGCTAGTAGAGATGTCAGGAAAAAAGCTTCAGAGGCTAGAGGGATTTGGTGCAAGTTGCTGAGAAGGTCTGTAGAAGGATTTAGTGTAGGTTATTGAGAAATTCTGTAGAGAGATTTAGTACAGTTTGCTGAGACAGGAAGACAGAGGAGGAGAAGAAACGGAGAAAAAGAAAGAAAGAAAATGACAGAGAAGGAAGAAAGCTACAGAGAATCCTGGCTATAATAGTTAGAAAAATCAGAAAAGGGAGACAGAAAAGGACCAGTGTGCATACTATGAGGAGAGAGGCCACTGAGCCAGAGTGTGCCCTAAGAAATAGAAGCCGGGAGCAGGAATTCCCAGGTCTTGGGAAAAGTGCCCCCAAATGGCAAACCCAGGTGATAGCCATTGGTGAAGACAGCGACTAGGGGAGATGGGTTTTCTGACCACTACCCCCAACCCAGGATAACTGTGGGAGTGAAATAGAAACCCACTCAGTTCTTGGTGGACACAGGAGCTCAACACTCGGTCTTCCAAGCCAATGGCGCTATTTCAAGAAAAGATCTTGGGTCCAAGAAGCCACTGGCACCAAAATGTATTCATGGACTACCCGAAGAACAGCGGACCTAGGGATGGGATGGGTAGCCCATTCATTTACGGTCACCCTAGACTCTCTGTTGGAGTAAGACATACTCTCCAAAATGGAGAGGGGGCAGATATACTTCCTGCCCAATGGGCTGCAGCTAACTGACCCAAAAAGAGAGACTGACCCCTGCTGAAAGTCGCTACAGACAGGAGCAGTTTTCTCCATGATGGACAGATATAAGTGGATGCTGCTATGGTAGATAACACAAATGTCATCTGGGTAGAAGAATCTTTACCCCCTGGCATGTCAATGCAGAAAGTGGATCTCGTTGCCCTCACCAAGACCTTGGAACTTGGAACCAACAAGAAAATCAACATCCACACGGATAACAGGTATGCCTTTGCCTCAGCCCATGTCCACAGGGATATATGCCAAGAGAACTGCTCACATCAGAGGGAAACCAACAGGAAATCTTGGACCTTTTAGATGTCCTAATGAAGCCAGTGACTGTGAGTATTCACTGACCAGGACGCCCAAATGGAAAAGACTCAATGGGCAATAACCAGGCAGAGCAAGAGGCTCCAGGAATGGATATGCAGGAGCCTATACTGGTTATGGGTCTGTAAATGACAGTCACTGGGAAATGGAACAAAATTAAGAAACAGCCTCACTTAAAAAAGGACTGAGATTGCTAACCACCCTACCAACTATTACCAAGAGAAGGTACACACAAGAAGGGAGAACTATACTCCCCAGAAAGTAAGCCAAAGACTCTCTAGGCCAAATGCTTAGATGGACTCATTTGGGGGATTAAAAACCTTGTCCTGGCAGCTAAGGGACCAAACGTATATATTTATGACTCAGGTTTTAGGCTAGAGAGATAATAGAACAGAGTAAGGTATGCCAGCAAGTAAATGCTTATGCAGTAAAGAGGTAACAGGGCAAAAGACCTAGAAGAGAACAGCCTAGAATATATTAAGTGATTTTATAAAAGCTAAGGCAGGAGAATATGCTTATAAAATATCTTGCAGCATTTATAGATACTTTTCTCTAGATGGGCTGAAGCAGGAAACAGCTGCCAAGGTTAGAAGAAATTTTCCAGAGTTTCAGAGTGCCCAAGGTAATAGGATCAGATAATGGTTCTGTTTTTATTTCTAAGGTAAGTCAGAAATTGACAGAGATGTTGGGGACTAATTGGAAACAAATAGAACACACTGTCCCCAGGGCTCAAGGCAGGTAGAGAAAATAAACAAAACCCTATGAGAGACCTTAACTAAATTGACCTTGGAGACTGGTTCGGGCTGGGTGGCACCTCTCCCCTAGTTTCTGAAGAGTCCCTACCATTTTAACCTGACCCCCCTAGATATCTTCTTTGATACCCCAACTCCTTTGGCATTCACTGGGCCCTCCCAGGAGGTTTCCCACAATATGAGATTTGCCTTAAATGCTCCAGGCATGCCAAAGACTCCTCACTGCTTTCAGATAGGTGACTGGATCTGTATAAGAAGGCTTCAGGAACTGTTGCTAAAACCCTGATGAAAGAAACCCTCACCAAATTGAACACAGAGACTGGTGTTAATGATTAGATAGCTCTCCTACCCTCTGTGCTCTTCAGGCCTTTGTTCTCTAGGCTCATGGCGCCCTAGTGGGTGAGGCAGCGAACATGGAAGCAGCTCCGGGAGGCCTACTCAGGAAGAAGAGACTTGCAAGTCCCACTTCGCTTCCAATTTGGAGATTCTGTCTATGTTAGACGCCACCGCACAGAAAATCTTGAGACCGGGTGGAAAAGCCCTTATCTTGTACTCTTGACCACCCTGCTTTCTGTTTTGATGAGACTCTTAGTAATTTTGCTCCTGTTGCTTACAGTTGGGCCTTGCATAATTAATAGGCTTATTGCTTTTGTTAGAGAACGAGTGAGTGTGGTCCAGATCATGACACTTAGATAACTGTAAGGGAGCATTCTGTGCCAAGAGAAGGATAAACTTTAAGTCTCCTAGTTCTAAGATTAGAACTCCTAACAAGAGAAGAAGTGGGGAATGAAAGAATAGAAAATACAGCCTAACTCCAGCCTTCTAAGGAGCCCCAAACACTTCATATTCCAGAGCCCACTCTTTATGCTCTTTGTTAGAAACTAGGTAAAAGGTCACATTCCAGAGCCCACCCTTTGTTTAGAGCTAGCAAAAAGGCCTCCTGGCCCCATAAGGTAACTGGAAATGAGCTAAGCTTATCTTGCTTCTATAAACTATTAACTTTACATTATTAACCCTGTCCAGGAGTTCATGCAGCTATAGACATTCAAGGAAATAGGAAATTAATTGGTCCACTGGGCTCCGATAATTTAAACTGATTGGCCTAAAAACTATGGAGTGGTAGAAATCGATTGGCTCGCATTTCGCGGGCTCTCCATGCTAAGGAATGATTAGTTGGTGATTTGCAGGCTCACCATGCTAAGAAATGATTGGTTTGTGATTTGCAGGCTTTGTTGTAAACTTATAAAAGCTGTCCCAGTTCGGCACTCTGGGGTCCACAGTCCTCTAGCCCTGCATGGTGTACAGCTGTGGAACCCAGAATTCTGGAATAAAGAAATCCTCATGCTATTGCATCGAGACCGTTTCTCACCAGTGATTTGGGTGTTGCCTTCCAAGGCGTGGGGTGCTGGGGCACCCTCAGATTTGGGGGGGGGGATCTTACACTATCAGATCACTATGGAATATGGGTGGTCTTCAATAGCAACAAAAACAACAAAAAGCCCACATACACATGGAAGCTGAACAATTCTCTACTCAATGATACCTTGGTCAAGGAAGAAATAAGGAAAGAAATCAAAGACTTTTTAGAATTTAATGAAAATGAAGGCACAACATAGCCAAACTAATGGGACACAATGAAAACAGTGCTAAGAGGAAAACTCATAGCTCTGAGTGCCTCCAAAAAGAAGCTGAAGAGAACATACATTAGCAGTTTAACAGCACACATGAAAGCTCTAGAACAGAAAGAAGCTAATACACCCAAGAGGAGTAGACACCAGGACATCATCAAACCCAGGTCTGAAATTAAACAAGTAGAAAAAAAAAAAAGAACTATACAAAGAATCAACAAAACCAGGAGCTGGTTCTTTGAGAAAATCTACAAGATAGATGGACCCTTAGCCAGACTAACCAGAGGGCACAGAGGCAGTATCGAAATTAACAAAATCAGAAATAAAAACAGAGATGTAACAACAGAAACTGAGGAAATTAAAAAAAAATCATCAAATCCTACTGCAAAAGCCTATACTCAACACAACTGGAAAATCTGGATGAAATGGACAATTTCCTAGACAGATACCAAATACCAAAGTTAAATTAAAATCAGAGAGATACACCATCTAAACAGTCCCATAACCCCTAAAGAAATACAAGCTGTCATTGAAAGTCTCCCAATCAAAAAAAGCACAGAACCAGACAGATTTAGTGCTGAATTCCATCAGACCTTCAAAGAAGACCTAACACCAATACTCTTCAAACGATTCCACAAAATGGAAACAGAAGGAACACTATCCAACTCATTCTATGAAGCCCCATATACACTGATACCAAAACCACACAAAGATCCAACACAAAAAAAAGAATTTCAGACCAATTTCCCTTATGAATATCAATGCAAAAATACTCAATAAAATTCTTGCCAACTGAATCGAAAATGATCATTCAGCACAATCAGGTAGGCTTCATCCCAGGGAGGCAGGGATGGTTCAATATACAGAAATCCATCAATGTAATCCACTACATAAACAAACTCAAAGAAAAAAACCACAGGGTCATTTCACCACATGCTGACAAAGCATTTGATAAAATTCAGCATCCTTTCATGCTAAACATTTTGGAAAGATCAGGAATTCAAGGCCCATACCTAAATGGAGTAAAAGCAATATACAGTAAAACAGTAGCCAACATCAAACTAAATGGAGAGAAACTTGAAGCAATCACACTAAAGTCAGGATCTAGACGAGGCTGCCCTCTCCATATCTATTCAGTATAGTACTTGAAGTTCTAGATAGAGCAATTAGACAACAAAAGGAGGTCAAAGGGATACAAATTGGAAAGGAAGAAGTCAAATTATCACTATTTGCAGATGATATGATAGTATACTTAAGCAACTCAAAAAATTCCACGAAAGAACTCCTACAGCTGATAAATAACTTCAGCAAAGTAGCTGGATATAAAATTAACTCAAACAAATTAGTTGGCTTCCTATATTCAAAGGGTAAACAGGCTGACAAAGAAATTAGGGAAATGACACCCTTTGCAATAGTCACAAACAATATAAAATATCTTGGTGTGACTCTAACTAAACAAGTAAAAGATCTGTATGATAAAAATGTCAAGTCTCTGAAAAAGGAAATCAAAGAAGAACTCAGAAGATGGAAAGATCTCCCATGCCAGGATTAATATAGTAAAAATGGCCATATTGCCAAAAGCAATCTACAAATTCAATGCAATCCCCATCAAAATTCCTACTCAATTCTTCATAGAATTAGAAAGAGAAATTCTCAAATTCATCTGGAATAACAAAAATCCCAGGGTAGCTAAAACTACTCTCAACAGTAAAAGAACTTCTGGGTCAATCAGTATCCCAGACCTCAAGCAGTTCTACAGACCATGCAGTGTTAAAAAACTGCATGGTATTAGTACAGTAACAGGCAGCTAGATCAATGGAATAGAATTGAAGGACCCAGAAATGGACCCACCTATACTCCCTTGATCTTTGACAAAGGAGCTGAAGCCATCGAGTGGAAAAAAAGATAGCGTTTTCAACAAATGGTGCTGGTTCAACTGAAGGTCAATGAAGGAATGGATACAGAAAATGTAGTATATTTTCACAATGGAATACTACTCAGTTATTAAAAACAATGAATTCGTGAAATTCTTAGGTAAATGGGTAAAACTGGAAAATATCATCCTGAGTTAGGTAACCCAGTTACAAAAGAACACACATGGTATGCACTCACTGATAAGTGGATATTAGCCGATAAGCTTGAAATATCCAAGGCACAATTCACATATCAAATTAGTTCAAGAAGAAGGAAGAACAAAGAAGGGGGAAGAAAATACCCACAGAAGGAGATACAGAGACAAAGTATAGATCAGAGTCTGAGGGAAAGACTGTCCAGAGACTGCCCCACCCAGGGATCCATCCCATATAGTTATAAAACCCTGACACTATTATCGATGCCCACAAGTGCTGGCTGACAGGAGCCACATATAACTGTCCACCTGGGAGGCTCTGCTAGTGCATTATAAATACAGAGTGGGAAACTCTCAGCCAGGCATTAAACTGAGCACAGGGTCCCCAATGGAGGAGCTAGAGAAAGGATCCAAGGGGCTAAAGGGGTTTGCATTGCCATAGGAGGAACAACAATATGAGCCACCCAGTACTCCTAGATCTCCCAAGGACAAACCATCAATCAAAGAGTACACATGGAGTTACTATGGTTCCCAACACATAGGCAGCTGAGAATGGCCTTGTTGGACTTCAAATGGAGGAGAGGCCCTTGGTCCTGAAAAGGCTCAGTGCTGCATTCTAGGGGACTACCAGTACAGGGAAGCCAGAGAGGGTTGATTGGGGAACAGGAGGAAGGGAAATGGTGTATAGGATTTTTGGGGTGGGGGACCAGGAAAGGGAATAACATTTGAAATGTAAATAAAGGATGTATCTAATAAAAAAAAGAAAGAAAATGATAGCTAAGCTGTTCATTGTACTGTTGTTCTCAAAACAAACCAAATGATTGTGACTGCATGCACAAAGCCTTAGCAAGAGCAAGTCAGTCAAAACCTCAGGCTATGCATGAGAGGGTGGATTAGTGATGGCTGGATACTAGTATTCAGATAATGCGTTTTCTTAGGAATGTGGCTTCCAAGAAACTACCAAGATTCCAGTAGATGTCCTAGACACACAGAGGCAGCACTAAGTGCACTGGGCAGGTTTGTTATTTAAGAGCACATAAAAGTTGAGAAGAAAGTGTGTTGGGAGAGGGTCGAAGCTAAAGAGGAGAAAGAGGAGGTGAGTGTAGACAAAGTGCATCACATCCATGAAATGTTTGCACTTTCCTTAGTTAAAAACTATAATAATCTAGGCACAGAGGCACATCTTAACTCTTGTACTGGAGCAAAGGGATGGAGAGACAGGCAGGTTGCCAGAGCCCACTGAATCGCCATTCTAGGTCAATTAGTGAGGTCCAGGCTCAGTGGGAAACCTTATCTCAAAAGTAAGGTAGAGAGCAACTGAGGAAAATACACAAATACAAACACATACTGGTTAAAATAATTTTTGGTAAAAAACATGATTTTGTATTATATGTATTTAACATAAGAAAAAATTAAATAGATTAATACTTATAAAGTACTTACAAGTCTAGTAATGATGTTAAGGTGTTGATTAAAGATATTTATAGTTCTAATTTTGGAGGAAACCAAGAAATAGCATGAAATAAACTTTAAATACCTCCAATAATAATGGCAATGGGCTGGGGCTGTAAGTAGGCCAGTAAGGGAACACTTGCCCAGTGCATACAAGATCCCAGGTTCCATCCCAAGCAATGCAAAACAGCAACAACAGTAACACCAATAGAGAAGAGCTGGCCGAGGGCCTGGGGTCATTGCTGCTCTTCTGTTCTCACACCATGACATCCGGCAAAGGCATTACCTGCTTATAGGCATGCAACACTCACCTGCTGCTATTATACCCAGAGATCTCTCCACCTCATCTAGCTGCACCTCACTTCTTAAGACTCAGTCTCTGTCCCGAAGAGTCACATCAACTCTTTTCATCTCTGCCTTCAAAATTAAAGAAACCGTTCTCAAAGCCTCTGACTCAATACTGATTAAACAAAAGCAATGATGGTATTTCAATCACAAGAACATGGAAATAAAGTACAATCTTCATTGTTATGAAGCATGAGAAGAGCAAGTGACATTTGGCATTGGTGAACAGTCTATTTGTCCTCATCACTCTCAATGCATTACTGAAACTTGAAATTCCCAAAAGTGTACTTAACATACAACAGGTTAGGATGAGTGATATGTTTTCAATTTAATAAAATATTTTAAAGGGTGATGTTCTTTAGGGAAAAGCTGGAAGCCAGCAATAAAACATAGCTAACTTCTCATCTAGAGCTGTCAGGAGCTAAGTTACAGAGCAATATCACAAGATTCCACAGTAGCAGCTAGTCTGTTGCAACTAATGCCTCATGTTGCATAATATTTGACAAAGTGATTCTCATAGTTATTATAATCATGCTTAAAATGCACAGACACCTCCACACAACAGGCAAAGCCTACATCATATCCACTTTTCACCTGTGGAAAGGGAGACCCTGAAATGATAAATGTTTGCTGCAAGATCACATGGAAAGTGCCAAATACATCAACTTTCAACCCTCAGCCTGTTAGTTAGGGATCTTTGGCTTCTCTTAAGCCTCTAGCCATTCCCAAGTCTCCTTTATTCCCTTAAAAATGAAGTGCATGCCTCATGGTACCTTCTCCAAAATCGACCATATAATTGGTCACAAGACAGACCTCAACTAATATAAGAAGATCAAACTAATCCCATGCCTCCTATCAGATCACTATGGAGTAAAAGTGGTCTTCAATAGCAACAAAAACAACAGAAAACCCACATACACGTGGAAACGGAACAATATTCTTCTCAATGATACCTTGGTCAAGGAAGAAATAAAGAAAGAAATTAAAGACTTTTTAGAACACAATGAAAATGAAGACACAACATACCCAAATCTATGGGACACAATGAAAGCAGTGCTAAGAGGAAAACTCATAGCCCTGAGTGCCTCCAAAAAGAAAATGGAGAGAGCATACATTACCAGCTTAATGACACACCTGAAAGCCCTGGAACAAAAAGAAGCTATTTCACCCAGGAGGAGTAGAAGGCAGGAAATCATCAAACTCAGGGCCGAAATGAATCAAGTAGAAACAAAGAGAACCATACAAAGAATCAACAAAACCAGGAGCTGGTTCTTTGAGAAAATCAGCAAGATAGATAAACCCTTAGCCAGATTGACCAAAGGTCACAGAGAAAGTATCCAAATTAACAAACTTAGAAATGAAAAGGGAGATATAACAACGGAAACTGAGGAAATCCAAAAAATCATCAGATCCTACTACAAGAGCCTGTACTCAACACAACTGGAGAATCTGGAGGAAATGGACAATTTCCTTGACAGATACCAAATACTAAAATTAAATCAGGACCAAATAGATCATCTAAACAGTCCCATAACCCCTAAAGAAATAGAAGGAGTCATAGAAAGTCTTCCAACCAAAAAAAGCACAGGACCAGATGGTTTCAGTGCAGAATTCTATCAGACCTTCAAAGAAGAGTTAACACCAATACTCTTCAAACTATTCCACAAAATAGAAACAGAAGGAACACTACCCAATTCCTTCTACGAAGCCACAATTACGCTGATACCAAAACCACACAAAGATCCAACAAAGAAAGAGAACTTCAGACCAATTTCCCTTTTGAACATCGATGTAAAAATACTCAATAAAATTCTTGCCAACCGAATCCAAGAACACATCAAAACGATCATCCACCATGATCAAGTAGGCTTTATCCCAGGAAAGCAGGATTGGTTCAATATACAGAAATCCATTGATGCAATCCACTACATAAACAAACTCAAAGAAAAAAACCACATGGTCATTTCATTGGATGCTGAAAAAGCATTTGACAAAATTCAGCATCCTTTCATGCTTAAAGTCTTGGAAAGAACAGGAATTCAGGCCCATACCTAAACATAGTAAAAGCAATATACAGCAAACTGGTAGCCAGCATCAAACTAAATGGAGAGAAACTTGAAGCAATCCCACTAAAATCAGGGACTAGACAGGGCTGCCCCCTTTCTCCTTATCTTTTCAATATTGTACTTGAGGTACTAGCTCGGGCAATTCGACAACTTAAGGAGGTCAAAGGGATACAAATTGGAAAGGAAGAAGTCAAACTATCATTATCTGCAGATGACATGATAGTCTACCTAAGTGACCCAAAAAACTCCACTAGAGAACTCCTACAGCTGATAAACAACTTCAGCAAACTGACAGCTTATAAAATCAACTCAAGCAAATCAGTGGCCTTCCTATACTCAAAGGATCAGCAGGCTGAGAAAGAAGTTAGGGAAATGACCTTCACAAGAGCCACAAACAGTATAAAGTATCTTGGGGTGACTCTTACCAAACATGTGAAAGATCTGTATGACAAGAACTTCAAGACTCTGAAGAAGGAAATGGAAGAACACCTCAAAAAATGGGAAAACCTCCCATGCTCATGGATTGGTAGAATCAATATAGTTAAAATGGCCATTTTGCCAAAAGCAATATACAGATTCAATGCAATACCCATCAAAATCCCAACTCAGTTCTTCACAGAGTTAGAAAGAGCAATTATCAAATTCATCTGGAATAACAAAAAACCCAGGATAGCTAAAACTATTCTCAGCAACAAAAGAAATTCTGGGGGAATCTGTATCCCTGACCTCAAGCAATACTACAGAGCAATAGTGTTAAAAACTGCATGGTATTGGTACAGTGACAGGTAGGAGGATCAATGGAACAGGATTGAAGATCCAGAAATGAACCCACACACCTATGGCCACTTGATCCTCGACAAAGAGGCTAAAAACATCCAATGGAAAAAAGATAGCCTTCTCAACAAATGGTGCTGGTTCAACTGGAGGTCAGCATGCAGAAGAATGCAAATTGATCCATCATTGTCTCCTCGTACTAAGCTCAAATCCAAATGGATCAAGGACCTCCACATAAAGCCAGACACTCTGAAGCTAATAGAAAAGAAACTGGGGAAGACCCTTGAGGACATCGGTACAGGGAGAAAGTTTCTGAACAGAACACCAATAGCATATTCTCTAAGATCAAGAATTGACAAATGGGACCTCATAAAATTACAAAGTTTCTGTAAGGCAAAGGACACCATCAAGAGGACAAATCGGCAACCAACAAATTGGGAAAAGATCTTCACCAATCCTACATCAGATAGAGGGCTAATATCCAATATATATAAAGAACTCAAGAAGTTAGACTCCAGAGAACCAAACAACCCTATTAAAAAATGGGGTACAGAGTTAAACAAAGAACTCTCACCTGAAGAACTTCGGATGGCGGAGAAGCATCTTAAAAAATGCTCAACTTCATTAGTCATTAGGGAAATGCAAATCAAAACAACCCTGAGATTTCACCTTATACCAGTCAGAATGGCTAAGATTAAAAATTCAGGAGACAGCAGGTGTTGGAGAGGGTGTGGAGAAAGAGGAACACTCCTCCACTGCTGGTGGGGTTGCAAATTGGTACAACCACTCTAGAAATCAGTCTGGCGGTTCCTCAGAAAACTGGGCACCTCACTTCCAGAAGATCCTGCTATACCACTCCTGGGCATATACCCAGAGGATTCCCCACCATGTAATAAGGATACATGCTCTACTATGTTCATAGCAGCCCTATTTATAATTGCCAAATGCTGGAAAGAACCCAGGTATCCCTCAACAGAAGAATAGATGCAAAAAATGTGGTATATCTACACAATGGAGTACTATTCAGCCATTAGAAACAATGAATTCATGAAATTCTTAGGCAAATGGATGGAGCTAGAGAACATCATACTAAGTGAGGTAACCCAGACTCAAAAGGTGAATCATCGTATGCACTCACTAATAAATGGATATTAACCTAGAAAACTGGAATACCCAAAACATAATCCACACATCAAACGAGGTACAAGATGAAAGGAGGAGTGGCCCCTTGTTCTGGAAAGACTCAGTGAAGCAGTATTCGGCAAAACCAGAACGGGGAAGTGGGAAGGGGTGGGTGGGAGGACAGGGGGAGAGAAGGGTGCTTACGGGACTTTCGGGGAGTGGGGGCCTAGAAAGGGGGAAATCATTTGAAATGTAAATAAAAATATATCGAATAAAAAAATTCAGTGCATGAAAAGTAAAGCTTGCTGAGTATTCTATAACATGAAGGTAGGATCTTCTTTGCAATGCTAGGATTCATGAGAGATAAACGATAGATTAAGAGTTGTGAATCTATGACCCAGCCAGCCTATAGAAAAGGAAGCTAATAAAGATATCGAGAGAATCTTTGAGCTTGACTATTAAAGAGATTTGAAATGTCACTTGCTTAGATCCTGGGCAGACACTGGTGGCTTGGTCAATAGATCGGCAGCAGTGATGTCTTGTGATTTCCAAGCCTGGGCCTCAAAAGGCTACAAGTTCCCTGGAGAAAGCCAAGCTACCATGAACAGGGTTCAGCTAATCCTGGCAGATATATTGCATGAAGAGACCAGAAGATCCAACCATACCCAACCTACAAATGTCTTCCCATTTGGACCCACCACACAGACCAGCAGCCAGAAGAATAGTACTATTTAAAAAAAATTAGTTTTTTACTGAAAGGTAAAAAACTGCCCAGGCAACAGTTAATCACATTGCTGGTAGACTAAACTGTATGTTATAATAATACTGTTATTATTCCAAGTTAGTAAGCTTTGGGGGTTGTTTGGTACCCAGAAGTATATAATCAGAAATGAAAATATGTTTTATAGACGGGCAGTGGTGGTGCACGCCTGTAATCCCTGTACTCTGGGAGGCAGAGGCAGGCAGATTTCTGAGTTCAAGGCCAGCCTAGTCTACAGAGTGAGTTCCAGGACAGCCAGGGCTATACAGAGAAACCCTGTCTCACAAAAAAAAAAAAAAAAATCCAAAAAAAAACAAAAACAAAAAAACAAAAAAAATGTGTTTTATTTACCCTTAAATGATGTTTAATTAAACTCATTGCCCATATTTAAAATATGCATATTTCATATATAATAAGATGTCCAGCTCCTTTTGATTCATGAAATTCTAAATTCCTGGCCTTATCTCCAGGTGGTAATAATTTGATTGCATTGTGGAAGGGTGATGTCTCCTAAGCATTAAATGCCATTGAGGATTCAACTGATTCTTTTCATCTGATTTGTTCCATTTACTCATGGTGCCTGCTCAGCCCTAAAGTAGCTTTCTTTAGCATGGTTATTTTTACAAAGCATAGTGAAGAAGTAATCCATTAGTGGTTTTTAGTGTCTAAATTCACAAAATGAACTTAATTCAAAAGATATAGAAACAACATACCTGGATCAATGGCTTCTCCATCAAACACAGTCTCATACACAGTGGTTTCCTTTAAGAGAGAGGGGGGAGGGAAGGAAGGAAGGAAGGAAGGAAGGAAGAAAGAAAGAAAGAAAGAAAGAAAGAAAGAAAGAAAGAAAGAAAGAAAGAAAGAAAGAAAGAAAGAAAGAAAGAAAGAAAGAAAGATCATATTAATAATAAAACCATCTTGATAAAAAAATTATTTTTGTTATGTATTAAATACTTTAAGCAAATAACTTTTGGTAGTTAGTTTCAATTTTGTCAACCCGATATAACCTAGAACCACCCAGAATGATGATCAGGATGGAGTTACCTAGATCAAGTTGGACTGTGAGCATTTCTGGGAGGGGTGTCTTAATTATGTTCATTGATGTAGGAAGAGCCAACCTGAAAGTGGTGTGGGGCTCTCAACTGCTCAGAATGGAGAAAGCTAGCTGAACCCTAAGTCCCCATGCATCCATTGCTGTTGACCACGGCTTGACTGCTTCAAGCACTCGCCATGCCAGTAATGGACTTCAGCCCGGAGTGACCTCTTTCTCCCATAAGTTGATTTTTTTTTTGGGGGGGGGGGGGTCAGGAAATTTTATTTCACCCACAGAAATAAGACTAGTACAAGATTACTTGCAAGTAATCTTTCTAATTTGTAGGTTAGCAGTTTAAAACTTCCCATCAATATTACCACATCTCTCAGTTTTTCTGCCTGCCATGACCTCTGTTAACTCAGATTCCTCTCTTGATGGGAATCTTGTATAAGAGGCATTATAGGTCACACTGTATGTGGCTTTCTGACTTTCTAGGACATCAGAATGCCACTATATTTGGAGCCGTGTTATAAGAGCAAATGAGCACACAGACAACACTGTCCTCAAGAAGAAGCAGCCTTGGCAAAGCCAGGGTCATATTGCCTCTAGGACTCTGCCCACTAAATGTCTGTTCTTAAACCACCCAGTCTGCAGTGCTCTCTTATAGAAACACCAGAAAACTAACTCAGATAATCAAACAATTGGATGGCACCAGCCTCCTTATAAGAGGCCTGGAGGTAGAGGCATTGAGAGGGAGCCAGCCTGTGAAGCAAGGCCATGGCAGTCAGCACGATGGCGGGAATGCCCAGAGTGCAAGGGAAGCAACTGGAGAAAGGTGAAAGATGAAAACTAAAGGTGGCCTTTCTCGTCCTCTGCTGTATTATGGACCCAAGATCCAGTCCTCCCTGGTGTATTTATGTGGATTATTGAGTGGTTATGCTTTGGCCAATTTGAAGTGATATGTCTTCTCTGGGGCTATGGTCTGTTACATGTATAATGTATTTTCAAATATAGTCTTAAATTCTAAGTAGTGGAAAATAATACTAGGTTTACATTTGCATACTCATTTTTTTTTTGCTATAGGAACATATATTTTAGGTAAATTTTGACCTTACCAAATTCCTAAAATTTAATCTGAAATCCCAGCTTTCACTACTCACTAATTCAGAAAAAAAAAAAAAAAGAACTGGAATTATTTTATTTCCTTCCTACGATGTTTGAATAGATTTTACCATATGTTTACAAAGAAAAACTTCAATATGCAACAAAAATAGATAAAAATGCACTTACTGTTAACACTTCCAGTTTTTTATTCCTGATTTCTGTGATAACATTTTTTTCTTTTTGACTTCTATCTCCTGTTTAAAAGAATACACTAAATGAGTAGACAAATAAAGTAAGTACATATGTAAAGAGTGACATTTTTAAATTACATGGGGTGGGCTTGCAAGATGACACAGGGTTGAGGTGCTGACAAACAAGAACCTGTGGTTGGTGCCCACATAATGGAAAAGGACAACCTGACTCCTTTCAGTTGTTCTGTGAGCTTCCGAAAAATAAAAATTGAAATATAGATGTGGTCTCTTTAGCAATACACACATAGGAGACAAGGATGGATCAATTCGCATTCTTCTGCATGCTGACCTCCAGTTGAACCAGCACCATTTGTTGAAAAGGCTATCTTTTTTCCATTGGATGTTTTCAGCCTCTTTGTCGAGGATCAAGTGGCCATAGGTGTGTGGGTTCATTTCTGGATCTTCAATCCTGTTCCATTGATCCTCCTGCCTGTCACTGTACCAATACCATGCAGTTTTTAACACTATTGCTCTGTAGTATTGCTTGAGGTCAGGGATACTGATTCCCCCAGATTTTCTTTTGTTGCTGAGAATAGTTTTAGCTATCCTGGGTTTTTTGTTGTTCCAGATGAATTTGATAATTGCTCTTTCTAACTCTGTGAAGAATTGAGTTGGGATTTTGATGGGTATTGCATTGAATCTGTATAGTGCTTTAGGCAAAATGGCCATTTTAACTATATTGATTCTACCGATCCATGAGCATGGGAGGTTTTCCCATTTTTTGAGGTCTTCTTCCATTTCCTTCTTCAGAGTCTTGAAGTTCTTGTCATACAGATCTTTCGCATGTTTGGTAAGAGTCACCCCAAGATACTTTATACTGATTGTGGCTATTGTGAAGGGGGTCATTTCCCTAATTTCTTTCTCAGCCTGCTTATCCTTTGAGTATAGGAAGGCCACTGATTTGCTTGAGTTGACTTTATAACCTGCCACTTTGCTGAAGTTGTTTATCAGCTGTAGGAGCTCTCTAGTGGAGTTCTTTGGGTCACTTAGGTAGACGATCATGTCGTCTGCAAATAATGATAGTTTGACTTCCTCCTTTCCAATTTGTATCCCTTTGACCTCTGGAGACAGCAGGTGTTGGAGAGGGTGCGGAGAAAGAGGAACACTCCTCCACTGCTGGTGGGGTTGCAAATTGGTACAACCACTCTGGAAAGCAGTCTGGCGGTTCCTCCGAAAACTGGGCACCTCACTTCCAGAAGATCCTGCTATACCACTCCTGGGTATATACCCAGAGGATTCCCCACCATGTAATAAGGATACATGCTCTACTATGTTCATAGCAGCAATACACACATAGGAACTGAAGTGATCAGCATGGCTTTCCTGTAAGGATAACATGCAAATTTGTAATACAGTTCATATTTTTTAAAATACGACTAAGGGTATTCAAAACATATTTATGAAAAGTATTTTGTAAGGTTCATGTCTACATGTGTATATGTATTTATGTATTTATATATGTATATGTGTGTACCTACCTATAAAAGAATATTTATATAAATATCATACACACACACACACACACACATACACACACACACACACACACACACTAGAAGTCAGGGAGGACCTGGGCAAAGCAGTGTCTTCTAGACATGACACAACCATTGTATCTCACAGCAGCTGTGATGCCTTCACAAGACCTGTATAAGAACAAACCCCTCAGTATTCGAGCATGAAATAAGAGGAGGCTCAGGTCTGTGAGCCTCACTGAAAGCCACACCTCTCACTGAAAGCCACACCTCTCACTGAAAGCCACACCTCTCACTGAAAAGCCACACCTCTCACTGAAAAGCCACACCTCTCACTGAAAGCCACACCTCTCACTGAAAGCCACACCTCTCACTGAAAAGCCACACCTCTCACTGAAAGCCACACCTCTCACTGAAAAGCCACACCTCTCACTGAAAAGCCACACCTCTCACTGAAAGCCACACCTCTTGCTGAAAAGCCACTGACAGTTGATGGCTCTAGCAAAGGGGGTATCAGCTATTTTCCTTTTGTAAGAGTGTAATTTCAGGTAGCTCAGCCATTCTCAGAGAAGATGAAGTTGTGAAGTAGTGAACAGTTAAAAAGATAAATATAGGAAAAGTACAAGGTGGTATGAGAGTGACTATGGTCAAAATACATTTCAAGAAATTCTCAAAAAATCAACAAAATATTGTATTAAAATAAGTGTATATAATTTTAAAACTATGTAATCCATGCATAATTAGCAAATTATATCTTACCTACAACATATTTCATTCCTCTGTACAAAAAGAAAATTTGATAAAACATCAGTTAAATTATGACAATATATGCTGAAAATAATTCCATTCAATAATTAGCATGTAACTGTTATCACATCTAGTTTTTTTACAAAGGAGTAATAATGTGGTTTTTATTAGCTGCTTTACCCCATTCCATCTGCTTTATTACACCATTAAAAAAATATCCTGTGTTGGTAATAGAAACACAGATCTAATTCTAAAGTTTATTATCCTGCATGGAAATACAGTTATGTGGTGGTGTCTGTGCACACATGCCTTTATTGTTGAGATTGAATCCAGAGCCTGTGCATGGCTAGTTTTGTGTGTCAACTTGACACAGGCTGGAGTTATCACAGAGAAAGGAGCTTCAGTTGGGGAAGTGCCTCCATGAGATCCAGCTGTGGGGCATTTCCTCAATTAGTGATCAAGTGGGGAGGGCCCCTTGTGGGTGGTACCACCTTTGGGCTGGTGCTCTTGGGTTCTATAAGAGAGCAGGCTGAGCAAGCCAGGGGAAGCAAGCCAGTAAGAAACATCCCTCCATGGCCTCTGCATCAGCTCCTGCTTCCTGACCTGCTTGAGTTCCAGTCCTGACTTCCTTTAGTGATGAACTGCAATGTGGAAGTGTAAGCTCAATAAACCCTTTCCTCCCCAACTTGCTTCTTGGTCATGATGTTTGTGCAGGAATAGAAATTGACTAAGACAAATTGGTACCAGTGTAGTGGGGTATTCCTGTGACAACCTGACCATGTTTTGGGGAAGATTGTGGAAAGACTTTGGAACTTTGAGCTAGAAAAGCTGTGGAAAGTTCTGTAGGAGCTTGGAAGACAAAGTTACGAACAGTGCAGAAGATGGAGGCCTGGCTTGTGAAATTTCAGAGGAAAGATTAAAGACTCTTACAGTGGCCATGTTTTGATTGTGAAGATTCTGCGGTTTTGGTTAGCTGGGGCTGAAGAATCAGCTGAGAGTAACAAGATACCAGAACCACTAAACCAAACCTTTGTGTTACTGGGACTATTGATGCTGGTTAGCTGGAGCTAAGAAATTAGCGGTGATTAAGAAAAGACCAGCGTCACTGAGATGAAATCATTTTGGAAGTGCTTTCTGAGAGCACAGAGAGTGTGTTCCAGAGATAGCCACAGTTGTATTTTATGCTGTGGCTGGACTTGGTAGTGTTTAAGAGTCACCCAGATGGTACTGGTTTTGAATGCATGAAGGGGTCATGAAGAGCAGCTGAGGCTCTTGGCACAGTGAGAGGTTACAGAAGGCCATTGGTGAAGGTGCAGCCTCAGTTGTAATTGATGGCCCAGGACTTGAAGGTATCATGAATAGGAGCAGAGGCTTGTCACCCTGATGAGGGCCTATGTGAGGCTATTAGTGAAGCCTAATTACAGTGGAAGATAGCAGCGTTTTGGAGATGCCAGTACCATGTGATGACCACCAAGAACAGCAGCAGCAGTGGAGTACAGGTGGCTGGAGCCTAAAAGACAAGCTGTGTGCTACAAAGGGCAGAACTGGAGAAGTGACCCACACCCTTGGAGGAGCCTGGAAGATTGTGAGTTGGATCCCAGACATTGAACCATTGGAGTTTGAGTTTTGCTTTTGGTTGTGACTGTGCCCTGATATGTTTCCCTCTTGAAGGAAGAAAGTATTTTAGTGGAGCCCACAGTTAAAAGACTTTGAACTTTTAAAAGACTTTGAATTTTAAATATTATTGGACATTTTAAAGTGATTGAACTTTTAATATGTAAAGACTGTGGGACTTTTAAAGTAATTTAGATCTTGGGGATGAATAAGAAAGTAAGGGTTGAGGCTTAATAGTGTGTTTGTGTGTCAGGTTGACAAGGGGTCAATTGTACTGGCTAGTTTTGTGTGTCAACTTGACACAGGCTAGAGTTATCACAGAGAAAGGAGCTTCAGTTGGGGAAGTGAATCCATGAGATCCAGCTGTGGGGCATTTTCTCAATTAGTGATCAAGTGGGGAGGGCCCCTTGTGGGTAGTACCACCTTTGGGCTGGTGCTCTTGGGTTCTATAAGAGAGCAGGCTGATTAAGCCAGGGGAAGCAAGCCAGTAAGAAACATCCCTCCATGGCCTCTGCATCAGCTCCTGCTTCCTGACCTGCTTGAGTTCCAGTCCTGACTTCCTTTTGTGATGAACTGCAACGTGGAAGTGTAAGCCTAATAAACCCTTTCATCCCCAACTTGCTTCTTGGTCATGATGTTTGTGCAGGAATAGAAACCCTGACTAAGACAATTCCCTTTCTTCGTTTTATTTTTATTTTGATAAATGGTCTAACTCATGCTGCATTTGAATCTGCAATCCTCCTGCCTCAACCTCCCATGGACTTGGGATTATAGCTCTGTGCCCCTAGGCCAGGTTCCAACTCTGCTTTTGAAGCTGTGGCGTCTTCAGCCTGAAGCACTGTATTGACAAATGGCAGCAAGAGCAGGTGTGTCTTCTATCCATTTCATTAACCTCAATGAACTTCAAAACCAATCAGTTGTGTGGAGAGGGAACTGTCATTTATTGCCTAAGTTAATTCCTAGTGATTGAAAAACATCTATCTGTCCATGAAGCCACTTTGCCTCAAAATAATATGACATATCTGTTTGCTCACAACGTTTTTTGTTTTAAAAGAAATCTCGCAGATAGTACATTCTATTGCCTATTGATGTAGTACTGATCTTCCATTTGGGTGGGGTTTGGTTTTATTTTACTGTATTTTTTGTTATTTGGCAGGTTGTTTTTTTGAGATGTATTATTTTATTTTTAGTTTGTAGGTAGGTTCCCATGGAGCCATACAAGTCAAATCCTTTGTAAGTAGAACTACAAGAAGTTTTCAGCCTCTCAGAGTTAGTGCTAAGAACTAAACTACTAAACTCCTGCGAGAGCAGTAAGTGCTCCTAACTTCTGAGCTATGTCTATATTCATATATATTGTTTGTTTCATTGATGTATGTTCTTGCTTGTGTGTGTGTGTGTGTGTGTGTGTGTGTATGAGAGAGAGACCGAGAGAGAGAGACCTTTGGCAAGGTCTCATATAGATAAAGCTAGCCTCAAATTTGCTGTGTAGTTATTGCCTTTGCCTCCTAAATACCATAAAGCTAACCTCTGTTGCTGGTTTTTATTTATTTATTTAATTTTTAGAAATTACAATTATATAATTTTTTCTTTTCTTTTCCTCCCTCCATACTCTCCAATATACACTTCCTTGCTCTCTTTAAAATTCATAGCCTCTTTTTTTAAATGTGCTGCAATCATGTGTGTGGCTGTGGATATGTGTATGTATGTGTGTTTATATTATATATAACCTGCTTAGTATGTACAATGATTCTTGTATGAATGCACGTGTTTTCAGGGCTGACCATTTGGTATTAGACAACCAGTTAGTGGGCTTCTCCAGGAGAAGACTCTCTCCTGCTCTTGACGTCCCTTAGTTGTCTATAGTTCTTTACATGGGACCGAGGCCTCAAAAACATCTGCTCCACCCCCATCCAGGCTAGCATGTCCTAACTCAGCTGATACTTACTAAGCCAGTATAATTCCTAACTTGTCCCTACAGATGAGAGTAGTTCTCAGCCAACATCAAGCAAACTTCTGTTTGCAAGAGACAAAGAGCATTATAGAAAACCACAACTAATCAAAGTGCAGAGTTTTTGAGCCCCACTGCCACCTGATACAGCCACAACAGAGCTCCCCATCCAATGCTCACTGATAATTGTGGAAGAGGGGGTGAAAAGATTGTAAGAACCAGGAATCAGGGAGTTTCCTGTGAGACTGCCTACCAGGAACATTGCTGTTTACTAAAAAAAGCCTCCCCAGCATTTCAAGTTATAGTGGTTTGGGGATCTCTAGTAAAAAAGACCACTGAGTTTTGTATCCCTAGTACTTTGTCTCTCTAAAGCACACTTAGGAAAAATCATGGACAGTCAAGATTACCAAACTAATTCATTTTAATTCTTTATTTCAAAAACTTAAAAAGAAAATCCACATACCTGGATTTCGACTTGGAGTCTTCCTTGGCCACTCTCTGAGATGTGGTTTTAATGTTTCCATATCTCCAGAGTAGAAAACACATCCAGGAAACCAATGCAACAAGGAAAACAGCCATCAGAGTGAAGACGAAAGGAACATACCAATCACTGCTTTTGTAAGTGTTGATGGCTGTGTACACAATGGTCAGGCCTTTTCTCTGCTGGAAAAGCATTTCAGAGCAAACAGAGCATTAGTGCCTGTTTTCAAAGCACACTGTTTACACAGTGAAGCATTAGTACAGAGCCACCATCTTGACACAGACAATGGGATAAGAACTCTTACGTATGTGTAAGTACCCAGGTAACAATAAGAAACATAATGACATGAAAGAGCCACCAAATTAAAAATGTAGAGAATAGAATTGCACAGAGTAGCCACTCTGTGCTCCAAAGCAAATCATGTCTCTTTTTTCACCTCAATCCTTTCACCTATAAAATTAAGAGACTGAGCTAGATAACACACAAGGTCATTTTAGACTTGCGTGTCCCTGATGACTGCCCTCTTTTGTGTAGCTTGAGGTAACAGTGCATTCTTGAAAATCAAATACTCAAGGAAAAAGACTTTTGGGGGGTTGGGTTTTTTTTGGATTTGGCTTTTTTTTGAGACAGGGTTTCTCTGTATAGCCCTGGCTGTCCTGGAACTCACTCTGTAGATCAGGCTGGCCTCGAACTCAGAAATCCACCTGCCTCTGCCTCCCAAGTGCTGGGACTACAGGCGTGTGCCACCACCGCCCAGCTAAGACTCTTTCATGTTGTATCTTAAAGGCTACAAAACAATACAATACACTTTTCAAATAGGAACATTCATTTCCGGTGGCTGATAAGCCATTACTTAATTCTGGAGAGGGTTCCCTTATCAGCTTTATAAATGATAAGATACTAAACGGTGTGCTAATGCTGTAGAGTTGGACTGAAGATTAGACAAAATGATGGTAATAAGATGTGGGGGGGGGGGTGTTGGAGAGATGGCTCAGCAGTTAAGAGCACTGACTGTTCTTCCGAAGGTCCTGAGTTCAAATCCCAGTACCAACATGGTGGCTCACAGGGTGCCAGAGCAAGTGGGGCCATAGCTGGGGGAGGGGGGGGCAGAGCAAGAAGAAGAAGAGAAGGGGAAAAGAAAGAAAGGCATGGTGTGATGCTTGGCACATCATGGGTCCCCACTGTTATGATAGCAAAGTCTTTCAAAGCATCCATTAGCAGTTTTTTCACAGTTATAATTCACTGAATAGAGTTCCCTCCTATTGAGCAAGACCTTTCAGATTCTGAAGCCAGCCATTTAGTGGTCCTCTACATATGTGCATGTAATTTCCATGATTCTTATGCACATAATAAATATTCATAGATGCACAGTGCCTGAGGGAGCCCCATGGTTGTGTGAGGTAGTGTGGAAGTCTAAAGGCATATGGAGGAGAGCAGTGGCCTGTTCCTTTGCTTAGCATTTCTGGATGATATCTGACTTTGCAGTAAAATATTTACAGCATAGAGACTCAAATCAAGTTCTCTAACTCTTTACTTCAGAACTGGTGGGAGGCGGTGGCGTGCTGGTTCTCATCACAGAGATCTCGATGACAGCAGTTCCTGTCTTGGGTTTGACAGCTTTGCCGTATTGCAGGTTGTCATCGATTACATGCACCACAAGATGATATTGCTGCTGCACTTCAGCTCCAGATTCAAAGTTGAAAGGATTCTTCACGATTAATTTTGGAGTATTTGAACCCCGAGTTGGGTCTAATTGGAAATGAAGATTTTCATTTCCTTTAAAAAGAATAATGGGAAAGATAAAATTATTTTATAGTACATCAAATGGTCTCAAGGTACCTTGAAATTGTTAAAACCCAGAATGTTTATAAAAATTAAAATGTGTGTAACACTATAAATTTCCATATCTGTAAATGGCTTAAAATAAAGTTGAAATAAAATAAGCAATACTTATAAGGGGAAAATGTTTTTAAGCTAGGCATGTTAGGGTAAGCCTGAATCTCAGCACTTGGGAAAGAGAGGCAAGAAGATCAAGGTCATCCTTGGCTACATAGAGAGTTCAAGGCCAACATGGGCTACAAAAGACACTGTCTCAAAAAAATGAAAAAAAAAAAAACCCAAACCAAAAATTGTCTTTACAGACTAATATTATAATTCTAACTCCCACATGTAACCAGCAAATCTTAATGCTACTCTCTGATTATTTTGCCTGATTTTTTTTCTTCTTCCTTTATTTCATTGTCACATTCAACTTAGTCTGGACTAATATCTAATGAGCTAGTCAGTCCACAGTACAAATAATGTCCTTAAGAAGTGGAGTCATTTGAAAAGGCTTGTTCCAGCATTGCGGGGGAGTACCAGGACAGAGAAGTAGGAGGGGGTTGATAGGCGAATGGGTGGAGGGAAGAGGGCTTAGGGAACTTATGGGGAGGGGGAAACCAGGAAAGGGAAAATCATTTGGAATGTAAACAAAGAATATAGAAAATAAAAAATTATAATAAAAAAAAAGAAAAAACACAAGTGGAGCCCTTGTCAACAGACCCAGGGCCTTGTTGACGGACATTACTGCAAACAAGAGGAGCGTTTCTCCTTTCTTCATGGAGCTTGTCATTCAACAATAGGCATAGGCATCCATCTCATCTTCATAGTTCATTAGCAATGTGTTTGCCAACATCCACACTCTCCCTTTTTCAGATGGGCAACAGCAGTCTGAACCACGTGAAAAGGTCTTATTGTCATGATCAAGAGGAATTCAAGAACCCTGTTTTCCTGTGTGACTTTCTCTTGGCTTATGATTTTATGTGTTAATGGTACTCAGAGTTAAATGAATATATAGTGCCATGAATATGCTATACATCTGTCTTAGAGGGTTCTATGTAACAATTTCTCAGTGTCTAATATGTGGTTGGTCTCAAATAAAAAAAGAATTCCTATAAAAGAGAAGTTGTTGACTATAACGTTTATGTAATTCTGTATAGATCCAGCAATAATAGAGTCAAAATCATGTAGCCTTGTGAACTTGAAACAATATCATCAGATGGGAAGATATCTTTTTCAGCTGGCTCCATGGATAAGAATTGTAGATCCTTGTGTTAAAATCTGTAGCATTTTCCCAAGTTCTGAGGCTCTTTGAAGTCACAGGAGTAATTGAATTGCATGTGTTCATGAAAGGGTGTTTTAAGGAAACAAAATCCTAGTTGTGAGATAGTGTAACTCTTATAAACAGTCACTTCTAGGGTTACACATCATACCTGACATTGTATTGCTAATGTCAACTTGACATATGTTTGTGATTAAGAGAAATAATTAAAGTATCTACCAGAAGCCATTTCAAAGCGCATTTCAAAATCTTGTGAATCTCTGTCATGACAGTTCAGTTTGAGGCCATTGACGTTTGTCCCAGCAATAACATTGTCAGAGATGATTGCTGTATATAGATAGGGTGTGCAGACAGGTGCTTCATCATTCTCATCTTCAATGTCAACAGTGACCTGTCAGTGATGAAGGGGAAAGAAACATCACATCCACACTATGAGACTATTTATACACAAAATCAGAAATGAGCATCTGGGTGGGCAGATCATCCAGAAATATTAAGTTAAAAGTCTAAAACTTTCTGAGTTCCCAGACATATACTTGGAGATATGGATTCTGTCAATCACTAGTCAGTGGTTTATTATTCTTGGGTCAGCTGTGACATTCTATGTCCCCTTTACGAAGAATTTTTGGGCTCATTAGATGAACTCTACGGAAAGTAAAGTTGTGTAAATTATACCAAAAGTAGCACTGAAGAATGCTGTCTCTGAAAATAAGGTGCCCTGAACTCTCCAAATTGCCGACATTCAGTAGCAAACACACCTTGAAGGAGCTTCTTCTAACTTAACTAAGGACTCTTCTGTGCTGTTTCCCTGAGCACAATGTATGTCTGACCTTAATTAGGGATGTTATCAACATTTTTGTAATTAGATATTGTAAGTCAGGAAGCTATGATTTACATAGGAAAAGATCAAAATATCAAGGGTTTGAAAAATGTCAGTGATCAAATGCCAGTCAACTTAGAGAGGTTGTCTGCCCACCTCTCCAATGAGTAATAATTTTCCCAATAACATCAGCAGAATAATCCCTCATGTGTCAACATCTGCAATAATTTCTTTTTTCTAAATGTTTTAGGGAATGTTTCAATAACACAGGTAAGTTATGGAGGAAATTGTGAATTTCTTAATGTTACTCTATAGACTGAATATAACTAAATATAGTATTTTGTATGTGAGTTTTTTAAAAATTATATTTAATTAACTTGTTCATTTTTGTTTGGTTTTTAAGATAGGATTTTTCTACATAGCCTTGGCTGTCATGGAACTCACTCTGTAGACCAGACTGTCCTTGTTCACAGAGATCCAACTGACTCTTCCTCACAAATTCTAGGATTAAAGGTATGTGAAACTATCACCTAGCTAATTTATTTTGTGGGCATATGTTTGTGTGTGTGCGCACACATATACACAAGGCAGTATGTGTGATGACAGAAGTCAGTTGTCAAGAGTTTGCTTTCTTCTTTCACCATGTGAGCCCAGAAGATCAAACCAGACTGCCAGCCTTCATGTCACGTGTCTTAACCTGCTGAGCCATCTCACAGACCTGAGACATGTTTTTATTTTTATTTAATCTTAATTTAATTACTTTTGGTTTTTGAGAATTTATATATGTGTACTATATTTGTATAACTTCCACCCCTCCCTTTACCATTCTAACTCTTTCCATGCCTCATTCCCTCTCAAGTATATGACCTCTTCTATTGATGGGATTCTCTGCTCCCAGTCTTTCTTGTTTCCCACTTTCTCATAATGTATCCCATACCCCATGTCTATAGAATTAATTTCTCCTTCCTTCTTGGACCATTTACCCACTTGCAGCCATCTGTGTTATAGGTTGATAATGTGAGCCCTGAAGTATAAGCATTAGTCTTGATGTATTGGAGAGACAGAAAGAAAATTGAGTGGTTGAGCTGGAATAAAAACAAAGCTAGGGGTGAAAAGGTAGCCCAGATCATGCAAGCACTATGGATCCTGAGAATGACGCTATAGACTAATCCAGAGTAGCAAGGAGTTGATCTTTTTCAGGACTCATTATGACACATTTCAGGTCCACAAGCAAAGATGTGGTTCTAGAAAGCAGTCTGCTTCATCCAACCAAGTACAGGCAATGGGGCACAGCTTGGATGTTAGCAAGGGATGAGTGAGAAATGGAAAAGTGATTGCCCAAAGGATTGAAATGAGGATTTAAGGCACATGACAGGGAATGTGTACCCAGACCTCAACCTGTCTCTTTGAGTTGAGTAACCTCAATAGGCTATATATACAGTGTCTAAACCTCATCCTTCTGAGATGCTCTCTCTTAAGTCACTTCCTTTCATCTGTTTTCATAAGAGTCGTGCATATCCTATTCTGTCAAATCTTTCTCTGATTCATCACTTTGTCTGCCATTCAATTAGGCATCATTTTAAAACATTGGTGCTAGCTTCTATAAACTAAATTTACCTTCATTGGTTGGGATTGAAGGTGTGTACTAAGGGAGTATCTCTTTTCCAGCCAGAGGTATTAAAGGTGTTAAGACTGAGTCACACCAGAAATAGAAACAGGCTTTTCCAGTAAACAACATGATCTTGGTGTTCAGAGTATAACCAAACATCATGCAACAGCACTATTTAGAGAAGTTTCAAGTGTCTACAAGAAAACTGGCCAAAGTACCTTATATTAAAAATGAGTATCATCCTAAACCTGCCAAACCTCATAATTCCAGTCTCTCAGCTCTGTGAAAGTCATTTCTAATCACTGATGTAGATAGGTCATAAGACCTATCTTCTTTCCTCACAGTGACACTCACTCAAAAAATGCAAAAGAAAAAACCCAATAACCACACAAAAAAGGAGGAAATACACTGAGAATCAGCTGGTGGTCTTACAACTCAAGAAGTCCTGACTCCAATAGGTTGCTATACAACAACAAACCTTAGCTTCATTAGTAACATATGTCCCATAATAAATACATCATATATTCTGAATATTTATCAACAGTCAGTCCTTTGACTTTGCTATAAAAAAAATATGTAGAGACATACACTAAATCCAGTCTTCCTTCTACTTCAAGGCAATGTTTGGTCTGTGAATATTGTATTAAACCTATGTACATTTCCTAAATTCTGTACCTCAACTTCCTCCTTTGTATGGTGAATATTATACTGCCCACTTTGCACATTAAAGTATCAACTACCTCACATCTTGTTCAAAAATATTCATGTTATCATTTTGAGAAGCCATATATGCTAGAGAGAGAAGGTAGCCAGTTACTCCTTCCCCATTCTGAAGTAGAAATTTCTGATTTCTTTGGAGACTCACTTGTGTCATGTGACATTTTTCTGGAAACTGTCTTAAGAGAGGATACATTGCTGAGAAGAGACACATGGTCTTTTTCTGCAGGGGGGGGGGGAAGCCCGGAAAGGAGGCATGTGATGTTTTGCAAAAGCAGACACTTCAGAGGATATATGATGTTTGGAAAGGATATAAGTATAACTTAACAGTGGACAGTGCTGTGGCATTGGTTCACCTTGCCATCATTTGCTGGTTTTCTGTAGGTTCTGCTGATGCTGGTCTTCACTGACAAGTCCATGGTATTGATTCACCTTTCTACATTGACTTTGTAGAAAGAAATACACCAAAGAACTTCTGGTGGTGTTCCCTTGGCTTCTTGACACTTCTGCAGAATGGGAACTCAGGTCTATTGATAGAGCCTTGCAGTTTCTTTTGGACTGAATTGCTGTTGCTGATTCACAAATGGTGTTTCCAAGTGAATCAAGCAACCACTTCTGATTTGTGTGAACTGAACTGCTGATATCCTGACAACAAAGATTGGAATTGCCCTAAAGAACTATTTCTAAACAGGTCCACAACCTCCTTTGTTATACTAACCTCTCCTTTCCACTACCTCTTGTGGGTGGTAGGTTAAAAGGAGGTTAAAGCATTTAAGATCCCTTATTAAGGTAGGTTTTGAAAAATCTAAAAATACATCATTCAGACTTCCAAAGATAAGTTGATAAAAATGTTATGGAACGCTTGAGAAATAGAAGAAATTCACAAGTTTTCTCTATTACCTTCCACTATTATGATAAATGTGATAAATTAGAACTCAATACATTGGTCAGTCATATGGACATGAAACCTGTGTCCCTTTACTCACTGTGGCCACTGCAGTGCGTGGATGATCTCTGTCACAATCTACAGCTTCCACTGTGAGGTTATATTGCGTCACTGACTCATAGTCTGGCTGAGTGGTGAGTTCGATCACTCCAGAGAAGGGGTGAATCCAAAATTTGCGTACAGCCTGGATGTCTCCTTTGATTATCTTGTATGTCAGACAGTCTGGTGGATGGTCCTCATCAATGGCAGTCACTTGTCCAACTTTGTAGAAAGCTGACAATGTTTTACAGTTTATTTTTCTCATGTACGTAAAGGCTTACCATGTCTATATTTTTTCAAATGATAACCTGTAATTTTTTTGTCAAGCAACAAGAATATAAATACTTTCAGGTAATAATGAGTGTTTGATGACTAAAACTCCACATAATAGCATGTAGATTTACAGAGACTCCCTAGCTACTGTAGACCACTGGTTTCATTCAAGTGAAACAATTTTAGAACAACTCTATAATACTAATACTTCATCTTAGCATTATGCTAAGTGGCATATAATGTTCAAAAGGCAGGCTCAGAAACTATAAGTTTCAGTTTACAAGTCTCAGTTTCTCACTAGTGTAACAACGGACAATTCTGTAGGCACCTTCATTTTTTTCTTTCTTTGTAAACTAAGCACAATAAAAGTATCTACCATATCAAGCACTTGAAGCACTTAGAGTAGTAGGAAAACCTAGTATACAGTAAATGTTAAGTAAGAATTATTTCTTATTTGCATAATTCTCTCACTGAGCCTTCCCAACAGCCTGATGACAATAGTACTACTTCCTCCATTTTACACATAAGGAACTGAGACCCTGTGTTGTTAATTTTCCCAAGGCCACACAACCAATTGTGATGGAGTCTGGCTCACATCTGTGCCTGTTAATTCCACAGTCCAACTTAAAAATTGCTAAACAATACTTCTGGTTAATAATATTCACTAGTAGTCTTTCAAAAGAATGACAACTACAGTGCATTGGCTAAATTCTTTTTTTCATTTGATATATTTTTTATTTACATTTCAAATGATTTCCCATTTTCTGGCTCCCCATTCCCCAAAAGTCCCATAAGCCTTCTTCCCTCCCCATGTTCCCCCATCCACCCCTTCTCACTTCCCTGTTCTGGTATTGCCCTATAGTGCTATACTGAGTCTTTCCATAACCAGGGGCCACTTCGTTCTTCTTGGACATCATTTGATGTGTGGATCGGGTTTTGGGTATTCCAATTTTCTAGGCTAATATCCACTTATTAGTTAGTGCATACCATGACTGATCTTTTTGAGATTGGATTACCTCACTTAGTATGATGTTCTCCAGCTCCATCCATTTGTCTAAGAATTTCATGAATACATTGTTTCTAATGGCTGAATAGTACTTCATTGTGTAAATATACCACATTTTTTGTATCCATTCCTCCGTTGAGGGAGGTTCTTTCCAGCTTCTGGCTATTATAAATAGGGCTGCTATGAACATAGTGGAGCACGTATCCTTATTACATGCTGGGGAATCCTCTGGGTATATGCCCAGGAGTGGTATAGCAGGATCCTCCAGAAGTGATGTGCCCAGTTTTCTGGGGAACCGCCAGACTGATTTCCAGAGTGGTTGTACCAATTTGCAACCGCACCAGCAGTGGAAGAGTATTCCTCTTTCTCCACATCCTTGCCAACACTGCTGTCTCCTGAGTTTTTAATCTTAGCCATTCTGACTGGTGTAAGGTGAAATCTCAGGGTTGTTTTGATTTGCATTTCCCTAATGACTAATGGTGTTGAGCATTTTTTAAGATGCTTCTCAAACATCAGAAGTTCTTTGGGTGAAACTTCTTTGTTTAGCTCTGCACCCCATTTTTAATAGGGTTATTTGGTTTTCTGGGGTCAATTCCCCAATAAAAAGACATAGACTCCAGATATCCCTCAACAGAAGAGTGGATGCAAAAAATGTGGTATATATACACAATGGAGTACTATTCAGCCATTAGAAACAATGAATTCATGAAATTCTTAGGCAAATGGATGGAGCTGGAGAACATCATACTAAGTGAGGTAACCCAGACTCAAAAGATGAATCATGGTATGCACTCACTAATAAGTGGATATTAACCTAGAAAACTGGAATACCCAAAACATAATCCACATATCAAATGAGGTACAAGAAGAACGGAGGAGTGGCCCCTTGTTCTGGAAAGACTCAGTGAAGTAGTATTGAACAAAATCAGAACAGGGAAGTGGGAAGGGTTGGGTGGGAAAACAGGGGGGAGGGAAGAGGACTGATGGGACTTTCGGGCAGTGGGGGTGCAGAAAAGGGGAAATCATTTGAAATGTAAATAAATATATCAATAAATTAAAAAAAAGAAAGAAAGAAAGAAAAAAAAGACATAGACTAACAGACTGGATAAATAAACAGGACCCTACATTTTGCTGCATACAGGAAACACACCTCAGTGTCAAAGACAAAAACTACCTTAGAGTAAAAGGCTGGAAGACAATTTTACAAGCCAATGGTCTCAGGAATCGAGCCGGAGTAGCTATTCTAATATCAGATAAAATTGACTTTCAACCTAAAGTCATCAAAAGAGACACAGAAGGACACTTCTTGCTGGTCAAAGGAAAATTCCACCAAGAAGAACTCTCAATTCTGAACATCTATGTGCCAAATACAAGGGCACCCTCATTCAGAAAAGAAACTTTACTAAAGCTCAAAGCATACATTGCACCTAACACAATAATCGTGGGTAACTTCAACACTCAACTTTCCTCAATGGACCGATCAGGAAAACAGAAACTAAACAGGGACACAGTAAAGCTAACTGAAGCTTTGGACCAATTGGATTTAACTGATATTTATAGAACATTTCACCCTAATATATATAAAACAATATACCTTTTTCTCAGCTAAATTCATATACACTTTACATACTCTTTATAATTCCTGTGTCCCCACTACTAGCAATGCAGGCAACCATAGCACTCTGGCTTGTTATTTGCTTTAATCAATGAGATATTAATCAACCTGATGCAGGCAAAGGTATGAGAATTATGTGTGAGGTTAGATTGACTTTCTCTTGCTACATTAACACATACGCATACACACCTGTGTGCATGAGCTGTCCTGATTATATCTATAAAAGTCACTCTAGTTATGACTATACACCTTCCTTCACTCTAAGAACATACTCAGTTTAGCCTGAGAAGGAGAGGACTGGGGAGGAGCCAAAGCACTTCAGTCATCCCAACCACACCAGGACAAAGCACTGAAAACCAGCCGACTTTCACAAGTTTGAGCAAAGACCAGAAAGATAATGCAATTCTTGAATGTCTAAGCTAGAAATATTTATTGCTATGTTACTCTAATCTGTATGGGATTTAGCACGTAGCATATTTATGACAGTAGATTACAACTACAGGGCCTGATAGTTTACTCCTCAATCATTTTTTACTTAAATCATAAGATCTGGTACATGATGACATATAGCTTACCATGACATGTCTGGGTGTTTCCACTGAGCAGTGATGAAGAATAAAGACCATGTGTCATTCCATTACTTTCAACCTCAAAGAATATTTTCTTATCTGGCATGTTCTTTTAATCAAGTTTCATCTCTTATAATAAACTATTAACTAGGCAGTGAATACAGATTATGATATCAACAACAGAAGAACATTCATGGAAAGTTTCTTCGTATGGCAGTTCCAGAAGAGAACAAGCCTATTGCTTGAGTGACAGCATCATATTTATAAAGGTATAAGGGATACATGGTCATGGAGAAGACAAAACCAAAAAAACTAATCTCTGTCTTACAGACCTGGAAAATGATGGGATCATTTCCACATTTAACACCTAATTAAGTACAATGGGAAGCATGTTCTTCTGAAGATGTAAAATTAACCTTTCAATAAACTCTAATGTTATCTTGAACATCTTTAGCTGAATTTTAAATGGAGTAATTATGGAAGTCTGAATGCTGTCAAACCTCATCAAAACATACTGGAAATGGAGTACATTTTCCCTGGTGACCTGCAACTCAGCTCATTCAGCTTCCATGTTTCTTCTAAGTCACTACTGATAAAGGAGTTCTTTACCTACACCTACTTCCTTCCATAGATTTCTGTTAGCTTATAACAGATCATAAGTTTTTACTTTAAATATTATAGAGATCCATAATTATAATTTTCATGTAATCTACTAGATAAATTTGAATGCTCTATGCTAATTAGTTCAGTATAGGGAAAACACCTTTTCTATTAATGTAGCATTTTGTTCTGTTCTGTTCTGCTCTGCTCTACTCTGTTTTAAACTAGCCTGGAACCCACTATGAAAACCAAGCTGGCCTCAAACTCAAGAGATCCACCCGCCTCTGCCTCTCAAGTGCTTGAACTACAGGCAAGTTTTGTTTTGTTTCACGGGCTTGAATTATTTTCTTCCTTTTATTTCTTATAATATAATTACATAATTTCTCCCTGACCTTCAAGAAGTAGAGTTTTAAAAGGATAATGGCCCATTTCTTTTGCTGAAGTACTTGAAAACAAATGAAAACTTTAGTCCTAAATATATCAAGATATATTTTAACATACCAAAATAGCATGGAGACTTTACTTTGGATGTTTCCATTTTAGGAGGTAAATATATTTATTAAGAAACAAGCAAACTTTACTAGTCCAAATTTTGTATACTATAAAAGTTGTTCTTATGAATTTTTAGGAAAAGAAAAATATCAAGTGTACATAGATGTGTGAGTTGCTGATATCATTAAATTCTGGTAGCAGAGACAGAGTTGAAGCCAGTTTCCTTTGACATCTGTACTCATGGACTCTCTGCTACAACATGATGTGCATACAAAGCAGTTTGACTTGATCTCAGTTCACAGTCACTCTATCACTTGAAGTATTCAGGTAAAGCCTGAAGGACTCACTATCCAGAGATTCTGAGGAAGCGATATGTTCCCATCTTAAATGACAGAATTGCAACTATTACCATTGCTGTGTTTCCAAATAAAATTAGGTTAACCACTATGTCCTAACACATATCTAATTTAGAGCAGAGATAGAATCTAAGCCTTCATCTTGATTTTACACCTAAAACCTTGACCATTAGCTGGGTATGCAATTTTGATTGTATAAATAAAAACCACATTATTCCTATTTCTTGACACTTAGTCACAGTTTGGAGGCAAAGGATAAGAAATTAAGTAAAGTAATAGTGTGCATTTGTTCACAACAAAAACAAACCTTAAAACTGTTATCAAATCTCAAAGTAGCCTTTGGAAGGTCATCAAGATGACTTTGAGAGCATCGCCAATGATGAGAAACTCTTCTGAAGATCTTATGTCCAACCATACTCATATACCTGCTTATGTTCTATAAATGCTCATGTTCATTTTCCATCAGCTCCTCTGAAGACATCTGATATGTGTTTCCTTGTGTATGCTTTAATGTTAAATAATTTAGAATATTATTACCTCCTGATGTTTCTGGAACTGAAAATACATAGTGTGAGGCTTGAAATTTGGGGCTGAAATCATTTTCAGGAGCAATCTCCACAAGTATTGTCACAGTCACTGTAAAATTGAACATTAAATTAATACCTTTTTGTTGATTTACTCTACAAAATACTGAAACATGTCACCAGTATCAGAATTAGCAAAAGATTATGAAACTACATCAGAAGTCTCTCTACCTCCAAATGATTGGTATTTCCACAGACTCATGTATTAAACACTTGCTTACCAGATGATGGTGCCATTAGGGAAGGCTGTAGGACCCTTAGAAAGAGGATTTTCCTTGGATGAAAGGGATAGGGGTGAAGTTTTGTAACCTAACTCCTCTTCCTGTTTAGTCTCTGCTACATGGTTGAGGATGCAGTGTAATTAGCTTCATTCAACTCTTACTGCCACCCTTACTATCCCCTACTGATCTATATCTTTTCAAACCATGAGCCAATCTTCCCTCATTGTTACTACTTATCAGATATCTGTGTCAGCAGCAAGGAACATAAGACAATATCCAGATGATTTCCATGGCTAGCCAAAACAGTTTAGCAAAAATGTCTAAGGTACTCTGTTTTATAGTTTATTTTATTAATACAAATATGTATGTAATATAATAAATTTATGCACAGTGCATATTATCTACAAGAGAGGTTATCACAAATTTCTTTGGAACAACTTTTCCCTTGGAAGAAGTTATCACTGGCCAGCCAGGTTGCTCAGTAGGTAAGGGTGCCCGATCCCAAGCTGATGACTTAAATTCAATCCTCAGGACTCACATGGTAGAAGGAGAGAATGCACACCAGCAAGTTGTCTTCTAACCTCCACATGGCATTATGGTGTGGCCTACCCACTGGGCACACACATACACTCAAACCATTAAGTATAGTAACAATAAACTAAGGATTTGTTACCTTTTTTGCACATAGCCAGTAAAAGAAGGAACTCTGCTTTGGGTTAACAAGCTAAGGTTGTTTAAAAGAAATATTTTGATATTAAAACAGAAGAAACTTGAAAGCAGGAAAATATTTTTAAAGTAAAATTAGCCCATATCATATGCCCGACACTAACTGGAACATTGGTGTTACTGCCACAGTTTCACAAGAAAGAGACTGAGATGAACAGAACTAAGTTCATGGTCTAATATTACAAAGGTAAAAGTGCTAATACTACAAAGGAGCAGAGCAAGCTATACTGGCCACTAACATCTCTGGGATATGAATGTGACAAATACAAAGTCCTCAATTAAATAAAAATTAAGAGGTTTTCATGACAAAACTTCTTTGGGTTCCTGTTATGCTATTGTTTATTTTGAATCTCCAGGCAGGCATTCTTCCCAGTCTTGGTTGGCCATGAACTTCTACTTTAGCAGACTGTCTATAGCGTTCATGTCCAAAAGAATTCTGGTATAGTGCCTCTCCTAAAACTCTGTGTAACATACATCAAACAGTAAAATTCAGTCTGAGATCTATATGACCTTTACTGCAGAGACTTAATGGCATGCTTTAGCTTCTAGCTTATGCTACTATATTTACTTTCAAGGATAGCCTCTACAGCTCTCATCACAATCTTAACAGTAAGCATGATTCCCTAAGACATTTAAAGCATGCTGTACTACAGAAACAAAAACTTCCTTTAAACCCATATATTTCTTTCAATAAATCAAATAAATCAAAACTAAAAGTTTATATGTTGCAATAGCAAGTGCTCTTTACAGCTCTACCATAGTATGATTTTTTATTGCATCAACAAAGACTAGAAATTATGTGAATTAGCAGGCCTATAGAAAAGAAGGAGTGAAACATGCAATGTTGTAAGCATATTTTATGAGCAATTACTGTGAATATGTTGGCAAGTGAAGTCCAGAGAAGATATCTTACTGAAAAAATGTTTTATCTCTGCCCTGTTCAGGAAAGGTTCAAATCTGGTGAAATGGGCAATTTATTTAGCTACAAAAAAAAATCCATCCTAAAAGGTCACTTTGGACTGTATTAATGTTTTAATAACAGCATTATGTCTTGCAATATCATTCAATTAAAATGTATTTAAGACAACAATTACTTATATGTGTGGGCTACAGATTACCTGATATCAAGCTCTTTCCAAGTCAGATGTATCTGGTATTATTTAGCATAAAGAATAAATATATATATATATATATGATATATGATCAATTGATTGATATATGATCAATTGATATATAAATAAAAATATATATTATATTATATACAATATATTGTGTATATATATGTATGTAGATATAGATATAGATATAGATATAGATATAGATATAGATATAGATATAGATATAGATATAGATATAGATATAGATATAGATATAGATGGATCAAAACAAGAACCCACACCCTCTTGCATTTTTTAATGCCAAGATCTCTAGCCAGACCACGATATAAGAATTGTATGTTATTTAAGATGCTGATAAAAGGTGTAAAGTCTTCCCAGTGATTGACACTCCCACCATCAGTCCCTCTCATTCCTCCAATGTGTTGAATGCTTATAGCACACTGACCAGCCTTGACAGGCTATAGTGATTACCTGTATGAGATGGATGTAGGTCATCAAATACTGATATCATTATTTCATACATGTGTCCTGCTGCAACCACCTCTGGGTTTTCATAATCCAGCTCTTTGGTAACCTTATAGAACAACATTATTCAAGAAAATTAATTTTTTAATCTATTTCATGTGTGTGTGTGTGTGTGAGAGAGAGAGAGAGAGAGAGAGAGAGAGAGCAGTCAGAGAAGAACCTGATTCAGGAGGAGTCTGTTTTTCCACATTGGAGACACCTGGGATGGAACTTAGATAGACAAGAAGGCAACATTTGTCCAATGAGCCACCTCACTGGCCCAGAACCAAAACTTGTAATGTACATGCTTTAAAAAGTCAGTCTGAAAACACTAAGTGTTGGCCATTTTTATTTCCTAGGATAAAATTTCAGAATGTGTGAGTCCAGCAGTAGCTAAAATATATACATGGTGGAACATCAGAACACTACAGTCCCTTCCAGAATAGCTTAATTTTTGAGGAAATGTTCTAGCATAGAAGACTATGTAGATCATAACCTACACTACATGCTAATTGTGCTGCCATAGGCAAAACATTGAAATATTTTGAATGAACATTGTGTGGAAAGGCATGTGTGCCTAAATAATGACACTTCAGGTTTGTATTACAAAATTACAAAATGAGTATCAACCCAGTACGTACCTGGTTCTGGGCCCAAATATCCAAACTTCACAGTTATGCAAGAACTTACTGTATAGCTATAGACTTTGTAAAAAAAAAAAAAAATTGGGAGGTCAGGATAAGAGAAAGAAAGAGTTCATCTGTGGGTTTCTCAGTCATATTTTCTAGCTAACAGCAGGAATGGAATGGGGGTACTTGGTGATACTGAGGCATGAGGTAAGAAACTATGGAAACTATCACAGATTGACACTCTGAAACAAATGTCATGGAAATTGGGACTTAGGAAAAATAATTTTGTCAAGCCAAAATCATAAGTAGAGAAAGAAAAGAACCTACAATCTTCATACTCTGCCAGTAGAAAGTATGACTCTCTTGAAGAGAAGCTGGTTTTACTGACTGCCAGTGCCAAGAAAGCAAGCCATTGTCACACATGCTGTTGTACAGACTGATCTCTAAGGAAATCAGCACATGTTCTTAGCTTCTGATTTCCCCAGCTGAGTAGAAAGTGAATTGTTTTATGATAATTATAAAAGGAGAAACTGATGGCAGAAACAAAGAAGTACTTACCCAAGCACCTTCTGGTAAGACAGCAGAGGAGCCCAGAATTCTCCTCTACTATACCAGGACTCCTTTGGAACCTACTAACACTGATTCAATTGGCCATTCTCCATTTCCTTGGGAAAGACCCTGGAATAACACTCACTGGGACTCACCTGAATGAAATTTTTGGCATCTGGCACTTGCTCAAATAGGTATCCAGAACCTACAGGGCCAGAGCTTGGAGCATAATGAATTGTGTCAGGAGGTTTGTCAAGGTCATGGCATGAGAGCTTAGCAACAACTGTGTCTTTTGCAATCTCCTCCTTGCCTGTGTACCTGTTTAATTGTTCAAGAAGAAAAATCAATGTATATAGGCAGTCTCTTATAATACAATGGTTATCCCTTAAACATGCAGTACTTTTGATTAAGGTCTATGTCTGTGCCTTGATAATCCTGGAGCAGACAGGCCCTCCTTAGAGCATCCTGTAGGAAACTATTTCCTAGGAGTGCAATCTGGTATAGCTACTGGATAAATAAGTCCCTCAAAAAATTTAAAATAGAACTACTATGTGACTCAGCTACCACTGAGCAAAAGATCTCTTTATACTACCACAGAGATATTTGCACATCCAGATTTATTGCAGCTCCCATCACAATAGCTAGGAAATGAAAGCAGCCTCAATGTCCATCTATTAATGAATGAATAATAAAGTGTGGTACATATACCTGGTAGAATTTTATTCATATGTAAATAAAAATAAAATTATGTAAATTTCAGAGATATAGATTGATGTGGGAATTATTATATTAAATGAGGTAGGCCAGTCTCAGAAAGACAAATGTTCTCTCTCATGTGAATCTCCTAGCTGAGAGTGATGGAGGTATAGGCCATAAATAGAAAGGGAGATTAGAGGCAAGAGAAGGTCTTAAGAAGGAGAGAGATAACAGGAGAAACAGAAAAGATGGGTTCTCAGGCAGATGTCCAGGGTGTCAGGGAGGAGATGGAATAGCAGAATAACCACGTGGAAAGACATGCAGACCTCTTCTCCACATGTCAAAAGTTAACAGTTCTGAAACTTGGAATTCTTCATCACTTACTTAGCATCAAATCCTATCCCTGCATGAAACATTTTGCATCAAAACTTTAGCCACACAGTCAGATCATTTTCCTTCCATTGCCAGTGATTTAAATATGGATATTTACTATGTTCTCACTTAGAAAGTTATACAATGTATGGACCAGGTTACATTTTTCAAAATCAAGGGCAAAGTCTGTGTGTTTGGGCTTTGTATGCAGGTGCATGTGGGTATGCAGGTACATGAGTATGCACTCTAGGGTACTGCTCCTTCGGAACTGTACACTGTTTTGTTTGGTTGCTGTTGTTTTGTTTTGTTTTTAGCCATACTTCCTTCGCTGGTCTGAAACTTTCTAAGTAACCTTGTTTGCCAGGCCAGTGAGTCTCAATGACCTGCTTGTCTCCCCCACTCCATCCTCAAGGGTTAAGTATCCAAAAGCTTGCTACCATACCTGGCTTTTTTATGTGCAGCATGGGTACTGAATTCAGGTCCTTGTTCTTACTAGGCAAATATTTTACTGAGACAGGAACAAAATCTTTAGCCAGAAATTGATTCAGTGATAAGGGTTTCTGGTGATCATCGCAGATGCATGATAAGGGTATTATGTGATAGCAGCTGCTCAGCACTATGCTCAACAGTCCCCAAAATTAGTCCATTAATTCTTCACAACCATTCTTCAAAGAGATCTATTGGCAGCCATTTTACAAAGCAAAGCAGAATGGCTTCCATTAGTCATGACAGAAGTAGAACCATTACAACCCCAGATATTACTTTCAGATCTTGGAAACTCAACTTTCAGCCACAAAAAGACCACCAGGCAATTTGTGAAGAACATTTCTGAGTAACCAAGATTAAACTTGATCAACCACATGTCATGATGAGCTGATAAATACAACAGCCATTCTTTCTCTCTGCCCAATCTGAGTTCTTGCTTCTGTCTATTGCATGCTCACCTAATCAGATACTGATCACAGAAAGGAGGATTGTCATTAATGCCATGAATGTAGATAGCCACTGGAATCACTGCACATCTCTGATCACCATCACACGCCTTAATAGAGAAGGACAGAGCACTTGCAAACCCAGTTTTCTCCACATCTAGATGGTTAGTTGTAACTACGGTCCCCTTCTCTGTAACAAAACATCACATACTGCTCAGTGGGACCAGACTGTCATTTTAAAATTACTTTGTTACATGTATAGCTACAGAAAAAAGAAAGTAAAAATTATGTCCTATTCTCTAGAATTAGGGAGCTGATTCAAAGTGCATGCACAATGTTAAGTTATTTATCACTAAAATATTCTATTAATCATATTATGTTAATGGTTAGGAAAACAAAACTGTTTTTGCTTAGAAGAATAGAGAAGTCTCTCTAGAAGAACTCCTAATTTTCTAGGACTTGAAAGTTATATAACAGAAGAAAATATCAGTAAATGGGAGATGATTCCCTGCAGAAAGAACCACAGATAATAGAAGTTATATTCTAGATAGTGCTGCTAGAATATAACTTCTTATTCATCCATCACTTAAATCCAACAAATATTGACTGAGTGTTACTTATGTAACAGGTATGCATTGTAGCTACTAAATTCAGTATGATGACGTAAAATCTCCATATTTATGGAATTTATATTCTAAGCTTGCATACAGCCCTCAGTATGTGTAGAAAACCAAAAATTGTGTTACGATGGAAATGAGCTCTATAATGTGATTTTTTTTTTTACAGATAATAATGTCTAACGGTCAGGTGCTTAGAAAACGCAAGGGCAGGGTCTCAAGGCTGACAGCCTACTTGCTGGCTCAGATAACAGGCAAACGAAGAAAGAATCAGAGCAGCATGGGGGTTCTGGGGGAGGGCAGCAGTGGTTGAGAACAAGATAAGGGCCAGAGAAACAGGCCCCCAGTGGTAAAATAAGAAGTCTGGGACAAACTTCAAGTGCAAAGAGCAAACTGAGTGGATTTTTGAAGAGGAAGAAATATGGCCCAATTTGAGTATTCAAAAGGGACTCTGTGGAAAGGCAGAGGAGCTAACTGTAAAACAGGCAGCCAATCTAAGAGATCCATACAGATCAGAATGTGAGTACAGGAAGATTGTTTGGGAGGCAATCCAGGACAGTGTGACGTGGGGAAGAAAGGCAGGGAGAAAACACTGCCAATAAAAGTTCATCGTCAAGCCAGGTCCCACTTTTAGCAGCAAGAGCCTCACATCACTGAAGATTTCTGTGAGCCAGTGAAAACTGTATGTGAAGAAAGTCTGTTCCTCATGACTTGGTATACAAATCCTCCAGCCTTGGACTTGTGAGGAAAAAAATTAATGAAGCAGTCAGATTCCAAGACAGAGAGTTGGAACAAGCTTACTTCACAGAGCAGGTATTACACTGCCTTACCCCAGAAGGCATGATTAAACAGGAATGAAAGACAGCTCGAGGGGCAGTGGTGGTGCATGCCTTTAATCCCAGCACTCTGGAGGCAGAGACAGGCAGATTTCTGAGTTCAAGGCCAACCTGGTCTACAGAGTGAGTTCCAAAACAGCCCGGGGTATACAGAGAAACCCTGTCTCAAAAAAAAAAAAAAAGAAAGAGAGAGAGAGAGAGAGAGAGAGAGAGAGAGAGAGAGAGAGAGAGAGAGAGAGAGAGAGAGAAAGAAAGAAAGAAAGAAAGAAAGAAAGAAAGAAAGAAAGAAAGAAAGAAAGAAAGAAAGAAAGAAAGAAAGAAAGAAAGAAAGAAAGAAAGTCAACTCTACCAAGTCAAATCAGGTTCTCCCTCACAGGCCCTGAAGTAGAATAAATTTGAGTTAGGTCTAAGAAAATGTATTAAAAGGGCGAATAAAGTGTAAAGTTAATAATATCCATAACAGTCATGAAGAGATATGTATTAGCAGAGGAATAAGTAGGATGCTGACCCTGTAGAATTACTCATTGGACATTTCCAAAGTCTCCCTCACACCCCTCTAGAAACCATGTGGGTTGGGAAGACAGAAATACAATTGCTTAAGCCTACCTTTGTCCACTGCAAAATAATCATCCACCGAATCTAGCCCAAAGGTTAAAACTCCCAGGTTATCTTCATCAGTTGCCTGGCACATTGCAATCATCTTCCCAACTGGAATTTCTTCATCCAGTGTGATGTTGACTTTGTGGTGCAGAGTTGAGTTTGTGAAGGTAACCCTCAAGACCCCGTTTTCAATATTGAACAAGCTTGTTTAAAAGAAAAGGTTATTGGCATGGTACAAGCTCTGTTTTCTATCCTCATGGTGCTGAAGGCATACAGACTGGATGGTGTGGTGGCATAATGGAAACCATATTCATGACAGAAGTATATCAACCACACACTGATAACTTAGCTACAGTTTACACAAAATCCTAAAACATTATGGGTTACTCTTTCTTCTCTGAAGGCACTCCCCTAGGAAGTCAGGACCATGTTCATCTATATTTGATAGATGTGAAAATTGATAGTTGAATAAAGAACCAGAAGTAAACATCAAGGTAGTCCAGAGAGGGTTTGAGCACAAGCCTCTGTGCTCTAGAACCTGTATGCATGATCACTGTGTTCTTACACTTCTGGGTACATGCTAGCTTTACAGAGATACTGACCTCAACATGCTTCTGTAAACTCTGATTGCAACACGGACTAGAATCTCCCTTAATAAAAATAATAGCTAAACTACAACTCAGATATTAAGGATGCATTATGAATAACACCTTATTTTCTTGCAATTTTGATATATTTTTATACTTTAAAATTATCTTTAGTTTCAGTTTTAAGTAAGCCTTTCCTGGACTCTTTTCCTGCATTGGTTATTTATACAATGCTTGCTAAATTGCTTCATTCTCAGCTAAAAAGAAAAAAAGAAGGAAAGACTAACTTTTCAAGGTCATGTCAAGTAACACGTTCCTTACCTGCAGGCAAGAATAGGGTTCTTATCATTGACATTGATGAGGGAAATCTTTAAATTTCCAGTAGCAAACAGGCCTCCAGGATCAACCACTTTAATAATCAGTGAAAAACTAAAGACACAAGCACAAAAAAGACAGCTAAGACTTCCTGACAAAACAACAGACTTCCACCAAAGCAGGATCTATCAGACTTAACTGACCAGAAACAGCAATTGACTCCTTTGGTTAAGATCTGTACTCCCAGTTATTTTAGCAATTGGAAATGGCTAAGACTTTGTAAAGAAACAAGTGAGTCAAATCAACTGACAGAAGAGGCTATGGGAACTTTTAAACTGTGTGGCAAGTACAAGCTTTGGCTCTACACACACTAACATTGAAACATGGAGATTAGCATGATCCCTGCATAAGGATGACACACAAGTTCCCAAAGTGTCTCAATTTTTCTTTAAAGTTTGTTAATTCATATAAAAGGGGGATGGGAGGCTATGGAGATTCTTTAGCATTCTGTACAAAAGTCACTAATGGGTTTGTATCCTTTAAACATTGACTTCTTTTCTTAAAAACTAATGGGTGCCAAGGACAAAATCTTAGGAGTTGTCCAGCGTGGTAGAACACACTTGCTATCCTGCTATCCTTCTGAGGCAGGAGAATAGAGATGACAAGGCTATAAGAGACTTAAAAAAAAAAAAAAACAAATAAAACAGGAAGAAACCTTCAAAACAAATTAGTCACTGTAACATCAGGATGGTAGCACAGTTAATGAGGTTTTATTTCACAGAGATGAAGGGAGGAGAGGAAAATGAAAATTTCCTTCTTCAGTGATGACCACTCTCATCCCTAGATGGTGATCCCCTGTGATCATGACTCCTAACTTCCCTAGTGCTGTTCAGATTTCACCCCAATGAACTTCAGCTCTAGGCAAAGAGAGAGATCTACTTTCTTCAGGAAAAAAAAATCTATTACAGTTGAAATATACCAGTAATTGACACCAAAATGAGCATTTGCCTTCTCTCCAGACCACTTCTCAACTTCTTATTTCAAAATTTCTCTCACAAGAAATTAATGGTTTATAGGAAAATTATTGATGAAAAACAAAAAGCCAATCTACCTAAAAGAATGAAAACATTTCAAGAAATAATTCTAGTCAAGCAGGGTGGCACATGCCCTTAATTCCAGAACTATCTGGATTTTAAGTCTATCTGGTACACATAGTGAGTTTCAGACTGACTAGCTAGGAACACAGAGTCAGACCCTGTCTCAAAATAATATAATTCTGAGAAGTATTAACAAAAACAATAGGGAAAGACAGAAGCACTATTCATAGCATGATAACTCATACTCCCGATTTCAAGCAACAGTGGAAGGGGATATTCACTTCACAGTGGGGTTCTCAGGCCTCCACAAGTACACTGTGAAATGTGTGCCCTGCCACACACCATCCACAAAACAAAGATTGCTAACAAGAAAGAGAATTGATGAAAATCAGTTCTTATCCAAAATTTTCCTTATTTCAGTAAAGGTCAACTCAGCAACCCAGGCAACTAACTCTGCAGCAAGAAAGAGATAGAAGAAAGGATATGCCCTAGGGACAAGGAATAAACTACCATCTTGGCCAAGCAGCCATTAGTACTCCCATTCTGGAATCAGTGCTCCCAGTTTCTACTCTCCTTTCCTCTGATTTCAGAGGTAGTAAGGACATACAAACAAAAAAGAAAAAGAAAAGAAGAAAAGAAGAAAGAAAGAAAGAAAGAAAGAAAGAAAGAAAGAAAGAAAGAAAGAAAGAAAGAAAGAAAGAAAGAAAGAAAGAAAGAAAGAAAGAAAGAAAGCTTTCATTAGAACCCAGAAAAAAAGTTCCTTTCCCAAACTTTAATAAATTTTCATTTGCTAACAAATCTTAAGATTTATAAATATCTAGGGTATGTTTTTGTTTAAGATAGTCTCATGTAGCTTAGGCTAGCCTTGATCTCACTATGTACTCAAAGATGATCTTGAGATTGTGCTCTTCCTGTCTTCCCTCCTTGGTACTGAGAATATGGGTGTAGAGTGGTATTTCTGGTTGATGTAGTGCTGAGGATCAAAGCCCAAGACCTCATGTGCAACAGGGAAACTGTGTAGCTCATGGGCTACATCCCCAGCACCAACTTGGTGATTGTTTTGATAGTTTGTTTGTGGATTCTGAATCTCCTGCAGTGGACCTGACCTACATGGTGTATGGGCAGCCAGTCTTTGCTGGGCCTTTGTTATTCAGGAAACTGCTTTGGATATTTTCCATTCTCAACTTGCATTGCAGCAAAGACTCATTTATGAAAGACAGGAGAAATTTCACTGGGATGGCTTCAGAGTCCACTTCTTTTTCCTATGAAACACTTTGATACAAATTATATAATTGAAAAGGGTAAGCATTAAATCATTATAAAAATAAAAATGCTAACTTCAATCCATGATGACCTGCTTAGCTGATGCAGATGGATAAGAAAGCAGCAGTGTGCTAACTTTTAAAAATGCTGATTATTACATTAAAAAGCAGTTCTGCATTACTGGTATCTGGAGAGGCAACCTGCCCATTTACCTGGCAGGGTACAAACACAACCACCAAAATAATCTTCACTGTGATGAAAGCAAGTAGCACAGCAAGAATCCCCAAGACACCCAAAGCAGCAATGGCGCAATGACAAATGGGGGCTAATTCTATTTCTAAGACAGTACCAAGGGCATCTTTGTGTGAGGAGCACATTAAGAGCAAATTTTTTCAAAAGGGGACCTTCCAGCCAAAGGACGAGTATCTCCAGAGAAAACCCAGCACAGCAGTACCTTCTCATGTCTCTCTCAAAATCCAAATCTGTTGTTGTGGAAATTGCCCCACTGCTGTCGATGGTGAAGCCAGAGCTCTCTGGAGAAATGGAGTACTGTTTGTTGGGTAGAAAAGAGTAAAACATAATATTTCAGAGATACAACTGATTCCCAGGTGAGGTTCTTCAACCAACCCTGAAATTTCAGAAAATATTAGCATCTGATGGATGTGGTGATGATGATGATGATGATGATGATGATGATGATGATGATGATGATGATGATCCTAGTCTATTCAACTGACTTCAGATCAGACACATACTCTTAAAAACTAAAAAGAACAACCCAAACTTTTCTGATCTCTGCATTCTTCATATTACCTGAATATTTTTTAGAATGCCCCACTCAAAGCTAAACATAAAGAAAAAAGGAATTTCATTGATTAATGAACACTGAGATGATCTGTGCAGATGGTGAATATAGGCTTTGGAAGCTTGGGGTGAATCAAGGAGCTAAGAGAACAAAGAAACTTGAAATTCTCAGCATCTGCTCATTTGATTTGGCCTGTGCAGATACAGGCAACACTTACCCAACTCTTCCCATGATTTGTGGACTTTTGATCTCATCCATCTTTCAGCTATTTTGTTAAAGTACTTCAAGTAGTCATTGGAGTCTCAGTGTGCTGGACCACAGGTTGAAGTGGAAACTTAAGGGGTCTTTGAAAAGTCAGTTTGTGTTGGATGGTGTTTTGCTAAGGCAAACACATGAAGGAATGTTTTGCTGAATCAGACACAGGTAAAAGGATGTTCTGCTAAAGCAAGCATGTGAAAGAACACAGGAAGTATTCTACACTAATGACTCTCAACGATTGGTCGACCTTACATTGTATAGTTGAGCTCCATTTGTTGGGGCTCCATAGAGAGAAATGCACCAAAGAATCTTCTGGTGGTGTGCTGCAGCTTTTTGCCACTTCCCAGGGCTTGGGCTGATTGGCAGAGTGATGTCATCTGAGAGAAACTGAAATGCTGAGGCAAGACACAGACTGAGGCAAGACCCATGGAGGACACATGATATTTGAAGGGAGTGTAAAAAAGCCTCGATGAACAGTGATGGCAGCTGGACTGGGTTTCCTTTTAGAGCTAGCTGGGCAACACTTGTCTACACTGAGCCAAGAAAGGCACAGCTGAGAACTTCTCCTGGTATTCTTGTTGGAACTGGTCCCTCCTGCAGACTCCTGTAAAGGCTGAGACCTGGCTGTCTCTGCTAGATAGTGTTACTGCTACTGATTCATGCTTGCTGTCCCAATTCTACCGAACTGGACTCCTAGTGTATCTGTGAAGTGTTTGAGAGTGGACTGAGCTGTCACTGCTGACCTGTAAACTGAACATGCCAATTTCCTCTCAACACAGGCAGGAGTTGCTCAAAAAACAAACCATTTGTAAACAGGTCTACTTTCCCAGTATCCTTTCTTATCTGCTAGCTCTGGAGGGTGACGGGCTAGAAGGGAAGTTAAGGCAATTAAGAACCATTATTAAAAATAGGATTTGAAACTATTGAAGTTACAGTGAGTGTTGGTGTTATCCCATTTAACAAACAGGAAATACAAGGCTTGGAAAATCCCAGTGGCTCGCTTTGACCAGCATCCCTAAGACAAAGTCCTGCCCAAAGGAGCAGGTAAGTCAAGGGTTCCTAACATAGGTAAGGATCAATCTATAGAAAAGGCCAGGAGCATCAAAGAAAAATCTACAAGAGCCTTAATATCAGGAGTTAATTATACCAAGTGCTACTGACTTAATCATTGTGCATACCCAGGATAATTTAATAGAGAAAATTAAACCAAGACAGACTGCAAAGCAGACTAAAAATCATTTGGAGAAATTAGTGACCTTTACATTGATTGATTCTCTGATGAATCACCATATTCTGACTAATTACAGTTCATACCTTCTATGCCTATCCATCTAAATAAGATTGAGCTGATTGTCGCTGTGTCTGTAGAATGATATGAAATATTAACATTCTGGAATAGCAGGCAAATTCATCACACATATACTGTTAGGGCAAACACAGGAATAATGAGACCTGATTCATAAGGGAATGATAAGAGGATGTCTGGAAATTAAATGACCTAAGAGGCTCACCAACACTGTCTGCTTATATACAAATACACATGATTTTTTAAAAGATGCCCACGTTTCTGTTTTGAGCTACTCAAAATCTGCAATTTCAAATTTAAGTGTTATACTGGTGTGAACAGTTTTTTCAAACAATATGCATTAGAAAGTTGGAATACCCAAAACATAATCCACACATCAAATGAGGTACAAGAAGAAAGGAGGAGTGGCCCCTGGTTCTGGAAAGACTCAGTGAAACAGTATTCAGCAAAACCAGAACGGGGAAGTGGGAAGGGGTGGGTGGGAGGACAGGGGAAGAGAAGGGGGCTTGCGGGACTTTCGGGGAGTGGGGGGGCTAGAAAAGGGGAAATCATTTGAAATGTAAATAAATTATATCGAATAATAAAAAAAAAAAAAAGAAAGTTGTGTTTTACATGGTTGATTTTCCACAAAAATAAAGTATTCTTCAAAAAAAAAAGTCTTGGTGCCTATATGAGCAACTCCTCCTGATGTTCAGGGAAGGCTAGAAATGGTGGTTGCTAAGCAGCAAGAGCAATCACTAGGTAGCCACCTAAATAAAGAATGACTGGAACAAGAAATCATCCTAAGGGATGAATAATTAATTCTCTGGGGCTAGGCAGATTATATTCATTGTCCTTGGGCTTTTCCTTATTAATAATTGTCTGTGATTGCCATAAATTTGTGGATAATAATTTGGCCATAAAAGTAATACTCACCTCCCCGTTCTCAGATTCTAAGGCATGAGGAAAGATTATAGGACTAGAGGATATGCACCACTGGGGAGTGAGCCTTCAGTCTACCTAACCAGACTTACTCAGAGTCCACTTTATTCTCATCTGAGAGGCTCATGATTATTTGTTCTCAAGGTGGCTTGGGAGTTAGAAATGTCAGACACAAAGTACAGAAAGAGTTAAATGCTTCAGTGCTTCCAGATCAGGGTCACAGAGATGGTTCTTTTTATGCCCTGACTATCAGTCAAATAAATGATAACCGTGATTAGATCAGACATAGGTAGTAATAAGGGAAAGAGGCAAATGGGGAAGCAGAGAAAGAGTAAATTGTGGTGGGAGTGAAAAGGGATGGTAAAGGAGTGGCTATGGAGAAGGACAATGAACAGTAAAGACTTCTGTAAGCCACATAGACTGACCACTGTAGGTTGAAGAAGCTATTTGTCCTTGAGATAGCCCATGAATTAGGAATATCAGCCCCAAAGTTCAGAACAGTTACATGTTTAAATGCTTCCCAAGCAGGTCACTAAGTCACTAATAGATACATACACACACACACACACACACACACACACACACACGTTTTTGTGGTTTTGTTACTTACAATGGGGGAAGGGGTAATTATTTTTCCAGACACCATAGACTATCAAATAAAAATCCCAGTGTCATGTGTTTTCAAGATGTTAGTGAGGGAGCCTGCAGAACCTGCAAACATTATAAGCTATTGCCGCTGCTCTTTAGTACCACGAAGAACTTGATGGAAAGACTTTACTACTAAAGACACCACACACTTTAGTTACAGGACATGGAGAAATAAAGACGGTAGCTTTGATAGTGGTAAAAGGTACTATTCAGGCTCCTGGGGGAGAAAGGGAACTAATAATCTCACCCAATTGTGAATGCCATGAGCTACAACAATAACTGGACTGGCAAGATATGCTCAATGGGGCAATCACAGCATGAGATAAATGTTATGGAAGAAACCAAGCACATTCTGATTGGATTTAAGGCTAGCATCACTAGATAGAATGTATAAATCTGGAAACTGGGTGTGTCATACACCCTAGGAGGCAATTCTATTATTCTGCTAAATGGACATAGTATATTAAGCTTTCTCCTATATACTTATCCTTATGCCAGTAGCTTAGTGCGGCTCTCGACCCTCACCAGAGAAGCCTTTATTTCGTTGCATGATTAATAAAGAGATACACAATTGGTAAACCTTCAGAGAATGGGTGCTCAACTGCTTGATCCTAAATAGGACATCTACATCACTCCTCCTCCCAAAGCTAAGAAATCATCATGGAAAAGTGGGCGGAAAGGTTAAAAAGCGAGAGGTAGTGGAAGATGGCAAAGAAACAGTGTATTACAGACATGATGGCATCATTGGACATATGAATTCATCGATGCTGAAACTCTTGTAAAACACCAAGCCAGACAAAGTCCTGGCATGTAGAGAAGATGAACTTATGGTGTCCCTCCCCTATCTGAGAAGGTTGTAGCAATTAATGTCTGCTCGAAGAGGGAGAGAGTTAGACTGATTTTTCAGGAATGGAGTCACTGATAAGCTGCCCACACTCCAATAGTTCAGTTACAGGACTTGGAGAAATATCTGTGCTATATCTGTGAACATGCTCTTAGCACTAAGTGGAATCAGTGGTTTTAAAAAAGGAGGGTTTTGTTTTGTTTTGTTTTGTTTTGTTTTGTTTTGTTTTGTTTTTGCTGTTGGCCATCTACTGCTGGGCATGTGACCAACCCTTAAGAGTAGTTTCTTAGTCCACGGAGACTCTCTGGGGGAAGAAACCTGATTTTTCATTTGCAAGAGGCTATCAATTGGAGATAACTTCTGAGTTAGGGATGGGAGCATGTGTCTACTTCTCCTTTTATCTCTAGGACACCATCTGGTTCAGACCCATGCAGGATGCGAATGTTGCTATAGTCTATGTGGATTCATTTATGCACTAGCCCTGTTTTGTCTAGAAGCCTTGATTCCTCAGTGTCCTCCATCACCTCTGGCTCTTAGACTCTTTCGGCCTCCTTATTCTGCGACATTTCCTGAGCTCTGAGGAGAGGAATGTGATGGATATATACCTTATAGAGCTGATTATTCCAAAGTTTCTCATTCTCTGCATATTGTCTGGCTGTGGGTTTGCATCTGCTGCAGAAGGAAGCTTCTCTGATAATGGCTGAGCAAAGCAATCTATGAACATAGCATAATGTTCTTAAGAGTCATCTTATCGGTATATTCCTTTAGTAACGGAGTAGTATTTGGTTTCCTCTAGGTCCCTGGCCTGTTCTCTGGTTCTAGGCTGTCCAAGCAACATTGGGTATAGGCCCCATCTCGTGGAATGGACCTTAACTCAAATCAGATATTGGTATGTTACTCCCACAAGCTTTGTGCCTCCATTGCTCCAGTGTATCATGAAGTCAAATCACTCTTGTACCTTGAAAGGTTTGTAGCTCGGTTAGTGATTTCCTTTCTTCATTGGTAGGACACTGGGTGCCTTTACATCACTCTGTTTATGTATAGGAGGCTTCTACATTAGGATTCCATATGATGCCTCAAACGGCCTTTAGTTTTGGCAATCCCCCATTCCTTGCTCTCCTCTTTTCTACCCTTCTTCCCTGGCTGAGCCTGTCATTCCAGTAAACACCCCATCTAACCATAGCTATTTATTCCTAGGGAGATTCTTCCTTCCCCCAAGTCCCTTACCCTACCTAACCTCTGTGATTCTACAGATTGGAGCTTGATTATCAGTGATTTAACAACCACATATGAACAATATACATACCATATTTGTCTTTCTATATCTGATACATCTTACTCAGGATGGTTTTATTTCTAGTTCTATTTATTTCCCTAAAATTTTTATGATTTCATTTAACAGCCTAGTAATATTCCATAATATAAATGTACTGCAAATTCTCCATCCATTCAGTCACTGATGGACAACTAGGTTGCTTCCACATTCTGGCTATTATGAGCAACAATGAACATGGTTGAACAAGTACCTCAATAAGTGTCTTTTGAGCATATGTCCAAGAATAGTATATCTGCATCTTGAGGTAGGTCAATTCATCTTTCTGAAGAACCAGTACTGATTTCCATAGTAATTGTACAAGTTTACTCTCCCACCAGCAAGGAATGTATGTTCCCTCTATTCTACAGACTCACCAGTATGAGCTTTCATTTGTTTTATTGATGTTAGCTACTCGTTTGTGAAAGTAAGGTGGATCTCAAAGTAGTTTTGATTTTCACTTCCCTAGTGGCTAAAGATGTTGAGTGTTTCTTTAGGTGCTTTGTGGCCATTTGAGTTTTCTCTTTTGGGAATTCTCTGTTTAGATCTGTACCCCCATTTTTTTAATTGTGTTGTTGTTTTGAAGTCCATTTTTAGCTCTTTATTTTGTATATTATCCTTCTATCACATATAGAAGTTTCCTGTTCTGTAGGCTGCTACTTGGTCTGAATGATAGTGTTCTATGACGTATAAAAGCTGCTCATTTTCACAAGGATCCCCTTTGCAAATTGTTGTTTTCAGTGCCTGTCCTGTGTTATGTCTTATTTTGTGTCAATGAGTTCAAGACTATTCCCCACCCCCTCTCTTCTATGAAAGCCCATAAATCTGGCCTTGCATTAAAGTCTCTGACCCTTTTGGAATAGGTTTGGGGGGGGGGGGTAAGTATGGATCTATTTGTATTCTTCTACATGCATTCATCAAGTTTGGTCAGCATTTGTTGGTCATGCTGATTTGTTAAAGATGTTTCTTTCTATAGTGTATATTTCCTGGCTTCTTTGTCAAAATCTCAGGTGTCCATAGATGGGTATGTTTATGTCTGTGTCTTCAGTTTAATTCCATTGATCAACATGTCTGTTCTTGTATCTATACCACACAGTTTATTACTATATCTCTGTATTACAACTTAAAAGAGGGATGGTAATACCTCCAGCAGGTTTTTTTTTCTTAATTTATTTGGTTTTTTCTTTTGTTTTGGTTTGCTTTTGCTTTTTTTGTTTTTTATCATTCAAGAATTTTTAACTATCTTGGGTTTTATTGTGTTTTCATATGAAGCTAAAAATTTTTTCAAGGTCTGTAAAGAATTATGTTGCTGTTTTGATGGGGCTTACATTGAATCTGTGGGTGGCTTCAGTAGGATGTCCATTTTTGCTACATTAGTCCTACTGATTCATGAGCATGAGAGATTTTTCAATCTTCTGATATTTTCTTCAATTAATTTCTTTAAAAATGTGTCCCAACACTTCTCTCCCTCCTATGACTCTTTTATTCCTCATTTATTCTCATCCTCTTTTATTCCTCATTCAAGCATCTTGTTTGGGCCTTCCTTCTTGTCTAACTTCATTGGGTATGTGGGGTGTGCCATGCATATTCTGTACTTATGGCTGTTTTTAATCAGACATTTCACTTGCTAGGGCAGATTTGCCCTAAGGTATTTTATATCTTTTAAGATTATTGTAAAGGTATAGTTTTCCTCATTTCTTTTAGATTGAACATAAAAAGACTAATGATTTCATGAGTTAAATTTGTATCTAGCAGAAAGTGTTTATCAGCTATAGAGTTTTCCACTGTATTTTAGGGTCATTTATATATACTATCATATTGCCTGCAAATAAAGCAAATAAAGACCTCTTTCTTTCCCATATGTATTCCCTATTTCCTGCAGTTGTCTTATTGCTTTAGCTAAGACTTCAAAAATTAAATACTGTAACAATAGCAAAGTGGATAATCTTGTCTTGTCTCTGATTTTCATGGAATTGATTTGGGTTTCTGTCCATTTAAGCTGGGTCTGGCCCTTCCACCACTGCCTTCCCTTTCTGCTGTGGCAGAATTTTGTCAGGTCTGCCACAGTGAAGACACCTTCTCCTGATACTTCCTAAAGAACAAGCCACACTCAGGGCATTTGGTAAGAACCACCTCCTGGAGATCAGCAGAGAGAGTGACTCCCCACCAAAATTTTCCCTGCTTGCCAGGGCAGAAAAGCAGCCCCAAGTACTGAAATATCCTGAGTTTAAGAGCTCTGGGGGCACAAGCCGCCAGGAGTCTGCCTGTGCCCAGGACCTGAGCAAATAGGCGGTTCATCTGCCAGCCAGCCTGGTGTGGGGCCTGTGTCCTATGTGGAGATCAGGAGAGGGAGTGACTCCATGCCGCCATCTTCCCTGCGTGCTGGGGCAGAAAAGCAGCACCAATTACTGAGATATCCCGAGTTTAAGAGCTTTGTTGAGGGGCCTGTGTCCTACTCAGAGATCAGCAGAGGGGGGTGACTCCCCACTACCATCTTCCCTGCCTGCTGGGGCAGAAAAACAGCACCCAGTACTGAGATATCCAGAGGTTAAAATCTCTGGGGCGCAAACCACCAGGGGTCTGCCTGCGCCCAGGACCTGAGCACATAGGTGGTTCATCTACTAGCCAGCAGCCTGTCTTGGAGCCTGTGTCCTATGTGGGGATCAGCAGAGGGAGTGACTCTCCACCACTAACTTAGCTCCTTGACAGAGCAGTCAGGGAGCACCTGGTTCACTGAGACAACCCAAGTATAACATTGCTTGGGGCAAGACTCAGCAGGATTCCAACAGAACAAAAGAGGAAAGCAATCTGGACCAGAGAAAACCCAGGCATCCAGTGTCAAGGAAATAGCCTTAAAGGTCCACAGGAGTTTGAAGCACCAGCCAGTGAAAATAAGACCATCTAACACCAGTGAGAACTAAATGGCTAAAGGCAAATGTAGGAACATTACTAACAGAAACCAAGGCACTATGGCAGCATCTGAACTAAATTCTCCAACAACAGCAAGTCCTGGATACCCCAACACACCAGAAAAACAAGAATTGGATTTAAAATCACTGGTCATGATGCTGTTAGAGGAACACATGAAGGACATAAATAAATCTCTTAAAGAAATTCAGGAGAAAAATGATCAAAAGCTAGAAGCCCTTACAAGGGAAACACAAAAATCACTTATAGAAATTTAGGAGAATATGGGTCAAAAGATAGTAGCCAATAAGGAGGAAATGCAAAAATCACTTAAAGAAATCCAGGAGAAATTTGATCAACAGGCAGAAGTCATGAAAGAGAAAACACAAAAAATCTCTCAAAGAATTACAGGAAAACACAAACAAGCAAGTGAAGGAACTGAGCAAAAACATCCAGGATCTAAAAACAGAAGTAGAAACAACTAATAAATCACAAAGGGAGACAACTTTGGAGATAGAAAACCTTGGGAAAAAATCAGGGGCCTTAGGTGCAAATATCAACAACAGAATAGAAGAAATAGAAAAAAGAATCTCAGATGCCAAAGATATCATAGAAACCATGGACTCAACAGTCAAAGAAAATGCAAAATGCAAAAAACTTGTAACCCAAAACATCCAGGAAATCCAGGACACAATGAGAAAGCCAAACCTAAGGATTATAGGCATTGAGAGTGAAGATTTACAACTTAAAGGGCCAGCAAATATCTTCAACAAAATTATGGAAAAAAACTTCCCTAACCTAAATAGAGAGATGCCTATGAATATACAAGAAGCCTACAGAACTCCAAACAGACTGGACCAGAATAGAAATGCCTCTCATCACATAATAATAAAAATGCCAAATGTACTAAATAAAGAATATTAAATGCAGTAAGAGAAAAAGGTCAAGTAACATATAAAGGAAGACCTATCAGAATTACACCAGACTTCTCACCAAAGACCATGAAAGCTAGAAGATCCTGGGCAGAGCTCATGCAGACTCTAAGAGAACACAAATGCCAGCCAAGACTACAATACCCAGCGAAACTCTCAATAACTATAGATGGAGAAACCAAGATATTCCATGACAAAACCAAATTTACACAATATCTTTCCGCAAACCCAGCCCTACAAAGGATAATAGGGGGGAAATACCAATACAAGAAGGGAAATTATACCCTGGAAAAAAGAAGGATAATAATCTTTCATCAAACCCAAAAGAAGATAACCACACAAATATAAAATTAACATCAAAAATTAGAAGAAACAATAATCACTACTCCTTAATAGCTCTTAACATCAATGGACTCAATTCCCCAATAAAAAGACATAGACTAACAGACTGGATAAGGAAACAGGACCCTACATTTTGCTGCATACAGGAAACACACCTCAGTGCTAAAGACAAAAACTATCTTAGAGTAAAAGGCTGGAAGTCAACTCTACAAGCAAATGGTCTCAGGAAACAAGCTGGAGTTGCCATTCTAATATCAGATAAAATTGACTTTCAAACTAATTTCATCAAAAGAGACATGGAAGGACGCTACTTGCTGGTCAAAGAAAAAAATCCACCAAGAAGAATTCGCAATCCTGAACATCTATGATCCAAATGAAAGCATACCTCATTAATAAAAGAAACATTATTAAGCTCAAACCACACATTGCACCTAACACAATAATTGTGGGTGATTTCAACACCCCACTCTCCTCAATGGACCAATCAGGAAAACAGAAACTAAACAGGGAGATAGCAAAACTAATTGAAGCTTTGGACCAATTGTATTTAACATATATAGAGAGAACTTTTCATCTAAAAAGCAAAAGAATATATATTTTTCTCAGCACCTCATGGTACCTTCTCCAAAATTGATCATATACTTGGTCACAAGACAGACCTCAACAAATAAAAGAAGATCGAAATAATCCCATGCCTCCTATCAGATCACTATGGAATAAAGGTGGTCTTTAATAACAACAAAAACAACAAAAAGCCAACATACACATGGAAACTGAACAATACTCTAGTCAATGATACCTTGGTCAAGGAAGAAAGAAAGAAAGAAATCAAAGACTTTTTAGAATTTAATGAAAATGAAGACACAACATGCCCAAATTTATGGGACACAATGAAAGCAGTGCTAAGAGGAAAACTCATAGCTTTGAGTGCCTCAAAAAAGAAATTGGAGACAACATACACTAGAAGCTTAACGGTTCAACTGAAAGCCCTGGAACAAAAAGGAAGCTAATTTACCCAGGAAGAGGAGAAGAGAATAAATCATCAAACTCAGGGCTGAAATCAATCAAGTAGAAACTAAGAGAACCATACAAAGAATCAACAAAACCAGGAGCTGGTTCTTTGAAAAAAAATCAACAAGATAGATAAACCCTTAGCCAGGCTAACCAAAGGGCACAGAGACAGTATCCAAATTAACAAAGTTAGAAAAGAAAAGGGAGATATAACGACAGAAGCTGAGGAAATTCAAAAAATTATCAGATCCTACTACAAAAGCCTGTACTCAACACAACTGGAGAATCTGGAGGAAATGGTCAATATCTTAGAAAGATACCAAATGCCAAAATTAAATCAAGATCAAATAGATCATCTAAACAGACCCAAAGCCCCTAAAGAAATAGAAGGGGTCATAGAAAGCCTTCCAACCAAAAAAAGCACAGGACCAGATGGTTTTAGTGCTGAATTCTATCAGACCATCAAAGAAGACTTAACACCAATACTCTTCAAACTATTCCACCAAATACAAACAGAAAAAAACACAACCCAACGCATTCTATGAAGCCACAATTATGCTGATACCAAAACCACACAAAGATCCAACAAAGAAAGAGAATTTCAGGCCAATATCCCTTAAGAATATCGATGCAAAAATACTCAATAAAATTCTTGCCAACCGAATCCAAGAACACATCAAAACGATCATCCACCATGATCAAGTAGGCTTCATCCCAGGGATGCAGGGTTGCTTCAATATACTGAAATCCATCAATGCAATCCACTACATAAACAAAGTCAAAGAAAAAAAACTACATGGTCATTTCATTGGATGCTGAAAAAGCATTTGACAAAATTCAGCATCCTTTCATGCTTAAAGTCTTGGAAAGAACAGGAATTCAAGGCCCATACCTAAACATAGTAAAAACAATATACAGCAAACCGGTAGCCAGCATCAAACTAAATGGAGAGAAACTTCAAGCAATCCCACTAAAATCAGGGACTAGACAGGGCTGCCCCCTTTCTCCTTATCTTTTCAATATTGTACTTGAGGTACTAGCTCAGGCAATTCGACAACATAAGGAGGTCAAAGGGATACAAATTGGAAAGGAAGAAGTCAAACTATCATTATTTGCAGATGACATGATAGTCTACCTAAGTGACCCAAAAAATTCCACTAGAGAACTCCTACAGCTGATAAACAACTTCAGCAAAGTGGCAGCTTATAAAATCAACTCAAGAAAATCAGTGGCCTTCCTATACTCAAAGGATAAGCAGGCTGAGAAAGAAATTAGGGAAATGACCCCCTTCACAATAGCCACAAACAGTATAAAGTATCTTGGGGTGACTCATACCAAACATGTGAAAATCTGTATGACAAGAACTTCAAGACTATGAAGAAGGAAATGGAAGAAGATGGAAAATATATGGAAAAACCTCTCATGCTCATGGATTGGCAAGATTAATATAGTTAAAATGGCCATTTTGCCAAAAGCAATATACAGATTCAATGCAATACCCATCAATATCCCAACTCAATTCTTCACAGATTTAGAAAGAGCAATCCTCAAATTCATCTGGAATAACAAAAAACCCAGGATAGCTAAAACTATTCTCAACAATAAAAGAAATTCTGGGGGGGTATCAGTATCCCTGACATCAAGCAATACTACAGAACAATAGTGTTACAACTGCATGGTATTGGTACAGTGACAGGCAGGCAGATCAATGGAACAGGATTGAAGATCCAGAAATGAACCCACACACCTATGGCCACTTGATCCTCGACAAAGGGGCTGAAAACATCCAATGGAAAAAAAGATAACCTTTTCAACAAATGGTGCTGGTTCAACTGGAGGTCAGCATGCAGAAGAATGGGAATTGATCCATCCTTGTCTCCTTGTACTAAGCTCAACTCCAAATGGATCAAGGACCTCCACATAAAGCCAGACACTATGAAGCTAATAGAAAAGAAACTGGGGAAGACCCTTGAGGCCATCGGTACAGGGGGAAAGTTCCTGAACAGAACACCAATAGCTTATGCTCTAAGATCAAGAATTGACAAATGGGACCTTATAAAATTACAAAATTTCTGTAAGGCAAAGGACACCCTCAAAAGGGCAAATCAGCAACCAACAAATTGGGAAAAGATCTTCACCAACCCTACATCAGATAGAGAGTTAATATCCAATATATATAAAGAACTCAAGAAGTTAGACTCCAGAAAACCAAATAATCCTATTAAAAAATGGAGTACAGAGTTAAACAAAGAATTTTCACCTGAAGAACTTCAGATGGTGGAGAAACATCTTAAAAAATGCTCAACTTCATTAGTCATTAGGAAAATGCAAATCAAAACAACCCTGAGATTTCACCTTACACCAGCCAGAATGGCTAAGATTAAAAATTCAGGAGACAGCAGATGTTGGCGAGGCTGTGGAGAAAGAGGAACACTCTTCCTCTGCTGGTAGGGTTGCAAATTGGTACAACCAATCTGGAAATCAGTCAGGTGGTTCCTCCAAAAACTGGGCACCTCACTTCCAGAAGATCCTGCTATACCACTCCTGGGCAAATACCCAGAAGATTCCCCAGCATGTAATAAGGATACAGTTCCACTATAGTCATAGCAGCCCTATTTATAATTGCCAGAAACTTGAAAGGACCCAAGTATCCTTCAACAGAAGAGTGGATGCAAAAAAATGTGGTATATATACACAATGGAGTACTATTCAGCCATTAGAAACAATGAATTCATGAAATTTTTAGGCAAATGGATGGAGCTGGAGAACATCATACTAAGTGAGGTAACCCAGACTCAAAAGATGAATCATGGTATGCACTCACTAATAAGTGGATGTTAACATAGAAAACTGGAATACCAAAAATATAACCCACACATCAAATGAGGTACAAGAAGAATGGAGGAGTGGGCCCTTGTTCTGGAAAGACTTAGTGAAGCAGTATAGGGCAAAACCAGAACAGGGAAGTGGGAAGGGTTAGGTGGGAAAACAGGGGGAGGGAAGGGGGCTGATGAAACTTTCGGGGAGTGGGGGTCTAGAAAAGGGGAAATCATTTGAAATATAAATAAAAAATATATCGAATAAAAAAAGAAAAGAAAAAAAAGAATGGATCAATTCGCATCCTTTTTCATGCTGACCTCCAATTGAACCAGCACCATTTGTTAAAAGGCTTTTTTCTACTGGATGTTTTTAGCTCTTTTGTCGAAGATCACCCACAATAGGTGGTGAGTTTTGTCGAACCCACCATAGGTGTGTGGGTTCATTTCTGGGTCTTCCATTCTATTCCACTGATCCACTTGCCTGACATTGTACCAATACCATGCAGTTTTTATCACTATTGCTCTGTAGTAATGTTTAAGGTCTGGGATACTGATTCCCCCAGAAGTTCTTTTACTGTTGAGAATAGTTTTAGCTATCCTGGGTTTTTTGTTATTCCAGATGAATTTGAGAATTGCTCTTTCTAACTCTATGAAGAACTGAGTTGAGATTTTGATGGGGATTGTGTTGAATCTGTAGATTGCTTTTGGCAAGATGGCCATTTTAACTACATTAATCCTGCGAATCCACAAGCATGGAATTTTTTCTATTTTCTGAGGTCTTATTCGATTTTCTTCTTCAGAGAACTGAAGGTCTTGGGGTATAGGTCTTTCACTTGTTTGGATACAGTCACTTTAGGCAAGATACTTTATGCTCCACATTGCACCTAACACAATAATTGTGGGGGACTTCAACACTCCACTCTCCTCAATGGACCGATCAGGAAAACAGAAACTAAACAGGGACACAGTAAAACTAATTGAAGCTTTGGACCAATTGCATTTGACTGATATTTATAGAACATTTCACCCTAAAGCAAAAGAATATACCTTTTTCTCAGCACCTCATGGTACCTTCTCCAAAATCAACCACATAATTGGTCACAAGGCAGACCTCAACAAATATAAGACGATCGAACTAATCCCATGCCTCCTATCAGATCACTATGGTGTAAGAGTGGTTTTCAATAGCAACAAAAACAACAGAAAGCCCACATATACATGGAGGCTGAATAATACTCTACTCAATGACACCTTGGCCAAAGAAGAAATAAAGAAAGAAATCAGAGACTTTTTAGAATTTAATGAAAATGAAGGCACAACATACCCAAATCTTTGGGACACAATGAAAGCAGTGCTAAGAGGAAAACTCATAGCCCTGAGTGCCTCCAAAAAGAAAATGGAGAGAGCATACAGTAGCAGCTTAACGACACACCTGAAAGTCCTGGAACAAAAAGAAGCCAATTCACCCAGGAGGAGTAGAAGACAGGAAATCATCAAACTCAGGGCTGAAATCAATCAATTGGAAACAAAGAGAACCATACAAAGAATCAATGAATCCAGGAGCTGGTTCTTTGAGAAAATCAACAAGATAGATAAACCCTTAGCCAGACTGACCAAAGGACACAGAGAAAGTATCCAAATTAACAAACTTCAAAATGAAAAGGGGGATATAACAACAGAAACTGAGGAAATCCAAAAAAATCATCAGATCCTACTACAAGAGCCTATGCTCAACACAACTGGAGAATCTGGAGGAAATGGACAATTTCCTTGACAGTTACCAAATACCAAAATTAAATCAGGACCAAATAGATCATCTAAACAGTCCCATAACCCCTAAAGAAATAGAAGAAGTCATAGAAAGCCTTCCAACCAAAAAAAAAAGCACAGGACCAGATGGTTTCAGTGCAGAATTCTATCAGACCGTCAAAGAAGACTTAACACCAATACTCTTCAAACTATTCCACAAAATAGAAACAGAAGGAACACTACCCAATTCCTTCTACAAAGCCACAATTACGCTGATACCAAAACCACACAAAGATCCAACAAAGAAAGAGAACTTCAGACCAATTTCCCTTATGCACATCGATGCAAAAATACTCAATAAAATTCTTGCCAACCGAATCCAAGAACACATCAAAACGATCATCCACCATGATCAAGTAGGCTTCATCCCAGGGATGCAGGGTTGCTTCAATATACTGAAATCCATCAATGCAATCCACTACATAAACAAAGTCAAAGAAAAAAAACTACATGGTCATTTCATTGGATGCTGAAAAAGCATTTGACAAAATTCAGCATCCTTTCATGCTTAAAGTCTTGGAAAGAACAGGAATTCAAGGCCCATACCTAAACATAGTAAAAACAATATACAGCAAACCGGTAGCCAGCATCAAACTAAATGGAGAGAAACTTCAAGCAATCCCACTAAAATCAGGGACTAGACAGGGCTGCCCCCTTTCTCCTTATCTTTTCAATATTGTACTTGAGGTACTAGCTCAGGCAATTCGACAACATAAGGAGGTCAAAGGGATACAAATTGGAAAGGAAGAAGTCAAACTATCATTATTTGCAGATGACATGATAGTCTACCTAAGTGACCCAAAAAATTCCACTAGAGAACTCCTACAGCTGATAAACAACTTCAGCAAAGTGGCAGCTTATAAAATCAACTCAAGAAAATCAGTGGCCTTCCTATACTCAAAGGATAAGCAGGCTGAGAAAGAAATTAGGGAAATGACCCCCTTCACAATAGCCACAAACAGTATAAAGTATCTTGGGGTGACTCTTACCAAACATGTGAAAATCTGTATGACAAGAACTTCAAGACTATGAAGAAGGAAATGGAAGAAGACCTCAAAAAAATGGGAAAACCTCCTGTGCTCATGGATCGGCAGGATCAATATAGTTAAAATGGCCATTTTTCCAAAAGCAATATACAGATTCAATGCAATATCCATCAAAATCCCAACTCAATTCTTCACAGATTTAGAAAGAGCAATTCTCAAATTCATCTGGAAAAACAAAAAACCCAGGATAGCTAAAACTATTCTCAACAATAAAAGAAATTCTGGGGGGTATCAGTATCCCTGACCTCAAGCAATACTACAGAGCAATAGTGTTAAAAACTGCATGGTATTGATACAGTGACAGGCAGGCAGATCAATGGAACAGGATTGAAGATCCAGAAATGAACCCACACACCTATGGCCACTTGATCCTCAACAAAGGGGCTGAAAACATCCAATGGAAAAAAAGATAGCCTTTTCAACAAATGGTGCTGGTTCAAATGGAGGTCAGCATGCAGAAGAATGGAATTGATCCATCCTTGTCTTCTTGTACTAAGCTCAACTCCAAATGGATCAAGGACCTCCACATAAAGCCAGACACTCTGAAGTTAATAGAAAAGAAACCCTTGAGGACTTCGGTACGGGAGGAAAGTTTCTGAACAGAACACCAATAGCATATGCTCTAAGATCAAGAATTGACAAATGGGACCTCATAAAATTACAAAGTTTCTGTAAGGCAAAGGACACCATCAAGAGGACAAATCGGCAACCAACAAATTGGGAAAAGATCTTCACCAATTCTACATCAGATAGGCTAAAGTCCAATATATGGAAAGAACTCAAGAAGTTAGACTCCAGAAAACCAAACAACCCTATTAAAAAATGGAGTACAGAATTAAACAAAGTATTCTCAATTGAAGAACTTCGGATGGCAGAGAAGCATCTTAAAAAATGCTCAACTTCATTAGTCATTAGGGAAATGCAAATCAAAACAACCCTGAGATTTCACCTTATACCAGTCAGAATGGCTAAGATTAAAAATTCAGGAGACAGCAGGTATTGGAGAGGGGTGTGGAGAAAGAGGAACACTCCTCCACTGCTGGTGGGGTTGCAAATTGGTACAACCACTCTAGAAATCAGTCTGGCGGTTCCTCAGAAAACTGGGCACCTCACTTCCAGAAGATCCTGCTATACCACTCCTGGGCATATACCCAGAGGATTCCCCACCATGTAATAAGGATATATGCTCTACTATGTTCATAGCAGCCCTATTTATAATTGCCAAATGCTGGAAAGAACCCAGGTATCCCTCAACAGAAAAATAGATGCAAAAAATGTGGTATATCTACACAATGGAGTACTATTCAGCCATTAGAAACAATGAATTCATGAAATTCTTAGGCAAATAGATGGAGCTAGAGAACATCATACTAAGTGAGGTAACCCAGACTCAAAAGGTGAATCATGGTATGCACTCACTAATAAGTGGATATTAACCTAGAAAACTGGAATACCCAAAACATAATCCACACATCAAATGAGGTACAAGAAGACAGGAGGAGTGTCCCCTTGTTCTGGAAAGACTCAGTGAAGCAGTATTCAGCAAAACCAGAACGGGGAAGTGGGAAGGGGTGAGTGGGAGGACAGGGGGAGAGAAGGGGGCTTATGGGACTTTCAGGGAGTGCGGGCTAGAAAAGGGGAAATCATTTGAAATGTAAATAAAAAATATATCGAATAAAAAAAAAAGAAAGACATAAGTAACTCCTTTAAAGAAATACAGAAGAAGATGTGTCAACAGGTAGAAGACCTTAAAGAGCAAACGCAAAAATCCCTTAAGAAATTATGGGAGAACATGGGTTAACAGGTAGAAGCCTTTAAAAAGCAAACACAAAAATCACTTTAAGAATTTCAGGAAAACACAAACAAACAAGTGAAGGAACTGGACAAACCTATCCAGGATCTAAAAATGGACATACAAACAATAAAGAAACCACAAAGTGAGACATCTCTGAAGATGGAAAACCTTGAAAAGAAATAAGGAGTCATAGATGCAAGCATCAACAACTGAATACAAGAGATAGAAGAAAGAATCTCAGATGCTGAAGATTCCATAGAAAACATTGACTCAATGGTCAAAGAAAATGAAAAACACAAAAAGTTTGTAACCCAAAACATTCAGGAAATCCAGGACACAATGAGAAGAACAAACCTAAGGATGATAGGTATAGAAGAGAGCAAAGACTTACAAATTACAGGGCCAGTAAATGTCTTCAACAAAATTATAGAAAATTTCCCTAACCTAAAGAAAGAGATGCCCATGAACATACAAGTAGCCCACAGAGCTCTAAACAGACTGGACCAGAACAGAAATTCCTCCTGTCACATAATAAGCAAAACACCAAAAGCACTAAACAAAGAAAGCATATTAAAAGCAGAAAGGGGGAAAGGTCAAGTAACATATAAAGGCAGACCTATCAGAATTACACCAGACTTCTCACCAGAGACTATGAACCTAGAAGATCTTGGGCAGATGTCATACAGACCCTAAGACCACATAAATGTCAGCCCAGACTACTATACTCAGCAAAACTCTTTTTTTTCCCCACTTTATTGTTATTTTTTTTATTCGATATAATTTATTTACATTTCAAATGATTTCCCCTTTTCTAGCCCCCCCCACTCCCCGAAAGTCCCGTAATCCCCCTTCTCTTCCCCTGTCCTCCCTCCCACCCCTTCCCAGTTCCCCGTTCTGGTTTTGCCAAATACTGTTTCACTGAGTCTTTCCAGAACCAGGGACTACTCCTGCTTTCTTCTTGTATCTCATTTGATGTGTGGATTATGTTTTGGGTATTCCAGTTTTCTAGGTTAATAACCACTTATTAGTGAGTGCATACCATGATTCACCTTTTGAGTCTGGGTTACCTCACTTAGTATGATGTTCTCTAGCTCCATCCATTTGCCTAAGAATTTCATGAATTCATTGTTTCTAATGGCTGAATAGTACTCCATTGTGTAGATATACCACATTTTTTGCATCCACTCTTCTGTTGAGGGATACCTGGGTTCTTTCCAGCATCTGGCAATTATAAATAGGGCTGCTATGAACATAGTAGAGCATGTATCCTTATTACATGGTGGGGAATCCTCTGGGTATATGCCCAGGAGTGGTATAGCAGGATCTTCTGGAAGTGAGGTGCCCAGTTTTCGGAGGAACCGCCAGACTGCTTTCCAGAGTGGTTGTACCAATTTGCAACCCCACCAGCAGTGGAGGAGTGTTCCTCTTTCTCTGCACCCTCTCCAACACCTGCTGTCTCCTGAATTTTTAATCTTAGCCATTCTGACTGGTGTAAGATGAAATCTTAGGGTTGTTTTGATTTGCATTTCCCTAATGACTAATGAAGTTGAGCATTTTTTAAGATGCTTCTCCGCCATCCGAAGTTCTTCAGGTGAGAATTCTTTGTTTAACTCTGTACCCCATTTTTTAATAGGGTTGTTCGGTTTTCTGGAGTCTAACTTCTTGAGTTCTTTATATATATATTGGATATTAGCCCTCTATCTGATGTAGGATTGGTGAAGATCTTTTCCCAATTTGTTGGTTGCCGATCTGTCCTCTTGATGGTGTCCTTTGCCTTACAGAAACTCTGTAACCTTATGAGGTCCCATTTGTCAATTCTTGCTCTTAGAGCATACGCTATTGGTGTTCTGTTCAGAAACTTTCTCCCTGTACCGATGTCCTCAAGGGTCTTCCCCAGTTTCTTTTCTATTAGCTTCAGAGTGTCTGGCTTTATGTGGAGGTCCTTGATCCATTTGGATTTGAGCTTAGTACAAGGAGACAAGGATGGATCAATTCGCATTCTTCTACATGCTGACCTCCAGTTGAACCAGCACCATTTGTTGAAAAGGCTATCTTTTTTCCATTGGATGTTTTCAGCCTCTTTGTCGAGGATCAAGTGGCCATAGGTGTGTGGGTTCATTTCTGGATCTTCAATCCTGTTCCATTGATCCTCCTGCCTGTCACTGTACCAATACCATGCAGTTTTTAACACTATTGCTCTGTAGTATTGCTTGAGGTCAGGGATACTGATTCCCCCAGATTTTCTTCTGTTGCTGAGAATAGTTTTAGCTATCCTGGGTTTTTTGTTGTTCCAGATGAATTTGATAATTGCTCTTTCTAACTCTGTGAAGAATTGAGTTGGGATTTTGATGGGTATTGCATTGAATCTGTATAGTGCTTTAGGCAAAATGGCCATTTTAACTATATTGATTCTATCGATCCATGAGCATGGGAGGTTTTCCCATTTTTTGAGGTCTTCTTCCATTTCCTTCTTCAGAGTCTTGAAGTTCTTGTCATACAGATCTTTCACATGTTTGGTAAGAGTCACCCCAAGATACTTTATACTGTTTGTGGCTATTGTGAAGGGGGTCATTTCCCTAATTTCTTTCTCAGCCTGCTTATCCTTTGAGTATAGGAAGGCCACTGATTTGCTTGAGTTGATTTTATAACCTGCCACTTTGCTGAAGTTGTTTATCAGCTGTAGGAGCTCTCTAGTGGAGTTTTTTAGGTCACTTAGGTAGACTATCATGTCATCTGCAAATAATGATAGTTTGACTTCCTCCTTTCCAATTTGTATCCCTTTGACCTCCTTATGTTGTCGAATTGCCCGAGCTAGTACCTCAAGTACAATATTGAAAAGATAAGGAGAAAGGGGGCAGCCTTGTCTGGTCCCTGATTTCAGTGGGATTGCTTCAAGTTTCTCTCCATTTAGTTTGATGCCCAGCAAAACTCTTAATTACCATAGATGAAGAAACCAAGATATTCCATGACAAACCAAATTTACACAATATCTTTCCACAAATCCAGCTCTACAAAGGATAATTATCTACATAAGGCAGGAAACCACACCCTAGGAAAATCAAGAAAGTAATCTTCTTTCAACAAACTCAGAAGAAGATAGCCACACAAACAGAACACCACCTTTAACAACGAAAATGAAAGTAAGCAACAATTACTTTTCCTTAATATCTCTTAATATCAATTGGTCTCAATTCCCCAATAAAAAAAGACAGACTAACAAGCTGGATACGTTAACAGGACCCAACGTTTTGTTGCATACAAGAAACCCACCTCAGTGACAAAGACAGTCACTACTTCAGAGTCAAAGGTTAGAAAACAATTTTCCAAGCAAATGGTTCCGAGAAACAAGTTGAAGTGGCCATTCTTATATCAGATAAAATCGACTTTCAATCAAAAGTTGTCAAAAAAGATAAGGAGGGACACTTCATACTTGTCAAAGGAAAAGTCTACCAAGATGAACTCTCAATCTAAACATCTATGCTCCAAATGCAAGGGAACCCACATTCATAAAAGAAACTTTACTAAAGCTCAAAGCACACACTGTACCCCACACAATATTAGTGAGAGACTTCAACACCCCACTCTCAACATTGGACAAATTATGGAAACAGAAACTAAACAGAGACACAGTGAAATTAACTGAAGTTATGGACCAAATGGATCTAACAAATATTTATAGATATACATTCCATCCTAAAGTTAAATAATATACCTTCTTCTCACCACCTCATGGAACCTTTTCCAAAATTGGAAATATAATAAACATATAATTGGACATAAAACAGGCCTCAACAGATACAGAAATATTGAAATAGTTACATGCACCCTATCAGATCACCACGGTGGAAGACTGGTTTTAAGATCAAACAAAAGCAATGGAAAACACACATACACATGGATGCTAAACAATGCTCTTCTCAATGATAGCTTGGTCAAGGAAGAAATAAAGAAAGAAATTAAAGACTTTTTAGAATTTAATGAAAATGAAGATACATCATACCAAACCTTATGGGACACAATGGAAGCAGTCCTAAGAGGAAAACTCATAGCTATAAGTGTCTCCAAAAAGAAAATGGAGAGAGCTTACACTAGCAGCTTGACAGTGCACCTGAAAACTATAGAACAAATAGAAGCAAATACATCCAAGAGGAATAGACAGCAGAAAATAATCAAACTCAGGGCCAAAATCAACCAAAAAGAAACAAAAAGAACCATACAAAGAATCAACAAAACCAGAAGCTGGTTCTTTGAGAAAATCAACAAGATAGATAAACCCTTAGCCAGACTAACCATAGGGCACAAAGGCACTACATAAATTAATAAAATCAGAAATTAAAAGGGAGACATAACAACAGAAACTGTGGAAATTCAAAAGATCATCAGATCCTACTACAAGAGCATATACTCAAATAAATTTGAAAATCTGGACAAAATGGATAATTTTCTAGATACAACATGCCTGGCGCCAATGTTAAAAAACAAGATCAGATAAGCCCTCTAAATAGTCCTGTAAGTCCTGAGGAAACAGAAGCAGTTGTTAATAGTCTCCCATCATAAAAAAATCCCAGGACCAGATGGGTTTAGTGGGGAATTCTATCAGATCTTCAAAGAAGAGATACTGGTACACTTCAAACTATTCCACAAAATAGAAACTTAAGGAACACTACCCAACTCATTCTATGAAGCACAATAACACTTAAACCTAAACCAAACAAAGACTAATCTCCCTTATGAACATTGATGCAAAAATACTCAACAAAATTCTGGCCAACCAAATCCAAGAATGCATCAAAACTATAATACATGACGATCATGTAGACTTCATCCCAGGGATGCAGGGATGGTTCAATATATGGAAATCCATCGATGCAATCCTCTACATAAACAAACTCAAAGAAAGAATCCACATGGTCATTTCATTATCTGCTGAAAAGACTTTTGACAAAATTCAGCATCCCTTCATGATAAAAGTCTTGGAGATATCGGGAATTCAAGGCCCATACCTAAACATAGTGAAAGCAATACACTGCAAACAGGTAGCCAATCAAACTAAATGGAGAGAAACTTGAAGCAATCCCACCAAAATCGGGGACCAGACAAGGCTGCGCACTCTCTCCCTATCCATTCAGTATAGTACTTGAAGTCCTAGCCAGAGCAATCAGACAACAAAAGCAGGTTAAAGATATACAAATTAGAAAGGAAGAAGTCAAAGTATCACTATTTGCAGATAATATGATCATATACTTAAGTGACCCTAAAACTTCCACCAGAGAATTCCTAAACCTGATAAACAACTTCAGCAAAGTGGCTGGATATAAAATTAACTCAAAAAAATTAGTAGCCTTCCTCTACTCAAAGGAAAAACAAGCTAAGAAAGAAATTAGGGAAATGACACCCTTCACAATAGTCGCAAAATAATATTACATACCTTGGTGTGACTCTAACCAAGCAAGTGAAAGATCAGTATCACAAGAACCTCAAGTCTCTGAAGAAAGAAATTGAAGATCTCAGTAGATGGAAAGATCTCCCTTGCTCATGGATTGGCAGGATTAATTAGTAAAAATGGCCATCTTGCCAAAAGCAATCTACAGATTCAATGGAATCCCCATCAAAATTCCAAATCAATTCCTCTTAGAACTAGAAAGAGCAATGTGCAAATTTATCTGGAATAACAAAAGACCCAGGAGAGCAAAAACTATTCTTCACAACAAAAGATCTCCTGGGGGAATCAGCATCCCTGACCTCAAGCTCTTCTACAGAGAAATAGTGATTAAAAACTGTTTGGTATTGGTATGGAGACAGGCAGGAAGATCAATGGAACAGAATTGTAGACCCAGAAATGAACCCACACACCTATAGTCACTTGATATTTGACAAGGGAGCTAAAAACATCCAGTGGAAAAAAGACAGCATTTTTAACAAATGGTGCTGGATCAACTGGAAGTCAGCATACAGAAAAATGAAAGTCAACCCATTCTTATCTCCTTGTACAAAGCTCAAGTCCAAGTGGATCAAGGACCTACATAAAAAACCAGATACACTGAAGCTTAGAGAGAAGAAAGTGGGGAAGAACCTTGAACACATGGCCACAGGGAAATTTTTCTGAATAGAACACCAATGGCTTAGCCTCTAAGAACAAGAATTGACAAATGGGACTTCATAAAATTGTAAAGCTTCTGTAAGGCAAAGGACACTGTCAATAGTATGAATTGGCAACCAACAGATTGGGAGATCTTTCCCAATCCTACATCTGATAGAGGGCTAATATCGAATGTATACAAAGAACTCAAGAAGTTAGACTCCAGAGAGTCAAATAACCCTATTAAAAATGGGGTACAGAGCTAAACAAGGAATTCTTAACTGAGGAAACTCAAATGATTGTGAAGCACCTAAAGAAACGTTCAGCATCCTTAGTTATCAGAGAAATGCAAATCAAAACAACCCTGAGATTCCACCTCAAACTAGTCAGAATGGCTAAGATAAAAAACTCAGGGGACAGCAGATGCTAGAGAGGATGTGGAGAAAGAGGAACATTTTTCCATTGCTGGTGGGATTGCAAGCTGGTAAAACCAGTCTGGAAATCAGTTTGGCGTTCCTCAGAAAATTAGACATAGTACTAATTTAGCTATACCACTCCTGGGCATATACCCAGAAGGTGTTCCAACAAGTAATAAGGATACACGCTCCACTATGTTCACAGCAACCTTATTTATAGTATCCAGAAGCTGGAAAAAGCCCAGATTTCTTTCAACAGAGGAATGGATACAGAAATTGTGGTATATATACACAATGGAGTATAGCTATTAAAATTAATTAGTTATTAATTTAATTCAGCTATTAAAAACAAAGAATTCATTAAATTCTTAGGCAAATGGATGGAACTAGAAAGTGTCATCCTGAGTGAGGTAATCCAATCACAAAAGAACACACATGGTATGCACTCACTGGTAAGTGGATATTAGCCCAAAATTTCAAAATAGACAAGTTACAATTCACAGACCACAGGAAACTCAAGAAGAAGGAAGGCTGAAGTGGGGGTGCTTTGGTTCCTCTGAAAAAGGGAACAAAAGACTCACAGGAACTACAGTGATGTCGGCCACCCAGAGACCCCAGGCCTCCCAGGGACTAAACCATCAACCAAGGGTTACACATGGTTTCAGCCAAAAGTGTGACACAGGAATGCCTTCTCAGGAGATCAAGGAGAGGTCCTTGGTTCTGTGAGGGCTCAATAGATGCCCTAGTGTGGGGAATTTGAGGCAGGGTCGGTGGGAGTGAGTCGGGTGGAGGGACATATACTTGGAACCAGGGGGTGGGCAGAGGGTTTGGGGGTTTTTCAGGGAGGTGAAAACCAGGAACAGTTTTAGTATATGAAATGTAAATGAAGAATATATTCAATAAAAAATATTTTTAAAAAGTTGGGTCTGGACTTGCTATAAATTGCCCTTATTATGTTTTTGTATGTCCCTTTTATCCCTAATGTCTCCAGAACTTTAATAATTGAGAGGTTTGATTTTGTCAAAGGTCTTTTCTGTATCTAATGGGATGATCTTTTTTTATTTTGTTTTTTTTTTTTTTTTAGTTTATATGGCTGATTACATCTACCAATTTATGTTAAACAATCTCTACATGTCTGAGGTAAAGCCTACTTGATCATGGTGGATGATATTTTTTTATGTGTTCATAGATCTGGTTTATGTCTTAGTTTGGGTTTTACGGCTGTAAACAGACACCATGACCAAGGCAACTCTTACAATAGGAATTACAACAATTAGGAATACCCAAGACACAATTCACATATCAAATCAAGTCCAAGAAGAAGGAAGGTGAGGCTCCTGGTCCTGGAAAGGCTCAATGCAACTGTTGGGGAATACCAGGACAGGGAAGCAGGAGGGGATTGATTGGGGAACAAGGGCAGGGAACAGAGCTTATTGGACTTTTGGGAAGGGGTAGAGCCAGGAAAGGGGAAATCATTTGAAATGTAAATAAAGAATATATCTAATAGATAAACAAATAAAATTTAAAAAATAACAACAACAATTAATTGGGGCTGGCTTACAGGTTCAGAGGTTCAGTCAATTATCATCAAGACAGGAGCATGGCAGCATCTAGGTAGGATGCAGCAGGAGCTGAGAATTCTACATCTTCATCCAAAGGCAAACAAGAAAAAAACTAGTTTCTGGCCCTTAGAAAGAGGGCCTTATAGCCTAAGCCACATGCCTCCAAGGATACATCTCCAAATAGTGCCACTCCTTGGGACAAATATATTCAAACCTCTATAGTTTACAAGCATTTTATTGAGTAAATTGGTCTGTAATTCTTTTTCTTTTTTGAGACTTATGTAGCTTAGGTATCGAGGCAACTGAGGAGAAAAAGCATTGATTGCACAATGTTTCTTCTGTTTCTATTTTGTGGAATAATTTAAGGAGGATTGGAGTTAACTCTTCTTTGAAGTTCTGGTAAAATTCTGTGCTAAAACCATTTGGCCCTGGGCCTTATTCTTTTCCCTGTTTTTTTTTTTTTTTTTTTTTTTTTTAATTTGGAGACTTTTAATGAATTCTATTTTTCAAGGAGTTATAGGTCTCTCTGAATTGCTTTCCCCGGTCTTGATTTGGCTTTGTTATGTGATATATATGAAGAAAATTATCCATTTCCTTTAGAGCTAATATTTGTTGTGGAAAAAAATGTTTTAAAGTATGTTCTTGTGGAGTTCCTCAGTGTCTTTTGTAATGTTCCTTTTTCATCATTAATTTTGTTCATTTGAACCATTGCTTCCCACCTATCTGTTAATTTGGCTAAAGTTTTGTCAATTGTATTGATTTTCTCAAAGAATAAACTTTGTTTCATTGATTCCTTGCATTCGTTTGTTTCTGTCTCACTGATTTCAGCCCTGACTTTGATTATTTCCTGACATCTAAACCTTTTGGACATTATTCCTTTTTTTTTTAATTCAGAGTTTTCATGTCATTAATTTATAATATGAGGATCCCTCCAAGGTTTTGTTGTTGTTGTTGTTGTTGTTGTTGTTGTTGTTTTCCGTGGTTTTTAAGACAGAGTTTCTGTGTTGTGCTGGTTGTCCAGGAACTCACTCTGTAGAGTAGGCTGACTTTGAACTCAGATACTGACTTGCCTTGGCCTCTGGAATGCTGGGATTAAAAGTGTATGCCGTCACCACGTAACTGCAAGTTTTTAATGTAGGCTCTTAGAGCTATGTACTTATCTATTGGGACCACCTTCAATGTGTCCTATAAGTTTGTGATTATTGTGTTTTGGTTTCCATTCAATTCCTGAAAGTCTAAATTCTTTATTTCTGTCTTGACCCATAGTTTTACTCAGTAGAGAGTTGTTCAGTTTCCATGAGTTTGTAAGATCTGTTACTGTTAATCTACAGATTTAATTCATGATGGTCAGGTAGGATACGGGGTATTATTTCAATTTTTTAACCTATTGAGACTTTCTTTGTGTCCAAGTATGTAGTCAATTTTAGAGAAAGCTTCATGAGATGCTGAAAATTCATTGAAAAGTATATTCTTTTTTATTGGTAGAAATGTTCTATCAATATCTTTTAGGTCCAGTTGGTTTATCATATCTGTTAGCGCCAATTATTTCTGTTGAGTTTAATGTGAATGACTTGTCTATAGAGTGGGGTATTGAAGTCTCCCATTATCATAGTGTGAGAGCCGATATATGATGTATGATAGAGTACCATTTTTTATGAAGTCTGTTGCCCTTCTGTTTGGTACATGAATGTGAAAAATTTCAAAATCTTTTCCTTTGGTTACCTTTTAGTAATCTTCCCTAAACCTTCTGATTAGTTTTGGTTTGAGGTCTATTTCTTCAGATATTAAAATGACTATACCAGCTTGTTTCTTAGGTCCATTGGCTTGGAATATTTTTCCATCCTTTTACCCTGAAATGTTTATCTTTTCTCTTAAGATGTGTTTCTTTGATGCAACAAAAGGATGGGTCCTATTTTCATATCTATTCTGTTAGTTTGCATCTTTATATTGAAAAATTTAACCATTGATGGTTAGAGTTATTAATTAGCAATGTCTACTGATTTCTTATATTTTGGTGTCATGGTGTGGATTTCCACCCCCCCTCTTCTTGTAATTTCTTATCTGATATTGTTTATTCCTTTTTTTCTTGGATGCAGTTATCCTCTTTAGGTTGAAGTTTTTCATCTAACACTGTCTCCTAGCATTAGGTCCATGCTTCTGTTGTTGTTTCTAACTTAGAGGTTCTTTAGTATATATTATGACATTCAGTTTTGGATTTTTAGGGGCACCCTGTGTTGGCATATGTGTGTGTGTGCATCTATATGTATTTCCTGGTTTTGGTTTTTTTTGGGGGGAGGGGGCTCTTTTTTGTTTGGTTGCTTTGTTATAGTTCAATTAGTTTGTTTTTTGTTTTGTCTCATTTTACTTTATTATTATTCCTTAGATACTTGTTTTGTTAACATAAGCTAAAAGGGGAAGGAGAACCCATAACCAGAATATATTGCATGAAAAATATCTATTTTAATTAAAAGAAAGAATACATGGTGTTGAGAAGGAATTGTGGTGGAGATACACAAGAGGAATTAGAAGGAAGGGAATGGAAGTTGATTGGATCAAATGCATTAAATATATGTGTAAGATTCCCAATTCCCAAACAATAGAAATAAGAGAACAGAGAAAGAGGAAAACCAAGATTGCTATTTTCATAATTCAATGTTAATATTAGGTAACATCTATGGAGTAATCTCTGACAAGCAATCAGTGACGTTCAACTGTGACATGACAATGAACTCTACAAATGAGTTGGACTCCATTCACAAGAATCTTTAGATCCATGCAACTCCCAGGCCACAAATTAGACACACAGCTAACCTTTCATATGTATCATCTAGTTTAATCCTCATTATAACCATGAGATAACTATTATTAATAATTGTTTTATAATTAAAGAAACTAAGTTACAGAGAAATTAGATGACTTATCTAGGGATACAAAGCCAAAAAGTAGAAATTCCAAATTCTAATATAAACTATGTAAATTCAGAATGTGCTGATGCTCTGATATAGCACCTCTTACTTGGTAGACTAACCCAGGAGAGTATTTTCTGGAGAAGGATCAGTACAGACAAAATTTCAATAGGCTGGCTTTGAACTTGTGATACTCTTGCCTCAGTCTACTGAGCATGGCAGCTAAACATATGTGCTTCCTTGCCCATCTGCCCTGAGCATTACCTGAAGCAGGAGCTCTGCCTGACTTGAAAGTCATGAGATTTTACAGGCATCATTTTCTTTCCTCTGGAGTACATTCACTTTGTTAGCAAGAGCAATGGTTTTTCAGTCTGTACTGGATTACATAAGACCCTTCTTCTCAAAGCTTCTTTGTACTTCACATTTATTACTCCAGTAACTAGATAAATTGGAGATTGTTATAAATCATCTCTGCTTTGGTATCTTGACCTGGTATGTATCCTGAGATGGAAAGGTGTATGTAAGTGATTTTAGCACTTGTCTGGAAACTGTGACTCACAAGAGAAGGGAGAGGAGCTCAAGCCAAAGTGTCATGTCAGAATCCTTCAGAGGCAATTCATCCTGGACACTTCCTGCAGTGTTTGGGACTGTCGTCATCCAAGGACGAAAGGTGAAACTTTTCCATAGTGAAGAGTCAACACAAGGAGATGTGAATTTTTGGGTGTTTTCTGCTTTTATAACTATAAAATACCTCAAAACATCTTTCTTCTGACTGATGGACACTAATACCATCGTGATCAGTGAGTGTGGTTAAGACACAAAAAAGTGGCAGAAGATCTCCAGAGATCGGGAAGAGCAGAATCCCAGTCCACTAGGATCTCTGGCACTTCCTTTATTACAGAAGCAGAAATCCTACTAGGAAGTAGGGATAGCCATTACATTTTTGAAGCAAATTACATTATATGTAATTAACATTTAATTCTGTCCCATGTTCTCTTGTATCTGTGAAGGGGGAAAGGCTTTGCTTTAACTTGAAATTGTTTGTAACTGTAATAATTAGTGTGAATTGTCAGCTTGTCAGAATCTAGGACTCATCTGGAAGACGCCTTGATTGTGTTAATCGGGGTAGGAAGAGCTACCAACTGTGGGTGATACCATTCCCTCTACAGGGAATTCTGAACTATGGAAGTGGGAAAAGGAAGACAAGAGGCAACAGCATCCACGCACTTACCATTCTCTTGACTTTTTTGCCATGACATATGGAGAACTGGAATTATGAGCTAAAATAAACCCTATCTCCCTTAAGTTTCTTTTGTCAGAGTATTTCGCCATAGCAACAGGAAAACAAAAATCAAAAACATACAAACAGCAACAAAAACCTATTCAGGGATACCTGAAGCATTGTATAGAGAAAAAGGTTAGCCCAATTGCAAGGAGTTGTCATGTTCAACTACTGATGCCTCCTGCTAGCAGTAAAAAGACACTATAAAATAATTAGGGAGTGATTATCAAGGTGCCTTTAGAACTGCTGGGAAGATCAGTGATCTGCAAGGTGCCATTAGAATGCCTGGGAGATCTATCCAGTGCCTATGCCTCCCGCCAGAGATTCCATTAGTCTGAAAAAGAGATCTGGCATCTGTATTTGTTAACATCATCCACTTGATCCTATTGTTGCAATTACCATATTGTTGAATTATCACACTATTCCCTAGTTGTCTCAGAAATTGTCTTCAGGAATACCTTAAAAAAATAAAGGTAATCACTGTATCTTAATTTTTAGTCTCATAAATTTTTCTTTCAAAGTTAGGTGGTTTTGCTTGTCTCAACTTCTTGAGCCTCATTTACAGTGCTGACTTTAAACAGGCCAATCACTGATGGATCTTCTTTTGCCTTGTATGAATAGGCTCAAACTATTATTACACCTTTTTCAGGTTAAATCGTGGTCACATCTTCATTTTCCTTCACTTCACATAGCCTGCAAATACTCACATTCAGGCAACTGTTATAAAATATTATAATATAAAAGCTTTAATTCACAGAAAACATCATAAGAATCTCTACATTTGCAATCGACAAGAGAAATGTAATAATTTATTGTGCAATTGTTCGGTGGGGTTTTTTGTTGTTTGGGTTTTTTGTTTTGTTTTGGTATTTTTACAAAATGATATTAAGCAACAGTGCAACTGCTTGCTACATTACAAACTGCCATCTTGTGGAGGATGTTACAAGATATGCATTGTGAAGTAAACACTGAGCCAAAAATGTATTAAGAACATGATTATGGCTTTCTCCAATCATCTGCCTTACATGTGGTGAATTAAAGATTTTTTTCTAGATAATTAAAGCTTTTCCTAAAATCACTTTCCCCTAATCACATAGTTATTTCAAGCAAAATTGTGTTTTAGCTTGAATAATTCAGATAATTGTCTCCATTCTCAAATTCATTTGGCTATAATAGTCTTACACTAAATATTTCATCACATATCAGAACTTCCTGAGAATGCTTTATTATGTAACTGTCTCCATTCTGCCTCCACTCTACCTCTCAGTATCTTCATATCACAAGAAAACAAAGTCCTAAATTGTCATTAGGTACTAAGTAAAACTCAAAAATTAATTTTTTCAGTGACTTTATAAACATTTCCTAAAAGTCTTCCAGGAATAAAGAACAAGGCATGTGACTGTGACTTTGAAATGAATACAAACACAGTCAATCAATATTGGAAGAATATTGATACACTACAGCACCACAAATCATCAAGGCATAAGCAAGGCATTCCTTTACTAGGTATGGTATGATTTAAATAATAAATGCCTCTTATAGATTCATGTATTTGAATACTCGATCCCCAGTTGTTAACATGGCTTAAAGGAGTTATGGAACCTTTAGAAGGTGAAGCATCACTTGGGGCTTAAGGGTCTTAATCTTAGCCCCTTGATCTACTTCCCATGTGTGGATAAAATCAGATCAGCCACCTTCCTGTTTCTGCCACTTTGCTATGCCATGCCTTTTATAATGGAGGATTATAAACCACTGGAACCATGAACCACAATAAATTTCCTCTTCCTTAAGTTATTTTGGCTGTGGTGTTTTATCCCAGCAACAGAGTAGTTAGTTAATACACTATGTTGATTGGCACCAGGCTTCTTTTTATAATATATATTTTAGGGGATATTTTCTTTATTTACATTTCAAATGTTATCCCCTTTCCTGCCCCCCCTTTCTGGAAAACCCCTATTTCATTTCCCATCCCCCTGCTACTATGAGGGTGTTCCTGAACAGAACACCAATGGCTTATGCTCTAAGATCAAGAATTGACAAATGGGATCTCATAAAATTGCAGTTTCTGCAAGGCAACAGACACTGTCAAAGACAAAATGGCAACCAACAGATTAGGAGAAGATCTTTACAAATCCTACATCTGATAGAGGGCTAATATCCAATATATACAAAGAACTCAAGAAGTTATACTCCAGAGAACCAAATAACCCTATTAAAAAAAAAATGGGAAACAGAGCTAAACAGAGAATTAATAACAGAGTATTGAATGACTGAGAAACACCTAATGAAATGTTCAAAATCCTTAGTTATCAGGGAAATGCAAATCAAAACAACCCTGAGATTCCATCTCACACCAGTCAGAATAGCAAAGACCAAAAACTCAGATAACAGCAGATGCTAGCAAGGATGTGGAGAAAGAGGAACACTCCTCCATTGTTGGTGGGATTGCAAGCTGGTACAATACCTCTGGAAATCAGTTTGGCAGTTCTTCATAAAATTTGGCATAATACTATCAGAGGACCCAGCTATACCACTCCTGGGCATATACCCAGAAGATGCTCCAACATGTAATAAGGACACATGCTCCACTGTGTTTGTAGAAACCATATTTACAATAGCCAGAAACTGGAAACAACCCAGATGTCCCTCACCAGAGAAATAGATACAGAAAATCTGGTACATTTACATAATGGAATACTACTAAGCTATTAAAAACAATGAATTTATGAAATTCTTAGGCAAATGGATGGAACTTGAAAGTATCATCCTGAGTGAAGTAACTGGTCGCAAAAGACTACACACAGTATGTTCTCACTGATACATGGCTATTAGCCCATATGCTCGGAATACCCAAGATTCAATTCACAGACCATATGAAGCCTAAGAAGAAGAAAGACCTAAATGTGGATGCTTCAGTGCTTCTTAGACTGAGAATTAAACACAGAATTTGACACTGAAACTAACTGCTGGACTGATGAAATCTAACTCTGAGAAGTTCCTAATTACCTATCTTCAGGCCTACTAGAGCATCTAAAACAGAACTCAAAGCCAATTGGAGACATATGGTCTTAGCATGTCAGATTTCCATTCCAGCTAGCAACACCTGCAGTTGGTTACATCTATCTTGAACCACAAGTCCACCCCAGCAGTAGGAAGTTGCTAGCAGCACAGAATCCGGCCTGAATAAAGTGCTATGCTAGTTTGTCTCAAGGTTTGGTACAGTTTGGTGCATTAGTGGTCATAACTATAACCTAGGAGTCTAGGGCTGATATGCCCAAAGGTATTCTGTCCAGAGGCATGCAGACTCACAGGCCAGGGAATGTAGATGTTGAATCTGGAACTACTCTGACTTCAGGAAGAGGCTTGTGGAACAGAGTGCTGAACTAACAGGGTATTTAGCATAAACTTGAGCTTAAACTCTCTGTCAAGACTGAAAGTTGTGAAGAAAACTTCACTATAGTGAGGACCTTTTGCTTTGCACAAGGTGCCTTCATTTTACTACTTCCCATATGAGCTATTTGCTTAACCAACTTCCCTCGTTTTCAGTCTTGGTGGCTTTCCAGTTGAATTCTCACAAATCTCAAGGTAAAGCATGTAACCTTGGCCTCAGCCAATTCCTATACTGTATTCTGTCTTCTCAAATCAATTAGCAAGGGATGAGCTCATGAGCCAATTATAGTCATGGTGATGTACTGAGATCTTGGGGAGGAAGCTTCTAAGGGTCAATCCCATCATCAACTATCTTTCTTTCCTCCTTTCCTTCCTTCCTCCCTTCTTTCATTCATTCATTCATTCATTCCTTTGTTCATTTTTCAGATAGGGCTTCTCTATATAGCTCCAGGTGTCCTAGAATGCACTCTGTAAATCAGGCTAGCCTAGAACTCAGAGATTTGCCCACCTCTTTCTCCAAAGTGCTGATATTAAAGTATGTGTCAGGACAGATGGCCATCCATCAACTATTTCTAAAGAAGACGGGGCAGAGGTCATATGTTCTGGAGTAAGCATTGATCTGTTAATATGCAAACTTGAATTCCTTGTACCTGAAACCTAGTCTGTCCATCTGGACATTCCAGGAGCTGCAGCCAATGATCTCATGTTTCAAGTTTTCTATGAATTGCAACTATAAAAATCCTAACATAGTCTTCAAAAATCTGTGTACGAAAGAAACTAGCACCTAATTTCTAGGTGTTTACTAATTTTGACTGAAATGCATAAATCAAAATGACATGGCCTCATACTTCCAACAGCTGACTACATTTGACCTATTTGATGTATGTTTTCCTCTATTGGTGAAACAGAAAAACTGAAAATGTAGATGCTATTCAAAGGATATGGACCTCTCTTTTTCCAAAATGATTATACTTTAAAACAATCCATTCAAAGCTCAATTATAAAGCAAAAATTTACATATTCTAGTTTCTAATGCAACAGACTCATCTTTTTCTCCCCTTTAATGTTTGTTTTACAGCTGTGTTATAAAATAGAACTGTGTAATTAAAATCTTCAAACCCATAATTAAATGCTTGGCTACAGTGTGATTGTTGAGTCTTTTGATGATTCCATCGCTAATTATGCCCCTTGGAATTTCCAAATATCACTTCCCCATAAAAATCTGATCATTGTCAGCTTTCAGTCAATATACTTGACTGAACAGAAAATATTGTTTATTTTCACATATAATCTGCAGGCTACATTGAGTCATCACTCTTAGCAAAGAGGCAAAAGTAATAAAGCTACAGAAGGATACATTTAGCAACCACAGAATGGGTGTCCAGAAAGTGTTGCTTATTTGGGATTTTGAGTCTGTCCAATAAGTTATTACAACTCAAGCTTGGCAAACTACTTCCTAATATTTGAAAGAAAATAAAACCATATAGAATGTAACCATGTATCCGTGTGTGTGTGTGTGTGTGTGTGTGTGTGTGTGTGTGTGTGTGTGTGTTGAAATTTGTCACTCAACCTGGGTACCTTGAATTGGTTTAAACTTACTATGAAACAAGTCCCATCACAAGCCAAGGTTACTTTCTGCCCTCCACTCACTCTCTGCTCACTTATCTGAGAGCCGGGACCTATTTTCATGCAAAGTTCATTGACTGTTTCTATAAACACATGAGGTAGGACACATTACTCAGACAGCTACCTTTTGGGTCATAAATTTATTTCACCATTAAGAAGTGCAAAACCCAATAAATGGTGAGTAGGGTATTCTCTCTCACCCTTCTTATTCCACAGCATTTTTATAGTTCTAAAATTTTTTCAAGTGTAATGGATTGAGACAGTACACTCAGACTTTGAAAATAACTTTTGATTTAATAACCAAAAATGGTACATGCTGATCCCAAATACCAGCACTACCAGTACCACATTGCTGGGAAAGATAAAGTCTCATGGGCTAAGGGGGGAGGTTTGTGTGGTGAGAAAGGTGTATGATATAGAGTATCAGGGTGCAGCTGAGGAAAAGCAGGGAGGAAGCTGGGTAAACTCCATCTCCACAGAGAAGGGTATGTCAGTCTCAAGTGACAGCCAATAGCCATCACCATCTGAGGTCTGCAGCCTTGGGACTCCTTGGCTTGTTCTAATGAACGTGGCTTAATTGCATGTCGACTTTGGTTAAGCATCTCTATCCACACCTGAGTCAGTGATAGGAAGGTGTGTCTTTTCTCTAGACTTTTGTTTTATACATACATATATATATATATGTTACCTGATTTTGCTTCTATATTTCATTTATGAGATAAGGGGTACATCTACACAGAAAGGTGGCATACAGCCTCCAGGGAAAATTCATGGAAACATTTGTATGTCTAATTACAATTTCTTTTTTATATAATTATTTTTTAGCCTTTTGCTTTTAATGAATGTCAGTTTTTAATATTTAAAATAGGTCTTATCTAGATACCATATAGTTGAGCCCTTATACTTCTTTTTTATTGAGTATCTTCTTCATTTACATTGCCAATGGTAAAACCTTTCCCACTTTCCCCCCTCCCAAAAGCCCCCCTCCCCAACGATTCCCTACCCCTCCTCCCACCCCTTGCCTCCATGTATATGCCCCTCTACCCAACACACTCCCACCTTGCCCGATCCCCCCACCCCCATCTGTTTCCCTTTGTTGGGGCCTCTATTGAGCCTTTACCTGACCAAAGACCACTCTGCCCACTGATACCCAACAAGACATTCCTCTGCCACATTTTTGGCTGGAACCATGTGTATCCCTTGGTTGATGGTTCAGTCCCTGGGAGTTTTGGGGTGTCTGGGTGTCCGAAGTCATTGTTTTTCCCATGGGGCTATAAACCCCTTCAGCTCCTCTGGACCACCCTCCAGATCCTCCATTGGGGACTCCAAGCCCAGTCCAATAGTTGGTTGCTAGTTTCTGCCTCTGTATTTGTAAGGCTCTGGCAGGGCCCCTCTGGAAACAACCATGGCATGTTCCTTTTGGTACACACTTCTTGTTGTAGTATCAGGGTTTGGTGACTGTTTATAGGATGAATCCACAGGTAGGGCAGTCTCTGGGTGGCTTTTATTTCAGACTCTGCTCCACTCATTGCCTCCCTTATTGCTCCTGTGAGTATTATGTTCCCTTTCTCAGAGGAACTATAGCACCCTCACTTAAGTCCTCCTTCTTGAGCTTCCTGTGCTGGGTGAATTGTAACTTGTTTATTTTGAGCTTTTAGACTAGCATCCGCTTATTAGTGACTGCATACCATGTACATTCTTTTGTGACTGTGTTACCTCGCTCAGGATACACTTTCTAGTTCCATCCATTTGCCTAAGGATTTCATGAATTCATTGTTTTTAATAGCTGAATAGTACACCATTGCGTATATATACCACAGTTTCTGTATCCATTCCTCTGTTGAGGGACATCTGGATTCTTTCCAGCTTCTGGCTATTTATTTTAAATAAGGCAGCTATGAACATAGTGGAGCATGTATCCTTATTACATGTATGAGCACCTCCTGGGAGTGCTCCTATACCCAGGAGTGGTATAGCTGGGTCCACAGGTAGTACTATGTCTAATTTTCTTTTTTTTTTTTTTAATTTTCTAAATTTTTGTTTACATTCCAAATGCTTTCCCCTTCCCGGTTCGCCCCTCCCCATATGTCCCATAAGCCCTCTTCTCTCCACCCATTCTCCAATCATCTCCTCCCTTTTCTCTGTCCTCGTCCCCCCCCCCCACAGTGCTGGATCAAGCCTTTCCAGGATCAAGGCCCTCTCCTTACTTCTTCATGGGAGTCATTTGATATGTTAATTGTGTCTTGGGTATTCGGGGCTTCAGGGCTAATTAATATCCACTTATCAGTGATTGCATTCCATGTGTATTCTTTTGTGATTGGGTTACCTCACTTAGGATGATATTTTCCAGTTCCAACCATTTGCTTAAAAATTTCATGAATTCATTGTTTTTAACTGCTGAGTAGTACTCCATTGTGTAAATATACCACATTTTCTGTATCCATTCCTTTATTAAGGGACATCTAGGTTCTTTCCAGCTTCTGACTATTATAAATAAGGCTGCTATGAACATAGTAGAGCATGTGTCCTTATTGCATGCAGGGGAATCCTCTAGGTATATGCCCAGGAGTGGTATAGCAGGATCCTCCGGAAGTGTCATGTCCAGTTTTTTGAGGAACTGCCAGACTGATTTCCAGAGTGGTTGTACCATCTTACAATTCCACTAGCAGTGGAGCAATGTTCCTCTCTCCCCACATCCCTGCCAACACCTGCTGTCTCCTGAGTTTTTAACCTTAGCCATTCTGACTGGTGTGAGGTGAAATCTCAGGGTTGTTTTGATTTGCATTTCCCTAATTACTAATGATTAGTAATGAGCATTTCTTAAGGTGCTTCTCGGCCATCTGAATTTCTTCAGGTGAAAATTCTTTGTTTAGCTCTGTACCGCATTTTTTAAAGGGGTTATTTTGTTCCTTGGGGTCTAGTTTCTTGAGTTCTTTGTATATATTGGATATAAGCTCTCTATCGAATGTAGGGTTGAAGATCTCCAATTTGTTGATTGCTGTTTTGTCCTTTTGACAGTGTCTTTTGCCTTACAGAAACTTTGTAATTATATGAGGTCCCATTTGTCAATTCTTGATCTTAGAGCATAAGCTATTGGTGTTCTGTTCAGGAACTTTTCCCCTCTGCCCATGTCCTCAAGGGTCTTCCCCAGTTTCTTTTCTATTAGTTTCAGTGTGCTCTGGTTTTATGTGGAGGTCCTTGATCAACTTGGAGTTGAGCTTAGTACAAGGAGATAAAGATGGATGAATTCACATTCTTCTGCATGCTGACCTCCAGTTGAATCAGCACCATTTAGTGGCCATAGGTGTGTGGATACATTTCTGGGTCTTCAATTTTATCCCGTTGGTCCACTTGCCTGTGGCTGTGCCAATACCATACAGTTTTTAACACTGTTGCTCTGTAGTATTGCTTGAGGTCTGGGATATTGATTCCTCAAGAAGTTCTTTTACTGTGGAGAATAGTTTTAGCTATCCTGGGTTTTTTGTTATTCCAGATGAATTTGAGAGTTGCTTTTCCTAACTCTATGAAGAACTGAGTTGGGATTTTGATGGGAATTGCATTGAATTTGTATATTACTTTTGGCAAGATGTCCATTTTAACTATGTTAATCCTGCCAATCCACGAGCATGGAAGATTTTTCTGTTTTCTGAGGTCTTCTTCAATTTCCTTCATTAGAGACCTGAAGTTCTTCTCATAGAGATCTTTTATTTGTTAGTTTAGAGTCACACCAAGATACTTTATATTAGTTGTAGCTGTTGTGAAGGGTGTCATTTCCCTAATTTCTTTCTCAGCCTGCTTATCCTTTGAGTATAGAAAGGCAACTGATTTGCTTGAGTTGATTTTATAACCAGCCACTTTGCTGAAGTTGTTTATCAGCTGTAGGAGTTCTCTGGTGGAGTTTTTTGGGTCACTTAAGTAGACTATCATATCGTCTGAAAATAATAATAGTTTGACTTCTTCCTTTCCAATTTGTATCACTTTGACCTCCTTATGTTGTCTAATTGCTCTAGCTAGAACTTCAAGTACTATATTGAAAACATATGGGGAGAGAGGGCAGCCTTGTCTTGGCCCTGATTTAAGTAAGTGGGATTGCTTTAAGTTTCTCTCCATTTAGTTTGATGTTGGCTACCAGTTTGCTGTATATTGTTTTAACTATGTATAGGTATGGGCCTTGAATTCCTGTTCTTTCCAAGACTTTTAGCACGAAAGAATGCTGAATTTTGTCAAATTATCTTTCAGCATCTAATGAAATGATCATGTGGTGTTGTTTTTTCTTTGAGTTTGTTTATGTAGTGGATTGCATTGATGGATTTCCTTATATTGAACCATCCCTGCATCCCTGAGATGAAGCCTACTTGATCATGGTGGATGATCGTTTTGGTGTGTTCTTGGATTCAGTGGGCAAGATTTTTATTTAGTATTTTTGCATGGATATTCATAAGGGAAATTGGCTAGAAATTCCTGTCTTTGTTGGATCTTTGTGTGGTTTTGGTATCAGTGTAATTGTGGCTTGGTAGAACAAGTTGGGTAGTGTTCCTTCTGTTTCTATTTGGTGGAATAGTTTGAAGAGTATTGGTGTTAAGTCTTTTTTTGAAGGTCTGATAGAATTCCGGACTAAACCATCTGGTCCTGTGCTTTTATTGGTTGGAAGGCTTTCTATGACCCCTTCTATTTTTTAGGGGTTATGGGTCTGTTTAGATGATCTATTTGATCCTGATTTAATTTTGGTGTTTGGTATCTGTCTAGGAAACTGTCCATTTCCTCCAGATTCTCCAGTTGTGTTGAGTACAGCCTTTTGTAGTAGAATCTGATGATTTTTTTAATTTCCTCAGCTTCTGTTGTTATATCTGCCTTTTCATTTCTAATTTTGTTTATCTGGATACTGTCTCTGTGCCCTTTGGTTAGTCTGGGTAAGGGTTTATCTATCTCGTTGATTTTTTCAAAGAACCAGCTCCTGGTTTTGTTGATTCTTTGTATGGTTCTCTTAGTTTCTACTTGATTGATTTCAGCCCTGAGTTTGATGATTTCCTGTCTTCTACTCCTCCTTAGTGAATTAGCTTCTTTTGATTCCAGGGCTTTCAGGTGTGTCATTAAGCTGTTAGTGTATGCTCTCTCCATTTTCTTTTTGGAGGCACTCAGGGCTATGAGTTTTCCCCTTAGCACCACTTTCATTGTGTCCCAAAGATTTGGGTATGTTGTGTCTTCGTTTTCATTAAATTCTAAACAGTCTTTGATTTCTTTCTTCATTTCTTCCTTGACCAAGGTGTCATTAAGTAGAGTATTATTCAGTTTCCATGTGTATGTGGGCTTTCTGTTGTTCTTGTTGCTATTGAAGACCACTTTTACTCCATAGTGATATGATAGGAGGCATGGGATTATTTTGATCTTCTTATACTTCTCCAACTTGCTCATGTTGGAGAGATGGGTTCAGATTGTGCCATATTTCCTTGATTTCTGTTGGAAAGGTTCCTACATTTGCCTTTTGCCATCTGGTTATCTCTGGTGTTAGTTTGTCTTGTCACTGGCTGGTGCTTGAACCTCCTTTTAAGGTTATTTTCACACAGCTGGATGACTGAGTTTCCCTTGGCACAGATTGCTGTTTTGCTGCCCTCCTCTTGGGTGCTGTTGTAGCCCTGGTGTGTTCTGCCCCAAGCAATGTTATACTTGGGTTGTCTCAGAGACAAACTGCTGCTCTGCTGAGGACCTGGGCGCAGGCAGCAGTCTGCAGCTCAGTGGTCTTAGTCCCCAGAGGTCGGTTTTTTTTCTTTATTGATATATTTTTATTTACATTTTCTTTATTGATATATTTTTTATTTACATTTCAAATGATTTCCCCTTTTCTGGCTCCCCACTCCCCGAAAGTCCCATAAGCCCTCTTCCCTCCCCCTGTTCCTCCATCTACCCCTTCCCGCTTCCCTGTTCTGGTATTCCCCTATACTGCTGCACTGAGTCTTTCCAGAACCAGGGGACACTCCTCCATTCTTTCTGGACCTCATTTAATATGTGGATTATGTCTTGGGTATTCAAAGTTTCTAGGCTAATATCCACTTATCAGTGAGTACATACCATGACTGATCTTTTGAGACTGTGTTACCTCACTTAGTATGATGTTCTCCAGCTCCATCCATTTGTCTAAGAATTTCGTGAATTCATTGTTTCTAATGGCTGAATAGTACTCCATTGATGGATTTCTGTATATTGAACCATCCTTGCATCCCTGGGATGAAGCCTACCTGAGTGTGGTGAATTATAGTTCTGATGCATTCTTGGATTCAGTTGGCCAGGATTTTGTTCAGTATTTTTGCATCAATGTTCATGAAGGAGATTGGTCTGAAGTTCTCCTTTCCTGTTTGGTCTTTATTTTAGGTATAAGTGTGACTGTGGCTTCATAGAATGAGTTGGGTAGTGTTCCTTGAGTTTCTATTTCATGGAAAAGTTTGAAGAATAGCGGTTTTAACTCTTCTTTGAAGATCTGATAGAATTCCCAGCTAAACCCATCTGGTCTTGGGCTTTTTTTTTTTTTTTTTTTTGAAGGGAGACTATTAATGACTGCTTCTATTTCCTCAGGACTTATGGGACTATTTAGATGGTTTATCTGATCCTGTTTTAACATTGGCAACTGGTATGTATCTAGAAAGTTATCCATTTCATCCAGGTTTTCAAACTTTGTTGAGTATAAACTCTCGTAGTAGGATCTGATGATTTTTTGAATTTACAGTTTCTGTTGTTATGTCTCCCTTTTCATTTCTGATTTTATTAATTTGGATACTGTCTCTGTGCCCCCTGGTTAGTCTGGCTAAGGGTTTATCTTTCTTGTTGATTTTTTCAAAGAACCAGCTCCTTGTTTTGTTGATTCTTTGTATAGCTCTTTTTGATTCTGCTTGGTTGATTTCGGTTCTAAGTTTGATTATTTCCTGCCCTTTGCTCCTCTTGGGGGTATTTGCTTCCTTTTGTTCTAGAGCCTTCAAATGCACTGTCAAGCTATTAGTGTAAGCTCTCTCCATTCTCTTTTTGGAGGCACACAGAGTTGTGAGTTTTCCTCTTAGCACTGCTTTCATTGTGTCCCATAAATTTTGGTATGATGTGTCTTCATTTTCATTGAATTCTAAAAAAGTCTTTAATTTCTTTCTTTATTTCTTCCTTGACCAAGCAATCATTGAGAAGAGCATTGTTCAAAGTCCATGTGTATGTGTGTTTTCCATTGCTTTTGTTTGAGCTTAAGACCAGCCTTAGGCCATGGTGATCTGATAAGATATATGGAAAAATTTCAATATCTCTATCTATTGAGGCCTGTTTTGTGTCCAATTATATGGTCAATTTTGGAGAAGGTACCATGAGTTGCTGAGAAGAGGGTATATTCTTTTGCTTTAGGTTGGAATGTTCTATAAATATCTGTTAGATCCAGTTGGTCCATAACTTCAGTTAGTTTCACTGTATCTCTGTTTAGTTTCTGGTTCCATGACTTGTCCATTTTTGACAGTGGATTGTTGAAGTCTCCCACTATTATTGTGTTGGGTACAATGTGTGCTTTGAGCTTTAGTAAAGTTTCTCTTATGAATGTGGGTGCCCTTGCATTCCGAGCATAGACGTTCAGAATTGAGAGTTCATCTTGGTAGACTTTTCCTTTGACCAGTATGAAGTGCCCCTCCTTATCTTTTTTGACAACTTTTGGTTGAATGTCAATTTTATCTCATATAAGAATGGCCATTCCAGCTTGTTTCTTGGGACCATTTGCTTGGAAAATCGTTTTCCATCCTTCAACTATTAAATAGTGCCTGTCTTTGTCACTGAGGTGGGTTTCTTGTATACAGCAAAACATTGGATCCTATTTAAGTATCCAGTCCATTAGTCTATGTCTTTTTATAGGGGAATTGAGACCATTGATATTAAGAGATATTAAGGAAAAGTGATTGTTGCTTACTGTTATCTTCTTAGTTAAAGGTGACATTCTGGTTGTGTAGCTATCTTCTATTGGGTTTGATGAAAGATTACCTTATTGATTTTTCTACAGTGTGGTTCGCTGTCTTGTGTTGGTATTTTCCACCCATTATCCTTTGCAGAGCTGGATTTGTGGAAAGATTGCTTTCACCATCTATGGTAATTGAAAATTTTGCCTGGTATAGTAATCTGGGTTGACATTTATGTTCTCTTAGGGTCTATATGATATCTGCTCACGCTCTTCTGGCTTTCATAGTCTCTGGTGAGAAATCTGATGTAATTCTGATAGGTCTGCCTTTATATGTTAGTTGACATTTTTCTCTCACTGCTTTTAATATTCTTTCTTCGTTTAGTGCATTTGGTGTTTTGATTTTTATGTGACAGGAGAAATTTCTGCTCTGGTCCAATATGTTTGGAGTTCTATAGGCTTCCTGTATGTTCATGGGCATCTCTTTCTTTAGGTTAGGGAAGTTTTCTTCTATAATTTTGTTGAAGATATTTATTGGGTCTTTAAGATGTAAATCCTTGCTTTCTTCTATTCCTATAATCCTTAGGTTTGGTCTTCTCATTGTGTCCTGGAGTTCCTGGATGTTTTGGATTACAAGCTTTTGGCATTTTGCATTTTCTTTGACTCTTGAGTCAATGATTTCTATGGAATCTTCAGCATCCGAGATTCTTGCTTCTATCTCTTGTATTCTGTTGTTGATGCTATGACTCCTGAATTCTTTCCAAGGTTTTCTATTTTCAGAGATGTCTCACTTTGTGATTTCTTTGTTGATTCTATTTCCAGGTTTAGATCCTGGATAGTGTTTTTCAGTTCCTTCACTTGTTTGTTTGTTTTTTCCTGAAATTCTTTAAGGAATTTTTGTGTTTCCTCTTTAAGGGCTTTTACCTGTTGATCCATGTTCTCCTGTGTTTCTTTTAGGGATTTTTGTGATTCCTCTTTAAGGGTTTCTTCATGTTGACCCCTGTTCTACCAAAATTCCCTATGGGATTTTTGTATTACCTCTTTAAGGGCTTCAACATGTTGACCCATATTCTCCCGTATTTCTTTAAGAGATTTATGTGTTTCCTCTTTAAGGGCTTCTACCTTTTGATCCATATTCTCTTGTCTTTCTTTAAGGGATTTTTGTGCTTCTACCTGTTGACCCATGTTCTCTTGCATTTCTTTAAGGGAGTTATTTATGTCCTTCTTGAAGTCCTCCATCAGTGATATGAGATATGATTTTAAATCTGGTTCTTGCTTTTCTGGTGTGATGGAGTATGCAGGATTTGCTGTTGTGGGAAAGCTGGGTTCTGATGGTGCCATGTTGCCTTGGTTTCTGTTGGTAATGATCTTGCATTTGCCTTTGGCCATCTCATTATCTCTGGTGTTAGCTGGTCTTGCTGACACTATCTTCTCTATTCTGCAGGCCTGTATTTCTGTACTCCTGGGATTCTCTTTATGTCCAATGCCCTGCAAACAGTTGATTCTCCAGGAAGTATCAGGCGATGGGGCCTCCCCTGTGGCAGACACTTGGCAAAGGTTGAATGCCCTGCTCCTGTAGGTGCTCTAATACCCTGCTCCTGTCGGTTCTCTAGAGAGTATCAGGAAGTGGTATCCTCTCCGTGCTAGACGTGGCGCAGGTCTCAAGCCCTTATTCTTAATTCATGCTGACAATCTCTTATCATTTTATGTAACTTAAATTAATAACTAAAATTGCCATCTTTTTCATGAGTTATATTTGATCTTCTTTCTTCTTTATTGCTCTCACTGAGTATTTCCCATTACTTTATTTTTCTCCTATAGTATATCAGTTGCAACATTTTTCAATTGTTTCCTTTGAGTTTCCAGGATACATTTCAAATACTCAGCATGTAGTTATAAATAATACTGTATCATTTTATAGGTGTTACAGGAATCTTAACTGAGCACTCATAATTCTTCCCTGTACAGCATATGATATCTATCATCTTTCATTTTAATTTTCATATGCACCGAGTCCTAATGCCTTGTCACTATTAAGCTTATCTTTTTTGTCAATGAAAAATGGGAAATACTTATTTTTTTCACTTCTTTCCTCTCTTGTGGCCTTCTTTACACAGATCTATGCTTCCGATGTCTGTCGTTTCTCTCCTGCTGATGAGCTTCCATGAATGAAAATGTTTTAGCACTTTAAGAAAGGTCGGTGTATGAGGAGTGAACATCTACTTTGGTTGGTTTTAAGAAATTGTTTCTAGTTTTTAAAAATTAACATAGATGCAAGATTTATAGTAATTGTATTTTATATATTTTAAGGTATTCTTGATATAATTTCACTGGATATAAATCTCTTGCTTGTTCTGTTCTTTCCTTAAAACTAAAAATACTTCATTTCAGACTTTCTTTACTAGCATGATTTTGTTTTTAATTTTTTCCTCAACATAATATTTTTATTCATTATTTGGGAATCTTATACCATGCACACAAATCACACTCATTTCCCATTCCCCCTGGTTCACCCTCCAGCACTTTTGCTCCCCTCTGCCACAGAAAGAAACCCACAAAATCCAATTTCTGTTGCCCATATATTCACTAGGGCATGGTCAAACTCCCAGCACCCAGCCCTTACAGAACCCTGGTACCCTTTTCCAAGCCATCAATTGTAAAGAACCACACTTCTGCATCTTTAACAGCTTTTGTTTGTTTGTTTAATCTGTTTGTTTATTGAGGTAGGTTTCTTTTTATATATTTTTTTTATTTTCTATATTCTTTGTTTACCATCCAAAAACTTTCCCCTTTCCCAGTTCCCCCTTCCCCATATGTCCCATAAGTCCTCTTCTCTACATCCATTCTCCTATCTTTCCCCCTCCCCTTTCTCTGTCCTGGTACTCCCCTACAATGCTGGATCAAGCCTTTCCAGGATTAGGGCCCTCTTCTTCCTTCTTCATGGGAATTATTTGATATGCTAATAGTATCTTCAGTATTCAGAGTTTCAGGGCTAATTAATATCCACTTATCAATGATTGCATTCCATGTGTGATTGCATTACCTCGCTTAGGATGATATTTTCCAGTTCCATCCATTTGCCTAAAAAATTCATGAATTCATTGTTTTTAATTGCTGAATAGTACTCCATTGTGTATATATACCACATTTTCTGTATCCATTCCTCCATTGAGGGATATCTCGGTTCTTTCCAGCTTCTGGCTATTATAAATAAGGCTGTTATGAACATAGTGGAGCATGAGTCCTTATTGCATGCTGGGGAATCCTCTGGGTATATGCCCAGAAGAGGTATAGCAGGGTCCTCTGGAAGTGTCATGTCCAGTTTTCTTAGGAACCGCCAGACTGATTTACAGAGTGGTTGTACTATCTTACACTCCCACCAGCAGTGAAGGAGTTTTCCCATGGCAACCAACAAATTGGGAAAAGATCTTCACCAATCCTACATCCGATAGAGGGCTAATATCCAATATATACAAAGAACTCAAGAAGTTAGACCCCAGGGAATCAAATAACCCTATTAAAAAATGGAGTACAGACCTAAACAAAGAATTTTCACCTGAAGAAATTCAGATGGCCATGAAGCACCTTAAGAAATGCTCAGCATCATTAGCCATTAGGGAAATGCAAATCAAAACAACCCTGAGATTTCACCTCACACCAGTCAGAATGGCTAAGGTTAAAAACTCAGGAGACAGCAGGTGTTGGCGAGGATGTGGAGAAAGAGGAATACTCCTTTAGCAGCTTTTAAGGGCTCTCTTGAATAGCTTCCTGTGTGAACTGATTTGCTGGAGGTGGGGGGGGGGGGGGGAAGGGTTGTCACAGAAGCCTTCTTTGTCTTTCATTCTCAGTTGTGAGTGAGTCATCAATACCACTGCAAAGGAAACTTCCTTGCTCATAGCAGCTGAAGGATCATAAACATCCACATGATTTTGGGTGGTAGAACAGTTCATGGACATCACCATGGTTCCCAGCAGCAGCACAGACCACAGACTTTAACACAGCCTTTGATGGCCACAAAGATCACAGATTTCAACATGGCTGCAAGCAGCAGCATGGACCATGAGCATCCACACAGCCTCCAACAGCAGCAGCAGCAGCAGCACTATTTGCCTGTTCTTAAATGAGAAGTTGGCTATAATTTTTATCTTCATTCTTCTATAGATATGGTGAGGTACCTCTTCAACAACATCATTTCTTTGTGTTTTGTTTTATGAAGCCAGATTATGTCTACAAGTATGTGTATATCCATGCATGTATATATATAAACATATGTAAATATGTATGCATATTCCAAATGGGAAAACTCCATCAAAATCTCCCTTCTTTCATCTAGAAAGATAAGCTTTGTGTGGACAAAGACTTGAGTTTTTGGTTTTTGTTTGTTTTGGATTTTTTTATTAGATATATTATTTATTTACATTTCAAATGTTGCCCACTTTCCTGATTTCCCGCCGCCCCGAAAAACCCTTAACCCATCCCCTCTCCTGTTGTTCACCAATCAACCCATCCCTGCTTCCCTGTCCTGGCATTCCCCTATACTGGGGCATCTAACATTCTCAGGACAAAGGGCCTCTCATCCCTTCGATACCCTACAAAGCTATCCTCTGCTACATATGAATCTGGAGCCATGGGTCCCTTAATGTGTACTCTTTGGTTCATGGTTTAGTCCCTGGAAGCTCAGGGAATACTGGGTGGTTCATATTGTTGTTCCTCAAATGGTACTGCAAACCCCTTCAGCTCCTTGGGTCCTTTCTCTAGATCCTTCATTAGGGACCCTGTGCTCAGTTTAATGGTTGGCTGAGAGTGTTCGCATCTCTATTTGTCATACACTGGAAGAGCCTAACAGGTGACAGCTATATCAGGCTCCTGTCAGTAAGCACTTGTTGGCATCCACAATAGTGTCTGGGTTTGATAACTGTATACGGATGGGCAGTCTGTGGATGGTCTTTCCTTCACTCTCTGCTCCACACTTTGTCTCCATATCTTTCCCTGTGGGTATTTTGTTGATCCTTCTAAGAAGAATCAGAGTATCCATACTTTGTTCTTAATTCTTCTTGAGCTTCATTTGGTCTATGAATTGTGTCTTAGATATTCCGAGCTTCTGGGCTAATATCTGCTTATCAGTGAGTGCATACCATTTGTGTTATTTTGTGAATTGGTTACCTCACTCAGAATGATATTTTCTAGTTCCATCCATTGCTTAAGAATTTCACGAAGTCATAGTTTGTAATAGCTGAGTAGTATTCTATTCTGTAAATATACAATACTTTCTATATCCATTCCTCCACTGAGAGACACCTGGGTTCTTTCCAGCTTCTGGTTACTATAAATAAGGCTGCTATGAACATAGTGGAGCATGTGTACTTATTACATGCTGGGGAATCCTCTGGATATATGCCCAGGAGTGGTATAGCTGGGTTCTCCGGTAGGATTATGCCCAATTTTCTGAGGAACTACGGAACTGATTTCCAGAGTGGTTGTAACAGTTTGCAATCCTACCAGCAGTGGAGGAGTGTTCCTCTTTCTCCACATTCTCTCCAGCACCTGCTATCTCCTGAGGTTTTTATCTTAGCTATTCTGAAGGGTGTGAAATGAAATCTCAGGAATGTTCTGATTTGCATTTTTCTGATAGCTAATGATGTTGAACATTTTTTAGGTGCTTCTCAGCTGTTCGATATTCCTCAGTTGAAAATTCTTTATTTAGCTCTGAATCCCATTTTTAATAGGGTTATTTGGTTCTCTGGAGTCTACCTTTTGAGTTCTTTGTATATATTGGATATTAGTCCTCTGTTGGGTGGAGGATTGGTAAAGATCTTTTCCTACTTTGTTGTTTGCCATTTTATTCTATTGACAGTGTCCTATGCCTTACAGAAACTTTGTAATTTTATGAGGTTCCATTTGTAAATTCTTGATCTTAGAGCATAAGCTATTGGTGTTCTGTTCAGGAAATTTTCCCCTGTGCCCATGTGCTCGAGGATCTTCTGCACTTTCCTTTCTATTAGTTTCAGTGTGTCTGGCTTTATGGGTAAGTCCTTGATCCACTTGGACGTGAGCTTTGAACAGGGAGATAAGAATGGATAAATTTGCATTTTCCTGCATGCTAACTGCCAGCTGAACCAGGACCATTTGATGAAAAGGCTATCTTTTTTCCAATGAATGATTTTAGCTCCTTTGTCAAAGATCAAGTGACCATAGGTATGTAGATTCATTTAAGGATCTTCAATTCTATAGCCTTGATTCGACCTGCCTGTCACTGTACCAAAACCAGACAGTTATTATCACTATTGCTCTGTAGTACTGCTTGAGGTTCGGGATACTGATTCCCCCAGAATTTCATTTATTGTTGAGAATAGTTTTAGCTATCCTGGGTTGTTTGTTATTCCAGATGAATTTAAGAATTGCACTTTCAAAAAAAAAAAGAATTGCACTTTCTAACTCTATGAAGAATTGAGTTGGGATTGTGATGGGGATGGCATTGAATCTATAGATTGCTTTTGGCAAGATGGTCATTTTTACTATATTAACCCTGCCAATTCACAAGCAAGGGAGATCTTACCATCTTCTGAGGTCTTCTTCAATTTCTTTCTGCAGAGGCTTGAAGTTCTTGTCATACAGATCTTTCACTTCTTTGGTTAGAATCACACCAAGATACTTTTTATACTTTGTGACTATTGTGAAGGGTGTCATCTCCCTAATTTATTTCTCAGCCTGTTTAACCTTTGTGTATAGGAAGGCTGATTCCTTTCAGTTAATTTTATATCCAGCTACATTGCTTAAGTTGTTTATCAGCTATAGGAGATCTCTGGGGGGGGGAGTTTTTGGGGTCACTTAGGTATAGTATCTAATCATCTGCAAATAGTGACAGTTTGACTTCTGCCTTTCCAATTTGTATCTCTTTGACCTATTTGTTGTCTAATTGCTCTAGCTAGAACTTCAAGTACTATACTGAATAGATATGGAGAGAGGGGGGCAGCTTTGTCTAGTCCATGATTTTAGTGGCATTGCTTCAAGCTTCTCTCCATTTAGTTTGATGTTGGCTACCAATTTGCTCTATATTGCTTTTACTCCATTTATGTATGGGCCTTGAATTCCCGATCTTTTCAAGACTTTTAACATGAAAGGATGCTGCATTTTATCAATGCCTTGTCAGCATGTAATGAAATGACCATGTGGTTTTTTTCTTGGAGTTTATTTATGTAATGGATTACATTGATTGATTTCTGTATATTGAACCATCCCTACATCCCTAAGATGAAGCCTACTTGATTGTGCTGAATGATCATTTTTGATTCAGTTGGCAAGAATTTTATCAATGCCTTGTCAGCATGTAATGAAATGACCATGTGGTTTTTTTCTTTGAGTTTGTTTATGTAATGGATTACATTGATGGATTTCTGTATATTGAACCATCCCTACATCCCTAAGATGAAGCCTACTTGATTGTGCTGAATGGTCATTTTTGATTCAGTTGGCAAGAATTTTATTGAGTATTTTTGCACTGATATTCATAAGGGAAATTGGTCTGAGGTTCTCTTTCTTTGTTGGATCTTTGTGTGGTTTTGATATCAGTGTAAATGGGGCTTCATAGAATGAGTTGGATAGTGTTCCTTCTGTTTCCATTTTGTGGAATCGTTTGAAGAGTATTGGTGTTAGGTCTTCTTTGAAGGTCTGATAGAATTCAGCACTAAATCCATCTGGTCCTGTGCTTTTTTTGATTGGGAGACTTTCAATGACAACTTGTAATTCTTTAGGGGTTATGGGACTGTTTAGATTGTATATCTCTCTGATTCTGATTTAACTTTGATATTTGGTATCTGTCTAGGAAATTGCCCATTTCATCCAGATTTTCCAGTTGTGTTGAGTATAGGCTTTTGCAGTAGGATCTGATGATTTTTTGAATTTCCTCAGTTTCTGTTGCTACATCTCTGTTTTGATTTCTGATTTTGTTAATTTGGATACTGTCTCTGTGCCCTCTGGTTAGTCTGGCTAAGGGTTTATCTATCTTGTAGATTTTCTCAAAGAACCAGCTCCTGGTTTTGTTGATTCTTTGTATAGTTCTTTTTTTTTTTTCTAATTGTTTAATTTCAGACCTGGGTTTGATGATGTCCTGATGTCTACTCCTCTTGTGTGTATTAGCTTCTTTCTGTTCTAGAACTTTCATGTGTGCTGTTAAACTGCTAGTGTATGTTCTCCTCAGCTTCTTTTTGGAGGCACTCAGAGCTGTGAGTTTTCCTCTTAGCACTGCTTTCGTTGTGTCCCATTAGTTTGGGTATGTTGTGCCTTCATTTTCATTAAATTCTAAAAAGTCTTTGATTTCTTTTCTTATTTCTTCCTTGACCAAGGTATCATTGAGTAGAGCATTGTTCAGCTTCCATGTGTATGTGGTCTTTCTGTTTTTTGTTGCTATTGAAGACCACCCTTACTCCATAGATAGGATGCATGGGATTAGTTTGATTTCCTTCTATCTGTTGAGTTCTGTTTTGTGACCAATTATAAGGTCAGTTTGGGAGAAGGTACCATGAGGTGCTCAGAAGAAGGTATATTCTTTTGATTTAGGGTGAAATGTTCTATAGATATCTGTTAAATCCATTTGGTCCAAAATTTCTGTTAGTTTCACTGTGTCTCTGTTTAGTTTGTATTTCCCTGATCTGTCCATTTAGGAGAATGGGGTATTGAAGTCATCCACAATTATTGTGTGAGGTGCAATATGTGCTTTTTGCTTTAGTAAAGTTTCTTTTATAAATGTGGGTGCCCTTGCATTTGAAGCATAGATGTTGAGAATTGAGAGTTCTTCTTAGTAGATTTTTCCTTTAATGAGTATGAAGTGTCCTTCCTTATCTTTTTTGATGACTTTTGGTTGAAAGTATATTTTATCTGATATTATAATGGCTACTCCAGCTTGTTTCCTGTGACCATTTGCTTGGAAAATTGTTTTCCAGCCTTTTAATCTCAGGTAGTTTTTGTCTTTGACACTGAGGTGTGTTTCTTGTATGTAGCAAAATGTTGGGTCCTGTTTACATATCCAGTCTGTTAGTCGATGTCTTTTTATTGGGGAAGTGAGTCCAGTGATGTTAAGAGAGATTAAGGATTAGTGATTGTTGCTTTCTGTTATTTTTGATGTTATTTTTATGTTTGTGTGATTAACTTCTTTTGGGTTTGTTGAAAGATTATTTTCTTACTTTTTCTAGTGTGTAGCTTCCCTCCTTGTGTTGGTGTTTTCCATCTATTATCCTTTGAAGGGCTGGATTTGTAGAAAGATATTGTGTAAATTTAGTTTTATCATGAAATATCTTTGTTTCTCCATCTATGGTGATTGAGAGTTTTGCTAGGTATAGTAGTCTGTGTTGGCATTTGTGTTCTCTTAGGGTCTGTATAACATCTGCCCAGGATCTTCTATCTTACATGATACAGTAAAGAAGTATGAGGTACATGAGAAGTATGGTGCAATACTGATTGGTCTGCCTTTATATGTTACTTGACCTTTTTCTCTTACTGCTTTTAATATTCTTTCTTTCTTTAGTGCATTTTTTGTTTTGATTATTATGTGACAGGAGGAATTGCTGTTCTGGTCCAGTCTGTTTGGAGTTCTGTAGGCTTCTTATATGTTCATTGGCATCTCTGTCTTTAAGTTAGGGAAGTTTTCTTCTATAATTTTGTTGAAGATATTTACTGGCCCTGTAAGTTGTAAATCGTTGCTCTCTTCTATAGCTATCATCTTTAAGTTTGGTCTTCTCATTGTGTCCTAGATTTCCTGGATGTTTTGGGTTACAAGCTTTTTGCATTTTGCATTTTCTTTGACTGTTTTTATGCTTTTGTTTGTTTGTTTGTTTGTTTGTTTGTTTTTTCGAGACAGGGTTTCTCTGTGTACAGGATACACAGACCAGGCTGGCCTCAAACTCAGAAATCCACCTGCCTCTGCCTCTCAAGTGCTGGGATTAAAGGTGTATGCCAGTGCCGCCTGACTTCTTTGACTAATGAGTCAATGTTTTTGATGGTATCTTCAGCATCTGAGATTCTTTCTTCTATCTCTTGTATTCTGTTGTTGATGTTTGCATCTATGACTTCTGATTTTTTTTCAAGGTTTTCTATCTCCAGAGTTGTCGCCCTTTGTGATTTCTTTGTTGTTTCTACTTCCATTTTTAGATCCTGGACAGTTTTGTTCAGTTCCTTCACTTGTTTGTTTGTGTTTTCCTGTAATTCTTTAAGGGATTTTTATGTTTCCTCTTTAAGGGCTTCTAGCTGTTGGCACATGTTCTCCTGTATTTCTTTAATTTATATCCTTCTTAAAGTCCTCTATCAGCATCATGAGATGTGATTTTAAATCCAGATCTTGCTTTTCTGGTGTGTTGGGGTATCCAGGACTTGCTATTGTGTGAGAACTGGTTTTGGATGGTACCATATTGCCTTTGTTTCTGTTGGTAATGGTCTTGTGTTTGAGTTTTGCCATCTGGTTATCTCTGCTGTTAGCTAGACTTGCTATCTCTGACTGTGGCCTATCTGTCCTGCAAGCCTGTGTATCTGTTCTCCTCTGAGACCTGTTCTTTCTGGGAGAAATTTAGGTATAAAGAGCTGTGATACAGGGTCAGCTCAGGTGTGCAGATAGAAACCACAAGGATCCTGTCTCCAGCTGATCCTTGGTTCCTGTGTCCTGATGGCTCTGGGTAGGTCCCTCTTGGGTCAGGAATTTGAAGAGAGATGGTGGTCTTACTTGTGCACCCAGGTATGTAGGCACTCTTGGGAGACCAGCTCTCTTATGGCGGTAATTGTGTATGTAGCTCTGTGGCCCAGGATCAGCTCTGGGTGCAGATGGAAATCAGAAGACTCTTGTCCCAGGCTGCTCCTGGGCTCTTAAGTCCTCAGGGTTCTAGGCTGGTTCCTCTAAGCAGTAGGTGTGGTCCTGCCTGGGCTCTCGGGGCTCTCATCACTACTGGGAGGTTAGCTATCTCCCTGAGCCACCTGAATATGGCACTCTGTGACAGAGGATGGGCCCTATCCAGAAACAGAAACTAAAATCTCCTGCCTGAGGGTTCTGGACGTGTTCCTCTGAGCAGCAGGGATGGTCCTACCTGAGCTCTCAGGCCTCTCCACACTCCTGGGTGGTTAGAAACCTCCCTGTGCCACCTGGATAGGGCACTCTGTGGCAGAGGAAGGTCCCCAGCCAGAGACAGAAGCCGGTGGTTTTTGTTTGTAAGGTAATCCTCTTTTCTCTGCTGGACACATAAGATGTTCTTTCTTGATATCGACTGTGACAATCTGGAGGAGTTCTTGATTTAAAATCTATGAAAAAATCTTCCTGCCAAAACTGTTCACAGTTTTTCACTATGTGATTCACTCAGGTCTAGTAACTTATGAGTTGGCTTAGAAGACTCTGGCCTTTTAGAACAGGTAGGCTGAGCTAAGCTATGATATTCTGTATTTCCTAGTCTCTCAAGGTCTTAAGATATCAGTTTGCCCAGATGAGCCCAAGAAAAATGTTAATTTTATTGTTGTTGTTGTTGTTCAGATTTCCTTATTACAAAGTTGAGTAGTCCAATGTTTTCTGTGTTGGGAAATATCTACTGCACCATAATGTCAAATATCCTTAATCTATAAGCCCTAGGCAAGGATGTCGATGCAGGAAGAAGCCAAGAACTAGGTGTGCCTGAAAGTGGATGAAATGCAGCCTCACAGCATTAATATTTGGTCCACAAACAATATCCTTACCCGAAATCTTATCTTTCATCATTATAACAATGCCAGTGACCAGTCACATAATGTCTGTTTTTAGAGTGAGACAAAAATATAAACTGTCTATGCTGTGAAATGCTAACTAAGCATTATACAGCATGCTAACACATGATACATTTCTAAGAACTATGGGCAAATGATTAAAACCAAGACTTATTAAACAAACGGACCTCTATTAAACAACTCCTGTGAACATTTTATATACAAAACATTGTGAATTTAAAAAAATGTAGATTTACTCTCCAGTGACTGAGCAGGTGGGTACTGCCAGGAGCTCAGGGAACACAGGAGTGACAGAGCAAACTGGGACAGGGTCCGTGCAGGCTCCACCTGTACCCAGGAACTAGGCTGTGCCACAGCCTCTGTGCACCAATCCTGCTAGGGTAGAACTGGTCAACAGGGAGTGCTTTGACTCCTGGGTTAAAAGGTGAGACAATCATTTTCTCTCTGGTGACTGAGCAGGCTGGTTTAGCCAGGAAGGCCAGAAACACAGGAGCCGCAGACCAACTGGAACAGGGTCCTTCTGGGCTCCATCTGCACCCAGGAGCTGGGCTGAGCCACAGCACTCTGTACCAGGGGAGAGCTGGGCACCCAGGGGGGCTGAGACTGGTTTGCAGGCCCACAGGAGGGACACGCACCAGCCAGAGACAGCAGGACCAACTAACGCCAGAGATGACTAGGCAAACATTAGAATGTTTCCAACAGAAATCAAGGCAACATGGCAGCATCCAAACCCAGTTCTCTACAACAGCAATTCCTGGATACCACCCCCCCAACACACTGGAAAAGCAAGATTTGGATTTAAAATCACATTTCATGACACTATTAATAGAGGGCTTCAAGAAGGACATAAATAACTCCCTTAAAGAAATACAGGAGACCACAGGCAAACAGAGAGAAGTCCTTAAAGAACTACAGGAAAACACAACAAAACAGGTGAAGGAATTGAACAAAACCATCCAGGATCTGAAAATGGAGGTAGAAACAATAAAGAAATAACAAAGAAAAACAACTCTGGGCATAGAAAACCTAGGAAAGAAGTCAACAGTCAAAGATGCAAGCATCAACAACAGAATACAAGAGATAGAAGAGAGAATCTCCAATGCAGAAGATACCATAGAAAGCATTGACACAACAGTCAGAGTGTGAATACTTTGATCCTTATTGGAAGGTAGATTAAAATATCCATGGCTCACAGCCAACTAATAGACTGAGCATAGGGTCCCCAATGGAGCAGCTAGAGAAAGGACCAAAGGAGCTGAAGAAGGTTGCAGGGGCAGGAGGAACAATAATATGTACCAACCTGTACTGGCTAGTTTTGTGTGTCAACTTGACACAGGCTGGAGTTATCACAAAGAAAGGAGCTTCAGTTGGGGAAGTGCCTCCATGAGATCCAGCTGTGGGGCATTTTCTCAATTAGTGATCAAGTGGGGAGGGCCCCTTGCGGGTGGTACCACATTTGGACTGGTGTTCTTGGGTTCTATAAGAGAGCAGGCTGAGCAAGCCAGGGGAAGCAAGCCAGTAAGAAACATCCCTCCATGGCCTCTGCATCAGCTCCTGCTTCGTGACCTTCTGGAGTTCCAGTCCTGACTTCCTTTAGTGATGAACTGCAATGTGGAAGTGTAAGCTGAATAAACCCTTTCCTCCCCAACTTACTTCTTGGTCATGATGTTTGTGCAGGAATAGAAACCCTGACTAAGATAAACCAGTACCCCCAGAACTCCCAGGGATTAAATCAACAACCAAAGAGTACACATGGAGGGACCCATAGCTCCAGCTACATATGTAGCAGAAGATAGCCATTTCAGACATCAATGAGAGGAGAGGCCATTAGTCCTATGAGGGGAATGTCACTCAGGAATGTAGAGAGGGGTGTTGGTGAGCAGGAGGAGTGGGGATGGGATAGGGAGTTTTTGCAGGGATAAGGAGGAAAGGGGATACCATTTGAAATGTAAATAAAGCAAATATCTAATAAAAAAGAAAAAATACAGTTAACATCCCTAAGATCCTGAAGACATGTGATCTTTCATTTCTCTCATGGTTCATGTGGTAGGAGTCATACATTATGAAATATGCTTTGGCTGTGGATGCTTCAGTCCTACTTAGAAGAAGGAACAAAATAATCATGGGAGGTAGAGGCTTGACTTGGGAGGGAAAGAGGAGGGCAAGGGAAAAGGGGACAGGAATACAAGAGTCTCCCAGGACCCAACATGGATGACATTAGCTGAAATACCAAATAAAGGGGAGAGAGAACCTCTAGACACCATATCCAGAGATTAGGCATGGCCCCCAGTTGAGGGATAAGACCACACACCCATCTCAAAAATATTAACCCAGAATTGCTCTTGTCTAAAGGAAATACAGGGACAAAGTGTGGAGCAGAGACTGAAGAAAAGGCCATCCAGAGACTGCCCCACCCAGGATCCATCCCATACACAGACACCAAACCCAGACACTATTACTGATGCCAAGAAGAGCTTGCTGACAGGAGCCTGATTTTTTGTCTCCTGAGAGGCTCTGCCAGAGCCTGACCAATATAGATGCAGATGCTTGCACCCAACCATCAGACTGAGCATGGGGACTCCAATGCAAGAGTTAGTGGAAGGAATGAAGGAGCTGAAGAAGTTTGAAACTCCATAGGAAGAACAACAATATCAAACAACCAGAACACCCAGAGCGCCCAGGGACTAAACCACCAACCAAAGAATACACATGGAGAGACCCATGGCTCCAGTTGGGTATGTGTCAGAGAATTGCTTTATCTAGCATCAGTGGGAGTGGAGGCCCATGGTCCTATGAAGACTCAATGCCCCAGCATAGGAGAATGCTAGGTGGAATTGGGTGGGTGGGTAGGGAAGCACCCTCATAGAAGCAGGGCGGGGGGGGGGGGGAAGGGATAGGGGGATTGCAAAGGAGAAACTGGGAAGGTAGAAAATATTTGAAATGTAAATAAATAAAATAACCAATAAAAAATATACTTTGGGAACTGTTATTGGTCTAAGAAACAAGATTTAGAGGCCTGGAGAGATGGTTCAGCAGTTAAGAACACTGACTGCTCTTCCAGAGGTCCTGAATTCAAATCCCAGCAACCATATTGTGGCTCACAACCATCTCTAATGGGATCTGATGCCCTCTTCTGATGTTTCTGAAGACAGCTACAGTGTACTTATAATAAATAAATAAATAAATAAATAAATAAATAAATAAATAAATAAATAAATAAATCTTTTTTTTAAAAGGCAGGTGGGCATGGATTTGAATTAATTCTACAACTTTCTGTTTTAAGCAAATGCCCTTGACTATAAATTAAAGACATGGTGCTTTTGTTATTGATTCATTAGGTTATAGCATAGAAAATGATAGTGTCTCTTTTAATGGTACCATGGGGATTAGATCATATAAATACATGCCTATCATGATAGTTATTAATGTCATCATCATTATTGGTAAGGCCTCAGAAGAGTGGCAAGCTCTTCTCCACATAAGAGACAATTTATCTCTGAGTCAATATAAAGGTTCAAACAAATGAAGGGAGCTATACAGCCATAGTATTAAAATAACACATCTGGTCTAATCTAGTGTGTCAGAGGATGTGTGTAGGAGTGTGTCTAAATAGAAGTTTCCACAGTCTATGTCACGACTAAAATGTCAGTCCATGTTTGGCAAAATTCACAAAGAACATTACATAGGCCTTCCAAATGGGTCCCTGAAACCAATTCTCTTCTGAGAAAAATATAGGGCCAGGACCAGACGTGTTTAATCTGTATGAGCAAGCTACTGGAGTCCATCATTTGAAATGAGTTACTGGTGTTAATTGGCTAGTAAGACATTTAGATTGCATGTTAGAGTCACAACTAAAACCTATTGGACTGTCACATATTTTCCATACTAAAATGTTAATGTTGTGGGTGAGCTATCATGAAGAACCCCAAGGAAGCAATTGCTGTGTGCTATCTGATTTCTGTGTGGCACAGTTGCTAGGTACTGGATTTAATACTATAATCTGGAATGTGTTCATTTGGAGCAATATGCATGATTAGGCTGGTTAATTGCATGTTGCAACGGAAACTGTGACCTTTCCAGTCCCATCCTGGAGGTGGCATTGTGCTTGGGAGGAGGAAGAGACAAATGTACATGGGGGAATCTTAACAACAACTATAGTATTCCATTGTAATTTAAAAGCCATGGGACACTATCCCAGATGTGAGTGGCCATCTACTGCATAAATACAATTTTGTAAGACTCAACTGCCTTGGAGAAGAATCCAGACACTGGCAAATATCAAGACTACAGTACCAGCATGAACAGGCCTCTTGGTTTTTTTTAATCAGTTTGGAAAAGTGATACATTACATTTTTAAAACATATTATTCTTGTCTATAGACCCATTAGTCAAAAACATCTTGGCTTAGTGTCATAATCTTTTCATATGGCTTCAAAAATCAAAACAGTATCATAAATCCTGCCATTTACAAAATGTTTCACATTTTTAAACTACTTTCACATTCTTTGTGGTGTTTGATTATAATGGAGAGCCATACAAGAGAAGGTAAAACAGTCATGTGGCATTTCCACAATTCCATAGTTGAAATAGCAAAGGAGATGGAAAAATAATTTCCATCAGATACATCAGACCGTAACCTGAAGCCTTTTGATTCCAAGTTTCCTTCCACTCTAGGATATTATGAGGCCTGAGGACAAGACCTAACGTTTTGAACTACACATTAATCTTGGAATGCTAGATTTGTTTCTTTACCATATAGGCAGCAGCCAAGATCCCTAAAAGATAAAATCAAATTAAATATCTCAACATCTTTTCTTTAAAAGTACCTTATGGGTAGGCTGTCTGCCTACACAGAACTGGATGCACTAGAATGGAAACAATTACCTAGAAATTCAATTCAATTTTAAATTCAATCATTTTCACCTGAAATATCCTGATAATTAAAGCAAAGGAACATTTTGGATTTAATTGGAGAGTATAAATAACTTGTTTGTTTTATGACTTTATATTTAAGTGTAATCACATATAAACTATCAAGCATTGGTATTCTTTATTCCAAAAGACAAATTACCTCCAACACAGTACCCTCTGGGTCCTTGGCCTCTGCTCTGTAAATGATGGTGCCTCGAGTAGTGTCCTCTGTGATGTAAATCTCAGTAACTGCCCAAAAAAAGTACAATAGATGTGAGTCCATGGGTCGCACCAATACCAACCCAAAGCCCTTCATCCAGTTATGTGTGATTAAAGCATAAGAGGGGGTGGAGATGAACAAAATATGTCATGTACAAGTATGACATCTCATAATGAAACCCATTATTATATATAATTAATACATTATAATAAATGTCTTAAAGAACTGTACTTACTCAGTACAGATGCTTTATGCAGTGATTTCAGTGCCACTAGTAGTAGCAATAATGATGATAGGCAACATTGCTATCATCTTCATCAGACATCCATACAGGAAGGAGATTTTTCATTTTAAATAACGGCCTTAGTAAACAATTTTTATACTTACAGATAGCTAAGCACTTAACAGCATTGATGGTTTTTAATCATTCTGGTTCTACTGAGATTCAAAAATTACTAACAAGTCCAAGGTTAGAGAGCCACCACATGAACATTGTTTCAATGTTTTCTCCTTAAGTTTTCCTTAGTACCATATATGTTGAGAGTATGCTAGGAGCTACAACCATGGGCTCACACATGTTAAGAACATGTTTTATAACTGAGCCACATGCCCAGCTGCATGTTTTAAGACACTGATAGTAACTGCAAGCTTCAAACTTACCAGTCTTTGGTGGGAATTAATGAAGCTGGGAAATATAAGACCCTTGAACTCAGAAGGGAACACCATATGCATTGCTTCCCCCATTTTGTGAAGAAAGTGGTACTTCTGGGCACCAAAGTGGTCTTCAAGGCCTAGTTAGTCTACATCCATACAATCCTACATTTTAACACACAACCCTTGTGGATTTATCCACAAGCAGTCTGACAGCTGACTTACTGTTTGAGAAGTGGAAAGAGAATGATTTGACCTTGTATCTAAGCAAGGCTTCATCATATGTTTAAGGAAGAGAAAGAAAAGACATTAATATCTGTGGTGCACTGGTTGTGTGCACATATTATTTGGCACTTCTAAACACTGCATGCATTGTGCTATATAGTTTTATGTTGAAGAGGGAACCTCAATTGAGAAAATGCCTCCATAAGTGCTGATGTAGGGAATTTTCTTAATTAGTGATTGATGGGGGAGGACCCAGACCATTGTGCATAGGTCCATCCCTGTGCTGGTGTTCTAGTTTCTATAAGAAAGGAGGATGTGCAAGCCATTGGGAACAAGCCAGTAAGTAGCAACCCTCCATGGTCTCTGCATCAGCTCCTGCCTTCAGCTTCCTGCCCTGCTTGAGATCTTGTCCAGGCTTCCTTCAATGATAAACTACAACACAGAAGGATAAGCCAAATAAATTCTTTCCTCCCCAACTTGCTTCTTGGTCCTAGTGTTTTATCACGGCAATAGTAACCCTAACTAAGACATGCATCAAGGTAAGACTGACATCTCAGTTGAATCGGTGATTTTCTTAGTCACTTTCTTTTTGCTATGACTAAATTCCTGACAACAAGCTACATAAGAAGGATGAATTTGCTTGAGCCGATCATTTGATGGGACATAGTCTATTACAAAAAAAAAAGAAGGATGGGGGCAGGAGGCTCCACAGCAGCAGACATGTGCAGAAACAACACTTCACCTCCTCACTTCTCCTTTAACAGGAAACAGAGAGTGGCTGGGAAGTAAGCCTTAAGGCCCACCCTCAAGTGTTCTGCCCCCTCCAGCAAGGCTCCACCTCCCAAAGGTCCTGTGTGACCTCCAAAACCAGTGCCACCAGCTGGGGATGATTGCTGAAGCACATGAATCTGTGGGAGAGTTCCCATCTGACACATGGCAATGAAGGGACTGAGGGTCACACAAAACAAGTAACTCAGTCAAATCATAGAATAAGAAAAAGAGTCAAGAGTGAGGCAAAAAGCCACTTCCAAGGTGGGAGAAAGAACAAATGATACCTCACCACAGGTCTCAGGAAGCCTCTAGTTTAACAACTAGACACATTTAAGAGATTGATTTTAGTACACTGTAATGAAACAGATACATGGATCATTTTCAATACTGAGAAAATTACTTCAGTCTATTTTCTGTGCAGTGGGACTAAGGGAATAAAAGAACTTCCCCTCCAGGGCTGTGAATGTTAAGCAATCCACTTAAAGATTTTAGGATGATACCTAGACATAGTCAGAACCCAATACATATCACCATGTGTGTGTGCATGTATGTGTGCATGTGCGTGTCTGTGTGTGTGTGTGTGTGTGTGTGTGTGTGTGTGTGTGTGTGTGCAGAGCCATGCATGTGCCATAACATGTATGGCATTCCAGGGACAACTTTCAGGAGTTAGTTCTCTACTTTTACTATGGTTCCCAGGGGTCACACTCTGGTCATCCATCAGGCTTGCTTTACAAATCCATTTAGCTGCTGAGCCATTACACCAGCCCAAGTGTTGTTAAATATCATTCTCCTTTAACCTTGGTACCAGTGCACCATGAATACATATAAGACATAGGGTATAGGACCTGCATCTGCGTCCTTAGGCCTTCCTTTCTCCCAAAACAGACCCTCAGTACCTTGATTTTTCTGGGCAAGTGACCCAATGAAAACAGGAGGCTCGTTCACATCTTCAATCTGGACAAAAATGGTCTGAGATGCTGTTGCCCCGTGGTTGTCTTTGGCATAGATTGTCAAGGAATAGAGTGCTACCACCTCAAAGTCCAGCTTGGGTACTCCAGTGATAATTAACTAAAATGTTAAAAAGGGCACAATGATGGAGGGTCAGATGGTTGCCTTCATATTCATAGCAAAGAAGAAAGGACAAAAATATATATATAAAGCCCTAAATAAAACAAAGCATTCCCTTTTTATTGTATAATAGTAAAAGTGGGCCTTCACTTACAGGTATGTTTTCATGCTATGATATTATCTCATGATCAAACTTTTAGTACTGGGATTAAAGGTATGTACTTCCACATTTAGTGAGGATATAATTTTAATAATGTGGCCTCACTTATTGTGTCTTCAGTATTTATAACCTGGCTGAGTATTGACTTATGAACATGTTTATTATAGACAAATACTAGGTATCAACTATTTATTATGGCCTACATGGAACTTGACATGCATTATCTCACAGAATCATTTTGTCAGCCCAAGAGACAATATTACTAAGTGAGGTAATATTGTTACCGTTCATCTCATTTTGCAGGAAACAGAACACAAACACGGAAAAGTAAGCAATTACCTAGGCTCATAGTGCTCATAAGCAGAGGAGGCACAGAGCAAAAGCAGGCTTGTCAGTTCACTGCATGATCATAAATGCAGCAGCTACAGAGTGTCAGCAGAATTTTGCTAGCTGAGCTTATAGTAGAAGCTGAACAGAGAACAAATACAAGACAGTGTTGTATACCAAATTCACAATGGATGCAAATTTGAAGAGTTGGAAATCCCATGGCTTGGTATGAATATCCCAGGTCCTATTAAATACCTCCCTGGTCCCTCTAGAATATGTGTTCCTGTTTCTTTTCTGCCATACTCTGCAGTTTCCATGTTTGCCATTTGACTTTGCAGTGCCTATGGCTTGGACATGTGACTATCTTCAGCCAATAGCCTGTGAGTAGATTTAAGTCTTTAAATGTACACAGGGGGTCAAGCTTGTCCTCTGGCTCTCTTTTTGTTCTGATGGAATATGCTTCTGCTAGTCGCTGCTTTTAGAGGTTTAAGGGACACAAGTGATAACCACAGACTAAAGCCAAACCAGTCTAGGGCTGTTCAACTGTGTTGCCCTGAAGAAGTTATTGCACTGAGTTGAGTCCACTTTTACATCCCAGGGAGTCAATGCAGAAAGACCAGGTGAATGTCAAGCAGGCAGTAGTAGCTTTGCAGTATATTTGAGCAATTCGGATCTTAGGGAACCCAAATCTCTTATCATGAGCAATATGCCTGTGTGAACTTCTCCAAGTAAGAGAATTAGCGAATAAGCAGCTCTTTCCAATAAATCTCCCATATTCCACAAGCTCTCTCTTATCTCCTCTGCAATCAGATTTCTCACCACACTCCCTTTTCAGAGGATATGGTCCTTTCTCCTTTTCAGGATCCTTCTTTCTACAGGGCCTTTGCACATGACCTGGGATGTTTTCTCCTTCTTTTATTTAATTCCTGACCAATCTGCAGACTGCTTTTCACATAAAGTTACTTTAGAGAACCCTTAATAGATCATATGCCTTTGTTTGCTGGGAGCTTCATGACCCAGAGAGGGTATTGGTGAGTCACAGAGTAGGATTCTGGTGGTGGCTTTAAAGTCTGAAGATCTCAGGGCTTTCTAGGCCTAACTGTACTAAAATGCTGATGGTAACTTCTAAAAAGCCCTAAAAACTTTCTTGCTCTTTCTGAGGGTAAAAGACTGCTGGCTTAGGTGATTAACAATTTAGCCTAACAGCAGAGGATTAAGCAACATGGCCTTTGTTCTATCTCAGCAGGAACTTCAGGGCTCTAACTTTCAACCTGCTAGTCAGAAGTCACAGGAAGAAAAAAAGGACATTTAGAGAAGTGATTATAGAGTTTATTACTAAGTCGTAAAAAGTTTCCAATGAAAGATATCTAAGGGGGAAAGCAGAAAGATCCTAAATAGGAAAAAGGAAAAAAAATCTAGTAAGGGAAAAATTCTTCTAAGAGAAAAAAAATTCTTCTAGGCAGGGGAAAAGGAAAAATCTTTTCTATCTGCTCTATCTTCCTCTCCTCTTCTTGTCCTCAGTACTTATACATCTTTCAGAATACATGACCACATGTTACAAAGTTCATCATAAGTTCACACAAAAAATCAAATCATAAATTGAAATAGAAGTTTACAACAGAGAATGTTTACATGCATATCTATTAGGTACAATTGTCCGGCTAAACATCTATCACCTGTCTCAGCTCCACATGTTCAGTGAAGGTTTAAAAACTATAACTAAGTTGTTACTGAAGTTTTGTATAGATAAACCCAGTCAGTATTTTATCTTCTGTCCTAGCACTATAATAAATTGTTAGTTCCCTTTTTATGACCTTTGGTTGTTTTACAACCTCTTGGAATGTGCTCTGAGTAAAAGAAAGTCTGGTTACTATCTAAGAGCAATTAACTGGTGACACTTCTTTAGAGACTGGCAGAGTTCTCATTGCAGTTTTGACTATCAAAAAAGAACCTAGTAGCAGTCCCACTATAAAAGAGCTCAATAATCACAGATATAACTTTAGGAATTCTTATAGGATCATCATTAAGACTTAAGAAGTCATCTAGATAGATAGATAGATAGATAGATAGATAGATAGATAATCACTACTAGACAGTACATCTTCATGGGTCTGCAGAGATCTGCTCTAAAGAGGTGGGCTATTGTTATATATGTTTAATAATGACAGGAAATGCATATTAATAGCAGAAATCTTTCCTAAAATAAATCCCTTATAGCCTTGATTCATAAGGGTGAACCTGTCATGGATTAAATAATTATCTGAAGCAGGCCATTTCAGGATGATCACCTACTAATTTGCTTGTCCCATTATGCCTCTGACACCCACCTATCTGAGAACTTGCATTTCCTTGCTCAGATAATATTTACAAATTTTTTCTGTATGTATTTACTTAATTAACAAGTATTCCCACATGCAAGTAAATGCATTGAAAATGAGGCATTACCTTACATCTGATGAGACCCTCAATAAATACCTGTAAAATAGGTGTTCTTTGTTATTCTTAAGGAATTTGAAAATGTCTGACATACTATAAAGTCCCAAAGAATGAAATGTTAAATTAATTAAAAGCATGCAAAAAGGCCAGGCGTGTTAGTGGATGCCTATGATCCCTGCACTTATAAAGCCAAGAAAAGAGATCAGAAGTTCAAGGCCAACCTGAACTACATAAAACAAACAGCACACACACACACACACACACCTAAACAAGCAATAAAGTGTAAGACAGAAGATAGTCTCATTTAGATCTCTTGAGTTATGCTAATACTATCTGCCTCCATACTTACATCCCACAGGTGCGAGAATCTGTGGGACAGCACAAAAGGATGCACTGTGGGGCTGGCATTGAGGATGACAGGATCTCCGACCAGAGAAGTGTGAGGTGCGAGAGACATGGTGACCATGGCAGCCCGTGTATTATCAGAAGCATTTTCTAGGAGGGGGCCAGCATTCTCCACAACAAAATTTGGAGCAGCTTGAACACCTTAGTGAAAACACAAAACTAGACTTTAGATTTCTACAAGGCTTCCCAACCCCTTTCATATGTGAAACCCCAGAGGAAAAGCACAGTACCCACTTAGTACCATTTTTCTTGGAATTCTGAATAGTAAAATGAGTTAGCTGGGTAGGATTGTTGAGGGTCTGGGACCTTTTGCTATAGGCGAGCTTGCAACAACTACTCTCAGTTTGTTTTTCACTGAAGAAAGTTAAAGGTACAGAAATGGCTTTATGTGACACAGCCATGCAATGGCAGAGCTAGAATTTTAACCCCGAATTTTTTAGATTCATATACAATGCTCTTAAATGACTGAAACTATTGTATGAATCAGAGTAAAAGAGTTGGAAAACTAAAGTTCTCAGAATTTCAAATTTGGGAGATGTACCTGTCTCCAAAGTGACAGCTGTGACTCTGAAGGTGATGGAGGGAAACTGATCAAGGGGATACTTTTGAATCTCACACATACATTAACTCAGGTTCCTGTCTTTCCTCTTACTAGCCATACAAACAAAAGGCAAGCTACCCATGCTTTCTAAAGCTGGAAAGCAACTGCTGTCATTCCAAAAGAAATATCTTTGTCTGAACCTCATGGGCATCTGATCACTATTACTTAAGAGAGAAGCTATATAGATCATTGGCCATCGTTCCCAATATATATTTCCCAGTCATAGTCACAGCAGTTGTAGATTTCATCTTACAACTCACTATATATTTTCTTAGACATTGTGTGAAAGGCTGATAGAAATGGCTTTCCAAGTGACATTGTTTTCTATGAATATTATCTACCCTGCAGTGTTGAGAAATTAACACTCACAATGCATTCAGAGCAAAGAGACACTACACACCTCACTAACTGGTCTTCCTTGTTCTTCCTTTTCCTTCTTTCTTTGTTTTCTTTCCTTAATTTCAACTGACTTTTTTCTTTAGCTAAGGCAGAGTCTGGCTAGAATCTCAAAACTTCTTGGAAAATAACAAGATTAAGTTGGCACCCCAAAAACAAAACCCTTTGCCCTTCACTCTTGGCATTACCATTTCAGGCTCATCTCCTGAAGACCTCAAGGAGCCACACCTCACAGGTGGCACTACCCACCTTCCCGCCCAGATAGGCCCATGCCACCAGCAGAGAACTCCATCGATCTGTGTACCTCATACAGCTGGCTGCATCATGCATTCAGTACCAGCCCCTACCACCAGAAGACCACTGGGAGCCATGCACCTCATACAAGTGACACAGTCCACCTGCAATCATTTCATAGGAAGCCTAGCTACCCGAGGAGCTACAGCTCTCCCAAAGTCCTCCTGACTACACACCTAACTTCCCTATGTTCCCTATGTGTGCTGTCAGCACCCTTTGTGTTGAATAGAGCTCATTCCACACAGAGCAGCTAGATTTAGTGAACCATGTCAGAAGGCAGCAGAGAAGACTAGCAAGGAATGTGCTGCCCTTTGAATGCTGGTCAGGCAGAGAATAGAGGACTCTCAAAAGACTAGGAAGAGAACCTAGAATTTTCAGCACACGTTTCACATAAGAAAGCAAGATTTCAAACCCTCAGAAGTCTGGAACATGGTCATGTCTACCTGTAAAGGAGAAAGATGAGCAAAAGAAACACAACTAACACACTATTCCAGATACACAAGTCCTACCACAGAAACAAAAGTAAACAAGAATCATGACAGTATGTCACCCACAAAAGTTACTAATTTCATAGTAATAAATCCAATTAAAAATGGCCTGGGGGATCTTACAAAGAATAATGGTAACTATGAGCAAATAATGCCAAGGACATCCCAAAAAAGTAAAAGAACTAGGCTTATCCCCATGTAGCTTCAAATGAATGAGACTCAAAGTATGATTTATTTATTAGGCTCTATCCAATTATTGGGGGGATTGCCCCTAATCTAATTCTCTAACACTAGACTGGCTACTTCCTGTGTTGTTCTCCTTAAATACTTGCTGTTTGAGAGTCTTCCCGGTTATTTCTGCTTCAGTAGTCTAGTGTTCTGGGGAGGTATTTCACTCTGGACCATGCTGCTGGTCCATCATAACTAATGGAGACATCCTATCTTCTTCTCTTCCTCTGTGCTCCTTCTCTTTCTCCTATTTTCCTTCTCCAACTGTCCCTGCCTGTGACTCCCACACACATACTGCATAACTCAAAACTCTATCTCTCTATTCTCCCCTGTAATTAATTGTAGCCATTTTATTTAACCAATGGTTTTAAATTAGGGAGTAAGGTTTTCAAAACAAAGGCTGATGTACATGGAAATTTGCTCATCTTAGAGCAACCAGATCTTGGGGTAGAGAATTTAGCATTTGAATACACAGCAGCATCAGACCAACCCCCAACAAAGAGCTGAATTAAATAAGGGAATCAACCCAAGATATGAAACTTAAATTCAAAACAGAGAATTGCCAAAGAAAGGCCAAACTGAAATGATGGTGGAAATTAAAACCTCAGTCAGCCAAATTAAAAACTCCCCAACAGACCAACTCATGTCAGAAACAGAAAGTGGGCTACAAGAAAACATAGAAGAATTGAGTCACAAAGTAAAAATCAATGACAATTTCTGAATAAATATATGAACACACATGGAAGAGCTTGGGTACATCATGAAAAGGCCTAAATTTATATTTTCAAGATAGGAGAAAAATACAATAGCAAACGCATAGAGGATATTTTTAATACAATCATAGAAGAAGCTTTCCCAAACCTAGAACTACCAATGATATCATAAATTAAATGGACCTAATAGATATCTATAAAACATTCTACTCAAACATTAAAGAATACATCTCTTCTCAGCATCCCATGAAACGTTTTCCAAAATCAACCACAAAACAAGTCTCAACAAATAGAGAAAAACTGAGATAACATTCAGTATTGTATATGATCACATTGAACAAAACTATATCAACAACAATAGAATAGACAGAAAGTGCACAGACGAAACAACACACTACTGAATGATAACTGAGTCAGAGAATGAAAAAAAGGAAATTTTAAAAGTTACTAGATCTTTTTGTGGCTTTGGTATCAGCGTAATTGTGGCTTCGTAGAAGGAATTGGGTAGTGTTCCTTCTGTTTCTATTTTGTGGAATAGTTTGAAGAGTATTGGTGTTAACTCTTCTTTGAAGGTCTGGTAGAATTGTGCACTGAAGCCATCTGGTCCTTTGCTTTTTTTGGTTGGAAGACTTTCTATGACTCCTTCTATTTCTTTAGGCATTATGGGACTGTTTAGATGGTCTAGTTGGTCCTGATTTAATTTTGGTATTTGGTATCTGTCAAGGAAATTGTCCATTTCCTCCAGATTCTCCAGTTGTGTTGAGTACAGGCTCTTGTAATAGGATCTGATGATTTTTAGGATTTCCTCAGTTTCCGTTGTTATATCTCCCTTTTCATTTCTAAGTTTGTTAATTTGGATACTTTCTCTGTGCCCTTTGGTCAGTCTGGCTAAGGGTTTATCTATCTTGTTGATTTTCTCAAAGAACCAGCTCCTGGTTTTGTTAAAATTCTTGCCAACCGAATCCAAGAACACATCAAAACGATCATCCACCATGATCAAGTAGGCTTTATCCTGGGAATGCAGGGTTGGTTCAATATATGGAAATCCATCAATACAATCCACTACATAAACAAACTCAAAGAACAAAACCACATGGTCATTTCATTGGATGCTGAAAAAGCATTTGACAAAATTCAGCATCCCTTCATGCTTAAAGTCTTGGAGAGAACAGGAATTCAAGGCCCATACCTAAACATAGTAAAAGCAATATACAGCAAACCGGTAGCCAGCATCAAACTAAATGGAGAGAAACTTGAAGCAATCCCACTGAAATCAGGGACCAGACAAGGCTGCCCCCTTTCTCCTTATCTTTTCAATATTGTACTTGAGGTACTAGCGCGGGCAATTCGACAACATAAGGAGGTCAAAGGGATACAAATTGGAAAGGAAGAAGTCAAACTATCATTATTTGCAGATGACATGATCGTCTACCTAAGTGGCCCAAAGAACTCCACTAGAGAGCTCCTACAGCTGATAAACAACTTCAGCAAAGTGGCAGGTTATAAAATCAACTCAAGCAAATCAGTGGCCTTCCTATACTCAAAGGATAAGCAGGCTGAGAAAGAAATTAGGGAAATGACCCCCTTCACAATAGCCTCAAACAGTATAAAGTATCTTGGGGTGACTCTTACCAAACATGTGAAAGATCTGTATGACAAGAACTTCAAGACTCTGAAGAAGGAAATGGAAGAAGACCTCAAAAAATGGGAAAACCTCCCATGCTCATGGATCGGTAGAATCAATATAGTTAAAATGGCCATTCTGCCTAAAGCACTATACAGATTCAATGCAATACCCATCAAAATCCCAACTCAATTCTTCACAGAGTTAGAAAGAGCAATTATCAAATTCATCTGGAACAACAAAAAACCCAGGATAGCTAAAACTATTCTCAGCAACAAAAGAAAATCTGGGGGAATCAGTATCCCTGACCACAAGCAATACTACAGAGCAATAGTGTTAAAAACTGCATGGTATTGGTACAGTGACAGACAGGAGGATCAATGGAACAGGATTGAAGATCCAGAAATGAACCCACACACCTATGGCCACTTGATCCTCGACAAAGAGGCTGAAAACATCCAATGGAAAAAAGATAGCCTTTTCAACAAATGGTGCTGGTTCAACTGGAGGTCAGCATGCAGAAGAATGAGAATTGATCCATCCTTGTCTCCTTGTACTAAGCTCAAATCCAAATGGATCAAGGACCTCCACATAAAGCCAGACACTCTGAAGCTAATAGAAAAGAAACTGGGGAAGACCCTTGAGGACATCGGTACAGGGAGAAAGTTTCTGAACAGAACACCAATAGCGTATGCTCTAAGAGCAAGAATTGACAAATGGGACCTCATAAAATTACAAAGTTTCTGTAAGGCAAAGGACACCATCAAGAGGACAAATCGTCAACCAACAAATTGGGAAAAGATCTTCACCAATCCTACATCAGATAGAGGGCTAATATCCAATATATATAAAGAACTCAAGAAGTTAGACTCCAGAAAACCAAACAACCCTATTAAAAAATGGGGTACAGAGTTAAACAAAGAATTCTCACCTGAAGAACTTCGGATGGCGGAGAAGCATCTTAAAAAATGCTCAACCTCATTAGTCATTAGGGAAATGCAAATCAAAACAACCCTAAGATTTCATCTTACACCAGTCAGAATGGCTAAGATTAAAAATTCAGGAGACAGCAGGTGTTGGAGAGGGTGTGGAGAAAGAGGAACACTCCTCCACTGCTGGTGGGGTTGCAAATTGGTACAACCACTCTGGAAATCAGTCTGGCGGTTCCTCAGAAAACTGGGCACCTCACTTCCAGAAGATCCTGCTATACCACTCCTGGGCATATACCCAGAAGACTCCCCACCATGTAATAAGGATACATGTTCTACTATGTTCATAGCAGCCCTATTTATAATTGCCAGATGCTGGAAAGAACCCAGGTATCCCTCAACAGAAGAGTGGATGCAAAAAATGTGGTATATCTACACAATGGAGTACTATTCAGCCATTAGAAACAATGAATTCATGAAATTCTTAGGCAAATGGATGGAGCTAGAGAATATCATACTAAGTGAGGTAACCCAGACTCAAAAGGTGAATCATGGTATGCACTCACTAATAAGTGGATATTAACCTAGAAAACTGGAATACCCAAAACATAATCCACACATCAAATGAGGTACAAGAAGAAAGGAGGAGTGTCCCCTGGTTCTGGAAAGACTCAGTGAAACAGTATTCAGCAAAACCAGAACGGGGAAGTGGGAAGGGGTGGATGGGAGGACAGGGGAAGAGAAGGGGTCTTACGGGACTTTCGGGGAGTGGAGGGGCTAGAAAAGGGGAAATCATTTGAAATGTAAATAAATTATATCGAATAAAAAAAAAAAGAAAGAAATGCTCAGCATCACTAGCCATTAGGGAAATGCAAATCAAAACAACCCAGAGATTTCACCTCATACCAGTCAGAATGGCTAAGGTTAAAAACTCAGGAGTCAGCAGATGTTGGCAAGGATGAGGAGAAAGAGGAACACTCCTTCACTGCTGGTGGGATTGTAAGATGGTACAACCACTATGGAAATCAGTCTGGCAGTTCCTAAAAAAACTGGGCATGACACTTCCGGAGGACCCTGCTACACCTCTCCTTGGCATATAACCAGAGGATTTCCCAGCATGCAATAAGGACACATGCTCCTCTATGTTCATAGCAGCCTTATTTATAATAGCCAGAAGCTGGAAAGAACCCAGATGTCCCTCAATGGAGGAATGGATACAGAAAATGTGATATATTTACACAATGGAGTACTATTCAGAAATTAAAAACAATGAATTCATGAATTTTTTAGGCAAATGGATGGAACTGGAAAATATCATCCTAAGGGAGGTAACACAATCATAAAAGAATACCCATGAAATGCAATCATTGATAAGTGGATATTAATTAGCCCTGAAGCTCTGAATACTGAAGATTCAATTAGCATATCAAATGATTCCCAAGAAGAAAGAAGAAGAGGGCCCTAATCCTGGAAAGGCTTGATCCAGCATTGTAGGGGATTACCAGGACAGAGAAAAGGGAGGGGGGAAGGTCGGAGAATGGATGGAAAGAAGAGGACTTAAAGGACATATGGGGGTGGGAGAACTGGGAAAGGGGAAAGCTTTTAGAATATAAACAAAGAATATAGAAAATAAATATATATTAAAAAAAGTTACTAGAATGGAATGAAACATATGGAAATCTGTGATATGAAGCAATGAAGCAATGAAGGCATCGTAAGAAGAAAGTTTACTGAATCATGTGAATACATAAAAAATTAAACACATCAAATTGATTGTTTAATGATGCACCTGAAAGCATTGTTTAAAAGAACCCAAAAATATATACATATATACATATATGTATATATAACTAATATGTACATACATAGTATATGTATATACTACAACTTATATATGTACATATATATTATATGTATATTGCTTATAGTTGGATGATGTTTAACTGTTGGCTCTATCTACTTGGATGCCATGGGTCTACTTAAATTATTTACTTCATCTTGATTTCACAGGGGTAGGTCATATACATCTAGAAAGTTATCCATTTCTTTTAGAAATGTTTAATTTCTAAAAATTAGAAATTAATTTTTAGAAAGTTTATTTTTAGAATTAATTTTTAGAAATTAATTTTTAGAAAGTTTAGAAAGTTATCCATTTCTTTTAGTAAGTTTAATAGAGTATAGATTTAAAAAGTATATCCTTTATATTTTCTGAATTTTCTCCAGTGTTATAATGTTTCCCTTTTCATCTCTAGTTTTATTAATTTGTGTCTTCTCCTTTTGATTAAATTTGACTAAAGTTTTGTTAATCTTGGTAATATTTCTAAAGAACAAATTTCACTTTCCACCTCTATTTCATTCATTTTAACATGAATTTTGATTATCTCTTCTAATATAAGATTTATGCCATGTCAAAGCATTTCTACTAAAAGCAGTAATCCTATAGGGATGTTCACACTTCCCACTCCTGTTCAAGATAGGAATTGAAGTCTGAGCGAGACCTAAAACAGGGTAAGAGATTAAGTGGAAACAAATAGGAAAAGCAGTCAGAGTTCCTCACTTACAGATGAGCTTATAAGGAAACAGATTTACCACTTCAGTTTAGTTGGTCCATTGTTTGATGCTGAGGTAAACCAGGTGTTAGGGTACTTAGGAATTCCATCTCCCATCCGTTCTCCATTCCCATGCCAGCTTACTAAGACTTACTGGAAAGACGGATCATTCAGGTAAGAGGCATTGGGCAGATGTGTGCAAACATAGTGCATAATATACTGTTATGACACAATGAACCTTGACATTGTGATTAAGCAGAAGGAAGAAGCTGTCTTAGATTACCTGTCCCACACCATCATAAGGACTCTTAAAGTGTAAGAAGGAAGCAAAAAACACTGAAAAACACTCAAACTTTAAGAAAGAGAAGGCACAAATTCATTGTTTTTTAATAGCTGAGTAGTATCCCTCCCCTGAAAGTCCCATAAGCCATCTCCCCCTCACCCCCTTCCTCAATCAATCCTTCAGTTCCTTGGGTCCTTTCTCTAGCTCCCCCATTGGGTACACTGTGCTCAATTCAATGGCTGCCTGAGAGTCTCCCCCTCTGTATTTGTCGTGCACTAGCAGAACCTCCAGGTGACAGCTATATCCAATTCCGGTTAGCAAATACTTGTGGGCATCAAAAATAATGTCTGGGTTTTGTAACTATATATGGGATGGATCCCTGGGTGGGGTAGTATCTGGATGGTCTTTCCCTCAGTCTCTGTTCCACACTTTGTCTCTATCTCCTTCTGTGGGTATCTTGTTTCCCCCTTCTAAGGACCAGAATATCCATACTTTGTTCTTCCATCTTCTTGGGCATCATTTGATATGTGAATTATGTCTTGGGTATTCCGAGCTTCTGGGCTAATATCCACTTATGAGTGAGTGCATATCATGTGTGTTCTTTTGTGATTGGGTTATCTCACTTAAGATGATATTTTCCAGTTCCCAAAAAGAAGGAAGAACAAAGTGTGGATACTCTAGTCCTTCTTAGAAGGGGGAACATCCAGAGATTACCCCACCCAGGGATCCATCTGAAATACAGTTACAAAACCCAGACACTATTATCGATGCCCACAAGCACTTGCTGAAAGGAGTCAGATATAGCTGTCACCTGGAGGCTCTGCTAGTGCATGACAAATACAGAGGGGGGCACTCTCAGCCAGCCATTGAACTGAGCACAGGGTCCCCAGTGGGGGAGCTAGAGAAAGGACCCTAGGAGCTGAAGGGGGTTGTAGCACCATAGGAGGAGCAACAATATGAGTACTCCCAGAGCTCCTAGCGACAAAACCATCAACCAAAGTGTACACATGGAGTGACCCATGGCCACAGATACATAGGCAGCAGAGGATGGCCTTGTTGGACATCAAAAGGAGGAGAGGCCTCTGGTGCTGGAAAGGTTCACTGCAGCAGTATAAGGGAATACCAGGACAGAGAAGCAGGAGGGGGTTGACTGGGGAACAGGGGGGAGGGGAGATGGCTTATGGGACTTTCAGGGAGTGGGGAACCAAGAAAAGGGAAATCATTTGAAATGTAAATAAAGAATATATCTAATAAAAAAGAGGAAAAAAAGAAAGAGAGAGAAGTCACTGGTGGCTTTTATAACAAACAGGAGACTCTGGAGGCCTCTGAGGCTTCCCTTGCCTTTTCTGGCAGGGCTAGGAAGACACTTTAGTGAGACAAGCACTTGCTGTGCAAAAATGAAGAGTTGAGTTCTGCTCTCTAGAATCCACCTAAAGCCAGCCATTTTAGCTCCTGTCTATAATCTCGGCATTCCTAAACAGAAGCTAAAACAGAAGAATCCTAGAAGCTAGCAGTCCAACCTGCCTGGCATATGTGGCAGCAAACAGCAAAGAAACCCTGCTTCCTGTAACAAGGGAGAAGCTGTGATCCGACATCAGAGCTTATCCCCTGCCTTCCACAGGCTTACTGTGGGCAAGCACTCGTACACACAAAAAATAATAATAAAATAAGAATGTTAAATCCCACAGGGCAGACCTTGCTTTATCTGTCCATCCTCATATCTGACGCCCATGACTCGGCAACTCTGCTCAGTCTGTTCCAACCACGTTTGCCTCCCTATTTCTTACAGACCACTGAAGGCCAAAACGCACCCTTCCAGGACATCACCAGTCACTCATCTGCTTTACGCCTCTGATAAAAAGTCACCGCACCTGAGACTACCTCGGCACAAACACACACATTCCCAGACTGTGGGCACTTTCTCTTACACTCTCACATAGTGTTTGCTTTCTGCTCTCTTTCCTCCACAAACACGAGCTTCAGGAATAAGAGACAATTATTTTTCCCCCTGCTATATGCCCAGTTCCAAGAATAGTGTGTGCCCCATAGTAGGCACCCAGTTAATACGTAACTGAATGAGTAACGGAGTAAATGAAGAGATTCTTCCTTGCTAGTTATATAGATTTTATGTGACACTGAATGCATTTGAAAGCTTGTAACTGTGTGCTGTTTAATTAGGTCAGATTTCACAGTCCAGTTCTACAGGTTGGGGCATGTGGCTAGGTGCTTATTTCTGCACTTAATCATGCCTCACTGCCCATTGCACTGAGAAATTAATTGATTTAACTTATTAAAAAGTATATTTACTAACTTATATTAAAGTATATTTTGTGTCAAAAACAAAGAACTTGATTTCACAGTAAAACTGCTGTGGTAAGTAGCTTTGTTCCCATCAGACATCAGGGAATCCTGGGGGCTGTAATAAACTGAAAGTGGACTCCTACGTATCAGGGTGGCTACTCTCAACTCAAGTAGGGATATGGGTCCTATTGTTATGCAAACTTAGAAACTCGGATTTTTAAAATATCAAAATTGATGTGGAAAATATTTTATAAAACATATGTGTCGATACATATCTATGTCTGTATACCACAAGAGCACTGGGCTCAGTAGCAGTATTCCATACATTTTAAAGAAATTCTGCTAGGGTACAGAAGAGTGGCAAACGTTTATTGTCCTGGCCAAGACACTGAGGCCAGGGACTGTGGTTAGAGGGCAGTCTAAGCTATAGAATGAGACCCCCATTACAAAAATGAAAACAGACAGTCACACCTTTAATCCTTCCTGTGTGCTACAGGAAGCAGAGGTGGGTAGGCAGGTAGATTTCAGTGAGTTCAAGGCCACCCTGGCTTACTTAATAAGTTCCAGACTTACCAGGGACATGAAGTGAGGCTTGTCTTTATTTAAAGAAAGAAAGAAAGAAAGAAAGAAAGAAAGAAAGAAAGAAAGAAAGAAAGAAAGAAAGAAAGAAAGAAAGAAAGAAAGAAAGAAACAAACAAAGAAAGAAACAAAGAAAGAAACAAAGAAAGAAACAAAGAAACAAAGAAAGAAACAAAGAAACAAAGAAAGAAACAAAGAAAGAAAGAAAGAACTTGTAACTACATTGTTGAATCCTTTTTAAAGATGGTAAAGATGATTTTATTTGATCTTCAGTACATAAATATCATTTCAACATGTTAAAGTATTAGTAAGACATGATGTTACATGCTTTGTTCATGCAAAGTAGAATCTGTTACTTTAATCAATAAGAAAATATATGAAATAGAGTAAAACTTAATCACCTATATATTCTTCCCTATCTTTCCAAGTCTACCATTTCTACCTGTAATCTCCAAAATAATCCTTGCTGCCTTCTTAGCATATGAGCTATTTTGTCTTCTGACAATATTTCCCCTAGTTCTTGATATTACTAATGGGCCCACATATATTTTTTTCACTGTGCAGTTCCATAGGTAAACCTTCCACGGGTGGAAGTTTGCTGCCTGAGGTTCCAGATTTTAGATACTAGTAGAAATGGTCAATTGTCTCCCAGAGAACTTGCCCTGATGCCCATTTATAAACTGCATCTGTGAAAACATCTTGATAAGAAGGTAGAATATCAATGAGGTACAACCATGGAGCCCCTGAGTTCAAAAGAGCATCCCCATCAGACGCTCACTCTCGGGCAAGCGAAAAGGAACCCAGAGGAAGACAACCTAAGGATTGCTTCAGTAGTTCAGAGTTCAGCGTAGGAAACACTAACCTGAGGCAGCAAGCAATATGAAGAGGAAATGGGAAGGAAGCATAGTTGTTTCAAGGGCTCCGGCTGCTGCAGAAACACTGCTCCAGTTGGCTAACTTCTAAGATGTTTGCATTCTTGCTACAGAGTCACCATGTTGAGACCTGTTTCTAGGCAGCATGCACACACCTCCCTAATCTGTAAAGTGACACCTTTGCGCTGTAGAACTAAAGCTCCTTTACTTAAGCCAATGGGGGAAAAAAATCTCTGATTCAGGAGTCAGAGGGCGGTGGGGGTGGTGGATTGGAAGGGGATGGCTGGGGTAGGGGATGGAGAATCGAAGTGGGTATTTGGGGTGGGAGTGAAGGGTAGAGGGGAGGTGTTTGAAGTGGGGAGGTGGGGGGGATGGCCAGCATTAGTGGGAGCCTTTCATTTCATTAAGATTCAAAAGGATTTCATTTACTAGTGAACCCACCCTACATTGTCCTCTCCTGCTTGATGTATTCATTACACACCAGTTTAAAATCATAAGCCAGCTCACAAGATTTACAGAGGGATTTCAAGTTGCTAAGCAGAGCAGATTAGACAGGAAATGCAAAAATCAGCTGAAATTGGCCAAGAGCCATTCCATGTTATGACTTTCAAGTTGAAACCTGGAGTAGTAGAAAGACCTGCTCTAAGACTACCAATGGCAAAGACTTGGCTGCTCAGAAAGTTCACACAAAAATACCTAGAAAAAACAGCAGAGAGCTGACCTCACAGCCAACTATGGGCTGTGGATCATATTTCTATACTCAAAAAGCTTCTTACAAATGTGTGGTTCGGTAACATTTGATTGGCCCAATACTCACAGTTTGCCAGCGTTCCCACCCCTCCCTATTACACCCCATTGCTTCTCACAAATCCATTCCAGGTTCCTGCAGGGATTTGTGTTTGCAGTCTCTCATTTAGAGAATTCAATCGATTGCTATCTCTATAGGAGTCAACTGTTACTATGGTTACTGAAATAGGATTATGCAATCTCATGAGTGTTCAGCAGAAGGATATTGTTGCGAGCAAGGAAAGCTGTGTTTGAACCATGCTTTGACCTGTTGTAGATGGTTCATTGGTTTTCAGAGGGACATCTACAAATGGCCAGGAAGTGCTCACACTGGGTTAGATCCATGCCATGTGCTATGAGGGCTGTTGAAAAGAAAACAAGGTTTATGAAGAATTGTGCATTGGTACTATTGTCTTTAGCTCTGATGAATATTCCTTAGTGAAACTACTTTACTCTTGGTTTTTAGTTGTGAGCCTTACTCATTAACAGCTGGCTGTCATTATAGCCTCCAGTATCTGTGTTCTTATATTTCAACTGTTGTAACACCCTAGCTCTGTAGCCAACCCCCTCTCTGTGTCTGTCTGTCTTTATCTCTGTGTGTCTGTGTGTGTGTCTGTCTGTCTCTATCTGTCTATCACTGCCTTTCTGTCTGTCTCTGTCTCTCTGTCTCTTTCTCTTCTTTCTCTCCTCTCTCTCCTCTCCCTTTCTCTCCCCCTCTCCCTCTCTTCCTCTCTCTGTTATCTGAGTCTGTACACAATGTCTGGAGACCTCCCCATCACTCTCTGGTGCCTGAACTAGTTACCTAGTCCCCTCCCTGATGCCTTCTCCACAGGTGCTGTCTTCCCTCTCCAGTACCTCTTCTGAGCAATAATTTTTAAGACCTAAGAACACTCTTCTCCCTTGCCCCTACACTTCCATTCCTGACACACTGGTCTTTGCCACCCACAGGTGCCTAGAACACAACTATCTCCCTCTTCTTGCTTACGTGGTTATTTGTTCTTTAAATTCCTCTTCTAATTCTTAGCATAGTTTGTCCCATCTTACATGAAATGTCTCATCTCAAATGTTACCACTCTAAGAGGCCTTCCTCGGTCCCTTGATAATTTTTTCTATGGCGGCCTCTTAGTTTTATCTTAGCATCTTTCATCAGTTCCTAAAACAACTTATTTGTAAAAGCGCCTGGAGTGTGAGTTCCTACTCAGGAATTGTAAATCCTGGCAGGAATTCTAAGTAATTTCTATCCAGACTGGATACCATTGCCCAGAAAAAAATATACATGGGCCTCTTCCTTATAAGCCTGCTAACTTCCTTTCTGCTCACTCCGAAGGCCAAGCTAGGACTGCTTTAAGCTGGTTTCTAGTGCTAAGCTGGTTTGGCCCAGATGACTTCTCTAGCTTATCACGTACACACCGCTCTCATCTCCTGTGCCTGAAACATCAAGATCTTCACACAGCTATTTCCCTGCTCAGCTCTCAGGCTCCGTGACCTCAGCGTGGTCCCTCACCCTGTCTCTTTTCCTTATCACCCCTTTGTATTTTCTTCACGACATTTCCTACATTTAATTAGCTGACATTATTCTTTTCATTTTGTTTGTGTCAGGCTGTCCCATAGCAGTTTAAGATAGTTCAAGGGGATGGGGGTGGGAGGCGGAGAGATTCACTGCAGCGTCCCTGGTGACCAAAACGGTGCCTAGCAACCGTTAGGCCTTCAAATATTTGTTGAGGGCTGAAAGGCAGACTCCACCCTGGTGGGAGGTGTCATTGATTATTCATATTTTAAACACAAGAAAATTGAGGCTCTGAGGTTTTCTCCCCTTTCCTATGGTCCCAGAACTTATCAGGTATAAAACTAGGCTTTAAGTCTAGCCTGACTTCAGAACTGCTTCAGCCCTCTTTTTCCTCTGACTTTGGTTTTTTTTAAGTAGTCAGATTATATGCTTTAAGATTGTTCTGTGACCTACTGGAAGTCACAGTCACAAGGTTTCGACCTATTTCACACAGGCAGACTTGCACAGAGAGGCATACGTAAACACGAGCATACACTCACATGAATAAAAATACTTTGTCACCTGGAGTCACCTGCCTCCTGACCGTCTTGCTATGGCAGAGTCTCTACTTCGCTTGAATCTCACTATAAAGCCGTGGCACCCATAGCATTCCAGTTTGAGAGATGAGAAAATAGGCTCAATCACGTGACTGTGACAAGACCCAGGCTGCAGGTCAAGTCTGAAGCAGGAGCTCAGATGTACTGTCCTGAACACGCCATGGTAGCACCTCAATGTTACACATTTTATTCCTGCTTTTTTTTCCTAAGTGCTGAGTTTTGAACTCAGAGTCTAGAGGGTCTTAAGTGTGTGCTTAATTCTAGGTCATACTCCCAGCCTCTCGCTCCATCTAAAGTTCTTCTCCCAGACATTGAAATGTACAAAATCCCCCGTACCAAAATCATCCAGCATCACCCGAGAATGTTAGGCACGTGTGTTTATTTTGTCCCATCTCAAATGTACTGAGTTGAAAGCTGCATTTATATAAGACCTTCAGCTAAATGCTATGCACGTCGATGATATGGATGATTGATGGATACACACACAGGAAGCAGAGTCATTTATATACCTTTTTTCAGCTTTTCTGCAGAGGCTACTCAGAGGACCAGAGGCCTGAGACTATCCTATAGCCTAGTGTCTGCTGCCACCTTGTGGTAACGTTCGCACCTAGGCAGAATTTGCTCCTACCAGGTAAGTAAACGCAGAAATAATGTGCAAATGATCCAGGTACTTTTGCAGCTTCGTGCTTTAAAAGACTTCAACAGAAACTCATAGCCCTTTCAGTGACTACCGAGACAACCAAACAACAGCTGCCTCTTCTTTCGTGCCTCATGGGACAGCATTCACCTTCCTGAGAGGAGAAACAGAAAAGTCCAGATCCTAGAGCATCAGCCTCCATATAGAACTCACACACCAGTGTCTAAATGTGATTATCAATTATGCTGTGACCTTTTTATTCCGAATTTGCCTTCTCTGTGCAGTATTTCACACGGTGCCAGGGAATTTCCCACGCTTCTGTCACATGCATCATTGGCTGACTCTAAAGTAAAGCAAGGCCAGTCTCACGAACGATCGTGCAAACGCCGGGAAGAGAATGAAGGGGGAGATTCCAAATGTTTCCTGTGTGTTTTGCTCCAAACAGCCAAAAGTTAAGGCATGATCTCAATCATGGGATGATTTTGTTTAGAAGTTCTTTCCGCTCAAGAGCTAAAGAAATCCAAAGCAGTTAGCGCAGCTGAAACTGACAGCGATGGAGCGCCCTCAGTTTTGTCAACCTGAACTCCCAAAGCTTGCCTATGGGAAGATAGGCCAGTACCGAAGAATCCAGCAACCCGGCAGGAAAAGTGGCTGGTTCAAAGGGAAGGCGATAGAGAGGTAGGTGACAAAGAGTCACTTCCTTTCCCATTGGTATCTTTGGGTTTTGTTTTTTTGTTTGTTTTTCTGTTTGTTTGGTTTTCGTTTTTTTTTTGTTTTCATTAAACAAGGTCCATTGTGAAAAGGTAGCATCTCCTTTTAACGATTATAATTTTAAAATGTAGGCTGTAGGTGTTGCAGGGAGGAGGGAGTGCCACATCAGATCAGGATGTGGAAGTCATCTTTTGCGGTTATTACAGCCTTGGTTTTAACAAGTAGAAGGCCTGACATTCCATCTGACTTTGAGTTTTAATGTATCATGTGAGATTAATGTCAGTATTAAAGAAGATACTTTTTTCAATATCAGTATTTTCATCTTCTCGCATTCCACACCAATGAATATGCAATTTTGAAAACGTATCAATGCTTTCTGTTCCCTGCTAAAGCAACCTTCGTTGCTGAAATGTGTCCTAATCCTATTTCACCACTGAACCCTCTTCAAGGAAATATCAGAATGAATAATCCCTAGACCTGGGATTTCTAGTCAAAGCAAAACTGTAAAGACAGTCATACACTACTAGGAGCAGGCCACATTTTAATTTTGAAATTCAGTTTGGCAGTTCGGTTTCCAATGTATCTGAGGATCTTTTTTAGTAGACCCATAACGCATAGCCCGGAGAAGTACAAATGAGGTGTTCATCTGAGGTGCTAGAGTGTCACCGATCAAGCTTCTAAACCTTACTGTATCAACTGAAATACTGCAGAGATGCTCACTCCCTCCAAGAAGTCAGGGTTTAAGGAGGAAACGACACAGACAAATAAATGCAGTGCTAAAAATGGAAACAAAAGAAAAACTTTAAAAAGGTTCCTTGCTGTCACAGATATCACAGGCGTCCTTTTCCCAGGTCCTGGAACAATTGACGTTCTCTAGTGTGTTATATAAATCAGTGGTTGGTAAAGGACAGAAGACACAACATGGGTGTTTGCTTGTTTGTGAGGCTGGTTCTCTCCATAACCGCTCAGGCTGGCTTTGTGCTTGGTCCTCCCGTTTAGGTCTCCTGAGATTACAGATTTGTGCCACCACTGCCTGCTTAAAACAAAGTTTTCTTTCTTTCTTTCTTTAACCTGAGCAGTTACATAAAGGGCACTCGGGATCCATGAGCATTCTGAAATGTGTTTCTATTGTGTGTCAGGGTGGCCACGGACATATTTATGACCATAGAAGTCATTAAAACACTGAAGTTTCTAAGGGTCATGGAAGGCCCACAGAAGGTTGATATTGACAAGTTATTTTGGGGCAAGTAAGGGAATGAAGTATCTTCCTCAGGGTGCTTTAGCGCCACCTACAAGAAACGTATTGTGACATAGCAGCACAAAACCACTAAGACTCAGCGTGAATAGTGACCCACCCCAGAAGGTGTTTGAGCACATCTGTGGCCGTGCTCCTAATGGCAGGAGTCTCACCCAAGCTGCCTTCCTTTCACCTCCTTTGGTCCTCAGGCTAATAACCTCTGTCACGTATTGAAGGCTTTACTAGGAAGTAGAAACTATTTCCTGTTTTCTCAGATTTCTGGTAAGAGTACATCCACTTTCAGAAGAAAAAGCTAAATCTTGTTAAAAAAAAAAAAAATAACATGCCCAAGGTTGTACAGTCAGCCAGTGTGGTTTGAAAGGAGACTGATATCATCCGACTGCAGTGACCACATGCCCAATAGTACCCCGTCCCCAGGACCATTGTCTCTAAAGGTGATGGAGCAGTGTTTTACTGGAAGATAATAACACTTTTATATTGGTACCCGAGATTCATTAGGTGGTACATGAAGTTCATAGTAATGGTCATTAATTTATTTTAGTGCAAATCAGAAATATCTATAAGATGTAAACATTCTATGCATGCAGTGTAGCAACATGCTGGGATTTTGCAAAGTAATCATATCATGCTATAGCTGGGATTTCATGCTTGGAAAATGAAGATTTATGTACACACCAACGCTTGTGCCCTATTGTTTATAGTTTTGTTCATAATAGCCCCCAAATGGAAACAATTCAAGCATGCCCTTCGACGACAACAACGACGACGACGAGTAGATGAGTAAATAGAGTGATATATCCATATTGTGGTATGTCACTCAGCAAGGAGAAGAAAGGAAACATTGGCTCCAGAGAACTATATTAGCAAAACTCACACATCTCAGGTCTGGGTGTAGGGCTTACTAGTACAACATCTTCTAGCATTCCAAGGCCTGGATTCCATCCTCAGCAACAAAAACAAAACAAAACAAAACAGAAACAAATGCTAGAATCGTGAAATGCTATACACCACATGTGTTCATTTAGATGATATTCTTGAAGGGCTAATAAGCAGACAGCTGCGGAACACGTTTGAGTAGTTGTATTCACGTGAGGCTGTGGGGTGTGCTGGGGGGTGTGCACATTGTGCTAGTTCAGAAGCTAGAGGAGGACATCAGTTGTCGTCCTTTATGGCCCTCTGTCGTATTCACCTAGGACAGGGTCCCTCCTATCCTGGAACTTGCTGTTTTTCCACTAGGCTGTGTCCATGCCCCCACCAATCATTTCATGTATGTTCTAGGGATCTGGACTTAAGTCCCTATGCCTTCCCTGCAAGCGCTTTACTGACTGAGCCATGTCTCTGGCCATTTTTTAATATCCTTAATGCATCTTATTTGTTTGTTTGTTTGTTTAGATGGCATAAAGCTGTGTCCACCAACTCAGCCAAGCAAAATGTATTGGTCCCCAAAGAGGAATCACTGGATGAAAGCAACTTGAGGTTTCATGAAAGTCAAAGCAACCCCAAAAGAAACCTGATGAAGAAGATGAAGAGTGCTATTAGGAAAATGCTGTCTTGCAAGTGTGGAAGCCAGTCAGCCAGTGCTGGCAGGGAGAGCTTTGTGGAGCGGAAGGAGGCCGCCTCCTCCAACACACAGGGCCTGCTGCCTAGACTGGTGAAGGAGCTTCCATCTTCCAGGTTGTTTACCAAGCCGAGGATGAGGAAACTCTCACAGAATGGTAACCAACATCAATTTAATATTAAGTGGTTAAGAGAAACGGTCAAGAGGAGATGGACTGTGATTGGGATGTTGAGTGTCCCCAAAGACCCATGTGTTGCCTTGTCCCTTCGGGTATTATTATTAGGAAGTAATGGAACCTTTAAGACTGGGGGCTGATGGCATTTCTATAGTCCCTGGAAGCATGCCCTCGCTTGGCAATATGGATCAACCTTCCACCCCCCCCCCCCATTAGCCCTCCTCCTCAATTTCCTGATCATAAAGTGAGCTTTGTTCCACTACCCACCATTGCTATTTGTCACACCTAACAGAGGCCAAAAGGCACTGGACCTGTTGGATCATGAGCTGGAAAATCTAAGACCTGAACCAAAAGAACTGTCTCCCTTTATATGTTAATTATCTCCATTATTTTGTTAGAGTGACAAGAGCTAACCTTCTCCTCTATGCAGGACAACTCTAAAGGAGCTTGTCTAAAATGCAAAATCTCTGGCTCCATCTAGGCCGGCTGGATAAGAATCTATACTCTACTGGGCTCCCACTCACTTGGCTCATATATGTACACAATTTGATATATGTATACAGTTTGAGAAAAATAGATTATATTGTCTTTAAGGTTTCTCTCAGTCTGGCTAATAAGTTGTCAACTCACTCTAAACTCATATTTGTTTGTTTGGTTGGTTGGTTTTTCCAGTCAGGGTTTCTCTGTGTACTATCTGGTCTCAAACTCACGGAGATCTGCCTGCCTCTGCCTCTGCCTCTGCCTCTGCCTCTGCCTCTGCCTCTGCTTCTGCCTCGAGTACTGGGATTAAAAGAGAGTGCTACCATCTCTCAACTTCTATGCTTAGTTTTAATTTAAATGTATATGCACACATATGCATAAATGGGAGCATGCATATACACATATACATTAGAAAATCAAGCTATAGTAGCATTCTTGGTTTTCTTCTAGAGGAATAAATCCCTCCTTCCAAGCAGTCCATTCTAGCAGCAGAGGATATATAGAGAATTGGAGGAATGAAATTTATAACTAGCAAGACATAAAGGTAGCTCATTTTTTTATTTATAAAATTTTTAATTGTATGTGTATGAGTGTTTTGTTTTGTCCGCAAGTATGCCTGTTTTCCAATTGCTTGCTTGGTGCTCTGAAGAAGCCAAAAGAGGGTATCAGATACCCTGGGATTTGACTTACAGATAGTCCTGAGCCACCACGTGCATATTGGGAATTGAATCCATGTCTTCTGAAAGATACCCGGCACTCTTTACCACCAAGACATCTCTCCAGCCTATCATTTAAATAAGTTTAAAATCTATTTATTTATGGTTATTCTTTGACAGCTTTATGAATGTGTATAATGGCTTTGAGTAATTTTTTTTGCCCATACTATCCTCTTTTCATCATCAACGCTCTCCTGCTGAAACCCCCTCTCCACTTCCCACAAACTCCTCTCCTTTTTTTTTTTTTTTTGGTTTTTTTCGAGACAGGGTTTTTCGAGACAGGTATAGCCCTGGCTGTCCTGGAACTCACTCTGTAGACCAAGCTGGCCTCGAACTCAGAAATCCGCCTGCCTCTGCTTCCCAGAGTGCTGGGATTACAGGCGTGCGCCACCACCACCCGGCCAACTCCTCTCCTTCTTACATCTGTGTGTGTGTGTGTGTGTGTGTGTGTGTGTGTGTGTGTGTGTGTGAGAGAGAGAGAGAGAGAGAGAGAGAGAGAGAGAGAGAGAGAGAGAGAGAGAGAGAGAGAGAGGGAGGCCCAGTGAGTTTAATTAGGTTTGTTTGCATGAGCACAGGTGGAAGTTTATTTGGATAGTTTAGTGGTTATGTAAGTCTTTGAAGGAAATGACTCTCCCTCTCCCAGCAACCATTAACTACCAGTAATCCCTGGAGGTGGGGGTGTTGTGAGCCTCTCCCCAACCTGTAATGTAATGTTGATGAGCTCAATCTTGAGCAAACAACTACATACCTTCGAATATTCTAATGTAATGTGCAAGGGCCAACATCTAACCTTAACTTCAGGTCTCTTGCAATGTAGTAAAGCTGCTGTTTGGGGTTCTGTGAGTTAATACAATAACATCAATGTTTTCATTGTCTTCTGTAGTTGTTTTTTGTTTGGTTGGTTGATTGGTTAATTGGTTTGGTTTGGTTTAGTTTGGTTTGGTTTTTTGAGACAGGATTTCTCTGTGTAACAAGTCCTAGCTGTTTGTTTTAGAACTCACTTTTTAGACCAGGCTAGCCTTGAACTTACAGAAATCTGCCTGCCTCTGCTTCCTAAGTGCAGTGATTAAAGGTGTGTGCCACCAATACAGTTTCTTTTTAAAAGGAAAATGGACTTCCAAAGCAATTTTATAGTTTATAGAAACACTGGGCAGAAAAATACAATTTTTGTATCTCCCTTCTCCCTTCCCCCTTCCCCCTTCCTCCTCTAAATTTCCCTAACAACTGGCCTTGGTGTGTGTAATACATTTCCTCTATTGATGAGCCTGTTGATTCATGTTGGGCTTTTTTCTTTTTTTCTTTTTTTTTTTTTAAGACAAGGCAAAATCTTGGTAGCCTGGAACTCTGTATGTAGACCAGGCTGTCCTTGAACTCAGACCCCCAAGCAAAGATCTGGCTTACTGGCGCCTTTTAAATCAACACAGCTTACTTTGGGATTCATTCTTTTTTATTGCTCGTTTGATTGTTTGTTTGTTTTTGAAAGAGGGTCTAGCTGTGTGGCCCTGAATCATCTAGAGGTCCCAAAGATCTGCCTGCTTCTGCTTTCCAAGTACTCAAAGTAAAGCCATATGCTACCCACGCCACCCAGTAGGGCCCATTCTTCATGGTGTGCAGTTCCGTGGTATTTGGTGAGGTAGCTGATTCACTGCTGCCCAGGAGCTGTGAGAATATCTGTGGCTAGGAAAATGCAGGTCCAGTTGAAACATCTGAGGCTAGACCAGAGTGCCTGTGGGTAGTCAGTCTGGAACTGTCCCGGATGCAGATCTCAAGAAAACACCATATATATGTACATACACACACATACACACACACACACACATCACAGTAAAAGCTTGTGGAACAGTGTTTTGTTAAAAGCATGAACATTCCTTAAGGTGAGCTCAAAGAAGAAGACAGAAGCCTTCCCTGGAACACAAGGGCCAAAGCTCCCTCTATCTTGATTTTCATTGTGACTAAAGACCATGAAAGAAGGTCTTTTTATTTTTCCTTTTTCCTTTCCTTTTTCTTTTTCTTTTCTTTTCTTTTTTTTGGGGGGGGGGGGGTCTTTCTATGCAGCCGTCTATACTTAAAGATGACTAAGGGAGATTAAAAATCTTGAGCTTGTGATTGTGATAATAGATCATATGGGGGAAGGCTTTACCAGAGGTAGACTAATAATTTATTAGAATTCCATTGATCAGTGTTAGAACACTGAAGTTTTAGAGTCCTAATATAAAATTAGCATAACAGGGGAAGAAATCTGAAGAATTTTTCACTCTTTTTTTGTAGTGGAGAATGAGTTAATCCGATAGGACTCTTGGTGGGCCATGTACACGCTGCACCCACCCAAGTGCTCTCTGGATTCATGAATGAAAGATACACATATACCAGCTAATTTATTTATGCCTGGACTAGCTCAAAGTTTGGCCACTTCTAAACCTCCTCGAAACCAGCACATTCTCCTCTCTGGCATTCCTGACTTAACACCTCTTAAATCTATATTTTATCTTCTTGCTCTGGCTCCTTCTGGGTCCCCCCCCCCCCCTTTGCTGCCTAAGATGTTTCTGTGCAGCCCTTCTGGATCCCGCTTTCCTTCTGTACCTATATTTGGGCCATTACTTGCTCCTGTTCCTTCCCAGCATGGTCTGTGCTATTCCCTTCTTCTGGCCGAGATCCTTTCTCCTCTCTGTGTTTCTTCTTGCAGGAACCTATAAGTTCCACCTCTCTCTGCCCAACTACTGGCCACTGGCTCTTTATTAATCAATCAAAAACCAATTGTAGACAGGAACCTTCAACATTTGGACACACAGATTCCAAATTTAGGGGGTGAATCAAGACAAAGCATTAGAACCAACTCTAACCCCTTTTATACGTCTTAAATCACTTTATCATCATTTATCATCATTTCATTTACCAACCTTACACCACCTTCTTAGACCGTCAAATACTTTCTTAGGTCCTCATGAGTTGAGTTTTTGTATCCTCAGATCTTACATAAACTTTATAACTATTTCTTATGCAATTATTAGCCATGAATGAGACAGGGGTGGTTGATCATTAGAGCAGTCACTATAAAGTGAGTTCCTTTAGATAAAGAATAGTAAAAGGTTACCTCTAAAATCTGTTTATATTTTAGCATGCAGCCTATGATCAAGTCAAACCTGTTTGTCTTTTAAAATAAGTGACCTAATAGTTTAAACTAACTAATATATTGACTAATAAACTAACAGGGATGTGCATTACTGTGATGGCTTATATATGATTGGCCCAAGAAGTGACCCTATTAGGAGGTTTGGCCTTGTTGGAGTAGATGTGTCACTGTGGGTGTGGGCTTAAGACTCTTACCCTAGTTGCCTGGAAGTCAGTCTTCTACTAGCAGCCTTCAGATGGAGATGTAGAACTCTCAGCTCCTCCTGCACCATAACTGCCTGGATGCTGCCATGTTTCTGCCTTGATGACAATGGACTGAACCTCTGAGCCTGTAAACCAGCCCCAATTAAATTTGTCTTTTATAAAACTTGCATTGGTCATGGTGTCTGTTCACAGCAGTGAAACCCTAATTAAGAAAGAAGTTGGTACCGGGACTGGGGTATTGCTGTGATAGACATGACCATGCTTTTGTTTGGAAGAATGTAGATTTGGGGACTTTGGATTTGGAAAGTCAGGAAATGCTTTAAGTGAGGCTTAATGGGCCAGCCTAGTAGAAATATGGAAGACAGTGTGGTGCTGAGGGTCATTTGACCTGTGTAGGTCTGATGGCCCAAGAGGTTTCAGTGGAGAAGAACTTTATATTATGGGTTTTTTTGTTTTTTGTTTTTTTTGTTTTTTGTTTTTTTTTCCGAGACAGGGTTTCTCTGTATAGCCCTGGCTGTCCTGGAACTCACTCTGTAGACCAGGCTGGCCTCGAACTCAGAAATCTGCCTGCCTCTGCCTCCCAGAGTGCTGGGATTACAGGCATGCGCCATCTCCGCCCGGCTGGAGAAGAACTTTAATATGTGGCTGAGAGGACTGTTTTTGTGATGTTTTGGTGAAGAACATGGCTGCTTTTAGCCATTGTCTGAAGAGACTGCCTAGGGCTAAGGTAAAGAGATTTATATTAATTGCATCTGCAAAGGAAGTCTCAAAAAAGCCCAACAAAGACTTTGTTCTTTGGTTAAATCTGATGAAGAGGATTTTGAACAAACATAGCAAGCTGAAAAAGAAAAAGTACAAAATCTATAGTTTGAGTATTAAAAGGACTCCAAGAAGTGAAAAGGAGCTGAATTCAAGGATTTTAAATTGAATTAAGGGAGTGGTGACCTTGGGGCAAGATTCCACCCAGGTAATTTAGGTTCAGGCTTGGTCGTACAAGCCTTTAATCCCTGGAGGCAAAGATAAGCAGATCTCTGAGTTCAAGGCCAGCCTAGAACTGAGCAAATTCTAGGTGAAAAAAAAACTTAAATCCTGGTTTGGTGGACCACACCTTTAATCCCAGTGCTTAGGAGACAGGCATGCAGATCTCTGAGTTCAAAATCAGTCTATGGAACAAGATTCGGGATTTAGGCACTGAAGGAGCTGGGGAAAAGGAAGCTAGTGATAATGTCATAGTTCTATTACATTACAGTGTTCTAGCTCCTGCAAGCAGCAGAACTCAGCAGCTTTGGACAATTGTCTCTGGCTTTATATTCAAGAGAAGGAGACTACTGGGACAACTGATGCTGGTTAGCTGGAGCTAAGAAATTAGTGGTGATTAAGAAAAGACCAGCATCACTGAGGTAAAGTCTTCTGGGAAGTGTTTTCTGAGAGTTCTACATCTTCATCTGAAGGCTGCTAGTAGAAGACTGACTTCCAGGCAACCAGGGTGAGGGTCTTAAGCCCACACCCACAGTGACACACCCACTCCAACAAGGCCACACCTCTTAATAGGGTCACTTCCTGGGCCAAGCATATATGAACCATCACAATTTCCTTGGGGGTAAGGAGCTAGTTGCTTGTTGTTCTCTAGTTGTCGTTACAGTTAGCTTAATTGTCAATATGGTCAGAGGCCTGAGAAGGATGAAGGATTGTAATCTAAATGGCCTATGTATCAATTAAAATGACAGGGACTAGTCCATAATCCACTACCTAGACTTTTATCCCAGGCTCCTGTGGTTTCCATGGAATCATGGGGAGAGGCAGTCTTTAGACATCAGGCCCAGAAGATGAGAGGATTTTTTTCTGTGGAGGATGAACATGGGAGAGATCAACCTTACCTTATCTTAAGCAACATGTGGCAATCAATTCTCCAAGTGTTCTATTTGTCCACAATTGACGCCAGGTCCTAGCAGCAGGAGAGGTTTTGGGGCATTCTTGCCCAGTGGTTAGCATACCACAGTCCAGGAGGAGTCCTTTGTTGTTGTGCACATATCTTCTTGGAGACCTAGGGATGGGGGTATCACTGCTAGAATCCGGGAGTTTCTGTCATATTATGTTGTGGAAAATATTAAAAAAGAATCTCAGGTTCCCATGCTCCATTCAACTACTCTCTGCCTGCCAACTCTGCTGCTTCCATGGCTAGCCCCATGTAGTGATCGATCTCAGTCTTTCCAGCTCTGGTTTGCTGCCTTCGTGCCGCCTGTACTATAATCCCCCTGTGGCCCCACCTTCCAGTAACCCAGTACAACAAAACTCTAGAAGTTTATAATTAATGAGTCAGATTTATATATCAATAAATTCTCAATTCACAAGATGCCCACACTATCATTTCAGAGCCAATTGATAATGATGCAAGCTGCCCACTTAGATCAGACAAGTTATCTCAATTATTTAATCCCTATATGAAATTCATAACTACCTGTAGCTACTTAAAACTACATAGGATCAGGATCTTCTTCCTGTCTGTCTGTCTCCATCTTGGCTCCTCCTCTCCCTCCTCTGAGTCGCTCTCTGTACCTGCAACTCTTTCCTGCTGCCTCCCTTTTCCCTGTCCAATTATAGGCCTCCTGCTGCACTAATGTTTTAATGTAATTGGACAGGGGAAATCCTGCCACATATCACCCTTTCTGTTTAATTAAATAAAAAAATTCTTTCAAAATATAAATTGAGCACAACTATTACAATTTTGTAATTTATAAGGTATAAGATAGACCTAACATCCAGTCCATAATTTTTTTAAATTTAGAACAATGTCATCTGTCCTAACTAAAAGACTCACAATTCTACACCTGACTTATGCCCTGGCTTTAGATTGTACTCCATCTGAAAACCATCCTCTCTAATCTGTTCTCTCAATGTAAATAGCCTGGGTTAGCTACGAGACTATAAGTAGTCTTCAACCCCATCAGAAATCTGAGAATGATCAACATTAACTGAAAATATATAGGAAGCCTAACACAGCTTCCAGAACTGAGACAAATTGTAGAGACAGATGACTACATATACAGCCCAGTAAGACAGGAAGTTTGAGCATGTCTTCACCCTTCTGGCCCAGGATCATCTGGCAGACCTTAGAGAAGCAGGAATATTAAGGACTAGTCTATTCTGTTTCGGTAGAACTAAGCTGTCCTAACCTGTAAATTGTGTCCTTTCAAGAACAGTACAGGTCTACAGGAGAGATTGGCAATTTTCTGCCCAGTGATGTAGCCACAATGAACAGCCTCACCTAGAGGTATAGATGCTCCGTTTCTTCTATGAACCCATGAATGGGAAGCTGTCAGGAGAAGATTTGTCTCAACAACAAGTGAATACATAACATGAAATGTCACATTCTGTGGATTTCTGACATTTTCGAAAGCCAACTATTCATGTAAAGTAATCTGGACTGTTCTCCATTACCTACTCTCAGCTATTTCTAATTAAAATATCTGAAAACGCCCTAACAATAAACACAGAGCCATGAATTTGCTAATTGACACTTAACTTACGTATCAGATCTTAAACATCTCAGATCAGTTTATAATAACAGTTATAGGAGGACTGGGTCCTCCTTTTAAACTTTTAAACTTTTTGTATCAGTAGAAGAAATTTATACCAATGGAAACTTTGACTTTGCATCAAAATAAATTATGTACCAAAATAAGAAATTATAATTTCAACTTAGTAACAAATATAAAGATTTCTACCAAATGATATTATGGCTATGCAAACAATTCTAGCTATTTCCTCCCTGTTCCAATTATGACAATTTCTACATCCCCTAGAAAGACAGCCCCAAATAATAATCCCCTCCAGCCCCAAAGCCCATGGAACTGAGGTGACGACTCTTCATAACTTCTTCAAGCTGAATATGGGCACTGAGATTTTGAAGGGGGGCAAGGGTAGGGAAAATGGGAGAGTAGTTTGGCCTTAAGAAGGCCACACCAACGATTGATTTACTCTCTGATGTCTGTGTCCTGACTGGATCTGGCTGAAAGTCAAGATATCAGGAGTTCAAGCAGGTCAGTTCAGCATGTCTGATGAGGAGTCGGGCTGCATATTCTGTGATATACAAATCTCCTAACAAAATTTTAGTATCATCAAGATATATATTTTGTTTGATTCTCTGGAATCTAGTCGTCTATGGGTCTCCCTTCATCATATCATCTCTGGAAGTTGTATAGACTCTAATCACCTTTTCTAAACACACAAAGACAAAACCTTTCTCCCAAAATAGTATGTCCTTCAGTTGGCAACCAGGAAAGCTTGTGTCCTGCCCTCTCTTCCAGAGGAATAATAATAAAGCTACAAAACTCAAAATCACACCCATTTTAAATGTTAAAACAAACCAAATGAAGTAAACTGAAATACTGTATGTACCTATTCATAGGCCTTGTCTATTTTGCCAAGCAGGAATATAACCCAAAATTCCCATGGAGCCCACATAGACAATGTTTGAGTATCCTGTAAGGCATAATAGAGCAACATATCTTTCTTGTTATACCATCTATCTGTTTTGCTCTCTGCCTGCAGCCACCAGACATTTTATTAATAACTATATAATATCTATCTGTTGATCTCTCTCTACCTCGAGCCACAGAAAATATTAATTAATACATGATCACAGCAGGTAATTATTATCACTGTCCTCTATACTAGTTCTGAGCTGTGGGTGAAATTCCCATGTGATTCAGACAAAAATCTGTATAGTAATCTTTCCTAAAAGCAAGCAATCCCAATTTTATGAATTCACAGTTCAATCTGTCTCTGCCCTAAGAAGTAGGCAACTTCATTCTTCTCCTGAATGTGACTCATCTAGCACTACCCAGCTACTCAAATAAAAAATATAAAATAAAATAAAACTCTAGCTCTTAGGCTAATAATCTTCAATTTCTAGTGGATTCTTGCCCAGAACATTGTTTTGCCACCTGTTGTGGGAAATATTAAAAAGGAAACCACCAAGTTCTATCCATCTACTCTCTGCCTGCCAACTCTGCTACCTCCATGGTTAGCCTCATGCATAACCCCACCTCCCAGTTAGATATCACAATACCCAGTAGCCTGATAAAATCAAAACTCTTGAAGCTTATAATTAACCAGTCAGATTTATATAAATAAATTCTCAATTCACAAGATGTCCACACAATCATTTCAGAAACAACTGATGATTACAAACTGCCCACCTAGATCAGACAAGTTATCTCAGTTATTCTATCCCTATATGATATTCGTAACTACCTGTGGCTACTTAAAACCACACAGGATCCAGGATCTTCTTCCTGTCTGTCGGCCTCCATCTTGACTTCTCCTCTGAGTCACTCTCTGTCCTTGCAACTCTTTTGTGCTGCCTCCCTTTTCCCTGTCCAATCATAGGCCTCCTGCTGCACTAATGTTTTAATGTAATTGGGCAGGGAAAAATCCTGCCACAATGATAAGCTTAAACATATTAAATACCATATTTAGCAGATCCTCTGACAGGTTTGAGGGCTAGTACCTACCAAGCATATCTGAGTTAAACAATCTTTGTTTTTAGTTGTCTGCTCTAAAGTGTACCTTGCAAACATCTAACAAGAGGCTAAATAAAACTTAATATTGTAATTAACTGCATCAGTTTTTAGCTTGACTTCAAATATGTTTCTGACACATTACAGTAGCTTTTATGAGACTAGGACTTTAGGTTTTATCTCTGTTAGGTTTAGAGCCTTAAAGAATCACAGTTTTGAATTGAAGCTCTTTGAGTGCACAAATCAAACTTTTAATTCATAAACATGGTTCATAAAGAGACTGAGAACTTTTCTGACCATTATATGGTGTATCATTATAGAACATGAAGGTATCTTTGGAGACCTGTTTCTACCATGTCACCTGCTGTTCCTTCTAGGTAGGATGTCTGTGAAGCCATACATCCTTTCCATAACAAAGATGGCTTCCAGTCCTGTGGTTACTCCTAATCCAGATGGTTCTACCTTCTTTCTATATGATTGCCACCTATACTTTCTATATATTGCCATCTATACTTAAGATGACAAACAGCCATGTATTGTTTATATCCCATAATGGAATCAAATTCATGGACAAATGATCTCTAAGTACCTCCTGAGTGGTTAAATTAATGGCTTGGCTGGGAGCAGCCCTTGGCCAGAGCAGGTGGGTGTGCACTTCAGTCCCTGGCCCCAACAGGCTTAGACCTGCTGCATAAATAGAGGCAAGATATATACAGAACATGGGGAGGGAGGCCAAGCAAATAGAACCAGGGCTTAGATCAAGGAAAAATGGAAGAAAGGAAGATTTTGTTTTTGTTTTTTATATATGCTTTTTCCAATTGCTTAGGCAGTGTATGGAGGCCAGATTCAGTAAATTTTGGAACTAGGACACAGTTCTGCTGGATGAGGTATGAATGAGTCCCAACTATGAGCACCCAGAATTCCAAGGAACCCAGGGGGGCCCTAACGGAGAAGGCACAAGCTGTACTGGTACACCATCTTTAAGACCCATAAAAAACAAGGGCACCCCAGTGTCCCACGCCTTGGCAGGTGACACCCAAATCACTCGAGAGCAACAGTCTTGATGCAATAGCAAGAGGATTTTTATTTCAGAGCTGTGGGGTCCACAGTCGTACACCACACAGGGGTAGAGGACTGTGGGACCCCTGAGTGCAGAATTGGGACAGCTTTTATAAGTTTACAGCAAAGCCAGGGAATCATTCCTTACCATCGAGAGCCTGCATTGTGTGAGCCAATCGATTTGTACCACCCCATAGGTTTTAGGTCAATCAGTTTAAATTATCTCAGCCCACACTCTGTGGACCAATTAGTTTCCTATTTTCTCTATAGGTCTATAGCTGTGTGAACTCCTGTGTGGGGGTGATGGCATAAGCAGTTTACAGAAGCAAGATAAGCAGTTAATTAGCTCATTTCCCGTTACCTGGGGGGGGGGGGCAGGATCACCTACTCCAGGCCCTTTTGCATAGCTCCTAACAAAGGGTGGGCTCTGGAATGTGACCTTTCACCTAGTTTCTAACAAAGAGCACAAAGAGCAGGCTCTGGAATATGAAGAGTTTGGAGCTCCTTAGAAGGCTGGAGTTAGAGCTCCTTTGGAGTGAGATAGCATTTTAAACTTCTGACTTCTTGGGGTCATTGGAGAGTTAGGTTGTATTTTCTATCCTTTCACATCATTACTCAGACAGGGGTTAGACACGTGGTTCACCTGGTACCACGATTTTTGAGATAAGCCAGGAGAGTGAAAAAAAAAGTGCTGGAAAAATGAAGCCTTATCCAGGGAAATGGTCAGACTCACAGAAGTATTTAAATCTGTCAAGGACCAGCCTCAGCTTGCTCCAGGTTCTGAGAGAAGGGGTGTCTGTGAGCAGTGAAAACAAACAACTGGAAGTCAAATAGTGGTTTGAAAGGATAAAAAATACAGCCTAACTCCAGTGGACCTAGGGATGGGATGGGTAGCCCATTCATTTAGGGTCACCCTAGACTGTTCCTACTCTATGTTGGAGTAAGACATACTCCCCAAAATGGAGAGGGGGCAGATATGCTTCCTGGAGGCTGTAGCTAACTAGCCCAAAAAGAGAGACTGACCCCTGCTGAAAGTTGCTATAGACAGGAGCAGTTTTCTCCATGATGGACAGAGATAAGCAGGTGCTGCTATGGTGGATGACACAAATGTCATCTGGGTAGAAGAATCTTTACCCCCTGGAATGTCAATGCAGAAAGTGGAGCTCGTTGCCCTCACCAAGACCTTGGAACTTGGAACCAGCAAGAAAATCAACATCCACACGGATAACAGGTATGCCTTTGACATAGTCCACATCCACAGGGATATATGCCAAGAGGACTGCTCACATCAGAGGAAACCAACAGGAAATCTTGGATCTCTTAGATGTCCTAATGAAGCCAGCCACTGTGAGTATTCACTGCCCAGGATGTCCAAAGGAAAAAAACTCAGTGGGCAATAACCAGGCAGAGAAAGTGGCTCCAGGAATGGATATGCAGGAGCCTATACTGGTTATGGATCTATAAGAGACAGCCACTGGGAAATGGAACAAAATTAAGAAACAGCCTCACTTAAAAAAGGACTGAGATTGCTAACCACCCTACCAACTATTACCAAGAGAAGGTGCACACAAGAAGGGAGAACTATACTCCCCATAAAGTAAGCCAAAGAGTCACTAGGCCAAATGCACAGAAGGACTCATTTAGGGGATTAAAAACCTTGTCCTGGCAGTTAAGGGACCAAATATATATATTTATGACTCAGGTTTTAGGCTAGAGGGATAATAGAACAGTATAAGATATGCCAGCAAGTACATACTTATGCAGTAAAGAGTAAACAGGGCAAAAGACATTGAAGAGAACAGCCTAGAGTACATTAAGAGATTTTATAAAAGCTAAGGCAGGAAAATATGGTTATAAAATATCTTCTAGCATTTATAGATACTTTTGTCTAGATGGGTTGAAGCAGGAAACAGCTGCCAAGGTTAGAAGAAATTTTCTGGAGTTTCAGAGTGCCCAAGGTAATTGGATCAGACAATGGTTCTGTTTTTGTTTCTAAGGTAAATCAGAAATTGACAGAGATATTGGGGACTAATTGGAGACATTATTGGACGTACTATCCTCAGGGATCAAGGCAGGTAGAGAGAATAAACAAAACCCTATGAGAGACCCTAACTAAACTGACTTTGGAGACTGTTTCAGGCTGGGTGGTGCCTCTCCCCTTGTTTCTGAACGGCCCCTACCATTTTAACCTGACCCTGTAGAGATCTTTGATACCCCAAATCCTTTGGTGTTTACTGGGCCCTCCCAGGAGGTGTCCCACAATATGAGATTTGCCTTAAATGCTCCAGGCATGCCAGAGACTCCTTACAGCTTCCAGACAGGTGACTGGATCTGTATAAGAAGTCTTCAGGAACTGTTGCTGGAACCTGATGAAAGAAACCCTCACCAAATTGACCACAGAGACTGGTGTTAATGATTAGATAGCTCTCCTACCCTTTGTGCTCTTCAGGCTTTTGTTCTCTAGGCTCAAGGCCCTTGAGTGGGTGAGGCAGCAAGCATGGAAGCAGCTCCGGGAGGCCTACTCAGGAGAAAGAGACTTGCAAGTCCCACATTACTTCCAATTTGGAGATTTGGTCTACGTTAGACGCCACTGCGCAGAATACCTTGAGACTTGGTGAAAAGACCCTTATCTTGTACTCTTGACCACCCTACTTTCTGCTTTGATGAGACCCTTAGTAATTTTACTCCTTTTGCTTACAATTGGAACCTGTGTGATTAACCGGTTAATAGTTTTTATTAGGGAACGAATAAGTGCTCTGCAGAGTCTTATGCTACGCCAACAATATCAGAGATTAAGGCAGGACAATCTAGAACATATAGAGTCAGAGATTTAGTTCTATAGTTCTAAGATTAGGACTCCTAACAAGAGAAGAAGTGGAGAATGAAATAATAAAAAATACAACCTAACTCCAGCCTTCTAAGGAGCCCCAAACACTTCATATTCCAGAGCCCACTTTGTGCTCTTTGTTAGAAACTAGGTAAAAGGTCACATTCCAGAGCCTACCCTTTGTTTAGAGCTAGCAAAAAGGCCTTGAATAGGTGATCCAGGCCCCATAAGGTAACTGGAAATGAGCTAAGCTTATCTTGCTTTTGTAAACTGCTTACACCGCTTACACCGTTACCTATCCAGGAGTTCAAGCAGCTATAGACTCCAAGAAAATAGGAAACAAATTGGTTCACTGAGCGCGGGCTCCGATAATTTAAACTAATTGGCCTAAAAACTATAGAGTGGTACAAATCGATTGGCTCGCATTTCGAGGGCTCTTCATGCTAAGGAATGATTGGTTGGTGATTTGCGGGCTTCATTGTGAACTTATAAAAGCTGTCCCAATTCTGCACTCGGGGTTCACAGTCCTCTAACCTTGCGAGGTGTACGGCTGTGGAACCCAGAATTCTGGAATAATGAAATCCTCATGCTATTGCATTGAGACCATTTCTTGCGAGTGATTTGGGTGTTGCCTTCCGAGGCATGGGGTGCTGGGGCACCCTTGGTTTTGGGGGGTCTTACAGGTTCAAGATGGTGGCCTAGGTTCTGCTGAAATCCTTTCCAGACTCTCCTCTCTCTCTTCTCTCTCTTCTCTCTCTTCTCTCTCTTCTCTCTCTCTCACTGTGTGTGTGTGTGTGTGTGTGTGTGTGTGTGTGTGTGTGTGTGTGTGTGTATTCTGCTCTGGTCTGCTATAGAAAGCTTTTTCTTGTGTGAAAAACTTTCTGGTTTAGAGAGCTAGCTTTCTGCTTGAAGTTCCTCTCTGCTAGTAATTCTAAAATCTCTGAGCAAAGTCAGAAAAGCTGCTATAAAAAGTTTTTGGATCGTCTAACCAAGTCAGAAATCCTGTTAGAAAAAGTCTAAAAGTAAATTTTGGGTTTTTCAATTAAAATCAGAAAGCCGGAAAAAAGTCTAAAAGATCTGTGTTCACTCTTCAGACAGTCTTATCTGGATAGCAGCTAGAAAACATTCTAAAAGAGCAATTCTTGGTCAGAAATCTTGTTAGAAAAAAATTCTAAAAGAGCTGTGTTTGCTCTCCAGAGATCTCCAGACAGCTCAGCTCTCAACAGAGAAAAATCCTAAAGAAGAACTGCTATTGTTTTTTACTAGATCTTCTCAGTCAGACCAAAAGCCTGGCTTTTAATTTACATATCAATTCAGTTATTCCAGGCCATTACTGACCATTCCACAAATCAGCATCCCATGACCTTGACTCTTAAGAAAAGGACTGCAAGTTTACTTTTTTTTTAAACAATGTAAAAGAATTCAAAAATCTGCCTGCCTTTGTAAATTTAGCTGGGTGGGACTATGTCCTGACATTACCATTCCAACCACACCTAGACCTAAATTTGCAGGCTGACCTGAACTCAGGAATCTGCCTGTCTCTGTATCTTTCTGACAAACTGACTCATAGTGCAGTTGCCTCTGTTTTTTCAGATCTATGAAAAAGCTGCTCATACAGTTCACATCACAGCCTTCTATTTTTTGCATAGTTGAGAAATTATATATCCTTTTCTAACTCATGGTTTTAGAGTTCTTTTCCACAGCCTTAAAGGGCTGTCCTGAAATTCCCAGTGTTTACCATTTTGCTGAGACAGTGGCCACACCTTTGTGTCCCTTACTCCTGCGGTCTGATTACCATGGAGTCATTAACATTAACTGGGAGGACATTCCAAGGAGGAATGTACAAACACTGTACATTATTACACAAATGCACCTTATGCCCACAGCAGGCATTGACCCTGAGGAGGCCCTGTCTCAGGGGCAGGAAACAAGTCATTCTGTTCCTACCAAGGCCACAATTGCTGGTGTTAGGTGTAGTGCCTACAGATCAGAAGAACATAAAACAGACCTGTTGTGGGCAGACCTGGCAGGCCTTTTGCTACATCGCAGTGTGGCCAGCACCAGGAGTGCTCACCTGCACCCGCCCCACCCCTGCCCCCTTGGCACCAATGCTATGAAATGTTTCCCATTCCCAAAACATGTATATCCCACTGCTCTCTCTTCTTTCTCCTTCCTCTCCCATTAGACACAGTCCCCACTCTGATTCTCCCTCTCTCTGCATGTCTGTGTATGTATATGCATGTGCAGGCGTGTATGCATCTCTGGGTGTGTTTCCACTCATATTTTACATATGAAGGAAAATGTGCATTGTTTGTCTTTCCATATCTGGCCTATTTCACTTAACATTGTGATTTCTGGTTTCATTCATTTTCCTGTGAATGTTATTCTTCTTTGTGACTGAGCAATATGTTATGTGTCCCATTTTGTTTATCCATTGATCTGTTGGTAGACATTTATTCTGATTCTATCTATTTGCTATTATGACAATAAAGAAGGATGTAAAAGCATCCCTGTGGAATGTATACAGGAAGATAAAGCTGGAGCATACCATGGTTCTAGTGTCAGTTTTGGAGAAATCTTCATACTGATTCCCCTTCTTTGACTTCCAAATAACATTTTTTGAAAATTAAATAATTTCTTTACATCGGGATGACAGCTTCCCCTCCCTCTTATCCTCCCAGTGCCTCCCTGTCACCACCCCTAAATCTGCTCCCTTTCCCTTTCTCCTCAGAAAAAAGGAGGCCTCTTAGCATATCAAGTTGTAGTAAGACTAGATGCATCTTCTCCTATTGAGGCAAGACAAGGCAGCCTAGTTAGGGAAAGGGATTCAAAGGCAGGCACTAGAGTCAGAAACAGCCCTTGCTCTTGCTGTTAGGAGTTAGGAGTCTCACATGAAGACCAAGATGTACAATTGTTTTACACACACACACATCCCTATGCTAACTTTATTCAGAGCAAATTTATTGAACACGTACTCCTTTGTGCCATGCATACATACATTTCTTACCATATCAATTGCTTGACTTGACTTAAGATTGGGTTAACAAAACAATGGCCTATGAGGAGCCAAAGCACTTTACTGCTTGTACCTGTAAATAAATTTTTATTGGAACACTGTCACACTTAAAAAAAAAAAAGTGCCACGCACTCCTATTATATATATAATATCTATATCCCTGTGTCTTCACCATTACTTGTCCTTCGCTTGTTGCTGTTGTTGTTTTGTGTTTTTTGTTTGTTTGTTTTTGCAGTGAGATGAAATGTACATTTCCCTAATGGCTAAGGGACTTTGAATACTTTTTCCAATATTTATTGGACATTCTTTTCTTTTGAGGACTTTTTATCTTATTCTTTAGCACTCTTGTTGATTGATTTGCATTACTAATGTTAATTTTGGAGTCTCCCCCTGCTACAGTCTTACTATATAGCCAGGGCTGGCCTGAGATTTGCTATGTACACCAGCTAGCTTTAACTTCACAGAAACCCACCTGCCTCTGGCTCTCAAGTACAAGGACTAAAGAAAGACATGTACTAGCATTCCCTACAATTATTAAAGTTCTTTATAGAAGTTATTTCAATATTATATTAACCTCTGATGTGTAGCTGGCAAATACTTCTTCCCATTCTGTGGGTCATCTCTTCATCTTTCTGATTGATTCCTACATCGTAAATAAGGGTTTAATTATATATGTCTATCTATCGAGGCATGGTTTCTTTGAGTAGCCTTGGCTGTTCTGGAACTCTCTTTACAAACTAGGCTGGCCTTAAACTCAGAGATCTACCTGCCTCTGCTTTCTAAGGGCTGGGATTAATGGTGTGTGAAGCACCACCACCCAGCACTTTTTATTTTATTTTTTAGTGTGACAGTGTTCCAATTAAAATTTATTTACAGATACAAGCAGTAAACTGCTTTGGCTCGCAGGCCATTGTTTTATATCTTAAGTCAAGTCAACCAGTGGATATGGTAAGAAATGTATGTATGCATGGCACAAAGGATTATGTGTTCAATAAATTTTCTCTGAATAAAGTTAGCATCAGAAAACACATGCCTATTTTAATGATACTGAGTTGTGTGTCACAGACTCCACAATCTAAGGATACATTCACTGTCTCGCTGACTTCTTAGGGTCAACAGAAATAAGGGGCAAAGGAATATCAAAGGGCACAGGAAGGCCCCAGTGCAGAAGACTGATAGAGCTAAGTGATCACCATCCCACAGCCAATTAACTACAGAGTGACACTTAGTGATCATACCTCCAGAGCTGGGAATGCTCAAAGTGTTGTCACACCACATGTGCAATGTGTTTCTGTAAAGACACGAATCAAAATAAGACAAAGTTTTAAAATGATTCTCTCTCTTGAAAAATGAGCTTCCCACATCTCTTAAATAATTGCCAGATTTGGAAAGCCAAGTTCTGGTTTTCAGCATAAGTTTTGATGTTTGCCTAGTAATCAGTATACTCTCATCCTTGTTATAGTCTTCAGTTATAGTAGAGCAGTACTCAAATCCTAACTATGTTAGGATTTGTTAGACATGTGTTTTTGCTTGAGATGATGCAATTCTGTTATTGGTCTGTGTATGTACTTTTGAGGCAGAGTCTCTTGTATCCTAAAGTGGGTTTAAATGCTGAGTATGGCAGATGTGTTGTAAGACCCCCAAAAAACTGAGGGCTCCCCAGCACCCCACGCCTCAGAAGGCGACACCCAAATCACTCGCGAGAAACAGTCTCGATGCAATAGCATGAGGATTTCTTTATTCCAGAATTCTGGGTTCCACAGCCGTACACTGCGCGGGGCTAGAGGACTGTGAACCCCGAGTGCAGAATTGGGACAGCTTTTATAAGTTTACAATGAAGCCCGCAAATCATCATGTGACCTTTTACCTAGTTTCTAACAAAGAGCACAAAAAGCAGGCTCTGGAATATGAAGTGTTTGGGGCTCCTTAGCACGCTGGAGTTCTATTCTTTCAGTGTGAGTCCACCGGTTGATCTGCCTGCTGACCTTAGGTGTAGGACTATTGAGCCTACACCTACCAGCACTTTTCAGTTTGTCAACATCATGTCCTCCTGCTTGACACAAATGCACCCTAGAGGTGCTGCAAACTCCTGAGGATGTGTGTGGTTGGTTAAACTTAGAGTCTTCTCAGAGTCCCAGGATAGCTAAGATTTAAGCAGTGGTTCTTCACCACTACCTTTGGAGTCACATAGATTGACAAGAAATAGAATGCCTCTCGACTGCCGACTTGCTGATAAAGGAAATCTGTCTCAACAAAACCTACAATGTTTTGGATGCATGTGGGGCTGCAGGCCTACCTCGACGAGGAGGATCTCCAGGGGGTGCCTGTATTAGCTTTTGCTGCTCCCCAACTCAATGGGGCACCTGGCACTGGAACCCTTGTTCAGTGTGACTTAGTCCTTTTGGTATATTACCAGCTATTTTCAGTGTACTTTTTGGTGTCTTTTGTGGATTTCTTAAATGTTCCTCTCTATCTTTGGAATACAACATACTTTTTCATATTCTAGTTCTTTTCCTTTACTGGGTCACATGGAGGCAGCTTCTAATTGGCCATCTTACTTGCACATCTATGGTATCACTTTATTATCTCGCTTTATTAAATTTTTTAGTATTTGTATTTTTTAATGCAAATGGATGTTTTGTCTACATATATGTCTTACACTGTGTGTGTGTGTGTGAGGGGCAGCTTCTAATTGGCCATTTTACTTACAGTCTTTTGTTTTGTTTTGTTGTTGTTATTGTTGTTGTTTTGGTTTTTTGAGACAGGGTTTCTCTGTGTAGCCCTGGAACCCACTTTGTAGACCAGGCTGGCCTCGAAGTCAGAAATCTGCCTGCCTCTGCCTCCCAGAGTACTGGGATTACAGGCGTGCGCCACCACTGCCTGGCTCTTACTTACAAGTCTATGGTATCACTTTATTATCTCGCTTTATTAAAGTTTTTAGTATTTGTAGTTTTTTTGTTTTTTTGTTTTTGGATTTGGTTTTTTCGAGACAGGGTTTCTCTGTATAGCCCTGGCTGTCCTGGAGCTCACTCTGTAGACCAGGCTGGCCACGAACTCAGAAATCCACCTGCCTCTGACTCCCAGAGTGCTGGGATTACAGGCGTGCGCCACCACTGCCCAGTGTATTTGTAGTTTTTAAATGCAAATGATCAGTCGGCAGTGGTGGTGCACACCTATAATCCCAGCACTCTGGGAGGCAGAGGCAGGCAGATTTCTGAGTTTGAGGCCAGCCTGGTCTACAGAGTGAGCTCCAGGACAGCCAGGGCTATACAGAGAAACCCTGTCTCAAAAAAAAAAACAAATTCAAAAAACCAATAAATAAATAAATGCAAATGATGGATGTCTTGCCTACATATATGACAGTACACTGTGTATGTGTGTGTGTGTGTGTGTGTGTGTGTAGTGTGTATACGTGTGTACCTGTGGAGGTCAGAGGACAACTTATGAAAGTTGGTTCTCTCTACCACGTGGGGCCTGGGAATTGAACTTAGGTTTGGTGGCAAGTGACTTGACCCACTGCGCCATCTCACTAGACCTATGGTAGCATTTTCATTTGCCTTTACAATGTCTACAGAGTTGAGACTGAATTTATACAAGGAAATACTGAAGAATGCTTCTACTTGGAGATAGAGAGCTGGCTCAGTGGTTGAGAGCACTTGCTACTTTGCAAAGGGCCCAAGAACAGTTATTAGTGCCCACATGGGGGCTCACAAGAGTCTGGAACTCCAGTTCCTGGGAATCTGATGCCATCTTCAGGCCCCAGCAAGCACTATACATATGGTGCACTCATCCATAAAATGAACAAAGCTTTAAAAAGTGTTTAAGAAAAGGCTCCTAGATATTGGACATCCATACTTATGGTGTGTGAGTGACTGAGACTTGGGAGCATTTCTGGAGGACAAGTGTAAAGTCTGCCTCATGAAACTGACTTGACCCTCACAGTTGAAGGTCCCGTTTTTTAATCCCTCATGGCCAAAGTGAAAACCAGGCAGGACAAAGTTATGTGTTCAAAGAGGTAATCACTGTGCCAAGACTAAGGCCATTACAAGAGATAACTATGTGCAGAAGGAATCCTAACACCAGAAAAGCAAATCTGCTTTTTATTTTCAATCCCAAGGAAGAAAAGTTTCCAAGGCAGATAGCTGCATATAACACCATCTGTCCAGAGCTATTTTGCTTAGGAAGATTATGTTTGCAACTGTGATCTTGACATAGTCCTCTTCTTCTTCCTCCTCCTCCTCTTTAAGCAACTATACAGCTTGATGTTGTAGAAGCAGAGACAGAGGAGGTAACTGGAGGAAACAGGCTTCTCCGAGCCAAGAGAACTACCAAGCGATTATCTGTGACATCACTTCCTTCAGGGCTACAGAAGGTAAGGTGCTAGCATCAACTTGTTTTGAAAGACCTACATAAATTGGTTTCTCTGGGTGTCTTAGTTTGGGTTTCCATTGCTGTGAAGAGACACCATGACCAAAGCGATTCTTATAAAGGGCAGCGTTTAACAGGGGCTGGCTTATAGTTTTAGAGGTTCAGTCCATTACCATGGCAGGAAGTATGGCAGACAAGGTGCTGGAGAAGGAATTGAGAATTCTACATCTGGATGCAAAGGCAGCCAGAATCTACTCTGCATTGGGCTTCAAAGCCCATCCCCACGATGACGTATTTCCCCTGAGGCCACACCCATGCCAACAAGGACACACCTAATAATGTCATGCCCTGTGGGCCAAGCATTCAAACACAGGAGTCTATGGGGCCAAACCTATTTAAACCACCACCCTGGGTCTTGTCATAGCCACATTCTAATTTCACTCACCACAGTAACCCCATGCACCTGTTGCTTGTGTTTCTAAGAATTTAAGGAACAATAAGGTTATTTTCCAAATCAGTTCTTTCTACTTCTGAACTCAAATTACTCAGCCCTTCCAGTCTGGCCTACACTAGTTTGGAGCTTTGTGAATACTCAATGAATTGTTCAAAAGTTGAGGTCACACACTAGGAATGTGGCTGATCTAGATGCCCAAATGCCCAACAGCAGCTTCGGCAAAGGTGTCATGGTTTATCCGATAAAGTAATTAGTCATGTATGCCATTTGGGAGTGAAATGTAGCCAGAGTTAAGTAGAAAACTGAATTAGTGCTATTTAATTTTAATTAAAATCAATGAATTGATTAAATGGCTACTTATACAACATTATCTTGTCTGGATGACTCAGGTATGTTCAACCTGAGGGCCACAAGCTGAATGCAGTCTAGGATATAAATTCAAGTTTGTAAACTTAAACTATTGAGGTGTGTGTGTGTGTGTGTGTGTGTGTGTGTGTGTGCATGCTTCCCCAGTGCAGTGATTATTACAGTGTACCACCAGGCCTAGATTTTTTTAACCTGGGCTATCAGGATTGGATTGAGGGCCTCACACATGTAACAACAAGCAATTTACTTACCAAACTCCCTCTCCAGCCCAGGTTATATTTACTGATTTATACCTTAATTTCTGGTTTTCAAGTATAAACTTTGTGGATGATAAAAAACAATTGGATGAGGCCGGGCGGTGGTGGCGCACACCTGTAATCCCAGCACTTTGGGAGGCAGAGGCAGGCGGATTTCTGAGTTCGAGGCCAGCCTGGTCTACAGAGTGAGTTCCAGGATACCCAGGGCTACACAGAGAAACCCTGTCTCGAAAAAACCAAATCCAAAAAACAAAACAAAAAAAAAAAAATGGATGAGGTCTGCAGTGATAACTTAGTGGCTGGGAGCACTGGGCTGTTCTTCCGGTAGACCTGAGTTCAATCCCCTGCACCCACACGGCAGCTCATAACTGTCTGTGACTCCAGTTCCAGGGCATCTGACACCTTCACACAGCCATACATGCAGGCACACCACCAATGCACATAAAAAGAAATTAAAAAAAAAATTGAATGAGTCCAAATCTAAACCAAAGATATCTTTAATTTTTTTTTTTTTTTTAAATCCAAGATAGGGTTCTTTGAGTTCCTGGCTAGCCTGGAACTCATTCTGTAGACCAGACTGGGCTCAAACTCAGTGATCGGCCTGCCTCTGCCTCCCAGGTGCCACCACACCCAGGTATTTTATTTTTATTTCGTGTTTATTTGTGTGACAGGGGTGATGTATACAACACATGAGAACAGTTTTCCCTAGCTCCTTTCACCATGTGGGTCTTGGGAGTTCTAACTCAGGTCTCAGGCTTCGGGGTACCTGTCCCCACAGATCTATCTGGCTGACCTTTATCTCGAGATTGAATGAGAGACCAAGGTGTTCCGATTAAGGCCTAGAATTTTTTATTATGTTATTATTTATTTCTAGACAGGGCCTCACTATTTAATCCTGGCTGGTCCTGAACTTTCTATATAGACAAGTCTGGTTTCAAATTCGCAACAAAAGTGTATGACACCACATTTAGCTTGGTTTTGTATTTTGTGTGGTATGTATGGGTGGCAGGATCTCAATTTTGTTGCCCTGGCTGGTTTCAGCTTCCCAGAATCCAACAATCTCCCTGTATCAGCTTCCTGAGTAGCAGACTGTGGGCATCTCTCTCTTTCCCAGTTGCTTAGACTATTTTAAAAACAGAATCCTGAACTACTTTATAATAACCACTTATTTGATGCTGGCATTCAATTCCAGGGTATTTTAATTGCTTAAATAATTCAACTCAGAAAATGGCTGGGCTGGGCAGTGGTGGCACACACCTTTAATCCCAGCACTTGGGAGGCAGAGGCAGGCAGATTTCTGAGTTTGAGGCCAGCCTGATCTATAGAGAGAGTTACAGGTCAGCTAGAGCTTTACAGAAAAACGTTATCAAAAAGCCCAAAAGGTCTAGTTTCTCAGTTACAATAGCCACTGAAGCATCAATAACCACATGTAGTTAGTGTCTTTTTGTACTGTATACCACAGATAGACATTTCTGCCCTTGCAGAGGGGCAGCAGGTTCCATCAAACACTCTTGACTGTCACTGTTAGCATACCATAGTAATTTTGAGTTCCGCTTCTGGGTTATCAGGTGCCTTTATGTTCTAGGCTGTTCCTGGGTTTGGGGATTACAGGGAAGTCTTCTCACTGTATAAATGGCGGTGACCAGAAGATGAAAAATTTTGTCTATTAATTAAGGATTTTTGTGTACCAAAAGATATTAAATCAGAGGTTAGCACCCGGCTATAGAGGGTTTTAGCCAGCCCTCACAATGCTTCCAAAATTATGCATGAATCACTTGCCCAGATTTTAAAAGTAGGACATTTCAAATAAAAATGTTTGAAACTTCCTTTGGAAAACAGGAAGCTTCAGAAACAGAACTTGTGGGGCTGGAGAGAGATGTCCTGTTCTGTCTGGACCACTCATCCTCACTCACCCTGGTTTTCAAAACCTGACTCAGCACCCAACTTTACAATACTTATCCCTGGGAAAGCATGGGAACACTTAGTAACCCCCAATTATGGTAGATGTTTTGGAGTCTTACTTAGCATGATGTGGTGGTGCATACCTCTACTCCTGGCACTCAGGAGACAAGTGTCTGTGTGTGTGTATAGAGTTTGGGGCCAGACTGCGGTACATGGTGAGTTCCAGGCTTGCTTGGGCCTATACAGCAAAACAAAACCCCAAAGACCCAAATGGTATCCTTAGCTGCATCAGGGAAGTTCAGCGTGGGTCAGCTAGCAGGCACTCAGTGATGGCTTCGAGCTTCTTTCAAAGTGTAGGGCCTAAACATGACCTCAGAACCACTCTCTGTACACCTGCTCATCAAGTACAAGGGGAAATGGAGAGGCCAGCAGGTCTCAGCACCCAGAAATGAGTTCCCACAGTGGTGCTATTAGGACAGGTACTTGTAATCAGTAATCCAGGGACAAGGGAAGTGTCAAGCATGGTCAAGAGGAATCCAGGCAAGGCTTCTTTATGTCTGGACTGTCATGGAAATAAGAACCCAGCGACACAAGAGCAAACTAAACAACTGGATACAGCAAAATGAGCTTTCTGTGGCAATGGCCTATGCCAGCCCAGCACACACTGCTCTGCAGCCTGAGAAAATTCTTGTCTTGTCCGATGACTTGCTTTTTTCCCTGACACTATCCTTATGAGCCAAATAACCTCATTTCTCTGCACCCTATAGTCGTCTTTAAAAGAGAGCTCTGGGCACAAAGGAAATACAGGGGGTGCAGAGAATATGAATATGAACTGTTACCTGGCAAACAATGACTTATCGAGAGAATGTCCTAGGGGGCCTACTAGTTGCCAGTGAAGAAATGACACTTATGTCTTAATGGTATGTTTTGCATTTTGACAATAGGTACAATATTCATCAAAAAAGAGAGCACACTTTCCAGCACTTAAAAAGAAGAAGCAGAGCATGGAAGCCATCCTCCGGAAATCAGAGCTGACCGTGGGCAAGCTGCAAATGCAGGTAGTGGGCAAACACTTGCCTTTTCCACCTCAGAAGCACCCGCCCAGGATTAACTTCATCCTACCCTGCAAGGCAGCAAGCACTGGGGCCTAATTAACAGTTGCCATTAAGAAATACTGTCAGTGGGGGGCTTCTGAGAGTGGGTAAGGGACTGCTAAGGAGACCTAGGATGACACTGAGTGCATAATAAACAGTAAACAAATTCCATTAAAACAAGGCACACACAGGCTTGGGCAGAAATGAGGTCATCTTAACCCCTGTGTGGTAAATCTAAGTTTTCAAGCTCTGTTTGCTATGAGCTGAATTGGAATGCTCCTTTGGTACGCTCAGAAAAAAACAAGCATAGCTTTGCTTTCGGCAGTTTCATGTCTTTGTGTCTGTTTACCATAGGTGGATAACCTCATAGAAACAGTGACTGACAAATCCATGAAGCTTTTGGAACAAAGACATGCTGAGCTTAAGCAGTGTGAGTTTCTAGGGGCTGAGATCCTTCAGTCTTCGAAGCAATTCCAAAGGCTTTCCAAGAGAACCACAAGGAAGTATAGGCTGCGACACTCGTGTTTCCCATGCAGCTGCTGCTGCTGCTGCTGAGTTCCTAGTGCACAGCCCAGCTACAAGAGGAGCCTGCCCCAACCAGGGCAGACCCGCAGCAGCCGACCTTGTCATCTGAACCTAACCACACACTGCAGCATGTGCTCTCCCTCACACATAAACATGTGAACACACACACCATGGACACATGCCCCCAAATAAGTATTTTTTAAAGAGATTCCTCAAGAACAAAGCACTAGAGAAGAAGTATTTCCCAACCACATTCCTCAAGTCCTGACAGAGCGCTGCAGAGGAGCAACGCAGATGGACTGTGGCAGCCATCGACAGTGGGAAGGCAGGCCTCCCTCTCCTGCAACAACACAGGCCACAAGCACTCATCACGGCCCTCTAAGGCCTAGGCATGGACTCCATTTTCTAAAGGACTACTAACATCTTCTAGAAATCTACTCATTTTCTCGTGTATATCCCAAACGCAACCTTAAGAATCCTCACCTGATTTGCTAAGGCAAGTGTTAGCAGCTACCTAGAGTTTTGAATGAGCACAAAGGTCCACCTTAAGACATTTTATTAAATACTTTCAGATGCTGATTTCTACGTGTAAGGATAAAAAAATGCATTTAAAAAATACATATATATGGGATACGTTTCCTTTGTGTGAAGAAATACGAATGACACATAAATTATTATTTGAAAGCAAAGTATTTCAACGCTGAAGTTGAACTATCCCAACAGCAGGAGCACACGGAGCGCAGGAAGCCCCTGCAGCTATCTATCCACTGTCCCTGTAAGCAGCGGTGGGCGTCTATGGCTTGGGGTCTGCTTCCATGCTGCTTTCTTGAGCTTCGTCCACTTCTGACAGCTTGTCGTCATCTGTAGTGAGGAAGACACAGAACCTTATTCCATGTCACCTATGTTTTGTGCCTAGTAATGCATGAAAAGTTTTATTTTGCATCATCAGCAAATAAATTTAAATCAAGATGACAAAATGACAAGTTATGGCTGCAAATGGCCCACATCCTTGTTTGGTTTTAAACACAGGAAAGGCACATCTTGTTGAGCCTAATGACTTTAGCTAGGTCTGGAAAACACATGGTGGAAGAAGAGAACTGGCTTTTACTTGGCTTCTGGCCTGCACATGGTTATGTGTGTAGCCCCAGCACGCATGTACACACACACACACACACACACACACACACACACACACGCACACGCGCACTAAGCATGCAGGCAACCTAGCACCCCAATCACTTACAGTAGTCTGCCCATGTCCCCATCGCTCTTGACGTTTTCTTATTACTAGACATGCAATAACTACACATGTAATTATTAGACAGATGACCACAAAACCACTGCTCTTCCTTTTGTATACATAAAGTTCAACAGATGAATGTTTTCTAATACCATCCAGATATACCACTCGATTCTGGGTGTAGACTCTCTCACCAAAGCATTCCCCAATCATTTAAAATCTCTATAAGCAGTAACTTTGGAATTTTTTTACTTACTCTCCAGTGTCTGTTGAAGTTCATGGATGGTACTAAGAAGAACGTGAAATTGTTTCCGTCTCAATTCCAGCTGTGTTAAGAAGAAAAAAACTTATATAAGTTTGTCTCTAAATACACACACACACACAAACACACACACACACAGAGATACATATACATTCAAATACCTTATCTTCAACACTTTCTTTAATATGTGAGAGATGTTCTAATTCTTTGCCCAGAGCCTCTAGCTCCCTAGGGGGACAAAATAAAACAAAACAATGTTATATTTTGCTACTTAAGGGAAAACTTACATAGTATTTTGGCCACTAAGTAATATTCTGAAAATAAAAGGGTTTTGAGAAATGGATCAGCAGTTAAGAGCACTCGCTCCTGTTTCAGAAGACCCAGGTTCTATTCCGAGTGCCCACCCAGTGGCTCCAACTGTCCGTAACTTTAGTCAGAGGAATCTGGCACCCTCTTCTAGCAGCCATGACACCAGGTATGCAAGTGGTACACAGATATGTATGCATAACATCCATTAAAAAAAGGAATCCAATAATCCCGTAACAAGATTTTGAAATTGAGGATAATTTTCTAGCTCCTAAATTGTATTATAGATACAAGTTTTAAAATAACAAAAAATGTAATTTCATAATTTCTTTTAGACACATCTATTTGTATCTCTAAATAATATACAGTATTAGTATAGAATACTTGAGGGAGTTTTTAATTTTCATAAATGTTTCAGAAATGATTTGAAATTCATTAAATATCTTTTTTTTACTGTTTGTATGTTTTCAAGATGTGCATGTAGCATAATCTTCATTGGTATTCAATACTCTGTTGTAATAATAAAGTACCATTCCTATGGGGGAATTCCATTTCCTATGGGGGCATATTACACACATGTTCTGAACCCCAGAGACAGTAAGGGATCTTATCAGGCAGTTTAAGAGTGTAAGACCATGTGATACTGAAGGATGACCTTCCTTTGGGTATGTGCTGTTTATCTGAGAATACAGTGCGCAGCGCAGTTTGTCAGCAGTCTGTATAAGGCCAGCTCCTGTAAAGGTCTACACTCACTTCAGTGTCTCATGCCTGTCTGGGTGATGCTGGATCACTTTGGCCAAAGCGTCATATTCTGAAAGACAAGAAAAGATTTGCCAAATTAAGGCAGTTTTTGAACCTGAATTATCAGGAAAAAAATATGTAAATGAAAATAACTCTTATTTCTTTTTTTTTTTTTTTTTGAGACAGGGTTTCTTTGTGTGGCCTTGGCTGTCCTGAAACTCACTCTGTAGACTAGGCTGGCTTTGAACTCAGAAATCTGCCTGCCTCTGCCTCCCAAGTGCTAGGATTAAAGGTATGTGCCACCACTGCCTGCCTTATTCACTTACTTAAGGAAATGCCATTAATGTGGTGGCAGTTTGATCCCAGTACTTGGGAGGCAGAGGCAGAAGCCAAGGCCAGTGGATCTGTTTGCTCCAGGCTAGCCTGGTTTAAATAAATAGCAAGTTCTAGGACAGCCAGAAAAAAAATTACACAGAAAAATCCTGTCTTGAAAAAGACCAAAACCAAAACAAAATAAACCAAAATCAAAACAAACCAAAGCAAAAAACCACAATAGGGCAATAATGATGAGGGCACGGCCCAACCCTCAGTTCAGTCATTCGCGCATCATAACGACCTCACGTTCCAACAGTGGTCCTCACCCTCACGCTCACGTTCCGTGTTCCAGTCATGTGACAGAGTGAGAAGCGGGCAGCAGCACAAACAAGACTTTGGACCGCCACTAAATGGCTGATTCATATAAAGTTCTTAACTCTTCCTTCACCCTCACCAAAACAAACAAACGCACAAAAAACACCGAAGAAATTACAAGTTTCTGGACCAGTTTCATAAATCTTAGATTCTATGACTCTAAGCCATAAAACCTCAACATTAACTAAATAACTAACAGCATTTTCTATTTCTGCTTAGTTTTTCACAGTACTGTCATAGATATGGTCTTTCTTTCTTTCTTTCTTTCTTTCTTTCTTTCTTTCTTTCTTTCTTTCTTTCTCTCTCTCTCTCTCTCTCTCTCTCTCTCTCTCTCTCTCTCTCTCTCTCTCTCTCTTTCTTTCTTTCTTGTTCTTTCTTCCTTCCTCTTTCATCTGTCTGTCTAACCTATTTAATTTAGAGCTATGTTTCTACCTGAAGCAATTATGATATTCATACATTCATTCATCCAGAGGTGAGTTTCCACTACACCAGGCTGACCTAAGACCTGTGACCCTCACGCCTTAGCCAAGCGGTGGGAGTCCACATGTGTACCACTACACACACTTCAAACACTGCTCCTTATCTTCACTTTTTCCAATTTAGGTAATGGAGAGCAATATTCCTATTATTAAAAATAATTTCCAGGGCTAGAGAGATGGCTCAGCAATTAAGAGCATATACTAATGTTTTACAGAACCCCAATTCAGTTTCTAGTACTCATGTGTAGTTCATAACTGCCTCAACTCTAGGGATAAGGTGGCCTCCATGGGCACCTGCACTCAGCTGTACACAGACAAATGTACAACATTAAAATTATTTTCAGACAGACAGGATACTAAGTGGAGGATATCCTAACTTCAGAGATTAGTTCTGTCTTTAACTCGTCTACGTTTATTTTGTTTTTGCATACCTATGTGTGTTGGAGGGCTACGGCACAATGAGGGACTCACTGTTCCTCCTACCTTGTGGGTTTTAGGGCCTGAGCTCAGGGCATCATGTTTGGCGACAAGTGCTCTTGCTCTCTGGGTCAACTTGCTGTCTCGTCACTTTAACTTTGCTATTAGCTTATTCTGTGGATAACGTCTGTTTGTTTTCTGAATAATGAAAGGTTAAATTTCTTTTCTATTTTTTCTAAAAGTAGCTTTATTAATCTAGCAAATAAATAACTCAGTCTGTCATATAGTTCACATTTGCAGATTAACTATAACATTGCTTAGGGAAAAGGATCTGAAGATAGTAAAAAATACTGAAATGTTCTTGGATAAACAATAAAACTCAGCAAAATAAAATCTTTTTCAGCATATCTTGCCGTCTTTATTTTAAGTAACAGAGTTTTTTTTAATTATTTATTATTATATGTGTAAGTCCACTGTAGCTGTCTTCAGACACCAGAGGAGGGTGTTAGATCTCGTTACGGATGGTTGCGAGCCACCATATGGTTGCTGGGATTTGAACTCAAGACCTCTGGAAGAGCAGTCAGTGCTCTTAACCACTGAGCCATCTCTCCAGCCCAAGTAATAGAGTTTTAAGAACAAGTGTAGCCGGGTGGTGGTGGCGCACGCTCGTAATCCCAGCACTCTGGGAGGCAGAGGCAGGTAGATTTCTGAGTTCGAGGCCAGCCTGGTCTACAGAGTGAGTTCCAGGACAGCCAGGGCTATACAGAGAAACCCTGGTCTCGAAAAAACCAAATCCAAAAAACCAAAAAGAAAAAAAAAAAAAAGAAAAAGAACAAGTGTAATTGCTACCCAAGTCCTTGAAATCCTTACCTTGTCGATTTTTTCGTATTCGTTTTGCTTGAAGAATCTGCTTTTTACACTCAGCAATTTTTTCATGTGCTCCAGCAATACTACATTCTATTTTTAAAAAAGGTAGTTATAATAACATATATAATCTGTGCTTTTAAACAGACATTCCACTGATAACAGACAATGCCATCCTAAGAAATATCTACAACACGAAGTGCTGCATGTTATTATTCACACTGAGGCTGCCGACAGCAGACTTTTTATTACTATTGTAATTACTGATAATATTTTACTACAATCCACACATTGTTAACAGATAGCTTTTCCTTTAAACCACAAAAATACAATTCTAGAAAGAATCACTATGTTTACCTATTTCTTTGTATATTTTTTCATAATTCTCCATCTCTCTGAGATTCATGTCATACACCAGCAATGTTTTGCCCATGGAGAACTCACACTGGGACAGAGTACTCAGCATGCGCTGGTACTGGCTGTACCTAATGAGCAAGAGAAGGAGAATAAAAAGAAATTGTAAACTAAATCAAGTTCTGACACAATTATTTGTTTAAGTTAAAAATAGCTTAGAACATCCACCCTTACTACTTTCTTTGCTAGTCATGAAGTACATGAATTTATACGCTGTTGTGGTAACGAAGGTCAAGATGAGACTACTGTTCTCATCTAAACTACTTGTCTGTATCTTAAATCACCTCTAACAATATTTTGATTAAGAGTTTCTTCAGAATTCTGTATTCACAATTTTTAAACTTAAGCAGAAAGTAAATCCAGCAAAATTTCATAAAATTAGTATGTAATTATTTTGCAGCAACTTAAATATTAACTTATTAACAAAGAAAAACCTTATTTTAGCGATACTTAGCAAATCCTGATTTGCTAAAAGTAATCAAATTATTAAGCCTTAGTTTGATCTTCATTTCTTCTTTTACTAATGTCCTTTCTGCATATTATACAAACATAAAGGAGCCCTCCAAAGAGGACAGTAAAAACAAACAAAACAAAACAAAACCTAAACCAACCAACCAAACAAGCAAGCAAAAAAACCAAACTTCTGATTAGTCAAGAAGTGGCCACATTGGACAGATAAGGTGAATAGAACTATTTAACATGGCCTTAATAATGTTCCAGCAAGACAATAATATGGAAACATCTGTGGGATAAGTACCCTTCCTCCTGGGACCCAGAGCTGCACCACTTAATGAAGCTTTTCACAAGGAGGTTAATTCTCCGGTCGTCCCCAGCACCATCCCCATCAATCAGAAGGCGCTTCCGGATGACTTCGTCTGCAGGAAAAAGGATAAATGAGAATTAAAATGAACATTTGGTCTGGGCAACTGTCAATACAACAGTATGGAGTATACAACTCATTTGCTCAATGAAAAGAAAATTACTGAAATATAAATACATTTAATGCCACCAGTTGAGATGTCACTTAGAAGGGTTGTTGAGTAGAAATTTTTCAGGTACATCAGAATGGCTAAGTCAATAATTGTTAAGAGAACTACTTTGGAATAAAAAAAGAAAAGAAAAGCTGTCCAAACTAAAGGAAGCCGAAACTGTACAGATCTCTTGCTAAGTGAGAGGCACTGACAGAGCAAGTTTCCTTGCATGTAGTATCAAGTTACAAAAGAGTGACAGGTCCGAGAAAAAGGACAAGATTCAGGAGGTAATGCAATTTCCTTGTTGAACACTAAACAGCAGCAATGCCTCATCCTTTGTGAGAGACGGTGCGGGCTGACCTGGAGTTCACGGGGTGGGGTGACAGGCCTGAGCACTGTACTTGACTTCTGTGTCTCAGTTTTTGCCCCAATGCAAGAGAAAATAGAACAGAAAAACAGTGTAAAATGATGATGAGAACAAATGGGGTCCAACCAGCCTGAGCTAGTGTTATCTGTCTGTCTGTCTGTCTGTCTGTCTATCATATGTGACATGCATGGTCACTGTCTTCAGACAACAGGAGGCATCGGATCCCATTACAGATGGCTGGGAGCCACCATGTGGTTTCCGGGATTTGAACTCAGGACCGCTGGGAGCACAGTGAGTGCTCTTCAGCATCTCTCCAGCCCCTGAGCTAGTGTTCTTAGCAGAACCAAGAAATGCTGGGCCAGAATCACAAAGGCAATGGAAATGGGGAAATCATTTCCTTCTAGCAGGTCATAACCCAGCAATAAAGCTGCTAAGATAGTCAGACAGGGTACTTATGCACAGTTACACATGGAGAGACGTGGATATAGTTAATCATGCTTGAAATGGATACACCTTTGCCCTGCCCCAGAAAAAGTATTTTGAGTTTTGACATTGGATCTCTTTACACTGAGAAGGAACTTATTCTGAAACTGTAGAAGGCTGGAATTACAGGTGTGCAGCACCATGCACAACAGACATAAGGAGGTGTTTTTAGCAGTGTTGTTTGTAGTACAAGGCTGCAACCTAAACACTGAGCCTTGTTAAATTATGACACACTCAAATAATGTTAGAAGGACAATGCCAAAACAACCTCTTTAGATAAAGTAACTTCTGAGAAGCAGAGGATGTTGGCCAATGTGTAAAAAAAAAAAAAAATCGTGCTGGGCAGTGGTGGCGCACGCCTGTAATCCCAGCACTTTGAGAGGCAGAGGCAGGTGGATTTCTGAGTTTGAGGCCAGCCTGGTCTACAGAGTGAGTTCCAGGACAGCCAGGGCTACACAGAGAAACCCTGTCTCAAAAAAACCAAATCCAAAAAACCAAACCAAACCAAAACAAAACAAAAAAAACCAAACACGTGTGTGTGTGTGTGTGTGTGTGTGTGTGTGTTGTATGCATGTATACATTCAGAAAATATCTCTGGAATCACAGGTAATGAATATTAACGACTGTTTCTGATAAGCATTTTTAACATTTTTATTTTCTGGGCTTTCATTTTCTTTTAAACTAAATTCAGTATGTTCTGAATACAAATGTAGAGGATGACTAGTTCCTGCAGAGCCTACCTGAGTCCCCAGCAAGTATCTGACATCAGCTCCACTGTTCAGGCAGAAGGGTATGCACAAGGGCAGTGGAGACAGGCCCAGTAAGGACACCCTTAGCGGATGCCTTTAGAATAGCTTTCTTTGAAAAGCTCTTCAAACTACAGATTTATCTGATCATTTAAATGTGTTTAAAAAATATTAATTTTTTCAAGCTTTAGTTACCAAACAACTTGAAGAGACCAAGGTAAATAAGACACAATCCTTAAAGAAATCAAGATGCATACACATATATACACACACATTCACACATACTTCTGTCACACACACATTTTGGGACAAGGTCGTGCCCTGAAATTTGCTAGGTTCAAACTCCCTGAACTTGTTTGCGTTGGTCTGTCAAGTGTTGGAAGGAAAGGCACACCTTGGGTCTGGAGTTGCACACTGCTTTTCCTAAAGACCCTAGTCCGGGTCTCATCACCCTCCCGGGATGTCAGACATTAATGCAGTAGGAAACAGAGAGGGACTAAACACCACCAAGCCCAATATCTTAAGTCTGGTAACTAAAAATATTTAAGCTATGCTTTGAGGTCATGCCATCTGCGCACTTTAAGTTCTGTGCATCATTACATATGAGTGTAGTATTATTTGTAAAGGTTTTGCAAAATATCCACAAGCCAAATAAACCAAATCAATAGCCCCAACCAACTTGACCTCCTTTGGTAGCTCAGACTACAATTCTTCTGCCTCAGTCTCCTGCTGTTACAGGTGTGAGGTACCATGACTGACTTCAAGATCCTCTTTTTTTTTTTTAAGACAGGGTCATTCCATGTAGTCTTGGCCTCACCTGGAACTCACATGCATCATTCAGCCTTGGCCTCTCAGAGCAGAGACGAAGGCATAAGCCACCACACCCAGACTGACTTCAGTATTTTATAATTGGGTTTGATGCCTACAGAGGTCTTCTAAAAGATCATTGCCTCAATTAAACACTAACAAAGAATAGCACTTATTTTCACTATCATTGCAACAATTACTCATACAAACGGTGTGAGCAATTTGTACAGAAGATATGAGTGAATTCTGAGAATAGGAAGCCTTGCACTTTTGGTGTAGAAATAGCACCCATTGAGCATGCTGAGGTGTCTAGTTAGACGAGCATATACCTCAGAGGAGGTGGAATTTGACTGGCTCTTTATCAGTATTTCTCTCTCTCTCTGTCTCTTTATTTTATTTATTTATTTGTTTGTTTGTTTGTTTTTGAGACAGGGTTTCTCTGTATAGCCCCGGTTGTCCTGGAACTCACTCTGTAGACCAGGCTGGCCTCGAACAACAGAAATCCGCCTGCCTCTGCCTCCTGAGTGCTAGGATTAAAGGCATGCTCCAACACTGCACAGCTTTATTAGTATTTCTCAAAGTTTCTAACATAGGTTTCACTCAGTGATTGTTGAGTTAAGCAATATGATATCATTTACAGACCATAACATTGTAATAATAAAGGAAAATACTGTAATAGTCTGTAAGTGGGTGAACAGTTAAATAAATTTGGTATAGGAACCCATCGGAGTATTATCAAGTTGGAAACAAAGATGAAGAAACAGTTTTTGATACAGAGATAAATTAAGATACAAGACAAAGAAATGCATAGTATGGTGTCATTCAAATAAAAATGGCAAGAAGTATATTTACACATGCTTGTATTTGCTTAGCTACATTGTAATGATATAAAAGAACAAATAGAAGGGGTTATCAAGACACGGGCCAATATAAGTGGGGGGACAAACTAGAAGATGCAAGAATGTGTAGTCTGGTTTCAGTACCAGAAGACTCAAAATAGCTAGCTGTTCTGTTAAACGAGGAAAGAATGCTGAAGTCTTCCCATTTCATGCCACATTCACAGGGAGAAAGCTGTGTGTTCCAGCAGAGTTGGGAAACAGGCAGACTAGAACCTCAGAAAACTGGATGAGGGAAGACAATGTGCTCTGACATCACAAATGCTAACTTACAGCTTATACTTCTGGGAGGATGGTATTTGGTGGTGGGTAGTTGAGATGGCAGAACTTTCTAGTAGGAGAAAACTGAAAACAATATACAAAATCGACTGCAACTAGGAAAAGCCCATAAGCAAAGAAGCTTGGAAGGAGATTACTAAGCCACATACAGCTAGGAACTGCATGGCCTACCCTAAGAGGAGAGTCACAGGTGCTGGAAGGCAGGTCAGAACTGAGCACGCGTGGCATAGGAAGGAGCAGGTGGCAGGAGTGGGAAAGTGGTCTGTAGAGGAGAGGCTTCTGCTCTGGGCACACTCAAGGCCCTTCTTAACTTCCCTCTTTAACAAGCACAGTTCTTCACAGCTCTGGGCCACAAATCAAAACTTGCAAACAGTGGTTTTGGTTGTGCACCCAAAGTCTGCTTTACATGTAAGTACATGAGATTAATACATGACTTCTGTAAAATAAGAATACAAACCTGGTTTGTAGTCATGCTAAGCATCTTGAAAACAAAAGTGAAAGTAACGATGCCTGTCCATAAGTAACCCTTGAACATTATTATCCTTTTCTTGATGTTAAATTTTAACCCACAATTTGCAATACCCTAAAAATATTACTAGAAAATTAAGATTCTTATCTATATATACAGTTACATATCTACACAGATGCACAATTATGATTGTTTATCTGAAACTTACAATAATTCTTTCTTAAATATTGTATGGACAGTTACTGTCTAGGAAACAGACAAAAATTACTGCTACAGCATATACCTTGTAGCATATATGCTAACAACATATAGAAAGGTACATTTCTGGTTTGTGAATAACTTCTTTTTATAGTTCCTAACATTGTGGCCCGAATATTTTCTTATTTTTTTAGCAACACCTTAAAATTTAGGTCTGAACATACCTAAAACACTTGACTTCAAATGTTACCATGATTGAAGCCTTCTGTAAGTAATCTGATTGCCTGTACTAATCCCATCAGACCTCGGGGCCATTCTATAAAAACAAACAAGCAAAAGAGGCTTAGAAACTATTGAGGAGAAACTATGGTCATGCAAAGATAATGTTTACATAAATTCCTATTAGATTTATCATTCCATTCCCACCACTCAGGAGTTATTAAGATGAATTACATCTAGTTCATTTGTTACCTTCCTCCTGTCCCCACCCTTCATGAAGTTTTAAGTCATTAGGATGATTTTTAAGGTCAACAGTCTTAAGAGTATACATAAAAGGCAGACAAAATGAATAAACAAGGTAGCTTGTCTCTTCTGTGTTAACAATGCTCTCATATAAGATACTTATGCCCAGTTAAACAAACAGTTGATGGTAAAACTAAAATTAAGTTAAACATTCTAAGCTAGACATGCCTACAATCCCAGTATTTAGTAAGCTAAAGCAGGAGGACTGGGAAATTGTATAATTTAAGAATAAAACTTTGTTTTGAAAAACTATCTCAGCTAAAGAGAAATTAATGTTGAACTAACAAGTCCACAGGCAATGCAGCAAGCAAACTGGACAGATGTACTGGTGCTAGGAAAGGAAAGCACGTAACAGTAGGTCAACGCAGCAACAGACACTTGTGCATCGTTTATTCCTATTTGTTTGCTCTCACTGAGAAGTCTACTGGCTCAGCTAATAAATTAACTAGTCATCAATTTCAAAGTGTTTTTATATGAATTATCACACTGTATTCGTAAAATAATCCTATAAAGTCTGTGCTATTATCTTCCATGTCATCTTTCCCTTCATCGAAAGTGTATTCGGTTACGTTATTATATAGTTCCATTATTCTGTCATACTGTTTATGAGCACATTAAAAACATTTTAAGTTTTAATAAGTATATGTCTATGAAAGCTGTCACAGCCAAGCAGCTCTATTAAATGCAATGTAGAGCCACGTCTTGCCCATTTTTCTTCCCATGGTACTCTATTTTTTTTTTTGTTTGTTTGTTTTTGTTTTTCGAGACAGGGTTTCTCTTTGTAGACCTGTCTCTCCTGTAACTCAGTCTGTAGACCAGGCTGGCCTCGAGCTCAGAAATCCGCCTACCTCTGCCTCCCAAGAGCTAGGATTAAAGGCATGTGCCATCACTGCCTGGGGCATATTACTCTAGATATCAACATAACTACTTAATGTTCTCTGAACTACAAAACGGGTTCTAACATCCTATGATTTATCGCCTACAACATATAAGGAGTTTCAATAGTTTAAATTAACAATGACACATCTTAACTAGGTTTCAGTCGCCCCAAACCCAGGAGTGGCTTTGCCAGACAAGCTGTCCAACTAAGCCTCGAAGTCCCCAGCACTCCATTCCCACCTAGGATCCCTCACCTGTGCCCAGAGCTGGGATGTGGCTTAGCTCAGTGGTAGAGCACTTGCTTAACATGTAAAGGGCTCTTGGTTCAGTGCCGAGTAACATGTATATACACACAGTGACACACATGCTGCTGCTATCTATGCTCCAGCACCTAGCACCTCGTATTTGTTGGTGGCTTATTTAAAACAGACTGCAGTTCAATTTTCTTCCTCCAAAGCAAAGGAAGGGGTACTCGATGAAGACACAGTCTCCCATAGAGGAGTGGAAAGAGGGTAGTAAAACAACTTCTGTGTTTAGGAATATTTACTCAACTTTAGTATGTATTTGATTCAGTACAAAGTTCTTTATAACTTTTTCTGTGTTTCATTTTCAAAACAGCACTCCGAGGTAGATTTTATTAGTTTCTTTATCTACACAGAACAAAATTGGGTCTCAAAGAAGCTAGGCAACCTCCACAAAGGTGGGAACCTAATAGGTGTAAAGTGGGGATTCCTGTGGCCTCCAAGGATTAGGATTCCCTTCTCTCACCTGACAAAATTCATCCCTCCTTTGGAGCAAGGCACAAAATCATCCAAGTTAGAAACTTCAGATCATTTCTTACCTCCCACATCTGAGCAATCCTGACATTCTCCACAAGCTCTGCTCCCTTTCTGGATTCCCTCAGTTGGAGTGTTGCCGTATTCATCAATGACCCCCATTACCTTCCACTAATCCACTGCAGAAGGGGCTGAGATCAGACCACACTAGCTGGGCTGAAATCGGCCTCAGCAGTTCAGAGCACCTGGCTGTTCTCCCAAAGGTACTGGGCTCAATCCCAGTACCTACAGTTCACAACTATCTGCACCTTCTTCAGCCCTAAAGGACTGCATACTCTTCTGCACTCTGTTGGTTTTAACTCACTGAAACTCTGTTATTTAATTCCTTTGAGTAGCAGATTTATCTATAAAATGGGGATAATGACAAAACTGTGGAACAACACTCGCTGCAAAATATTATACAAACAGCCGTGAAATCGAGAGTGATTTCTGCAACCCCCTTCTCATTTCCTCAGTATTCTCCAAAGAGTAGAATGGGTGTGTTGAGTTTTAAATACACATCTTGCTCTGAGGATGTAAAAGTTTTCTAGTGAACAGGGCTGTGGGTTTTGCTCTCAGCATTGCAAATAACGACATCAATTAATTAAATAAAAGCAAATGTGATCACATCACACTAACGTTTAAAACTTTCAATGACCAGATGCTGTGACTTGTGCCTTTTGTTGCAGCACTCAGGAAGCAGAAGAAGGGGGAATCTCTGTGAGTTCCCGGCCAGGCTAGGCTGATCTATGAAGTGAGTTCCAAGATAGCCAGAGCTACAAGAAAGACCTTGTCTCAAAACCAAACCAAACAACAACAAAACACCCTTTCACTGGCATTTCCTTACCTTAGAAATTTCATGGTGTAAACGTTTTCTAAATTCTAACTAATTAGTACATGCCATTTTTAATTTCTTTCATCATTTTGGGACTTATACAAGTGGTTGGTCCCTTGAAATTCCAGTTTTAAAACACCTATTTACCCTTCAAAGGAAGCGGGAAAGCAAATTTGTTACGTTTCTAATCACCAATAGAAACATCAACAACCATCTCAGTTCAATCCCCAGGTGCCATCTGGTGGAAGTAAAGAAATGACTTCAGCACGTGTCCTCTGATTGCCACCACCCTTGTAGGGTGGCTGCCTGGGGAACAGGAGAGGGAAGGAGACAGAGCCAGCTCAGAGGCACGCACACAGAGCAAATACAGTAAATTTACCTTCACCCACCCTCCCAATTTTAAATGTTTAGCAGCCACACCAGACTGCAGGTGACTAAGAGAAGTCACCTTTGCCTGTTGGTTCTGGGTTTCAAACATGTTAAGTAAAGCACTGCCTCGAAGTAAGCTAAATACCTCCTGAATAAATTAAACCAGAATTAAAACAAACAAACAAACAAACAAACAAGGTTAAAATCCACCCTCCACCCCGCAAGTTCCGGGGCCTTTATACCCCACACCGGCATTTCCTCAGCCAGTCCTCAAGTCTGGGCAGATCGCTGTTCTTCCCACTTTCTGGAAGTCCTCGGTGTCTCCACTGGGATCCGTAGCTACTGGTCAGTCCATCAAGGAACAGCAAGCCACCGGAACCTTCCTACCAAGGCGGGTTCCTTCTAAGTCCCTGCTGCAGTTACCCGCCCATTCTTCACCCAAACGTCCCCTTAGCTCTGCTCAGCCCACAGACATCGTGTCCACAATCCATCACTTCCAATTCACGCCGGCCAACAACTCACCCTCCCCGACATGCCTTCCTTTTGTTGCCGTGGTCCAAGCCGCCGGCCTCAACCCGGGTTGGCGCCTGACCTTGTAAGTCGCCCAGATACACTTCCCGAGCGGTCCCCCAGACACCCCCATTCCTCTCGGAGGCAGCCCCCAGCTCGGAGTCCGAGCTCCGGGGCTCCCCGGGGCCCGCAGCGCGGCCGGTGGGCCCGACCCAGCCCGGCCGGGGGAGCCGTGCAGGCGGCCCGCGCTGCGCACTGCATCCCCGGGCGAGCGAGCGGCCCTCCGCTGCTCCCCGCCGCGCGCCGGCCCTGGAGCCCCCACCCCAGACGGCCGGGGTCCCGGCGCTACCCCGCGTCCCCGCACCCCGCGGCGGCCTCACCGTCAGTCACGGCTCCCATGGCGTGCGCGGCGGCGGCGGTGGCGGCGGCGGCGCGAGCTGAGGCAGCGGTTGGCGGCGGAGGTCAAACTCCCACAATGCAGCCGGGTAAACAGTCATGGAGGAGGAGGCGGCGGCGCCCGCGGCCGCCCTCTCCGACTCTTGAGTCGGGCCGCGCCGCGCCGCGCCGCCGCCGCCGCCGCGGACTCGCGCTCGCCGCTCTCCCGGGGCGCGGAGCGGCCGGCGGGTGAAGGGCGAGGCGGGCGGCTGGCCGGCCCGCGGCGGCTCGGCCCGCGGACACCGCCGTCCCCGCCCGGCCCGCGCCCACAGGCCGCCCTGGAGGCCGCGGCCAGCCGCCAGGTGAGCTTCCGGCTGCGCGCGCTCGCGGGGCTCCGCGCCCGACGCTCCAGGTGACCTCTGCCCCCGGCCGCCCGGGACCGTGCGCTGCGGCGGGACGCGGGCGCGGCGACTGTCGCCGCGGTGGCGCCCACGCGCGCTGCGGTGGGTCTCGAACCCGTGTTCTGGAGGCGGGCGCGGCAAGCCCTCCTCCCTTCCTGGGGACTCTTGCTTACCTGTTTAGGGGACGTCACTCAGGACTAGGGGCTCAGGTCCCTGCGGTTCTCGCCCCTTACCCTGGTCTCCCTCACTGCAGGGATCCAGATGGGGTGCCTTCATTTTCGTACTATCTTTGCTTTTCAAAAAAAACGCTTCTGAAAGGGAAGTTGACAGAGGCGCTGGGGCAGGTGGGGCTGCTCATTGAAAAGAAACGTCGCTTAGGGGTGCGGAGTACAGATTTCTGGAACACGCTGCAGGTTATAGTGTCATCTGTTCTGAAAAATGAAATCGCGTTGATTCAACTTTGAGGAGTGTTCTTCTAAATGGAACCACGTACGTGGTGGGAGTTGATTTGACCTCCAGCAGGGTAGAGTTTGACTTTGGATCCCAGGTTTTTGCTTACCAGTTTTCATGATCCCAAGTCCCTGAACCTTCCGATCCTGCATAAACCGTCGGTGTGGGGTCAAGTGGTTGTTCGATTTCTCTTCTTAAGTGGGATCCATGCATCTGCCCTGTGTTGCCACAGTTCTTGAGCAGAAAACCCGGCATCATTCAAGTGAGGTGGGTTTTCACCTCTAAGCAGAACTATGTGTATGTCAAATGCAGTATTGACTTTTGTCACAAAGGCAGAAATTACCCAGAATAAAGATTTTGAGCCATAACTGATCTCTTCTAAATGCGAAACTGCTCATTGACTTTTTGAAAGAGTACTGGCCTAAAGGTTTCTCCTAACTTGGACTTTGGACCATGTTCATTTTCTTGGTGTAGGAAGGAAGATAATTATTAAATTCAGCAGGGTGGTGTGTGGTAGCCATGCCTTCACTCCTATCTGGTCTGGGAAGTTTGTGAGCTGAGACTAATCTGGGTCTGAATATTGACTTTTTGTCCAGCCCTGCCCCCTACCCCAGCACCAAACAACAACAACAAAATCTCAAACCAAACCAAAACCAATTAAATCATAAGTACCATTAAACATTGTAAATGGAATGTCACCTGATTATTTCTGTGTTCTGGGTAACACTTTGGTAGGGAGACTTCTTGTTTACAAGGAAACTACCAAGTACTGAAAGGATACTTTGTAAGAGCATTTCTTGATCTTATCAGCATCTTGATGACTTGGAAACCGGTAGGTAGTAACGTCAAATAACGTCAAATAATTGTTAATGTTTTCATGGGAAACTAGCACTGCCCTCTATAACTTAAACTTCTGTGAGCTGCTCTGTCAGGTTTTCATAGATGAGCCCTGGCCAGACCCCATTCATTAGTTTCTTTGATTGCTCACAGTTTTCTTAGACTGGACTAAAAACTTTTTTAAAATAATAAGACCACAAGTAAGTGAAAAGACTTGGAGTATATTTGAAATTGAGCATTCCGGAAGATTATTGGCTCAGATAATGGGAGACCAAGTAGTAGGAAATATCGGAGCCTTTGGAGTTTTCTTCAAGCTATATAATTGAATTCCTTGTTGCATACACAAGAAACTGTAAGTTGGACGTCTGAGGATCCTGTTAAATGATGTGTGTTGAGAGAACATCTTGCAATGAACTTTATAGAAATCTGTCTTTGTGAAGCTGTGGCTGATGCTAAGGTGGCGTTTACTCAAGCTCTGCTATACTCAGGCTTCTTTCTCTCTCTCTTGGGGGTGGGAGGCCTGGACCTTGACAGGCAGAAACACAGAATTGGGAAGTATGTTTTAAGCTACTGGAGAGCTAGCAGACTTGAACATGCAGACCTTAGTTTTAGTTGTTTACTGCAGTCACTAGTTCCTTCTTTTTAAGAATATGAGATATTAGTTAAGGAAGTTAGTATATTTATTTAACGTTTCCCTGCTGAAAATATAAAGACTAATGAGAGAACCAATGGTCTGGTCTGTCTTCTTGGTGTCATAGCTAGGGTTTCTCATGTTGTGAGAACATGTCAGGACACCTGCCCAGGAGTGGCACCACCCACAGTGACCTGGGCCCTCCCACATCAGTCAGCAGTCACAAAATTGCGCCATAGACAGGCCAGGCTTTTGAAGGCATTTTCTCAGTCAGAGTCCTTTTTCTCAGGTATGTTGAGGTTTGTGGGGGAAAAAAGATAGGCATTTCTCAAGTTTACTTTTAGAGAAAGTTATTCTTTCTGTATACTTTTAGGGGGGTCTCCATGTATCAACTAATTCTTTTAAAAAAAGGGTTTTTTTTCCCTTTTGTTTGTTTTTTAAGATTTGCTCATTTTATGTGTGTTTTGGCTACACATATGTATATATGTGCACTACCCCCAGGTGTATGCTTGGTGTCCATTGGATGCCCTGGAACTAGAGTTAGAGATGGTTATGAGCCACCATGTGGATACTGGGAATTAAACCTGGGCCTTTCCAAGAACAACAAATGCTCTTAACTGCTGAGGAATCTCCCCAGCCTCCCATCAAACAATTTTTGATCCCCCTGTCGCTGTGACTCGGTTTTCGTTTCATGTGTTGGTCTACCACTGCTTCCCTTTCAGCTTGCTTGTGGTCAGTAAAAGGCCCTCGGACTTGGCTATCCTTGTTGACTTTCTGTATAGGGAGCATACGTGTTACATAACTGGGTTATATTTTCCTTTAAATGTTGAAGGAAGCAGGGACATTAGGAATCCAAGGAATTTGAGATGTATGGATGACATATTTAACATACTTGGACCCAGCATCGAGGTACACTCCTTTAATATGAGCTCTAGTCACAGAGGCAGGTGGATTTCTGTGAATTCCAGGCCAGCCTGGTCTTCATAGTCCAGGACAGCCAGAGCTATATACAGGGCAATGTAGAGAAATCTTGTTTCAAAACAAATAACAAAACAAACAAAAAATGCTTTGGCTTTAAAACTAAATCTCCTTGTACTGTTTCTGCCTTTGACTGTTCTTCTCGTTCACGGAGAACATTCCTGTCTGCTACTCTTGGAAAGGATAATAATGATCAGGCCTGGCTTTAGACTTGAATTGACTTTTATTTCCTAAAATCTCTGTTTTGTTTACCCTGGGCCAGTTATGGACTAGACTTTTTAAATAGAGAGGATGGTTATTAAATAGGCTAACAGATCCAAAAAGACTTGCCCTTTCTTGGGACCCTAAGTTCCACCTTCCTCTGCCTCCCAAGTGCTGGGATTAAAGACATGTTCACCACCACCCAGTCTAGGCATTATCATCTTTAGAAAATATATCAGACTCCATTTCAAAGGATATCTTTGATCATCCTCATTCTCTTGTTGACATTCTAAACTATCCTTTCTTTTAACGAATTTTTATTATAATTTTTTAAATTACAGTCATGTGTCCAAGTGAGTACGGACAGGAGGCTACCCTGTGTGCGTGTGGCGGTCAGAGGACAAGGAGAGGAAAAATTCCTTCTTTTGGGGATCAAACTCAGATGCCAGGCTGCTGGCAGACATCTTCAGCACCATCCTACTTTTAATCCGGGAAGTCCTTTTCCGTCTTGTTACTGTAGCTAGAACTTAACATCTCTAGGATCTATCAACCTTGATTATTGTTTGTGGCATGGAGTTACCCTCTGTGAAACTGGAAGGTTATGTCAGAATTCTGGCTATGGTATTGGCCAAACCAAGAAAAGCTCTCAAATTTGAAGTTGTAATTTGTTTACAAGTTAATTGGTTATATGGCCAAGAAGAGCATCTGTGAGGATCAAAGGTGAATGTTTTGAGCGTTGCCATCTGTCTAGTTTTCTCTACTTACTCAACCCCACCTTATACGGAGAGATGGATGGCTGTGGCTTTGTTTTAGTGAAACTTCCTTTATAAGTGCGGTGGTGGCGCATGCCTTTAATCCCTGCACTTGGGAGGCAGAGGCAGGCGGATTTCTGAGTTTGAGTTTGAGTTTGAGGCCAGTCTGGTCTACAGAGCGAGTTCCAGAACAGCCAGAGCTACACAGAGAAACCCTGTCTTGAAAAAAACCAAATCCATAAAAAACCAAATCCATAAAAAACCAAAAAAAACCAAAAACAAAAACCAATAAACACTTCACAATGTCTTTATATGCCACAAGTTATTTTTAAGTATTTAAAAGTATAAAAGCCATGCATAATTTGTTCTGGATGTAGATAGCCATTGGAATTGCCTTGTGGACTATCACTTGCACATTCCCAAATTTAGTGCATGCTTGTAATCTCTGCACTTCAGAGATGGGAGCAGGATCAAAGCCAACTTCAACTTGGTAGTCAGCTGAAAGCCAGTGTGAGCCACATGACATCCCACCCTGGCCTCTCCCCTCCAGGAACGCAGAAGAAGAGTGGTATAGAGTAGAGAGACTCCCAAGCACAGCTGCTAGCCTACCTGCATTCCTGCTGCTGTCTGCTGCCCTGTGTGCTTGGTTCTTTTGGTATGGCATCTTGACCTAATGCTGTATTCCCCGTAGGGTAAACCTCCAGTCAGTAAGTTGCTACTAATCTTCAGTGGCACTCCTATTTTAGCACATTATTACAATGTGTCACTAGTTAATTTTATTTATTACTAAAAATGTTCTCACCATGCCAGTTTTCTGCAAAGTTTGATGATTGAAATCTGTCATGTGTGATGGCCTTGAAGAGAATCCCTGCCTTCAGTGCTGTCACAAACTTCCTGTGGCCTCCTTGGCCCTGAAGGGGAACGTAGCTGATGTTGTCCTTCAGTCTGCCAACTCGACCCTGCAGTTACTTATGGAAACCTGGGTGTGTGTATGTATGTGTGTGTATGTATGTATGTATGTGTGTGTGTGTATGTATGTATGTGTGTGTATGTATGCATGTATTCATGTATGCATTTGTGCGTGGATATATGTATGTGGATATATATGTATGTGTATATATATATATATATATATATATATATATATATTCAATTAAACCTTCCTGTTGTCTTATACTTCCTTGAGAATAGCTTCAGATTGGTATGTCCTGAACATGTAGATATGTATGTCTGTGTAATTTATTTGACAATCAGAGCATCTGAGAACAGCTTATTTTTAATTACATTTTATTTATTTATTTATTCATTAATTCCGACAGTATGTGTGTGTATATGTGCAGGTCAGAGTAGAACTCGTGGGAGTCAGTCTTTGTTTGCATCTATCATGTGGGTAGTGGGAGCTGAACTGAGGCCATTAAACATGGTGACAAGTCTATTGAGCCAACTCAGTGGACACGAAGAGTAGCTTCTTTTACTTCCTCCTTTTCACTCCCTCTGACTGTTCTCTCCTGGCCCTGTACAGCATGCAAATTTGGTGACATGCTAAACTGCTCTGGTTGTTGTGGTTTTTTGCTTTTTCTGTCTTTGAGCATTATTTACTGGTCTGTTTGTTTTGAAGCAAGTTGTTTTAGAGCTTAAGTTTTTGTTGTTGTTGGGTTTTTTTGTTTTTGTTTTTTTGTTTGTTTTTTTCAAGACAGAGTTTCTCTGGCTGTTCTGGAACTCACTCTGTAGATAAGGCTAGCCTTGACCTCTGAAATCCTCCTGCCTCTGCCTCCAAAGTGCTGGGATTAAAGGCATGTGCCACCACTGCCCTAGCGCTTTAAGTTTTAAAGGTACCTGATAATAAAAATAAATCATTTTGCCAGTATGAGGAATTTTAGGAATTCCTCCTATCCAGCATAACCTTAAAACAGTATCAGAGAAGTGAGTTGTATTTTACATATTTAGTGATACAGTTCAATCTAAAATTTTGTTTGCTAGATATTGTCTAGATAAAAGATAGTATCTACTCTTTGCATTAGGGGCTCTCATATTTTTAAAGTTAAATGTGAAGCCCATCATAGTGGCCAATGCCTTTAGTTCTAGCACTTGGGAGGCAGAGGGGAGGCAGGTAGATCTTTGTATGTTCCAGGAAAGCCTGGATTCCAGGGATATATAGTGAGGTCCTGTCTTGCCCCCCCCCCCAAAAAAAGTAAAATAGAAAGAACTAAACTTCTAGGAAATCAAAGAAATAAGTTGCTCAATTATATACAGACATTTGCCCCAGACTACCCCTTTCCATATATTTTTTAGCATGGGGACATAAAACATTCTAAGCATATCTCTGTGAAAGATAAAATATGAGTTAGGGCCTATTCATAGAGTGAAGGACTGTAGTCTTTTTTTTTTTTTTCTTTTTTTTTTTTGAGACAGGGTTTCTCTGTGTAGCCCTGGCTGTCCTGGAAGACCAGGGCACTCTGTAGACCAGGCTGGCCTGGAATTCAGAAATCCGCCTGCCTTTGCCTCCCAGAGTGCTGGGTTACAGGCGTGCACCACCACCACCCTGCTGACTATAGTCTTTTAAGAGAAGACAATGTGGTCTCCATTTATTGGTATGGAATGGTATTTAGAAGAAAGGAGTGGCACATGACAGGACGTCTATGGAGTTCTGAGAGGTGGACAAAACCCTGTAAACACATAGCTAAGGAAGATGAGTCTGTACCGATAGGAACTTGTCAATATGAAGTAATGAGATTTTTGGATGACCTTTTTCTTGTATTTATTTCTTTTCAGTTGGCATATTATTTATAAACATGGGAAAATGATAAAGCTATTAAAGAATAGGCACAATAATTGAGAACATTTCCTATTTGTTGCTAAATAAGTTCTCATTCCTGGTCATAACTAATTCTGTTGATGGTCTGTGTTGTCACAAACACATTAAATATGCTTCCTCAGGTAGCTTTAAAAGGGTTTCTGTATTACTGTTATTTTCCAGACTCTTTGAATAGGAAAAATAATGCAAACAGGACCAGAAGAAACTCTGAAAACACATGCACAGATTTTTTTTCCCCTGCTAAGGAAAACATAGTTACTGTTCCTTATCTCCTCTGTTGATTCAGATGTAGTCAGTTTTCCTTGTGAGTGAGCAGGGAAGCATGGGCTCACACACTAGTTCTGCTTCTTGACGGAAACCAGGCTCACTTTCCCCTTGTATAAACGAGGCAGTAGCACTTGACAGTTGTTGAGAAGGTGTAAGTATGAAACTATGCTTAACAGAGGCCACATCCTTAGTAGCAGCTGAGAGGAAGAAGCCATAGAAGGAAAGGGGTGGAGGAACACTTGACAGTAGCGTTGGCTAATAAAGGAGCTCCCTGCCCTGCCGCTACCTCCTCTTGCATATACAGACTTGCCTTTGGGCAGAAGCTTTTCTGGCCACATTTACTAACCAAGAGGAGTGTCTGTTCTCTAGTTTCACCCTTTTTGTGAAAACTGTTTGTGTGTGTGCTCACGAATGTGCATACTTGTACACACTGGACCTCAAGCACGCGCGCGCACACACATACACACACACACACACACACACACACACACACACTCACTAGCGTGAAATTGGCACTTCAAATAATTTGTTGAGTAAGAATGGAGACTTCACTTAACTGTTTGCTTATAGCATGTTTGCTGGAGTTTTGAGATTTTCTTCATCTTTGAAGTCCTTAAAAAAAAAAAATTCTGGTGCTGCCAGGAAAGAGAGTAACCACTGATTGTTAGTTTTTAAGTGAGTTATAGCAACTTTGTTACCCCTTATTTCTTCTTACACAGTTATCTTCAGTTGTACCTGTCTTAGCCATGGTCAGATTTGAGAGTGAGATCATTTTTATCCTCTGAGATATTTTACTGTTTATACGGGATTAGAAACCTTGACATAGTCATGAAGCGTTAAGTGTAGCCACATTTGGCTGTGATGTAGTTATGCTTTGATTGCAACAAACATAATAAGCTATTATAAGAAACTTTCGGAAATGTTATATTTTGGAAATATAAAACACTGCAATATGATAATGTTTGAAACATGTTCATCATTTATGTACTGCCCATTCACAAACTACTTCAAGCCACTGTGGCTTCAAACAGCCACCATTTATTTTCTTTTTAAGACATCTAAAACTGTTTCTGTGTGTGCGTGGGTTTGTGTGAGTTCAAGGTGTGCATGGGCCACTGGACGGAAGCCCTGCAGCCAGAGTTACAAATGATTGTGAGCTGAACAGTGTAACCAGGGTGACTACCAAGTTCAGGCACTCTGCACGAACAAGAATCTCTTAGCTGCTGAGTCTCCTGTCTCCACTCTATACATGACTGCCCTCACTGTTTACTACCTTGAAGCTGGTGTCCAGGCTTGGTCACCTCTTAGCTGCTTGTGATCTCACCTTCCAGCTGTCAGGTCAAATTTCCACCCATAGAGGCACCACCTTCCAAGAAGGCAAGAGTTAGGCTCTGGAGAACTAGACTTAAGAGTCACAGGGTGTCACTCTGCCAGATCTGGTCAGAGCAAGCCACAAGGACAGCCTGGAGTCAGGGGTTACAAGTAGATGATGCAGTTTTATTGAGCAGGACCACAAACAGGCATAGCAGACATTGTAGCCATTCTTTCATGTTGTGACTGCTACAATCCTTCCGAGAGTAGTGCTGGATACTTCTTTCTCAGTGTAACTCCTGGGCTAGGGATAAAATAACGGCATGAGGCATTATTCTTACATTAGCAGGTATGGAAATGGGGCCTTGGGAAGTTAAATGGTATTTGCTCACATTTTATCTAGTTAGTTGCCAAATCCTATATATTATGGCCAGTTGAGCCCTGTACCACTACTTCTTAACCTCATCATTAAGTAACTCAGGAGAGAGAAGTGAGAAGTGAAAGTCTGTCATTAAAAAAGTTTCAAAAAATCCAACACCTTAAAATTTTGCATAAATTTTGAAATCAATGATATATTCTGTTCTTATCAACAACAACAACAAAAAACCTAGGTTTTGCTAGCCAAATTAAAACTTATGCCTCAAATCTTTTAAGAAAGCAAATTCTCCTAGATTCAAAATATTAGATAACCAAGAAGAGGCTTGAGGATTTGGTACAGCTTCCAGATTGCTGCTGCTGAATAGGTTAGCCTCAAAACTGCAAAGACCTAGAGCAGCTCTGGGCACCGGAGAAGCAGGATTTAGGGACACCCAGGACCCTGAGGTGCTAACCTTCCGGTAGTTTTCGGCCCCTTGGCCCTCTGACAGTGTGTCTCAGTCCCAGGCTGGGCTCCACAGGCATGATGGTAATACACTCACTGCGATGATGCTAGCCAGCAGGAGAGTTGCCCTTGGAAGACATGTAGGGCAAGTAAACCAACAGGCAGCCAGTTATCCTAACAGTAGACCGACCATCGGGAGTCCATCGCTTTGTCCATTGTCTACCTCATTTGTTATCTGCAGCACCGAATGCTCCCTGATTGACTCTTTCCCCAAGTCCACATATCTCCAAAGGTGTTTTGGTTTTTTTTTTTTTTTTGAGGAGTTGTCATATTTTCAATATAATACTTGTATTTTTTGATAATTGCATACATGCGTGCGCAATGTATTTTGATGATTCTTACTCCCTTACTCTCCCTCTAATGACCCACATCAGCACCATTCTCCAGAGCCCTCCCAACTTCCTGTCCTGTTTTATACGTTAATAGCCCACCAATCCTTGGTTGAGGGACATCTAGGTTGTTTCCCAGATTCTGGCTATTAAGAATAAAGCAGCTTTGAATATAGCTGAGCAAATGTCCTTATGGTAGGATGGAGCATCCTTTGGGTATATGCCCAAGAATGGTATAGTTGGGTCTTGAGGTAGATTGATTCTCAGTTTTCTGAGAAATCTTCATTCTGATTTCCAAAGTGGTTATACAGATTTGCACTCCCACCAGAAAGGGAGGGAGTGCCCCCCCTCCACACTCTTGCCAGCAGGAACTGTCACTTGTGTTATTGATCTTAGATATTCTGACAGGTTTTGATTTGCATTTACCTGATGACTAGGGGCTTTGAATATTTAAGTACTTGTTGGCTATTGACAATCTTTTGTTGAGAATTCTCTATTTATGTCTGGAACCCCTCTATGTGAAGATCTTTTCCCATTCTATGGGCTGCTGTTTTGTCTTGTTGATGCTGTCCTTTCTTTGCCTTACAGAAGCTTTTCTGTTTCCTGAGGTACCATTTATTAATTGTTGATCTTAGTGCTTGCACTACTGGTGTTCTGGTCAAGAAATTTTATCCTGTTCCAACATGTTCAAGGCAATTTCCCACTTTCTCTTCTTTTAGGTTAGGGTATCTGGTTTTATTTTGAGGTCTTTGATCCACTTGGACTTACTAGTGTAGGTTGATAGATATGGCTGTATTTGCATTCTTCTACATTTCTGACATCCAATTAGACAAACACTATTTGATGCCAGGGAAATCTGAAAGAAGAAAGGGAGGAAAGATTCTAGGAGCCAGAGGGTATTGAGAGGACCACAAAAACACAACCCACAGAATCAACTAAGCAAGACTCACAGATACTGATTCGACAGTCACAAACTCCGTACTGGTCTGAATATACCTTGTGGTTGTGTAGTTGGTGTTTGTGGGGGATCCCTAACAGTGGAGTGGGGGCCCCCTGCTTCCGTTGCTTATGCTTGAGACTCTTTTCCTCCTAATAGGTCACCTGGTCTGATTGTAATTTGTTATGCTGTGTTTGTTTGTTTGTTTGTTTGTTTGTTTGAAGGGAAACGGACCTAGGGGATGAGGAGCTGGGAGAGCCCTGGGAGGAGGAGAGGTAGGGAAACTGTGGTAGGGTGTAATGTATGTAAAGAATAAAAATATATACATCTTTAAAAGCAAAAGATGAAAACAATAGCCCACCAAGTCCATATAGTTCTGGGTGTGAGGCCATCCATTGGAGTGTGGTCAAACTTCCAGGAAACACACCCTGAAAAGAAATGCGTTTTCCCTTTCCTCGAAGCCATGAATTAAAGGTGGGGGTGGGGATCCCCTTCCCCATCCATATTTTCCCACCTGGTCTTATCTCCAGTTTGAGAAGTGTTACCACTATGTATCAGTTTATCTCTGCAAACCATTTCAGTGGTAAAACCAGCTTTCCTAAGTCTTCCATTTCCCCGGTTTCCCTTACTTTTAAGTGTTGCCAAGGTTTTATTGTGGTTTAAGGTTTTTCCTTGTTGGGTGTTGAACTCCAGGCTTTGTACTTCCTAAGAAGAGGTCAAGACTCATTAAATAAACAATTCTATTAGTTAAATAAAGTTCAATAAAAAATAACTGTCCTGCAGTCATTTTCTGTTGTAGAGTCTACCTCCTTTCATTGCAACATTGCTAATGTTTTAGACATTTTCCTCTATAGGCCATAAGCTGAAGGAGCCCCCTGCAGTTATATATAGTTCTTGCAAATGTAATTGAAACCACATTTCACATACAACACACATTCAGTATGATTTTACTCACACCATTTTCATGCATGTGTGTCTGTGTTTCTTAATCTTAAGCCAGGGAACAGGCCCTGTTTTCTGATGATATGGTAGAAAGGGCAGCAGTTTTGCTGTGCACATCAGACTTCTGGGGATGGTTATCACCTTGATTTCCTCTGCGTAGCAAAGGTGCTTTTAGACCTGGCTGACAACTGTTGGGGCTGCTTTTCTGGATTCTTAAGACTTTGAGATGAATTGGAAGTGGGTAGACTAATATTTGGCCTTCTTCATACAAGGTCTCCTGTCTGACTGGGGGACACTGGTTGTGTATCTTAGTCCATTTGGGCTGTTATAACAAAGTGTATTGAACTAAGTTTGTAAACAAAAATTTTTTTTTTTCATAAATCTGCAGCCTGGGGAATCCAAGACCAAGAGGTCAACATAGCAAAGGCTGGATTAGGGAAGGTGTCCTGTTTCAAGATGATAACCTGTGTTTCAGGCTTATGCTGTGAAAGTGGGGAACAAGCTCCCTTGCATTGACTCTTTAAGAGCTCTTGCATCACCCATGAGGGTTCAACCCTCCTGAGCTTTCCAAATGTCACACCTCCTAACAGCAGCTTCCAACAACAGTTCCTGGGAGTTCAGCAAATGACTTTGGGGCTGTCTGAGATGATGGTGTCTACCAGTCACTGTGGGAATTGGTGGCAGCTTCATTTTTTTACTCAGTGGCCCAGTGTCCTTTTCCACCCTCCCTCCCTTCTCATAGCCATCTGAGAAAGTTATTTTCCTGTCTCTGGCCGTGATTATTAGCTGGTTTTGAAGTACCTCTTGGAGCCCTTGAGTCTGGAGTGTTTTTACATGCTCCCTGTGTAATTACTACCTTGTGGTGTAGTCGCATGTCCTCTCAGGCCCTGCGCTCCTCTTTTGAATGGCCCTCACTGTTTTCCAGCCTTCAGGTCTGTACCACAGGAGGCTTTGAGAGGCACGCTTGACACTTGTTTAACTAGGGTTTTCAGATAGTTTTCTGTGACCAGTAGGGTTGAGTATTTGACTTTTTTGTCCTATCACTTCTAAAGTTCATTGCAATCTTAACTATAAACTCATCTGTGAAAGTAGTATATAGGGTTCTTGTTGCATTAGGTCTTTGAATTAGAGGCAGCTCAGGATGAAAAACGTCTTATTTTAGCACTTAATGCTGGTTTTTGAAACTGTCTTTTCCTAATTTGTCTCAGTTACAGGTTTTTTACAAAGCCTGAAAAAAAAATCTGTCTCCCCCCCCCCCGCCCCCCCCCATTGCCTCATGGTTTTTAAAGATGTTTTGAAATTGTTGAATCCTTGAATTTAATTCTGAGAAGAATGTTGGCTGAGTTCTATAATGGACAGTCCACTTCCTTTCTCCCGTGTTCACTAGTGTTTTTCTGTTTGGGCAGATTTCATATGCCGGTTTACTGCTCTTCCTGAATAGCTCTGTGGTTCCACTAACAGGTGATATTCAAGGCTTTATTCTCTGTGCCTTCAGCTCCTACTCTGTGGCTTGTTATAGTCCTAGTGTTAGAACTATAAATCATTTGCAGATCGAAGTTAGAAGAGACCACTTGCCATTACATTATCACAGTTTAAAGGAATCACTTGCTTGAATTTAGTAGCTTCCTGAAGCTAGTAAAGGTATTTATAGAAGCCGCGATTCCCTGTTAACACATTTCAACACTTTAAGATATTGAATGGCATATGTTCAGCTATAGATGATGAGAAAGCCCAGTGTTTGGTAGTAATGCTCTAGTACTATACATAACGTATAGAATTGGAAACAAGTGGTCATAGTGCACAGCAGTCGTGATCTGGAAGATGGCAGGACTCTTACTGGGCCTCTTCCTTCAGCTAACCACTAGCAACAAGTAGCTTTCTTTCCTATTAGAAAAGCATCAAAGGTCAATCAGCTGAAGGCTGGAGAGGTTTTATTGGCTAGCATTTGTAGGAGAGCCCCCCCCAGTCTGTTTTATCGCTAATCTCTTGGCCACTTAATTGCATATGCCCTGCCATTATGCTTCTCTTTCAGAGTAAAGCAGCTGCAGTCTTGTTCTTTGTTTTAGTAGTGCTTCAAGCCTTAAAAATAGGGAACTTTGCCTTTAGAGAGTCTTAATTATCTCAGTTAGGGTTGTAATATAAGCCAGTTAACACATGTTACATGCAATGTAGCATTATTGCTTTTTACATTTTGAGCGGTCTCTGAATTAAACATCAAAGTCCATAAAATGATTATACCTTTGAAAAAATGGTAAAATAGGGGCTTGAGAGATGGCTCAAGTTCATTTTGCAGCACCCAGAGGACCCTGGCACTGACATGACAGCTCACAACTATCTGTAACTGTCCCAGAGGATCTGATGCTCTTTTCTAGTTCCCTTGGGCACCAGGCATGCACATGGTACACAGACATACATGTAGGTAAAACAGTCATACACCTAAAATGAACAAATAAAAAAACCTTAAAAATGATAAAATATTCAACAGCTAAATGAGCAATTTGCAGTTTTCATTTTTGTAAGAATTGTTTAAGTTTAGGTCTTATGGAAAACCTCAGTGCTCACAGAAGTTTTTATATAATATTTTTTCCCCGATTACAAAGATTGTGTTTATAGAAACTCAAAGTTTCATAGACACACAGAAAGCAGCAGAAGTAACTCATACTACTATTGCTCAGATAAGGCATTATTATTAATATTTGATATGTATCTCCTCACCTGCTTGTTTACCAATACAGTTAACATTTAAAAGGATTGCTTAGAGTTAAGGCTTATAAAAGTGGGCGATATAGGGATGATGTTGTTTAATTCATTCTGCTGCTGCCCAGACTGCCTCCCAGGCCTTGCCTCTAGGTCTGTGAGAGGGGCTTGCCCTCTAGGAATGGAAAGGGAAGGCACTTTTAGCTCACATGTAATGTACTGGAACATTTTTCCTATACACTGAAGGCTATCTGCCTGCATCACAGTGCTAGCAACTCAGCCAGCTCTGAACGACTTACAGGGTGCAGAGGGAGATAAGAATCCACCCCTTCTGTTCTTATCAGCCCATGGAAGAATTACTTCTTGAATTCTTAATATTCACAAATACAGTGACTGCCAGGTTTCTTGTGCCACATTACAGCAAAGTAAAGTGTGGAGAGAGAGTCCCAGGTAATTTCAGTTAATATGTACCTTCAAATCCTGTTGGCTTACTTAGAGGAAAAACTGAGAAGGAGCTCATAGCAGGCTTCTGTGTAAGTATGTACCTGCCCTCGCTTTTGCAGAAGCAGAGTTGCAATCTGCTCAGAACTGCTGAAGAGGCTGGCAGAGTTAGGCTCAGGAGGGTTTCTCAGCCTGGTCATCCATCCTTTGCTTTGGTGCTGGAGAATTTGTGGCACATTGAAAGTGAACAAGAAGGAAGGGTAGTGAGAGCTGGCTGGCTCTCAAGGAAGTTTGCCCTCCTGCCTGCACTGACTGGTAGAAAGAGGCTTCTCAGGTCTAAGAGACTCACAAAGGGAAGTGGCACTTAGATTAAACTCCCCGGACAGTGATACAACTCTTGGGAGCTGTAGCCATAGAGTAGGGTCTTCATACAGGAGCTATAGTACTGGGGAGTCTGCCTGTGCTAGAAGATGGCAGCACAGAAGGAGGGAGCAGAAAGGCACACTCTTCTCTGGCCCCTTTTGCCTTTTTTTTGATCTCCTTCTACTTCATGTTGGCCAGGCCCTCCTGTAGCTTGACAGCAAGTAACCCAGGGGTAGACTCTGGAAGTCAGCTTATTGCAGTGCAGAGGAGGTCCACAGTGCTGGAGACTGCGCTGGGGTCAGTCATTGTTTTCATCAGTTTACCTCATTATCTTCCTTGAGGAAGATGGGTAAACATGCAAAGAAACCTAGAGTATGTGACCTGTTGAGTAGGACTCAATTCCATTCTTGAATATAAATAGTCCAAACTGCTTTTTAAAGACAATTATTACAGTTTACATTTCATATGTGTGTGTGCACGCATGAGTTCTTTTGCAGTATGTCACAGTACACATACAGAAGTCAGGGAACAACTTCCGGTGTTGGGTCTTTCACCTTTCTGGCCCTAGGGTCTGAATTCACAGGGTTCCTCTCAGCAGCAGGTGCCTTTGCCTGCTGAGTTGTCCCAGGCCCTACTTGCCAGCATTCTTACCAGCATAATTAGCCAGCAAACAAATTCAAATACTTCTCAGGAGAGTCTGTTTGGGTGCATTTTGTTCTTGCTAGAGTTAAACAAATGATTTTCAAATATTCATATTGGATAGAAATGGTGCATGCACAAAGGCAGAGGGATCTCTGTGAGTTGAAAGCCCAACCTGGTATGTAGTGAGTTTTAGGCCAGCCAGGGCTGTAACATAGTAAGGTGCTGTGTCCAAAATAAACAAATAAAATAATGTCCACTGTGTATGAAATTTATCTTAAAATATAAAATTTAGAATTTTAGTGACACATTGATGAAGTTGTTTTGCTGTTGTTAAGGTTAAGGTGTTGTGATGGTTATACCTGGTTGTCAACTCACTACATTTGGTGTTTTTTGTTTTGTTTTTTCTAGACTGGGTTTCTCTGTGTAGCCCTGGCTGTCCTGGAACTCACTCTGTAGATCAGGCTGGCCTTGAACTCAGAAATCCTCCTGCCTCTGCCTCCCAAGTTCTGGGATTACAGGCATGCACCACCACGCCTGGCTACTCACTACATTTGGAATGAACTATAATCTAGAAATGGAGGGCACACCTGTGGTCCAGATCTTGGGGCTAGAAGACACAGGCTTCTGACCAGATCTTGACTTGGGATGACACATGGTTTTGCATATCTTGAGGCATAGTGGCTATGAAAAGCTTATGCACAGGCAAGGTAGAACACACCTTTAATACTAGGAGACTGAGCAAGCAGATCTCTGAGTTCAAGGCCAGCCTGGGACAGAGCAAGTTCCAAATCCATGTATGGTGGTACACACCTATAATCTAGGCCACATCTTCTGCTGGAGGCCTACATAAGGACAGTGGAAGAAGAAAGACTCATTCTTTTTCACCTGCTTGCACTTACTTGCTAGCACATTTGTTGGAACCTACTTCTTCAAGATTCCAGTTTATATAGAAGACCAGCTGAACAACTAACCTCGTGGGACTGAGCAAGTACCAGATTCTTGGACTTCCCATTCACAGCCGCCCATCCTTGGGTTAGTTGGACTGCAGACTGTAAATTATTACAATAAGTTCCCTTAATACATTGAGACATTCCCCAAGTTCTGTGACTCTAGAGATCCCTGACTAATACAGATGTAAAAGTAGGACCTAGAAATCCTTGCATATTATCCCTTTATTTATTTGAAGTAGAATATATTTGTAAGATGCTTATTTAGAAATATAGTAACATATTTTTAGGTTTTTTTGGGGGGGGGTTGGATTTTTTTTTTTTTTTTTTTGAGACAGGGTTTCTCTGTATAGCCCTGGCCGTCCTGAAACTCACTCTGTAGACCAGGCTGTCCTCGAACTCAGAAATCCCGCCTGCCTCTGCCTCCCAGAGTGCTGGGATTATAGGCGTGCACCACCACCGCCTGGCTATTTTTAGGTTATTAAAAGAAAGTGTTTTTGTGTAAATCTTGATGAACACTGGACTCTAAGAGATGGAAAGGCAAAGTATTTTCTCTGATCTCCAGAGATTGAAGGTCAGTGATAAGGTCCTTGCCCAGCTGTGAGGGAGATAATTTCTTGAGCAAAGCATCAGCTGGGCTTAGATAGAAGGAAAACTGCTTTAGCTTTGTCTTGGAAAGGACGCTCTAAGACAGAAGCCTTGAGTTGCTGTACTCCAGAATGGAAATGAGATGCCCCTGCTGGTACTGCCGGCAGGCAGCGGGGTCCAACCCCTCTGGCTCTTCCGCTGTGGGCGGCGGTTCTTGTGCTGTCTTCTCACCGTACAGGGTAGACAGCATCCAGAGCCTTCTTCACCCGAGGTTGATGTTTCTGGCCTCTGCTTGCATCTCTATTTCATCATGTGTTGCTCTTGCCCTTTAGTTCTTTTTTTTTTTTTTTTTTTTTTTTTTTTTTTTTTTTTTATTTTCGAGACAGGGTTTCTCTGTGTAGGCCAGGGGTTCCTGGAACTCACTCTGTAGACCAGGCTGGTCTCAAACTCAGAAATTTGCCTGCCTCTGCTTCCCAGGTGCAGGGATTACAGGAGTGCACCACCATCTGCATTACCCGGCTGCCATCTAAGTCTTTTCCTCTGAGGGTTCCTTTGCCTTGTGTGCTCGTTGCCTCAAAGCTCCCTAGCAAGGCTTCTGTTTGTGGTCCCATGTTAAATGCCATCTCTTCGTACAAGCCTCTTTGGCCTTCCAAACAGAAGCTAGTGATGACAAGCTCTTGAACTCAGGTGTCTTCAGGCAGTCTGTGTGTATCCTTTTGAAGCCCATTTTCATAGTATTTAAAGGTTTTTGTGTCTGTCTTCCTGCTAGAGTGTAAACAGCAGCAGAGCAGGGTTGCTGTGCCTGCCCTCTGCCTCCTCAGTGTGACCATTTGCTTGGTGGGGAACTGCAAAAGGAGGACTGCCTCTCAGACGCTTAGCTTTATGGAGTCTCAGTCTTTATCCTGCAGGGTGGGGATACTGGTGGTACTGGCTGTCTCTAACGGACTGCTTCGTGCCAGACACTGCTTTACTTGCATTATCTATCTAACCAATTAAACTTGAAGGGACATGGCTTGAAGTCACATAGGTAATCCCAGAACCAGATAGTTCTTAGCCAAGCCTTTTTTATTGCCTCAGGGGTAAAATCTAAAGGAGAAAGTCTTTAAAATCTTACTTTATTATTTTATGTGTATAGGTGTTTTGGCTGCATGAAGGTCTGTGTACCACTTGCCTGCTTGGTACTTTCAGAGGTCAGAAGAGGGTGTTCGGTCCCCTGGAACGGCCATGAGCCATCACGCTGGTGTTAACTGAACCTGTGCTAAGAATGTTAGTGCTGGCTAGTGAGCAGGCCGTGGCGTCTAAACCTGGTTCAGGGAATCAGAGTATGTTACTGGCTTCCTTGTATGAAAGACTGGGCGTGCCACAGATCTTTGGGGAAGTCAGCTGTGTCTGTGTAACCCATAGTGCAGGCGTTCATCATAAACAGTATTCCACAGGACTGAACTTGACACACTAGGGGCTAGAAGTCAGAATCCTGCAGGCTGGGCCAGGGAGTAGATCCTTCCCCTAAACACTGGTGTGACATCCTGATAGCTTTTTTTTCTGCTGAAAACAAAAAGTAAGTTTCAAGTTGGAGTACCTTTCAGGCCCTCAGATATAGTCCTGTGGCTTCCGTCACAGGCGGATTTGCTTCAGTCTGCTTTGGCATGCAGTGAAAGGCCTCTGCCCTGGAGATGAGCCGTCAGCTGTGTGTGGCCAGTCTGTTCATCTTGCTGTCTGTGGAGTGGTTTGCTGGCCTGGCGCTCAGCATCCGTGGACGTACGTTACTGATTCATCTTTCTTGCTTTTCACCTGGAAATATTTACCTTTGAGCTTGTGCGCGACATGCCTGATAGCTCTGGTGGGATCAGCTTTCGGGCAGTGTTCAGTGCGTCTGTCCATTCTGGCTCACGGCACCTAAATTAATATGCATTGTCCATCAGAGACAGCTTGACTGAGGCTTAGGAAATGACAACGTTTTTAAAGGTCATGGTTTTAGGCTATACAAAGATAGTAAAATTGGCAATGAAAAAATGTTCGAGATGCCTTAGTGGGGCAAGACTAGTGTTGCCTGGGTATGAAATGGACAATAAGAAGCTACTCTTGTGCTGGGCGGTGGTGGCGCATGCCTTTAAACCCAGCACTTGGGAGGCAGAGGCAGGCGGATTTCTGAGTTTGAGTTTGAGGCCAGCCTGGTCTACAGAGCGAGTTCCAGGACAGCCAGGACTACACAGAGAAACCCTGTCTTGAAAAAACAAAACAAAACAAAACAAAAAACCAAAAAAACAACAACAAAAAACCAACCAACGAACCAAACAAACAAACAAAAAACCCACCCCCCCTCAAAAAAAAAAAAAACCCAAGAAGCTACTCTTATACTAAAGAGCCTATATATTCTACCTGAAAAGTATGGTTTGCTGGATCTGTTCTGCAGATAAGAAAGTCGTGAACTTTCCTAAGATGTTATCAGGCAGCTAGAGACCTGACTCAAACCAGTATGCTTCTCTCAATCATTAGGGGCCAACAGCCTTGTTAATGGCCTGCCTTGCCCTCCACTCACTGAGCAGCTCTGCTGGGAGCTGCTTTCTAGCTGTTAGATTAGTGGGAGGCCTGAGCTGTAATGTGTCAGGACATAGTAGACGCTCAGTAAGTGTTTGTTGGTCATTCACTGTAGTCTGGTTAGGTAAGACAAGGCAGAAGAAAGTGGGAAGTCTGACTCTAGCCCATTTTTTGTTTCAGGAATTTGAAGTCTGGGAATAGACCATTTACCACAGACAAATGGCTGTAGTCTGAGGTGAGGAGTTTCCCACTGTGTATTTCATGGGAGAATTGCCAATCTACGCAATTTACTCATCTCTAGAAATCTCTATCTTACCCCATGTGGCCCCAGTGTCTAAATATCTCCAGAATCTGACCTTGGATTTGATTAGTTTATTTTCAATAAAGAAAAACTAATGACATTAAAATGTACAAACATCTTGCTACTATATGGTTTCTGAAAATGGGATATATATCCTCTGTAAAAACATGTAGTACTCTTAACTGCTAAGCCATCGGTCTAACAACTGCCTTTTGTTTAAGATTTATTTTTATATATTTTAATTAAACATGTTGTATCACTTTCTGCTTTCTTGTACACTCTCTCTAGCCCTTCCTAAATTCTACCCAGCCAATTTCTTTCTTGCTACATATGTGTAAATAAGTCTGCTCAAATATGTTAATATAATTTTCTGCCTCCATTTATTTCTGTTGGTTGTGTTTATATGAATTCACAGAACACGTCGTATTTTGGGATAACTATACAGGGAATACATCCTTGGCTGAGGCTACTTCTCCCACTTGCAAGAGAGCTCCACTCTTTAATGAAGAACAAGGTGTTGGGACACGAATGTCCTTGTACTCACAGGTCACCAGGGAAACCACAAATCTTAAATATACAGAGGCCAGTGAAGAAAATAGAATACCTGCATTCAAAATATATATATATGCAAACCTCAGTAGGAAACTACATGTATATTTCAAAATTATATCTGGATAATAGTTGTGTTTTTCTTTAGCTCAAGTCATTGGATGTATCAACACAGAAGAAATATCATTTAATAGTATAGGAAGGAGTTCCTCTAGCTCCAGCAACAAACAAGTAGCATTTAAAGAGAGACTTCTCATAACAATAGGAGCAAAAAAAAAAAAAAGACAGGAAGAGTTTAATTGTAGCCTTTCAAGTCATTTGAGACCTGAAAGGGATCCAGTCAGATGATAGTCTGGTTACCAGCATCTATTTCATGATTTATTATAGAATGCTGCAGAGTAAAGATACTCAGAAGGCAGTTGTGATTATTTACTATGGAAGTGGTTTGTGTAGGATTTTTAATCCCCCTCTGGTGGTGCGTGACTCATACAGAATCATTTAAGTACCAGGTATTAAAAGTCTGCTAAAATTTAATGCTCAGATATTCATTTCTCTTGTATAATGTGCACACACATGTGACGTGTATATGCCAATGGGAGGGGAATTTATGGGAGTTGGACCTTTCTATATGTGAGTCCCTGTGATTGAACTCAGATCTTTATGTTTGGCAAAAAAGCACGAACCAGCTGAGCCAGCTACCTGAAAGCAAACTTTGGTTTCTAATGCCACTTTCCACTAAAGTATGCTAGACATGACTAGATTCGAGAATGGAGAAGACAGGAGATAATCTCCCTTTGAGAGCCAGAACTCCAGAGTGCTGACCACGTTGGGTGTACATCCATTGCCTCCACACTCCATCACAGTCACTCATAGGATGTGTGGCAAGGGCAGACAGCCGACTGAAAGCTTCCAGAGGAGAAAGCTGGAGATGGCCAGTTCTTTGTGCATTTTGTGGTGCTAGAGAGTTGAAGTCTCGGTTCTGCTCATGTCTTGCAAGCGTTCTACCACCGAGCCACAGTTTCCGTGTAAGCTAGAACTAGGTGAGCAACTAAAAAGACATGCTATTTGAATATAACCTAAAAATGTAATACAAATGTCAATAAATATACCTTATAGTTATCAAATAGAGCAATATAAACACAAATATATATACAATAGAAATTTAATAAAGTAAGGCAAACATTAGTGAGTATATATTGATTAAAAAATAGATAAAGAGGGCTGGAAAGATGGCTCTGGCTCAGTGGTTAAAAGCACCAAATACTTTTCCACCTGTCCTGAGTTCAATTCCCAGAAACCACATGATGACTCACTGCCATCTGTAATGAGATCTGATACCCTCTTCTGGTGTGTCTGAAGACAGCTACAGTGTACTCACATAAAATAAATGAAGAAATGGAAAAGAACTGACAAATCTTTCTCTTTTAAAACAGAATATAACAGGTGGCGGTGCTCAGCTTTAATCCCGGCACTCAGGAGGCAGAAACATGTGGATTTGAGTTTGAGGCCTGCATGATCTACAGAGCCAGGTCCAGGACAACCAGGGCTACACAGAGAAACCAAAATAGGTAGGTGGGTGGGTAGATAGATAGATAGATAGATAGAATGGACTGTGTTTTACTAATCATTTGACAACTGTATGTATGTAAATATCGTATTTATCACCCACCCTCCACCTCAGGGCCCTCCACACTGTGTGGCTTTTGTTCTGGAGCTCAGGGAGTCTAATCAGTGCTGTCTGTTGGAATGCTGGCCACTCTCGTTAGCTTGTGGCAGGCGCCATGGTTGTAGTGATTTCCTGATTACAGTGGCCACTGCACGTCTAGGTGTCTCGCCGTGTTTTGCTTTATTTATTCTCTGGCTCTTAACATTCTTTCAATCCCCCCCTGCTGTTCCCTTAACCTGGGGTGGAAATTTCAGGGCTAAGAACTCATCATTCCTAGCACTGTCTCTGGTTCTGGGCAGCTGAGGTGGAGGGTGGATGTTAAAATACACTATTTACATACATATAATTGTCAAATGATTAGCAAAACATAGCCCATTTTATCTATCTATCTATCTATCTACCCACTTACCTACCTATTTTGGTTTCTCTTTGTAGCCCTGGTTATCCTGGACCTCACCCTGTAGATCATTAGTTGCTAACAACTGTAGAAAGAAGCATCTCTGGCCATTGCTGAGAGCAATGCTAATCTGTGTGTGTAAATGTAAACTTTTAGAAGGTAGCTTGACCATATGTCCATTTAACAGGACAACAGTAGTAGGTTCCCCTAAGGCCAGTGATGTCCCTAACCATGAGCTTTTTAATCAGGTTTACAATAACAAGCATGGGCTCCCTCCTGTGGAAGAGCCCTCTAATCCAAAAGTGGTCTGTTGCCCATTTAATCCCTGTTGCACCAATGGCGTACTTTGCCTGTGATGTTGGTATTGTAGCATGCAGGATTTATGTCTATGAAAGAGCAGCGCTGGTTTCTTACCCAGCAGCCTGGATAGCATGTTTCAGCACCATGAAGGCTCTCCAGAGGGGTCTGGGGAGAGTGTCTTCAAGTCCATTTGATTGTGATTTCTTTCTGTCCTGGCAGTAAAGTTACAGGGTCTCCAGTAATGGTGTCTTACTGTCTGGTTCTGGTGGAAGCCAAGAGCACTGGCAGCGGCTTGTGTTGTCTTGGGGCTTTCTTGATTAATAACCAGAGCGAGGCATCCCACTCCTGGCATTAAGATTTTCATGCAATAACCCATGCTTTCTGGAGGATCATTGTCCACTTATTTGGGGTGCCTGTGTCCTAACTCCTTTTTAAGATTATATTTTTCAAATAGCATACAAAATAGTGGTTAATTGTGATTAACCCTCCCCACTCCTTCCTCTTCTCTGTCCTCGCCCTCATGCCTGCCTAAACCTCCCAACATCCTCCCTAGATTCATACCACCTCACCCTTCAAGACCTCCCCTGCTCATCATGGATCCGTTATGGCTTTCTCAACTCTACAGATACTGCAAATTGGACATAGAAATCTATAAATCTAAACTACAAGAAATGTATAAATCCATATTGGGAAAGGGTGTGCTGAACAAATTTTTCATGTAAAAGAATACCAAGAGTTTCAAATGATTTATTCAAATACTGTATTCTTGAGGAAGGAGATATAACTACCCACCCCTTAAGTGTTATCTGTACAGAGTGACTTCCTCCAAAGGAGTTTTATATGGAAATGGGGGAAACAGTTTTTATATTATCCTAAGCAGTGATTTCTTAGACTATGACTTCAAATGTGCCCTGAAATAAAAGCAAAAATAGCTTAGTCTGGTAGCACATGCCTTTACTGCCAGCACTTGGGAGGCTAAAGCAGGCCGATCTCTGTGAGTTTGAGGCCAGCCTGGTCTACAGAGCAAGTTCCTGAACAGCCAAGGCTACACAGAGTAACCTTGTCTCCAGAAACAGAAACCAGACAACCAAATAAACAAGAGGACTACTGTGCTCTATAGTGATCTTACTCTGAGTGTATGGCCAAAGAGAACCATGAAAAAACATGGAGAATCCGCACCCATATGCTCGCCGAAACAGTGCTCACAACAGGGACATTCTGGAATCAACTTAACTATCCATCCTTGCATGAGTGGGTAAGAGAATATGGGGTGTGTGTACAACAGAATACTAATCTACCTTTAAAGGGACTCCTTCCTGTTCCAACAACGTGGATGAACCTGGAGAATAAGATAGTAGTGGAATAGTTGAAGCACAGAAAGACAGATACTATCTAACTTCATTTCGTGTTGTATATAAGGAACCTGAACATACAGGAACAGCACCATGGTCGTCAGGTTCTGAGACGGCATAGGGCAGCAAGCGTGTCAGGAGTTCCGCTCTGACAGGTTTCAGCTCTGATGAACGTGATGCATTCAGGGGTCTGTGGCTATAAGGTGCAGTGACCGCAGTTAGGAACATGTATGTGAAAGTCACTAGGGAGGATCTTCAGTGCTCTCACCACAAAAACGAAGATGAACAGGGAGGGGGTGGGCATGTTCCTTGGAAACACTTTAATCATAGCAAAGGCACAGGAATTGTAGCATGACCACACAGGAAGTGTATACAATTTCTATTTGCTACACAGACCTTAAAAATAAATATTTTTGGAAGAAAATAAATAAAACAAAATAAAACCTGTTGGTATTACTTCATTAGCTGAGACAAATGTACCAAATTTATTTAATAACTTAGGGGAGTGGGCAATGAGATGGCTCAGCATAAGAGCCTGAAGACCTGGGTTCAGTCTCTCACCAACATGGTAGAAGGAGATAACTCACTCTCTCAAATTGTTCTTTAACTTCGACAAGTGGCCCTGATGCCAGCCCTCAATAAACAAACAAACAACAAAACAAACAACAAAATAATATTAGAAATTTAGAAAAGAAGTTACCAGGAGAACCTGGCTGTGAGGTTTTGAGAACATGCTATATATAGTCTTTGTTACATTTTTGTTTGTAAATTAAGTTTAAAGAAAAGATTATGTCCAGGATAAGAGTTGATAATTCAAGTTTAATTTCACCATGCTGAGAGCCTGAAGGAAGGAAAATAGCACTTTGGATTCTCCACTGATGCTCATGGAGAGCCGGGCAGTTCTTCCTTAGCTGTTGTGTTATAAAATTGTAGCACTGAGTTTGCAGAACCCAAGAAGCAGCATCCCCAAATGTCCTCCCTGGAATTTCCTACTGGCATGACTGCTCCCTTGCTTCTGCCCAGCAGCAGTCCCTTGAGTGGCATTTGCTGTCCTAGTTAATCAGAGGATAAGAGAAATGAAGAACTCTCCTCTTCCCCCTCCCACTGAGTCTCAATGGGCACAGGAAATGTAGGTCACATTGCATCACATAGCAAGGAGCGAACAGGAAGGTATTTAGGAAGTGCTGCTAGCCCTCTTTCCATTCGCTCTTCAGAAATGGGCCTTGAGCCTGGTTATGATGAGACACAGGAACCAGGGGCTTGTATTCATTTTGTCATCCTAGAGTGTTGTGCTTCCAACCGGGGATAAAACGATCTGAATATTTCTGCACTGAATTTGTTTAAATGGCACAAACCAGCTACAGGAAGTCTCTTTGTCTCTACATTTTTATTGTCAACATTGTAGAAAAATTTTATTGACTTAATCAGGTTTAAATTATTGAGGCTGCCTTCATGTCCACACAAAATCATCATTTGGTAATCATGTAAGTAATAATATATCTTGAAAATGACATATAATCATAGGCTCAGTGGCATCTTGAGTAACACAAAAAACCCACAAATATGTTCTTATTTTTAACCCATAAAGTATGCTGTTCATGGCTCTCAGCTTTAAATGGAAAAAGATCTTATGTAGTTTAAAATACAACAAAGCCTTTAAACATTGTTTAAATTATTTCTCACACAGTGTATGTATTGCTAGCTCCTTTGTGAGACACACACATTGGCTGACATAAATGTGTGTTACTGACATTGTCACTAACAGCAAATCTGAGAGCCAGAACAAGGCTACTGTTCTATTCTGTTTCTCCTTCCTCATTATCTCTATATCTCTCATGATAATCAATCCACTTAGGTTCCGAAAGTCAGATGATAAAATGTTTTAAAAGGCTTGTGCATTTTCTATCCACATCACAGTATCAAAACCTGGAAACTTATAGTAAGCGGCACTGTATGCACTTGTGTGATTCGGTCACTTGAGTATTTTCAAGTAGTCACTTCCCCAGACCAGATGCACAACCACCTGAACCCTGCAGATGTCCCCCTTTGCTGTCCCTTATGCTGGCCTGCACCTACTGCCTCCCAGCCCCCACCTTCTCACAGCCACCAACCTGGTTTTTCCAGCCTTATGATTTTGTCATTTTGATAGTGTTGAATAACAGTTAAAATTGACTTTTCTTTCTTCCTGAGAAATGAGCTATCATGCTTGGCTCTGAAATCACATATGAATAAAATTCCCAGTATTCTTTGCAACTCCCTGGCTGAGGCATAAAATACGAACTCATGCCTCAGAAGCACATATGTTAGTTAATAGACATAACATTCTTTAAATTTTCCCTCTATACATGAATATATGTATGTCTACATAAACATGTACATGTCCACATATGGTGCACGCCTTTAATCCCAGCACTGAGGAGGCAGAGGCAGGCAGATTTCTTTCTTTCTTTCTTTCTTTCTTTTTTTTTTTTTTTGTTTTGGTTTTTTGAGACAGGGTTTCTCTGTATGGCCCTGGCTGTCCTGGAACTCACTCTGTAGACCAGGGTGGCCTCGAACTCAGAAATCCGCCTGCCTCTGTCTCCCAAGTGCTGGGATTAAAGGCGTGCGCCACCACCGCCCAGGACAGCCAGGGCTACACAGAGAAACCCTGTCTTGAAAAAACAAACAAACAAACAAACAACAAACAAACAAACAAAACCCCCACATCCACGTAGACACGCATACATAAAATAAAGATAGTTAATAGCATACATTTATCCCCCTAGGCAGTGCCTTTACTGTAAGACTCTGGTAGTGACTGAATAAATCATTTATCTGATGTTGACCTTCATTTTCCTTGTATGTGTTCTTTGTAGGGTTATGGTGATTTAAAACAAGATTATGCATGTATTCTGTTCAGAGTAAGCATTCAGTCAAAGGCATTAATAACTTTGGCTTTTGAGAGAGATGTCTGCCAGATCCTTATTTAACTTCTTTCCTAAATGGTCTTGTAAGATTTGCAAAGAATGACCTGACTTGAGGATATCTATGAATTTTAGAATTTTTTTTTTTTTTTTTTTTGGATTTGGTTTTTTCGAGACAGGGTTTCTCTGTATAGCCCTGGCTGTCCTGGAACTCACTCTGTAGACCAGGCTGGTTTTGAACCGCCTGCCTCTGGCTCCCAGAGTGCTAGGATCACAGGCATGCGCCACCACTGCCCGCTGAATTTTAGAATTCTTTAACCTCAAATCAGTAACAGCAAAACAAAGGCATTCCTTTGGTAGGGTATTTATTGAGCCTGTAAGCCTCCCTTCTCTTCATTCAGCTTTGTGACTCTTTCCTTTCCTATCAAAACAAAATAAAAATACAGTATGGGGACAGGAATTTAGCTGTAGTTCTCACCCCTTTTCCTCAGCGTTCCTGGGTAGAAAGGTGTTTTTGTCCGGGGGAGATGCAACATAGGTCTACTCTCCCCAGATAGTGATGCCACAGCAGATCAAAGCACAGATACCACCAACCTACATGAGCCAGTACGTTCTAAGGGGGTCACTTACAGGAACAGAAATGACTCAAAGACAGCTGCGTCACCAAAATCCACCCCAGCACTGGTGACAGCTCACAGAAGCTCAGAACCTGGAGCAGGCTGTACATCCCCAGGCAGTTCTGCAGGCAGTTCAGCAGGTTGGAGAGTGTCCTTCAGGGATCTCAGTTGGTCTGACTCTCTTCTAGGCAGCACTGCTGGTTTCTGCTTCTTCCAGGCAGCTGGTCCGGTCCCAGTGTCTTTGCAGCTTGGCCTTTCTGAGAATGCCTTTCAGTGTTTATTGTTTACTTGGGCAGGGAGGAGCATACTGAATCTGGTCAATATTAGGGACTTCCGGAAGCTGTTTTGAGTGAATGTTTCAGTCTGGGAGGAAACTTAGTAAACAACTGACATCTGCAGGTGCAGTTGGCTAGGAAGGAGGGTCAGTGTTGGAGAAGCTGCTTTCTGCCATAGCTTAGCTTCATTCAGTTCCTTTATAAGGCAAGAACAGCCCCTGCTGGGCATCTAACACCTTTAGTGATCGAGCAACTGTTTGAGCTTACCCGCCATTGTAATCTAATTTAAAAAGAACTTGTTAAAACTCACCATGTCAGACCCTGGGCAAACAAAGATGAAATGTTATGGAGCCTGGATATGTGTGTGTGTGTGTGTGTGTGTGTGTGTGTTCTCTATGTTGGGTATTGAACCTTTGGTCTTGTACATGGGATACAAGTACCCTGTCCCTTTGCTTCAGTCCCAGCTGTGAGCAGGTGATGTTGGGTGTTAGCTGCATTCTCCTGCATCATCTCACTTAATTTCCTCTCAGAGAGCGATGCACTAACTCTTACCATGTTCATTTGCCATCCCTGTTAGTATGCGAGTGTTTCTTCATCCTGCAGGAGAATGTAGCTACAGTCAGCTACAACACATGCTATTGTTAGTGTCATATACTTCTGTAAATTGTAATTTTCTGACATGACAAAGAGATGCATGACAGGGATATTTATTGTAGGTTTAGTGCTCAAGAGTAATGGTAAAATAGTATAGTTTAGTCGGACTTGATAGGGAAAAAAAGCTTTGCTGACCTCTCTCAACTGAAGGAAAAAAGAGCCCAATTACGTCAGCGCTGCAGCTGAGAGGGGGGATTCTGGAGCGATGTGTGCCTGTGCTCCAGGAACTGAGCGCCTGTGCTCCAGGATCTGAGCGCCTGTGCTCCAGGATCTGAGCGCCTGTGCTCCAGGATCTGAGCGCCTGTGCTCCAGGAACTGAGCACCTGTGCTCCAGGATCTGAGCGCCTGTGCTCCAGGAACTGAGCGCCTGTGCTCCAGGATCTGAGCGCCTGTGCTCCAGGAACTGAGCGCCTGCGCAGAAGCTAAGGCGGGAGCTCAGGTGGAAAGCTGAGAGCAGCTGAGTTATGTGTGGCTGTGTAGAATCTGTAGAAAATGAGGCTTCTTTAAGAACGGCGATCAGTGTGTCTGTAGTCCCAGTACTGGAGAGGAAGAGGCAAGAGGGTCCTTTCAGCCCTGTCCCAAAGGGCCCGAGGTCCAAACAAACAAGTCACCTGAGGGTGGGACAGCATTAGAACAGACTACAGAGACCCAACTGTATGTCTGGAGCTAGGCCGGCGCTGCTGCCATCCTTGCGTGCGGATGAACTTGGCTTTCTCTACATGGGCTGTTTCTATGCTTGGCGCCTGGGGCAGTGAGTTTTCAGGGAGCAATCTTATGGCCTGTTATGTCTGCTTGGCCTTTACTTGGCTTTTGCAGAGGGGAATCTCTAGGTCATGCAAAGTGCATTGATACAGTTTTTCACTTTGATTTTCCAAGAAAAAATCCAGTTAGGGTGATAGTAAGGGCCACTGAAGTCAGAAGAAAAGAGGTTGGGCGCCGTGTTAGTCATCCTCACTGTGGTGACCTGCTGACGGCTGGACCTCCGCTCAGGTAAGACCTAATCCTGAATTGTGGATTATAGTTTTTTCATTTGAGACAGTATTCTTAGAAAAACAGTGTAGGCTCAAGAGGTTCGAATCATAGCTTCCTTTGGGGGACAGACTAAAGAGAAAATGGATGCAGCAGCCAAGTAAGTGGTTTGCAGAGTGTGTGCCCATTGCAAGACAGTCAGGTAACCTTTGGAGGGGAGCTTGCCTCTGTAGCCGGATTTTGGAATTTCCAAAATGAATTTTGTGTGAACCTTCCCTGTGTTTAAATGCTAGCAACAAATCTGTGTATTTTTCACCTCAAGATCAGCATGGGAAATTAAAAAAATCATTATCATCAACAGCAAAAACAAAACCAAAAAAACTTGTGTGTTGTGTGTTTGTAGGATCAAAGGGTGCAGAGAAAATATGAAGAATTAAGGGTCACAACTGACATGTCACAAAATACTTTGCTTGCTCTAAAGGCAGGCCCTCTGTGTTGGACGGAACACACCCCTGGAGTGTCTGTTTGAATGTACCGCACCAGTCAGTCTGAGAAATCTTCTTGTCTTTCAGTCTTTTCCTGTGTAGAACAGAGACTGGGGTGGGCTTTCAGGGTTTTGCTTTTTCCAGCTCAAACTTACAAAAGGGATCAGGTGGGTATCTGGCTGTCCTTGCTGCTGCTGCAGCCTGTGCAGCCTGCTTCTCCAGGGCATAGAGCACCTGCCTCACATTAACATTCTGGGCTTTGCTATGAGGGCAAGACGCTTTAAGAATCAGAAAGAAAGCTTGTTCTGTTAATATCTTAAACCAACACTGTCTTGCTATAGCTTACTAATTCTTCCTTTGCCAAGAGTTGTATAATTTTGACAGACTGTTTCATGTATGGAGAAGAGATCAGTATCTTGAAGGGGACATAATAGCAATGCCAGTCAGTTTTTCCCTGTGAAAGTCAATCTAACACTGCCTGTGGGTCTCTCTGTTTAATGTGAATTACGGTATATGTCCAAACCCTTGAGTGTCTTGTTGTTTGCTTTATATCATTCAGATCAAATCTGCCTTCTTGTTACTATAAAATCTGTTAGTTTGTTAGACAAAATTTTGTTGTTGTTGTTGCAATTACCAAAAATCAGTTGAGAAAAACCAAACCTGCTTGTAAGGAAGTAATTCTGTGTGGTACCGCTGAGTGCTGGGAACTGTAGAATGGAAGGACTTTGGGAACGATGCTATGGAAGGGAAAGCCAAGCCTATCCTTGCTATCCTAGGCAGAGACCGTTTCCCAGTTCCCACGGTCAGAGGCTTCTCGAGAAAATTCACTCTGACCACTATATTTCTTATTCTTCCATCTCCTTACTGGCCCTTCCTGTAGACTAGTGAATACACAGGCTATTCCAGCCTAAATTAAACTAAATAAAACTAAACTAAACTAAGCTAAACTTCTCCCAGGTCCTGGTTCCAAAGAGACTAGGTTGAGCGTCTTGATCTGAGGACTTGTGTTAGGTCTGGGCTGTGACAAGGACTTGAGCCTTATCTTACATGTGTGACTAGAGAGGAGGCTCCCTGGGGGGAGGTGGCACCTGTGTGGATTGAGAAACTGGAGCCTGCTTTTCTGAGGACTTTGGAAAAACAAAACAAAATAAAAGCAAGCTCAAGCACTGTCTTCTGGGTAGGTTCTCCTGTCCTACATCTACAAATCTTCATATAAAATAATCACTACAAGTTAAGTGCTTATTACATAAGGAGGTATTGAGTAAAGAAAGGTTTGACGGGTTTGGGCCTAAGAGTTTTGTGCCCTGGAAAGAGCACAAACCAACACCTAGGGACTGCATTCCAGTTCCTGGTTTACTGCTCTGCTGGGCAGTCTGAGTAAGCCATGAGGCCTTTGTCTGTCTGTCTTCCTCCAGTACATGGGTCACAGTGGTAGCACTTTGAACACACAGTTGTTGTGAGTCAGGTGAGAGGCCTTAAACAAGTGTATGTGTTTTCTAATAAAGATCCATGACGCTTTTTCTAAGCAGGGAAGTTACTATTTTAAAATGCGTATTTTAGTAAATACTACTACCATTTTTTCTGTAAAGATAGGTTTCCCGTAAAACACAAAGATATTGACTAATGAATAGTGAATTCTTTAAAAGTCAAGTTTATCTCAGAAAAGTTTACCACACCTAAGGGCCAGTGGCTCCTTGGATGCTTTGGAAAATAGCTGGAGTGTCATGCTGGAAAGTTGAGACATGGCCTTACCTGGTGACTTAGGTCAGATGAGGGCCGTGCACCAGCTCTAGTTTGTTCTGAAGTAGCCGCACGCAGAGAGAAGGGCCGCTCTATCCTAACGCCTCTGTAGACTGCGGCTGTTGAGGTACACATGGCCTTGCCTGGTGACTTAAGGTCAGGTGAGGGCCGTGCACCAGCTCTAGTTTGTTCTGAAGTAGCCGCATGCAGAGAGAAGGGCTGCTCTATCCTAACGCCTCTGTTGACTGCGTCTGTTGAGGTACTCTGAAGATAACTGTGAATAAAGATTTTTTGCATACCTGTAAAATGCTTACAAAGGAAAGAAAGCAACTGGCTTAAGACAGATGTTGAAGGAACTAGAAGCTTTTTACTACCAGTAAGACAGAACAGGAACACTAAATTGGAAATCCAAAAATTTTTAAAGAAAGAAGACTGGCAAAGAATTAGAAATCAGAAGAAAACATATCTCCCATGAAGACAGCAAGGAGGCTTAAAACATTACTGAATAGCATTTTGTCAGTGAATGAAACTGAAGCTGTGTGTAGAAAGGGAAGGAAGAAGATTGTAACTTAAGAATAATTTAAAAGCTATAAAGATAATTATGAATAAGTGGAGAAAATCTGACACAGAATTTTAGTCATTGACTTCCTGGGATAGTGTATTAGTATCTCAGCACCTCGAGGCATAGAAACATGTACATCTGAGGTGTGTGAGAATAAAAGCCCCCAACAGTCTTCTCACCACTGACCTTGTTATCTAGCCAGTGGAAATTATAGTAGACGTACATCTATAGTGAATTTTCCATAGGAGATCAACCTGTCTGTGGTTTTTGTTTCTGAGACAGGGTCTTACTATGTAGCCTTGGCTGTCTTGGAACTCACACTGGAGCAGGCTGGCCTTGAACTCACAGAAATCTCTCTCCCATGTGCTGGGATTAAAGGAGGGCGCCACTATGTCTGAACTGCAAGTTTTATAGTCTGACAGTACATACCTCACAGCCGGCTTGTTACCACTATTTGCTGCTCTCTTCTGCTTTCTTAAGTCGAGGACCACCGTTTAAACATCAGTTTGTTAGTCATCAATCCTTTGACTCCATACCTCACTGCTTCCCCTCAAACTAAATAGCACCCCCATTTTACCTTCACTGCACATATATAGGAAGGTAACGGGGTCACTGTTTTCTTGTGCTTTTTAAGTAAATGGACTGAGCTTTTCTTTTGCATTGCTTTTATATCCTGTTGAATCGCAATGCGCAGAGTGAGCATCCCAAATAGCCAGTGTGTGCCTGTTAATTTAAAGGTAATTTGACAGGTTTCATAGACACAGGCTTTCAAATAGCAACATTAAATATTAAGTGGAAACTAATTAGTGGAAATTCACACAGTGATTTTTAAGCCCAAAGATATTGACTCTGTACATATTGAATAGTTATTTGTTCTTGATTTATTGTAAATCCACAGTGAATTTAAATTTATCATAAAAATAAATTGCATTTCTTGAAGATTTGTTAAAGTGCCTGAGATTTTAGCTGTTTGGTTATTCAGACCACATGTAATAATTTAAAGTGTGTGACAACTAATAAGATTGTAGATTTCTGATTAGCTTTGTGTCTGCTATAAAATTCAGTCCTTTGCCACCTTTTATATATATATATATATATATATATATATATATATATATATCTGAACAGATTAAGAAGGAAGTACTTGCACAGCTGCAGCAGATGAAGATTCACTGGTAAACCAATCAGGAGTCTTGTCCTGCACCCCAAAGAAAAAGTAATTGACTATTTTGATGTAGCAGAGCCAAACGAATGTATTACTTCCAGTTCTAATACAATTTGAGTGTCACTAAGGGATGATTATTTTTATAATTGAAGTATCTGAAGAATCTAACACTTTCAGTATAATTTTAAAGACATGAACTTCTTAGTGTTAAGTGACAGTGGATATAAGGAATGCGATAGTGTTTGGTATTTGCTTCTTAGCTCAAAATCTCCTGAACAGCACTGCTTGCCATACATTTATCAAAACTTCAGGAATCTGTTTGCTACAAGTAAAGGCATGCACCTCCCCACCCCCCCAGCCTGCTTGAGGGATTCTTGGGGACAGGACTCCTGTCTCTCTACTAAACTGTGCCCACCTACTCTTTCCATAGGATGTTGTCTAGTATGTCCGCTCTTGTGTCTTCTGTCCCCATGGCCAGCTCCCCAAGCTTGAGCTCCACCTACTCCTCCCACACAGCAGAGAACAGAAGCTGGGAGAGTCCTGAGTAAGACGGGCAAAGACAGAAGAGTCAGGCAGACCCAGGACACCTGGTGCCTTTCCAGGCTGACAGGGAACTCTGAATGCCAGACAATCCTGGAGTCTCTCAGTAACAGTGGTCATAGTGAGCTTCTCAGGACAAAGTGCAGTTGCCGTTTGAGCAGGCGATGCCTGAGTTTCACAGAATTTGGAAAAAGGTAAGGAATCCTGAAAGAGCCTAGTTTTAGTGTGTGTGTGTGTGAGTGTATGTGTGTGTGTGTGTGACATTTATTTTTGGCATGTTTGTTTGTGTGTTACTCTATCTTGTGTTTGTGTGTACACACGGATCCCATGGAAGTCAGAGGACAGCTTGTATGACTTGTTTCTCCTTCTTCATCAGACGGGTCTGGGAAATAACTAAGGGTGTCAAGCTTTGTGGCCAATGCCTTTTCCTAATGCACCACCTTCCCTGGACCCCTTGGAAGAGTTTAGATTAGTGATTCCCTTATGTCTCTCCTTGAAGAGAAGCGGGGTGGGGAAGTGGGGCCTTATAAGTTACAATTCAACTTAAGATTGCAGATGGGAAGGACTAAAGAAGCTTCAGCCTCAGAAATAGATCAGCATATACTTAGGCAACAAATACATGGTTCAATCAGGTCCTAAGCAACTGTAGCAGAAACAGGAAACATTCTGTATAACCCGCACATTCATCTGCAGAGATAGCACTTTCACTTTTGCCAAGCCAAAATGTGAGAGCTTTAGGAATGTGGCAGTTCTACATGTAAAAGAACAAGCATCTAGTCAGCTCTGCCAGCTCTCTGCTGAAGGACCAGGATCTTCATTACCATGTACAGTATTCATTGTGAAATTAGGCAGGTGCCAAAAAAAAGAGGGGACAGGGCTTTTCCTAGGGTGGCTGGCTGTTGGCTATTGTAGGGTCCAAGGAGTAAAAAAAAAAATTAATAAATAAATTGAAAAATGCCAGAGAAGCTCCTTAATGCTCATTCACTTCTGCATGCAGAGATTTCCTGTTGGAGAGAGAGAAATAGATATAACTTGCATGACTTGAATACCACACTGATGGGAGCATTGCGTGATACTGTAGCAAAGACTCGTACAGTGCCAAGGAGTAAATAAGAGGGGACAGGAAACTAGAAGCCATGCACTTGCAGACCGGCTCAGCAAACAGCACTCAGTCCTTGGGCCAGGTGGGACTGGGAGAATGTGTCAGGCCCAGGGCCAGGCTCTTTCTCTCAGGCACTGTACGTGCTATGCTCTCTTTTAGGCACTAGGGATACCTTGATAATCCAAAAGAATACAAGGTCCTCATACTAAATTCACATTTTAAACCAATAATTAAAAATTACATGTATTTGTTACATATAGTATGTTGCTTTGAAATACATACAGTGAAATGACTAAACTGAGTTAATGTTGCTACACATGGTTGATCTTTATTTTATATTTAGAAGTTTCTTTCTGTTTCTCTCTTTGTCTTCTCTTGGTCTCTGTCTCTGTCTGTCTGTCTACCTCTCTGTGTCTCTCTGTGTCTCTCTCTCTGTGTCTCTCTCTCTGTCTCTGTGTCTCTCTCTCTCTGTGTGTGTCTCTCTCTCTGTCTTTCTCCCCCCTCTCTGTCTCTCTCTCTGTCTTTCTTTCTCTCTCTCTCTCTCTCTCTCTCTCTCACACACACACACACACACACACACACACACACACATTCTGCTTTGTTTTAAAGGCAGGGCCTTACTATGTAGCTCTAGCTGACCTGTATAGACCAGGCTGCCCTTGAGTGCTGGGATTAAAAGTTTGTACCACCATGCCCGTCTTAGCAATTTTCATGTATACATCAACTATAAATCCCACATTATATGATCATTTTCTTGAACTTATTCTCATTTAGCAAAGGTTTGTATTCTTCAATCTAATAGCTCCTAACTTCTAGTGTCTCAAAATCACCATCGCAGAGAAATTTGAAGTCAGGATGACATTGAGGCTGTGCTCAGGACTCAGTCCAGAGTGAGAGCAGTAGGTGGGACAGTCAGTGAAAACGCTGACATTTGGCCGAGTTGGGAGTGTGGCTTGGTTTATAGGTAATGGCCCAGGCCATGTGGAAAGAGTTGTAATTACTGAAGAGAAACCTGGTACTTGCACTGGAATGGCGGGAAAGTGCCAGGAGGGCAGGACAGCTTATTGAAGGCTCCATCTCATAAAAATATAAATCTGTTTGAAGGAGACTAAGAATGTGGTAGAACATAAAACCAGATACACTGAAGCTTATGGAGGAGAAGGTGGGGAAGAACCTTGAACACATGGGCACAGGGGAAAATTTCCTGAAGAGAACACCAGTGGCTTATGCTCTAAGATCAATTGACAAATGGGACCTCATAAAGGTGTAAACCTTCTGTAAGGCAAAGGACACTGTCAATAGGACAAAAAAACAACAAACAGATTTGGAAAAGATCTTTACCAATCCTACATCTGATAATGGGCTAATATCCATTGTATAGAAAGAACTCAAGAAGTTAGACTCCAGAGAGTCAAATAGCCCTATTAAAAATGGGGTACAGGGAATTCTCAACTGAGGAAACTCAAATGGCTCTGAAGCACCTAAAGAAATGTTCAACATCTTCAGTTATCAGAGAAATGCAAATCAAAAACAATGCTGAGATTCCACCTTAAACTAGTCAGAATGGCTAAGATGAAAACTCAGGGGATAGCAGATGCTGAAGAGGATGTGGAAAATGAGGAACACTTCTCCATTGCTGGTGGGGTTGCAAGCTGGTAAAACAACTCTGGAAATCAGTTTGGCGGTTCCTCAGAAAATTAGACATAGTACTACTTGAGGACCCAGCTATACCACTCCCGGGCATATACCCAGAAGGTGCTCCTACATGTAATAAGGACACATGCTCCACTATGTTCATAGCAGCCTTATTTATAATAACCAGAAGCTGGAAAGAACCCAGATGTCCTTCAACAGAGGAATGGATACAGAAATTGTGGTACACAATGAAGTACAATACACAATGGAGTACTATATAGCTATTTAAAAAAATGAATTCATGCTGGGCAGTGGTGGCGCACACCTTTAATCCCAGCACTTGGGAGGCAGAGGCAGGTGGATTTCTGAGTTCGAGGCCAGCCTGGTCTACAGAGTGAGTTCCAGGACAGCCAGGGCAACACAGAGAAACCCTGTCTCGAAAAACCAAAAAAAAAAAAAAAAAAAGAAAAAGAAAAAAAAACCAAAAAAAAAATGAATTCATGAAATTCCTAGGTAAATGGAATGAACTAGAAAGTGTCATCCTGAGTGAGGTAACCCAATCACAAAAGAACACACATGGTATGCACTCACTGATAAGTGGATATTAGCCCAAAAGCTCCAAATAAACAAGTTACAATTCACAGACCACAGGAAGCTCAAGAAGAAGAAAGATTGAAGTGGGGGTGCTTTGGATCCTCTGAGAAAGGGAGCAGAATATTTACAGGAACAATAAAGGAGACAATGGGTAGAGACTGAAGGAAAGGCCACCCAGTGGCTGCCCTTCCTGGGCATTCATCCTATAAACAGTCACCAGACCTTGACACTATTATAGATGACAAGAAGTGCATACCAAATGGAGCCTGTTATGGTTGTCTCTGGAGGGTTCCTGCCAGAGCCTTACACATACAGAGGCAGATGCTAGCAGCCAGCCATTGGACTGAGTGCCGGGGCCCCCAGTGGAGGAGTTGGAGGGCAGGCTGGAGGAGCTGAAGGGGTTTGCAGCCCCATGGGAAGAACGATGATGTTGGCCCATCAGACACCCTAGGGCTCCCGGCACTAAGCCATCAACCAAGGGCTACACATGGTTCCAGCCAAAAGAGTGACAGAGGAATGCCTTGTAGAGCATCAGTGGGAGGAGAGGTCCTTGGTCCTATGAAGGCTCAAAAGATGCCCCAACAAAGGGAAATCAGGGGTGGGAGGTGGGAGGTGGGAGGTGGGAGTGGGTCAGGTGGAGGGGCATATACTTGGAGGCAGGGGATGGGAGGAGGGGTTGGGGGTTTTCCGGGAGGGGGTAACCAGGAAAGGTTTTAGCATTTGAAATGTAAATGAAGAATATATTCAATATTTTTTTTTTTATAAAAACAAACAACAAACAGAATGTGGTGGAGAGGCTTCTCTCTTCAAAGCACCCCTCCAGGCTTAGCACAGGAAGGCTAGTGCAGCTCTGCTCCTGTGTGGCCAGCGCCATCCTTAGTTGCAGCAGAGCATGCCAGTGTCTTCCATGTGGTAGTGGTTTTCCAAGCATGAAAGGCTTAAGATTTGAGGTGGTCATGGAGTCTTATACCATAGTTTTAAAGAGACGCTGAGGTGAGGCAACCTGTGACCCAGTGTACTTTAAGAAACTAAAAGAAGGCCCCCAAGAGTGTACTGTGAAACTCTGAAGGTGAAGACCAGGTTTCAGTGGAGATACCAGGGTATTGGAGATGTCAGAACCATGGGATGTCCTCTACAGACAGCAGGAGGCATGGACTGGAGCTGGTCTGAGATGGAGGGTCCCTGACACAGGTAACAGAGCTGTGGGGGAGGGGTGCTTTGCAGGTTCCATTGCCACAGGTGTGGAAAGGTTGGATGTTTCCCTGCTGGGTTTCAGTCTTGCTAAGGAATATGCTAATTTTGTTTTTAACTGTTTCCTGTAGCCTCTGTTTTGTTTGTCTAATGGCCACACTATATTTCCATTCAGTAGAAGGGAAATGAGGGAAACCAGCAAACATAGTCAGTGCAGTTTTTCTTTATTGGATGATGGCTGTTTAGAAAGAATGCTGGGCAGGATTAGGAAGGTGGTGAGTACAATTAGAGGTGGAGCATGACCTTTTAAATGGCAGTGAGCAGGGTCTGACTCTGAGAAGGTGACAGTTGGCCATTAATACTGAGAGGGTAAGCTGTTGAGTAATGTGGTGGGGAGGATAACACAACTGATGGAGAGAATGAAGGCCAAGGTAGACCTGGGCTGTGTAGGAAACAGAGAGGCAGGCACCCTCTGAGTGAGTGCTTAGGGAAAGCAAGTGAGGTAGGCAGGGAACAGGACTGAACCTGTGACTTTAGAGACCAAGGACTGGGCTTTAACTTGTATCCCAAGACAAGTACATGACCGATGTCAGCTCTCAGTTAATAGAACCATTGGAGCTACAGTAGTATATAGTAAGAGAGGCTACAGATAGCAAGGTGTGTAAAACACTGAGCCTGATTATACAGTGACAGTTGTATTTGCTTAGCAAAAGACAACAGTGTGCTAGGCCGCAAAGTGGTAAGGGATAAAATCCAGACCATAGGCATCCCTCCCTCCATGATTTGTAAAATATTAATGGCTTACGTTAGAAAATAAAACTATTAGAGTTACACTAGATTATGTTGTGAGATTCTTCGGTGTGCTGGTAGTTTAGTACTACAGTTACAGAACTAGCAGGCAGGTAGTATACACAATGCGGATCAGTTATATGAAGGGGTGATTCTCACCTTGGGCATGCTGTTGAGGAATGATTGGATAGTTCATCATATCACTCAGTACACAGTACACAGTTTAAAACTTAGAAATGACCAGGCAGTGGTGGCGCACGCCTGTAATCCCAGCACTCTGGGAGGCAGAGGCAGGCAGATTTCTGAGTTCGAGGCCAGCCTGGTCTACAGAGTGAATTCCAGGACAGCCAGGGCTATACAGAGAAACCCTGTCTCGAAAAAACCAAATCCAAACAACAACAACAACAAAACAAAAAACAAAAAACCCCAAACCAAAAAACTTAGAAATGGCTTATGCACTGGTTGTTTTTGTGTGTCAACTTGACACAAGCTGGAGTTATCACAGAGAAAGGAGCTTCAGTTGAGAAAATGCTTTCATGAGATCCAGCTGTAAGGCATTTTCTCAATTAATGATCAAGTAGGGAGGGCTCACTTGTGGGTGGTATCATCTCTGGACCTGGTAGTCTTGGGTTCTACAGAAAGCAAGCTGAGCAAGCCAGGGGAAGCAAGCCAGTAAGAAACATCCCTCCATGGCCTCTGCATCAGCTCCTGCTTCCTGACCTGCTTGAGTTCCAGTCTTGACTTCCTTTAGTGATGAACTGCAGTGTGGAAGTATAAGCTCAATAAACCCTTTCCTCCCCAACTTGTTTTTTGGTCATGTTTGTGCAGGAATAGAAACCCTGACTAAGACAGCTTATTTCTAGAATTCTCCATTTATTTTCAGACAGAAGTTGACTGTTAGTAATTAAGTCCATAGAAAGTGAAACTGTGGACCAGAGGGAAATGCTGAATTATTTAGCTCTAAGAGGAACAAAATACCGACACGTACTCCAACATATGTATCTTGAAAATTTGTGCCAGATGAAGAAAGACAGACACTAAAGGCTGTTTATTGTATGGCTCCATCCACACGTCAAATAGGCGCATCCATGGAGGTAGGGTTTTTTAAGGGACAAAGGAAGCTGGGAAAATGTCTTTATGGGTTTGGGGTTTCCTTGTGGGTGGTAAAAGGTTTGGAACATTGTGATGTTTGTTACACTGAACTGTGAATGTAATAAAATGCCCTTAGTTGTACATTTTAAAATGGTGAATTTTATTTTATGTGAATTTTTCTACAATCTAAAGTAAATAAGCAAGCAAGTAAGCAATAAATAAATAATAAAAGGTGGTAGTAGGCTTGGGGGGCTGGATCAGCTGGTAGAACAGGGTCCTCAGGACCCCCGCAAACATGCAGAAAGTCAGGGGAAACAGTGTAGGTTTCCAACAGTAATCTCGTGCTGGGTTGCAGAGACAGGCAGATTCTAGGGGTTTGTTGCCTAGGAACTCATAGCTGAAATGGTGAGCTCCCAGTTCAGTAACAAATGCAGTCTCAAAACATCCCAGGGTAGATGCTGATAGACTAAGACATCTAACATCAACCTGTGCCCTTCAAGACACACAGACTTGTATACACCATGGATACATACAGAGACACAATAAAAATGTATAAAGAAATAAAAAGATGATGGTATTTACAAACTCTGATGGCTGAATAGCTTATGTCCTGGACACAGTAGTCGGCTTTCTAGAACAGTTTATAAAGGGCATGGGTGAGGAGCCAGGAAAGCTGGCCTGCAGAGTGAGGGACACTGCAGGCCGGGCGCTCAGCCAGGCCAGCAGCTGGGCCGCCTGGTGGGACAAGGGAGAAGGAAGCTAAGGGAGAAATGGTCTTTAGGAACAGTACAAGTAAAATCCATGCCTGGGAGCAGAAGAAAGAGCTTGTGATGTCAGGAAACCGTACTGTGGCTCTTCCCTGGTGGGGCTTTGCGACCACCCCTGAGTCTCAGTCAGTTTCTCCTTTTATAACATTGCTTTTAGAAGTGTCTGATTATAAGAGCATTGTTTAAAATATAAAGAGCTTATGAAGTCCCTTTAAGTGTAAGTAGTTAAAGCTTGCTACCCTTTGTTTCTGTGAGTTACCTGTTCTCTTTGCATAAGGCCCCACTAAGTATAAAGAGTGAAGTCTGTCGCCTCCTGCTTCCCGCCGCCCCTCGGAGCATACATGTGTTTCTAGTGCTTTCACCCATCAGTGTCTGTGCATAGGATATTTGGCTTGTTGTTTTGAATTGTTGTCTTGTTGTCTTTCATTTCTTGCTGTTGGACTCCAATGTCACAGCTGCATTTTGTCTGTAATAGAATTCAACAAAGCAGTTGAAAAGTACATTCTCGACCTCTGTAAGAAGAGGACAAGGGGCTGGGACATTATGGCCCATGCCTGTAATTCCAGCATGTTTCAGGTACAGGCAGGACATCAGAAATGCAAGGGCAGCTTTGACAACAGAATGAGTTTAAGGCTACCCTGAGCTACATGAGGTCCTGGTTTTCTTTTGGATTTGGTTTTTTCAAGACAGGGTTTCTCTGTGTGGTTCTGGCTGTCCTGGAACTCACTCTGTAGACCAGGCTCGCCTGACTCAGAAATCCGACTGCCTCTGCCTCCCAAGTGCTGTGATTACAGGCGTGTGCCACCACGCCTGGCTGCATGAGGTCCTGTTTGAACAACAACAGAACATACAATATGAGAGACCATAAAACATAGAAATCGCCACCATTTCCTCATACGTAGTGTGTCAGTGCTTTTCTAAGTCTTTGACATCTTTTTTTAAATTTTACTATTTTTTTGTGTTTGAATGTTTTATCTGTATTTTTGTGTGAATACATTACCCATGGAGGCCAGAAAAGGGTGTCAGATCGCTTGGAATTGGAGTTGGATGGTTGTGAACCACCAAGTAGCACCTATGGAAGAGCAGAAGCCTCATATTCTCCAAGCCTGCCTTCCAGCTGCTGTTGTAAGCCTTTTAATTCATTGACTCCTGACTGCAGTGAGACACTGTAGACCAGCAGTTCTTAACTTGTGAAGACCTCTCTGTTTATAGGGGTTGCATAAGACCGTTGGAAAACACAGATGTTAATGTTAACATTCATAACACTACTAACATTGCAGTTATGAAGCAGCAGCACAAATCATGGCGGGCTCACCACCACTTGAGGAACTGGGTTGTAACGTTAGGATGGCTGAGAACCACGGGTATAGATACGATATCTCTCTCCTGCCCCAAGTCAGGTAGTGGCAGAGGTGAGCTCCAGAACTGGGCTTCTCTCTAGCCCTTAGCTGTTGTAAAGATTCTGTAGAAATTTTTCAACAAAAGGCATCTTGAATTTTTTTGTGTGAAATTTCCCCAATTTAAATGTTGGTTTTTTAAAAACATATCTTTGTGGGGTGCAGTTCAGACTTGGCATGTAAAATGCAGAGTTCGATGTTTTGTTTTTAGTATAAGCCCAGCCTTGCACAAACATCACAATGTTTTCAGCATCTCTGAGAGAGACCCCATTCATATTAAGCTATAATCCAATGTTTTCCCTTCTTCAGGCCCATGAAAACTGCTAGTTTGCCTTCCGTCTGCATGGATAATTCACATAGGAATAGATGGAGACATATAATAATAATAATGACCATGTTAGCTTTCTGTTGCTGTGGCGGATGAACAGATTTGTTTCATGGCCTCGTGGTGTCTTGTGGAGGAGGCCTGTGCTGACCCGGAATAGGAACAGCACAGGTAAGCGCCTGGAGAGCAGAACTGCTTAGCTTAATTTGTGTGTGTGTGTGTGTGTGTGTGTGTGTGTATTCACTTTTTTTTCTTTTCTAAATTCTTTGTTTACATTCTAAAACACTTTCCCTTTTCCCAGTTCCCCCCTCCCCATATGTCCCACAAGCCTTCTCTACACCCATACTCCAATCACCTCCCTCCTTTTTCTCTGCCCTGGTAATCCCCTACAATGCTGGATCAGGCCTTTCCAGGATCAGGACCCTCTCCTTACATCTTCATGGGAGTCATTTGATATGCTACTTGTGTCTTGGGTATTCAGAGCTTCTGGGCTAGTTAATATCCACTTATCAGTGATTGCATTCCATGTGTATTCTTTTGTGATTGGGTTACCTCACTTAGGATGATATTTTCCAGTTCCAACCATTTGCTTACAAATTTCATGAATTCATTGTTTTTACTTGTTGAATAGTACTCCATTGTGTAAATATACCACATTTTCTGTATCCATTCCTCCATTGAGGGACATCTGGGTTCTTTCCAGCTTCTGGCTATTATAAATAAGTCTGCTATGAACATAGTGGAGCATGTGTCCTTATTACATGCCGGGGAATCCTCTGGGTATATGCCCAGGAGTGGTATAGCAGGAAGGACAAGGACAAAATGGCAACCAACCAAACTGGAAAAAGATCTTCACTAACCCTACATCCAATAGAGGGCTAATATCCAATATATACAAGGAACTCAAGAAGTTAGACCCGAGGGAGCCAAATAACCCTATTAAAAAATGGAGTACAGCCGGGTGGTGGTGGCGCATGCCTGTAATCCTAGCACTCTGGGAGGCAGAGGCAGGCGGGATTTCTGAGTTCGAGGACAGCCTGGTCTACAGAGTGAGTTTCAGGAACCCTGTCTCGAAAAAACCAAATCCAAAAAAAAAAAAAAAAAAAAAAAAATGGAGTACAGATCTAAACAAAGAATTTTCACCTGAAGAAATTCGGATGGCTGAGAAGTACCTTAAGAAATGTTCATCATCATTAGTCATTAGGGAAATGCAAATCAAAATAACCCTGAGATTTCACCTCGCACCAGTCAGAATGGCTAAGGTTAAAAACTCAGGAGACAACTGGTGTTGGCAAGGATGTGGAGAAAAAAAGAACTTTCCTCCACTGCTGGTGGGATTGCAAGCTGGTACAACCACTCTGGAAATCAGTCTGGAGGTTCCTCAGAAAACTGAACATGACACTACCGGAGGACCCTGCTTAGCTTATTGGTTGCAGGGAGTGGGACAGAGAACAGATATCTGCCCAGGTATCCAGGGTACTCCCCACCTCCCCTATCTCCCCACCCCTCCTACCCACTGTGGCTTCCATCCCTCCCCATTCAGCTGCAAACTGCTCAGTGTCCCCTGTGAACTCTGATGCACCAGAACCAGGCTTTTAGCACACAAGCCTTTGGCAGTTTATATACAGAGCAAAACAGTAACCTTTAAAAACTATATCTGTGTGTGTGTGTGGGGGGGGTGTACCATCCTCATGCATGTTAGTAGTTGCTATGACACATCTGGAAGTCACAGGAAAACTTGCAGAAGTTGTTTGTCCACTTTGACATGTATGGATCTTGGGAAGTCTCCAGGCTTTGCAGCAGCAAGTACTTTTACCCATGAGCCATCTTACTAGTGCTAGAGGTTCAGCTATGAATTAGGAACTATATGGATACATTACAGTTGTTTTGTTTTTAAAACAGGATTTCTCTGTAGCCCTGGCTGTCCTGGAACTTGCTTTGTAAACCATGTTGGTGCTTTTCTCTGCCTCCTGGTTCCGCATGGGCCTTGAGGAACTTTTATATTGCTTACCATAGTGACTGAAGGTTTTCTATATCTACCACCAACATATGGAATTCTTTTTTTTTTAAAGATTATTTATTTATTATATGCAAGTACACTGTAGCTGTCTTCAGACACCCCAGAAGAGGGCATCAGATCTCATTAAGGATGGTTGTGAGCCACCATGTGGTTGCTGGGATTTGAACTCAGGACCTTCAGAAGAGCAGTCAGTGCTCTTAACTGCTGAGCCATCTCTCCAGCCCAACATATGGAATTCTTTTGTGAGAATTTTTTGTTAATACAGTGCCCAGTGGATGTGGTCTCTGTCTCCTTCCTCCTGTTTAACACACAGTGTGTGGTGTATTCATGTGTGTGGAGAGTGAGTGCTGCAGCATTCTCCTTAGTACAATCGTTATCCATTTTAGATACAAATTACTCAGAGATAAACTATCATCAAAAAGAAAAACAAACAACAAAGCCCAAGGATAAAAATCCATTCTGTGAGCTGGGTGCTGCTGGAGTACACACCATTGATTCCAGCGCTCAGGAGGCAGAGGCAGACAGATCTCTTGAGTTCAAGGCCAGCCTGGTCTACAGAGTAGTTCCAGGACACCCAGGCCTACACAGAGAAACCCCGTCTTGAAACAAAACAAAACAAAACAAAACAAAACAACAACAACAAAACACCCCAAATAATCCATTCTGTGTGTTCACCATCTTTTCACTTTCTCTGAGATACATTCAAATCATAAGAACTTACTTTCGATGAAATACAAGGTATCTCCTTGGTTCTCTCCAAGAAATACCTCTAGGCAGGCTCTATCTAGCACATTTCTGATTGCTGCTAGTGTCCCAGAAACCATTTGGAAAATGTTCATGTTTTGTGAGGATGCTTGTTTTCTGGAGGGAGGCAAGGCATTTTTGAAAAGCATAAAAGGAAGATTTTTTTATCAAGAATTTTCAGTTCCCATTTTTTAATCTTAAAGTTCTTCATGTAGAATAGTTTTAGGGTATGCAGGGGTTGGGTTGGAAGAATCAAAGTCTCCAGGTTCTTCTTTTCATCAAAAGAGAATCTGAATTGAAAAATAGGAAGGTTTTGCTGTCGGCTGCTGCTGAAAACATTTGAAGTGGGACGGCCTTAAGAGTGCAAGCTCTGTATTTCTGGCAAGAAAGGTTAGGGATCAGTACAACCGGAACAGTGTTTGGATTCTCTTCCTCTTCTCCTCACCCCTCCTTTCTTTTCTTGCTTTCCCTTCTCTCCCCCTTTCCTCTCTCTTCTTCTCTCTCTTTCCTCTCCTCTCCTTTCTCCAGAGCCTCAGTATATAGCCCTGGGTGTCTTGGAATTCATAGAGATCTGCCCACCTCTCCCTCTTGAGTGCTGGGATTGAAGGTGTACACTACCATATCTGGCCCATGGCCTCATTTTTTTTTATATGAGAATGTGTGTGTGTGTGTGTGTGTGTGTGTATGTGTGTGTGTGTGTGTTCACACTTACCAGAAGAGGAAACAGGGAACCACAGTCATGAATAGTTTTTCAAATGTAGACTAGTGATGAATAACTAGTGATGTGGCTAGTCCTGCTTCACTCCTTCTGTAAGGAAGAGACAGATACAGAGAGACTAAGTGATGTCCCCAGAGCCACGCAGATAGGAAGTGGTAGTGCTTTTTTGCTGCTGGGCCTTTAAGATGTGAGATGTACAGTCAGTTCAGGGAAAGCCTTAAAAGTACAAAGGTGACATAGGGAATTATTTTTAACAGTGTGCTAACCTCTGCATTTTACTATAGGAGATAGCATGCTAAAACTCATTATAGTACGCCTCATTTATAGTTGAATGCTGGGCCACTATTCCATTTCTTTTTTTATAATTTCATCTTTTGTTTTAATTGCCCAACCTAAAGGCTTTAAAGATTTCAAATCAGGGTTATCATTATGCTTCAGGTAGCTATTAAACATCTAAGAAATATTTGAGTATTATTGATTACATTTCATGAATTACCTTTATGTTATAATTTATAAACTTGTACATTTTTCTCTTATTTTAAGCAGTTAGCTCTAACTGATGACTGTTTCTGTGGTATAATTAATATAGCACTATCCACACATGAGTAAGAAAACCAACCAAATAAAGGCTTTGAACTGTTTTATAAACAATGCATTTTGCAGAATGAGCACAGACAGGTTAAGTCTTCAGAAAGATAATTCTTGTTAGGTCTCTACTGCTGTAGATTTCTTAACTACCTCTAACCCTGTACTTGTCAGACATTCTGGTTACTGAGCTGGTAAATTGAATTATTCCCCATTCTTTCTCTACTAGACTACTGATGTATCTGTGATAAACTATTTTATGAGAGAGAGCAGTTAAGGACGGGCCGGGGAGACCCCTCATACCGAGCAGAGCCCATGCATTCTGGTGAAGACAGAGGGAGATCTGGCTAGAAGAGCAAGAGGGCATATGAACAAAGACAGGCTTTGCAAATTGTAGAGGAATGAGAGAGAGACAGACACACACACACACACACACACACAGAGAGAGAGAGAGAGAGAGAGAGAGAGAGAGAGAGCCTAACACATTCCTAATTCAGCAAATCTGATTTTCTTGTTGTTCAAATAACTTCAGTCCTTTCAAGTTGATAATAAAGAATCCTCTCTGTTATCAACCCTGTAATTCACACACATAAATATACTTAACTTACTGGTTTCCAGGTTTATTAAACATTGTATTGGGACTGGTGGTTTTCCCCCAAACAAAAATGCTTGTGTAGGATCTTGAATCATACAATATTTTTAGCAGGTCAGTCTCTCTCTCTCTCTCTCTCTCTCAATACACACACACACACACACACACACATACACACACACACACCCCTACACTGTATATACAAGGTGGGAAGAGCATTATGACATCTTTGAATGAATCATGTTGTGGGTGATATGCGCTGGCACCTCCTGGGGATGTCCCTACTAATTTTGGACAGTGAAGAAAGAGACTTTTTTTTTAATGCATCCTTGAAAGGATAAACTGATTAGAATTTGACAACATTTTTTCCTTAAGGAAAATAAAACATTTATTTGTATGTGTATATGTGCTTTGCCTGTGGGTGTGAATGTGCACCATGTGGGTGCCTGGTACACACTGAAGCCAGAGGGGCTTAGGACCCCTGAGGTGCAGCCTTCATATGGGTGCTGGGAATCGAACCCAGGTCCTTTGGAAGACCAGATGGTGCTTTTAATTGCTGAGCCATATCTCCAGTCTCCAGTTTTATTTTTTCACTGCATACATTTGGACTGGTATGGGGGTCTTTTAACACAAACATTTTGATAAATGCTTAATTGTTAATTCCTTCATGTATTCTGAAATTTTTTTTTTTAACCCTGGTGCCTAGTAGAGTGCCTTACATGGAGTAAGTCTATTATTTAAAGTATCAACAAGTACTGATTCTGTATAAGACACACTAGCCTATCATAACTATATTAAATGTATTTAAGTTGTATAGACTATTCTTTGTTTTTTATTTTTATTTTATTTATTTATTTATTTTTTTGAGACAGGGTTTCTCTGTGTAGCCCTGGCTGTCCTGGACTCACTCTGTAGACCAGGCTGGCCTCGAACTCAGAAATCCACCTGCCTCTGCCTCCCAAGTGCTAGGATTACAGGCGTGCGCCACCACTGCCCGGCTGTGTATAGACCATTCTTTTTATAGTTTGAGAGGGGGTATGGAGGATGGAATATTTATAAACAAGGTCATTAGTTTCTTTCCTGATAGGAAAGTATAAGGAATACTTTTAAAAAGTTGCCAACATTTGAATAGCAGACAAACTTACTTTTGCTTCCATTGGTAACTCTTTCAAATTACTAATTAGGAGTCCTAAAACAACTGCAGATAATACTAGAATCTGCCTTTTTTATAAAGCAGTAGGACTTTTGATGGGTGATAAAGAGGACCTGGCTGGGAGATGCAGGAACCGTGTGTCTCCACATCTTTAATTTTGTAGTAAATATCACTGATGTGCAATGCGACGGATACTCTTGCTCAGTTTGATGCAAGTCAGAATAATAATTTAAACTTAGTACCAAGTGCTTTCGAAGGATCTTTCCCTGTAGTCCTTAGAAGCCTGGCCTTATCTCCCTTTTACAGATTAGGGAACTGACATATTGAGAAACTGGGTAATGTGCCCATGGGTGTTATGTTTGTAAGTGGAAGAACTCCATATCCAGCAATAAGAGACTGGCTTTGGAGCCCTGCCACCCTTTTCTTGTTAGTTGTTTTGTTTTCGTTTTGTTTTTGTTGGTTTTTTGACAAGTTCTCTCTGTTATGTAGCTCTGGCTGTTCTGGAGATCACTGTAAACCAGGCTGGTTTTGAACTCACAGAGAGCCACATGCCTGTGCCTCTCCAGTGCTGGGATTAGAGGTGTACGCCACCACTTAGTCTCTTTGTCAGTTGTAAATAATACAACATTGACTGTATAAAATGGTTAATATTAAAACAATGCAAATAAAGTACCTACAGCATATCCCTTGCACCTTGGTGCTCAATAGGTATTATTGAATTATTGACGTGTTTTAATAACTGTCATGATGCTGAGATCTTATAATTTTAAGGTCTGTTCTGTTTTAGTATACTATATAAAAACTTTGAAAACGAAAGAATTACCAAGCAGACATCAAATTGCCATCTTGATCTTTATTGGTTGGAGGTTCCATATTGTTGTGAAAGCAGAAGGCTCAAGCCCCTGATTTTGAGAGTGGAATCTTCAGGGCCTGAGATGAAGCTTCATGGTCTCTAGTCTCGCTTTTCCTTCATTCTCACCCTCTCTGTCCAGCAGTCAGAATGTTGGTACTCACCGCACAAGCTCCCCAGGGTGGTACCTAAGTGCTTTGTTCTGAGTATCCAGGAGCTGTGGTCTTGCTATCTCAACGGTAGTGCATCTATCTAATCTCTGCATTAGGTTAGCAGTTCCAAGGACCAGTAGAATTCAAATTTTAATTTATCTTAAATGTAGAATTACAAAATCCAAACTAATAAATAATTCATAGATATTACATCTTGGGAAACATTTATGCAAATGTTTCAATGAATCTAGATTATTGAAATATTTGACAATCTGCATTGGAAATGGATAAGCTATGTTGAATTAGTAATAGTAATATTCTTAGAAAGTTAAAAGTTACAGAAAATAGTTTTTAGATTTAAAAAATCTTAAATTTAAAAAAGTCATCTCGATCAGTTTTGATTACATCCATCCCTTGGTATTCCAGGACCCCCACAGAATCCCAAAATGACAGATGCTCACGTCCTTTCTATAAAATGATGCATAACCTACGCACATCTCTCAGTCTACCTACATCACACCATCTCTGGATTACTTACACTACTTACAGAAAATGTAAATTCTATGTAAGTAGTTGTTACACTGTATTTCTGGAAATTTTAAAAAAATATGTAAATGTTCAGCATGAATACAGTTTTCAAATTATGGAAAATATATCCAAACTTCAGTTAGTTGAATCTGTAGGTGCACAGCCTGACTGTTCAAAAAGGAACTGTCCTTTGATAAACACTCAACAGATTCCCTTTTTGGATTTCTTGGTGTTCGATCCAGGGGGAAAAAAAACCTCATACATACATTTCTAAATGTGACTAACAGAAATTGTGCTTATGCTTTCTTTAAGACACGTTTTTTACTGTATTTCTTAGTCGTTTCTGGATTACTGTGCTGCCGATAGATACTCTTGCTTCAGTCTCCCAAGTACCTGGGGACTCTGGGTGCAGGCTTTGAAACTTGCGCCATTTTCACCAAGTCCTGACCTTAATACATTTTGGAAACATTTCCATATTCACTTTTGCTTTCATTTAAACATTTAAAGGGTTTTGTAAGTTAGGTCATTTCTTCAACAGAGATGTTGGTCACATCAGTCTTACTAGATATTTGCTTTAAAAAAAAAAGCCAACAAATAATAGCAAGTACCTCCTCACCTAGTCCCAGAAGTAAGCCTGAGGCTTTGAGCAGGCTAGAAAAGTGCTGCTTTACCGAAATGAGGTAACAGAATAATAGGAGCATTTACTAAGGGCTCCTTGTGATGGTCCACTCCTATGCTTTACTTGTTTGATGGCGGGGAGGGGGTGAGTTTATGTGCTAGTGCTTAATTTAGTGATTCAAATCTGACCACAGTCTTTGGTATGTTCCTTAAGCCATGGGGTCTCATCCGATCCTAGGGAAGGCAACCGTAAGTAGTAAGAGACTAACAACTCAAGTTTAAAGTGATACACTGCTTTTGTGGCTCCCTTCTTGCTGGAGAAGAAATTCAAGTTCCCAGGACACCGTGTGACCTTCAGTTGTGGGCATTGAAGTACACGTGCCAGGCTTGCCGAGTGGCGGGGGCTTGATGCAGACACCTGGGCTAACACCTGGGCGGCATTTTCACACCTGCCACTGGCAGCTTTGGTTTCTGGGCATCCGCACAGTGGAGGCTTCCCATTCATGCTCCAGCTACCGTGCAGCCTCCCGCGAGCTCAGAGCGAAGTGCTGGTGCCAGGGGCTCGGGAGGGAGGGCCTGGGCGACGCTTTCGTCGCTGCGCCGGGCCGACCGGCAGGCTCTTCCATAGGTGGCTGCGTTTCCGACTTCGCCCTGGCTCCACTCCGGGGGCTTGACGTGCAAACTTCGCCGGAGCGAGCAGAGAGGGAGGGACCGGCGAGGGGGAGGAGGCGACAGGAGGCGCCTCCGCTTAAGGGAGCCGGCCGGGCGCCGCCGCTCGGACGGACGCGCGGACGGAAGGAAGGAGCGGGGCTGCCGGCTGGGCCGGGATGCGAGCGCCCGCAGGGTGGGCAGCCGCGGGCCGGGGCGCGGGCGGGCCTGAGGTCACGGCAGGTCGGCTCCGAGCGCTGGCCTCCCGAGCCGGGCCGGGCCGGGCAGCCAGCGCCGCAGTGGCGGCCACAGCCGGCGCCCTACGAGGGCCGCGGGAGGCGAAAGCGAAAGCCAGCCGCGCCGTGGACTTTGCGCCCGGGCGGGGGCGGCGGCGGGGGCCGGGGGCTGTCAGCACCGCGGGCCTGCGGGCCGCGCACGCCGCCGGAACTCCGTGGAGCCTCCTTAAAAGCGGCCCCCGCGCCACTCTTTTCCCCCTTTTTGTTACATTGTAGGAGCGGAAAGAATGTCGGAGCGGGCCGCGGATGACGTCAGGGGGGAGCCGCGCCGCGCGGCGGGCGGAGCTGCGGCCGCCCGGCAGCAGCAGCAGCCACAGCCTCTGCAGCCCCAGCGGCAGCACCCGCCGCCGCGGCGCCCACGGCCTGAGGACGGCGGTACCGGGGCCGCCACCACCTCGGCTGCCGCCATGGCGACGCTGGGGGAGCGCAGGACCTTGCCCAGTCCCGAAGCGATGCTGGGACAGTCGTGGAATCTGTGGGTGGAAGCTTCCAAACTTCCTGGGAAGGATGGTGAGTGTCCACGCCTCCCGGTTCCCCACGCCCCCTCCCCCTGCCTCCCCCTTCTCCGGCCCCGCTCCCCTCCCCCGCGTCTTGTCCTGTGACTGCCCCCTCGGGGGGTCAGAGATGCTATCTTTTGCTGGGTTGTGGAACGCTCGCGGAGGTGCCCACACCTACCCTGTGCTTGCGTGAGCGTGCGTCACACTCCTTGCCACTGACCTGCCTCTCCCCTCCTCCTGTGTGTGTGTATCTCCTAGGGACGGAATTGGATGAAAGTTTCAAGGAGTTTGGGAAAAACCGCGAAGTCATGGGGCTCTGTCGGGAAGGTGAGTCCAGCCCCCCTGGTGGAGTTTATACCCAACCTTGGGGAAGTTTTCTTGTTGCTTCAGCCCACCTTCCCTGCTTGCCACATTGAGGCTGCTGCTGAAGAGGAGGGAAGAGGGTGGACAGAACATTTGGAAAACAATCTGATTCCCACCTGATCCCTTCTGGAAACAGCAATTCAAAGTGACCATAGGAAACAGGCGGGGTGTTTAACCTAGATCCTTTTAGTTATAAACAGCACCCAGGAGAGAAAGAGTTCTAAGTATTGGAAAGTAGTGCCTTTTCGAGGATGGTGTAGAGCAGGAGCCCTGACCAACCCAGGCTTTCTTAAGGCAAAGAGACTGGGTTTTGAATTGTTGTTATTATTTTATTATTTTGGCTTTTTGAGATAGGGTTTTCCTGTGTGGCCTTGGCTGTCTGGGATTGTGCTGGTCTTGAATTGAGAGATCTGCCAGCCTCTGCCTCTTGAGTGCTGGGATTAAAGGCATGCACCACCCGGACGGGCATTTGAACTTTAAAGCTAAAAGTATTTAAACCTCCCTGTACCCTTGTTTGTATGGGATTTACAGCAAATGTTTACGATCGTCACAAGCAAGGAGTACCTTCAGGATGTGTGTGATTGTTGGCTTCGCCAGATAAGGGGACAAGAATACAGAATTTTACTAACAGTAGTAAACCAAAGTCTACTGATTGATTGACTGATCTAAAGGTATGCTGTCAGTGAAAGTCAGGTTAGGAATCTGGAAACTTCGATCTGTCCTTGTCAGTACCCTTTTTCTATGACTTTTGATTCATAACGACTACCTGGGCAGTCTGGTGAGAAAGGCCTTGAGCCAAGGTTGGGACTCAGGGTACTGAGTTTACGCGTGCCCATGCAGTTTGATTTCTCACCTGTAGTGGTTTATTTTGGCAGAGTTTTTGTTCAGGATTCAAGAAGCAGAAATTTGGCAGCTGGGTTTCTAAGTCCACTGCGGCTCCTGACTGTGCTGGCTTCACAGCTGCAGGTTCAGCCCTCACCGTTTCTTCCTTTGCCCCGCTTTGGCTTTTTCAGCAGCCACAGGTCTGTTGGTATTGCCAGGAAGAGTCAGACTGATGGCAGCCCCATGAGTGCTTCTGGTTGGAACAGATTATAGGGCAAATTAGTTGATTTTTGTGAGGCTTGCTGTTTAAGGGGAGAGGAAGGAGGGAAGCACAGGACTCGTTGGTGATGTTGCAATAGGAAAATCAGTTGCTAGTCCGGTTTTAGTGGGGACTTGGCAGTCTGCCGGGGCTTGAAAAATTAAGATCACTAAGTGGCAACTCTGGAAGGAAGCGTTAGAGGGGAGCCTTAGAGGTCCTAATCCACTCTCCCTCCTGGTTTTCATTCCTGCTGCGGATATAGCCCCTTAAATGGCTCCTAAGTCTCTGAAGACAGGATGCTGAGTGTTGGTAATTCCCTTGTAGAGGATGAATGTGTTTCCTTGAATGCCTTGATCCCTGAGACTCAAGAACATTTAGCAGCTGAACCCATTTCTGTTCTGTTTGCTATTTTCTAATGGGAATGGGTCGTTAGGAGATTTTCCGCAAAGCTCTAAGATCTCATACCTAAGGCCAAAGGGAGTCATGAACCTAGTTGTATTCTCAATCTATAAAGCAGTTTGTTACAGGTTGGTTTGGGTGATTTTTGTTGTTGTTTGATTGATTGCTTTTGGCAAGGTCCCTCTGTGTGACTCTGCCTGTTCTGTAACTCACTGTGTAGATCTCCAGCTGGACTGAAATTTAACAGAGCTCTCCCTGCTTCTGCCCGCAGAGTTCCACAGTATTGGGGTTAAAGGTGTGTACTACCCTACCCTGCTTACATCTTTAAAAACATTACTTTTACATTTTATTTGCCTTTATGTTATGTGCATTAGTGTTTTGTCTGCATGTATGTCTATGTGAGAGTTGTGAGCTGCCATGTAGGTGCTGGGATTTGAACCTTGGTCCTCTGGAAGAGTGGTCAGATGGCTGAGCCATCTCTCCAGTTGGCCAGACCACCCTGCCCCTTCCATCTTTTTGAAGCTGTTCTCCATTTAAAGATACTGCAGCTGACAGGTTGTCTGGAGCTTATGCTGCATATTTTAAGTAAAGACTGAAGTTTAATTTTTATTTATTTATTTATTTTTATTTTCTTTTTTGGTTTTTTGGAGACAGGGTTTCTCTGTGTAGCCCTTGGCTGTCCTGGAACTCACTCTGTAGACCAGGCTGGCCTTGGACTCAGAAATCCTCCTGCCTCTGCCTTCCAAGTGCTGGGATTAAAGGCGTGTGCCACCACGCAGAGTTCCACAGTATTGGGGTTAAAGGTGTGTACTACCCTACCCTGCTTACATCTTTAAGACTGAAGTTTTAATTCAATCACGTCTTCATTTGTTACTGAAAAGTCCAAGCTGGAAAGACTGAGGGTGACTACCTTGACTGTAGGGGGGGGGGGGTATGTGTTTGTGTGTGTGTGTGTGTGTGCCAGGGAAATGGTTTGGTTGGTGAGGTGCTTACTGTGCCATTGTGGAGACCTGAGTGTGATTCCTAGACCCTGCATGAACCGCCCACCACTCATGCCTGTTGGCTCATGCTTTTAATCCCACTGAGGGGGCGGGGAGGCTGGACAGAGTGAGCAAGCGCTGTATCTGGGGCTTCCTGTCCATCCAGTCTCATCGGCCTGGTGTGCTCCAGGTCAGTGAGAGACCTTGTCTCAAACAGCAGAGTGGATGGCTCCAGGGAACTGGCATAGCTGAGGCCGACTCCTGCCCTCTGCGTAAGTGTATGGCTCAAACACACCCACACACCATCCTAGAGACGATGGCACATGAGTACCTGTGTGCTCTGTTAACACGATGGGCTCATTCACCATTGTCTTTAGTTAAGAGTCTTGCACCAGTCAGTGATGTTTTGGAATTAAATCTGTATGCATTTCTCTCATCAATGAAGTTAAATTGTGAAGAAATATGTATCTATGTATATCATTTGACATATTAATGAAATACTAAAAGTGAGAGACTCTCCGTTATGAAGATATTTAAGAATATAAAGACCCTGATTCTTTAATTCTTCAATTTGGGATTTATTAACTAGAGTGATACCAAACATGAAATATGAAAGTAGATTTTTGATCTCTCTGAAAATAGCTTTTATTTTGGAAAGGAGATGATATTTATTTGGAAAGGTTATTGTAAAAGGTGAAAATAAATTAGATAAAATGACCTGGTGCACAATAGCATCTTTGACCCTTTCAACTCCTGTTAGAACTGACTTTGCAATTTGCTTTTTATCATCTTTTCAACTTAGGACCCTTGAATGGGCCTTTCAAGGTGTGTGGGTACATGCAAGATAATGTGTATTCCTGCTCTCCAGGGCAAGTGGCTGAAGCCAAAACTCAAAACTGCAAAGTTAGATGCTCTTGTATTTTTTTCTCTTTTCTCTGTAACTTGCTTTAGTCAGTTTGTTCATGCCCCAAAATTAGTGCTGTGGAAGAGGTGTGGAGCAGTAAAGTTAGATGGTAGCAGTATGGTCCTGAGTTAGGTCATTTGTCCTCTCTCATGGAGAGTGTCAGTGTGATAAGGCAGTCACCTTCCAGAGATCAGCCCCTTGGTTATCTGCATCCTGATTTCATACTGCTCACCTCTGTAACTTATAATATTAGTTGATGGCATTGTGGAGTTTGTTGAGCTAAGGTTGATAATATATTTTGAATTTTTAATAATCAAACTCAAAAATAAGTTATGTTTTTCTTTAAAGTTTTAAATTAAAATTCTACTTTAAAAATTTTCACAAATTCTTTATTTGTGAAATTTACCAAAATCTATGTTTAAATGGAATTAATTGGTGTGAATAACAAATTAGGAACTTTTTTGGTTATTTATTTATTTATTTATTTATTTATTTATTTATTATTCCTTTACACTCCAGATTTTATTCCCCTCATCCGCCCTCCGACTCTTCCACATCCCATACCTCCTTCCCACCCCCGTCTCCATGAGGATGGCCCTACCACCTATCACCCATCACCCACCACCTACCACTCACCCAACCCGACCTCTAAACTCCCTGGGGCCTCCATTGTCTTGAGGGTTAGGTGCGTCTTCCCTGACTGAACCCAGACCCAGCAGTCCTCTGCTGTGTATGTGTTGGGGGCCTCCTATCAGCTGGTGTATGCTGCCTGGTTGGTCTTCCAGTGTCTGAGAGATCTCGGGGGCTGATTAGGAATTTGATATCAATGTCTAGACCCTTAGGGAGACTTAAAGGATGAACACGTGAAGTAGTTTTTCATGGCACCCTTGCCGACTGTGTCTGGCAGGAGTCAGTGGCCGTGGTGCTGGGTACTTGCTCTGCTTCGGAAACTGAACTGCAGCTTCACTGAATCCACTTGAATGATACCCAGCCACCTCGAGCTTTCCTTTGTTCTCTTCACGCTGAGGGTGTTTTAGGTGATGGCTCTTTGTTGTGTGCATCCCTGGCCAGAGGCGTCGATGAAGGCATATTCAGCTTCTGTGCACTGCTGGGCTCAGGAAACATTTGCTGAAAAGTTAAAATGGTTGGGACTCCTGGGAAGATTGAACTGCACTGCTGTGGAGTGCCTGGTTTAAACACCTGACTTCCGTTGTAGTGGGGGTATAGGTAGGACTACTTTAATTTGGCTCTGGGAGAGGCCAGAGGCTGACAGCATTTGATCTTGCTTTCCCCAAAATTTAGTACCCACTTACACTTTTCTAGAAAGAGCAAAGATACGTAGTATCCCTTATGCCTGATATTTAGGCACAGCAGCACTCTAGCAACCCAGCATGATGGTCCTTACTTGTGACAGGTGATGTCCTTATCTAAGTAATAGGAATGCTGTTGAGCACAGTGGAAAAAGAGGCTAGCTGGTGCTGTGGCAAGCTAGCTTAGTGAGGAGTATAGCCTCTGTCAGGGCTATCTCAGCAGTACTACCCGGTCTCAGTCAAGGTCACTGCTACTACTGCTGTGATGGAACACCATGATCAACGCAACCTGAGGAGGAAAAGGCTTTTTGGCCTATACTTCCACATCACAATTCATCGTCAAAAGCAAGTCCGGACAGGAACTCAAGTGGGGCAGGAGCATGGAGGTGCTACTGATGCAGAGCCATGCTTATTACACTGATGGTTTGCTCAGCCTGCATTTTTATAGAACTCAGTACCACCAGCCCAAGGGCGCCACTACCCTCAGTCCCCGATGGATCACTGAGAAAAGGCCCACGGCTTGCTGACAGTCAGATCTTGTGGAGGCATTTCCCTAATTGAGGTTCCGTCCTCTTAGATGACTTTAGCTTGTGTCAAGTTGACAGAAGCTGTCCAGCACACACCCCTGAGCCAAGAACTTATTTACTACTGGAGGAATGTAGGAGAGAAGGAGATATGTGGAGAGGGAAAAGGTTTTGCTTAACGTTCCTTGTCAGATCTAATTTTTTTGTTAAAAAAAATTTAGGGTTTCATCATATCGGTGACTGGTCCAGAAGTATGTGAATCAGCAGGAAATCCTCCTGACAACTAACTTCTAGGTGCTGGAGTTAAAGATGTGTGCTGCCGTCCAACCATGTCTTGTGTACATTAAGATCATTTATTTTTGTATTTTCAAATTGCTGCCTTCTGACTAACACACCAATAACACCACCACACCAGTGACTTAAGGACACCATTTGAGCACCTGCTCAGTTCCAGACTTGTCTGCTTTCCCATGTGTCATTGCTTTCCTAGACTGACTCACATACAGAGCAGTAGAACGTTAGTGGTCGGTGTTCAGGAACATGGGGCTAAGGCAGACGCTTAGGTTATTATGCTGCTATAATAGCCCCTAATATTCAGGAACGGGAGGATAGCCGGTTTGCAAGATGTTTTTTTTTTTTTTTTCTCCCTACTTATGCTCTTCATAGCCTCTCCTTTGGCTGACTTAGAGAAGCCCAAGTCCCATCTTGGGAATGAATAGCAAGGCTCTATTCGGAAGCAAATGTGTTTTGATTTTAGAAAGGTGGGCAGTATTTGTCTTAATGGTTTTGTGCTTGCTAAAATGCATAACACCTAGCATAATCCATGCTGATCCCCAAGCCTTCCTCGTGACAGAGTTTGTGGAAACCATGAATATCCACCTGCTGGAGCCACCCTGCTGGAGCCACCCTGCACTCATTTTGACAGGATCTCTTTGTAAGTTCTGTCGGGAGGACAGAAAGAATGAGCAGTGTGCGGGTCACTGTGTGCGGGTCACTATGGCATATGACCATACGATGCAGGCTGGGTTGTGCTTTCCTGTAGCTTATTATTTTATTTGCTCTTCCATTATATTTATTTTATTTTAATTATTTACATTTGTAATCTTATCCCCTTACCTGGTTTTACCCTCTCCTGAAACCCCCTCTCCTATTCCACCTCCCCTTGCTTCTATGAGGGTGTTCCTCTACCCACCTACCCAGGCGCTCCCACCTCTCCACCCTCGATTCCCCTATACTGGGGCATCTACCAAACCTTCATAGGCCCAAGGACCTCGCCTCTCATTAATGCCTGAGAAGGCCGTCCTCTGCTATATATGTGCTGGAGCCATGTGTCCTCCTTGTTTGGTGGCTTAGTCCCTGGGAGCTCTGGGGGGTCTGGTTGGTTGATACTGTTCTTCCTGTGGGGTTGCAAACCCCTTCAGCTCCTTCAGTCCTTTTTCTAACTCCTCCATTGGGGACCCCTGCTCAGTCCAATGGTTGACTGTGAGCATCTGCCTCTGTATATGTCAGGCTCTGGCAGAGCCTGTCAGAAGACAGCTATATCAGGCTCCTGTCAGCAAGCCTTTCTTAGCATCCACAATAGTGTCTGAGTTTGGGGACTGTCTCGGATGAATCCCCAGGTGGGACAGTCTCTGTCTGGATGGCCTTTTTACACTTTGTCTCCATATTTGCTCCCATTAGTATTTTGTTCCCCTTTCTAGGAAGGTCCGAAGCACCTACATTTTGGTCTTCCTTCTTGAGCTTCATGTGGTCTGTGAATTGTATCTTGGGTATTTGGAGCTTTTGGGCTAATATCCACTTATCAGTAAGTGCAGACCATGTGTGTTCTTTTGTGATTGGGTTACCTCACTCAGGATGATATTTTCTAGCTCTGTCCATTTGCCTAAGAATTTCATAAATCCATTGTTTTTAATAGCTGAGTAGTAATCCATTGTATAAATGCACCACATTTTCTTTATCCATTCTTCTTTTGAAGGACATCTGGGTTCTTTCCAGCTTCTGTCTATTATAAATAAGGCTGCTAGGAATGTAGTGGAGCATATGTCCTTATTACATGTTGGAGCATCTGGGTATATGCCCAGGAGTAGTAAAGCTGTGTTCTCAGGTAGTACTATGTCCAGTTTTCTGAGAAACCTGCAGACTGATTTCCACAGTGGTTGAACAAGCTTGCAATCCCACCAACAGTGGAGGAGTGTTCCTTTCTCCACATCCTCACCAGCGTCTACTGAATTTTTGATCTTAGCTATTTTGATTGGTGTAAGGTGGAATCTCAGGGTTGTTTTGATTTGCATTTACCTGATGACTAAGGATGTTGAACATTTCTTTAGGTGCTTCTCAGTCATTCGGTATTCCTCAGTTGAGAATTCTCTGTTTGGCTCTGTTCCCTATTTTTTAATAGGGTTATTTGGTTTTCTGGAGTCTAACTTCTTGAGTTCTTTGTATATATTGGATATTAGCCTTCTATCGAATGTAGGATTGCTAAAGATCTTTTCCTAGTCTGTCGGTTACCATTTTGTCCTATTGACAATGTCCTCTGCCTTACAGAAGCTTTGCAATTTTATGAAGTCCCATTTGTTGATTCTTGATCTTAGAGCATAAGTCATTAGTATTCTGTTCAGGAACTTTTCCCCTGTGCCCATGTGCTTAAGAATTTTCTCCAATTTTTCTTCTGTTAGATTCAGTGTATCTGGTTTTATGTGGAGGTCCTTGATCCACTTGGACTTGAGCTTTGTATAGGGAGATAAGAATGGATCAATTTGCATTCTTCTACAAGTTGACCACCAGTTGAACCAGCACCATTTGCTGAAAATGATGTCTTTTTTCCACATCATTTGGATGTGGATGGTTTTAGCTCCTTTGTCAGAGATCAAGTGACCATAGGTGTGTGGGTTCATTTCTGGGTCTTCAGTTCTATTCCATTCTATTCCATCTGCCTGGACCAATACCATACCATTTTAAATACGATTGCTCTGTAGTACAGATTGAGGTCAGGGATGGTGATTCCTCCAGAAGTTCCTTTATTGTTGAGAATAGTTTTTACTGTCTTGGGTTTTTTGTTATTCTAAATGAATTTGAGAATTTTTTTTTTTTAATTCTGTGAAGAATTGAGTTGGAATTTTGATGGGGATTGCATTGAATCTGTAGATTGCTTTCGTCAAGATAGCCATTTTTACTATATTAATCCTGCTAATCCATGAGCATGGGAGATCTTTCCATCTTTGGAGGTCTTCTTCGATTTCTTTCTTCAGAGATCTTGTCGTATAGATCTTTCACTTAATTTGGTTAGAGTCATACCAAGATACTTTATATTGTTTGTGGCTGTTGTGATAATTTCTTTCTCAGCCTTTATATCCTTTGAGTATAGGAAGGCTACTGATTTCTTTGAGTTAATTTTATATCCAGCCACTTTGCTGAAGTTGTTGATCAGGCAGGTTTAGGAGTTCTCTGGTGGAGTTTTTGGGGTCACTGATGTATGCTATTATATCATCAGCAAATAGTGATATTTTGACTTCTTCCTTTTCATTTTGTATCCCTTTGAACTCCGTTTGTTGTCTAATTGCTCTAGCTAGAACTTCAAGTACTATATTGAATAGATAGGGAGAGAGGACAGCCGTGTCTAGTCCCTGATTTTAGTGGGATTGCTTCAAGTTTCTCACCATTTAGTTTGATGTTGGCTACCAGTTTGCTGTATATTGCTTTTACTATGTTTAGGTATGGGCCTTTAATTACTGAACTTTCCAAGACTTTTAGCATGAAAGGACGTTGAATTTTGTCAAACGCTTTTTCAGCATCTAATGCAATGATCCATGTGTTTTTTTCTTTTTTGAGTTTATGTGGTGGGTTACATTGATGGATTTCCATATATTGAATCATCCATGCATTCCTGGGATGAAGCCTACTTGATCATGGTGGATGATCATTTTGATATGTTCTTGTATTCGGTTGGCAAGAATTTTATTGAGTATTTTTGCACTGATTATTCATAAGGGAAATTGGTCTGAAGTTGTCTTTCTTTGTTGGGTCTTTGTAAGGTTTTGTTATTAGCGTAACTGTGGCTTCATAGAACGAATTGGGTAGTGCTCCTTCTGTTTTTATTTTGTAGAATAGTTTGAAGAGTATTAGTATTAGGTCTTCTTTGAATGTCTGATAGAATTCTGTACTAAAACCATCTGGGATTTTTTTGGTTGGGAGACTTTGAATGACTGCTTCTATTTTATTGGACATTATTGGGCTGTTTAGATTGTTTATCTGATCCTGATTTAACTTTGGTATTTGATATCTGTCTAGGAAATTGTCCATTTCATCTAGATTTTCCAGTTTTGTTGAGTATAGGCTGTTGTAGGAGGAGCTGATGATTTTTTTAATTTGCTCAGTTTCTGTTGTTATTTCTCCCTTTTCATTTCTGATTTTGTTAATCTGGATACTGTCTCTGTGCCCTCTGGTCAGTCTGGCTAAGGGTTTCTTGTTGATTTTCTCAAAGAACCAGCTCCTGGTTTTGTTGATTCTTTGTATAGTTCTCTTTATTTCTATTTTGTTGATTTCAGCCTTGGGTTTGATGATGTCCTGCTGTCAACGCCTCTTGGGTATATTTGCTTCTTTCTGTTCTGGAGCTTTCAGGTGTGTTGTCAAGCTGCTAGTGTATGATCTCTCCAATTTTCTTTTTGGAGGCACTCAGAGCTATGAGTTTTCCTCTGGGCACATATTCAATGTGTCCCATAAGTTTGGGTATGTTGTGCCTTCATTTTCATTAAATTCTAAGACGTCTTTATTTATTTCTTCCTTGACCAAGTTACCATTGAGTAGAACGTTGTTCAGCTTCCATGTGTATGTGGGCTTTCTATTGTTTTTGTTGCCATTGAAGACCAGTCTTAGTCTGTAGTGATCTGTTAGGAGGTTTCCATTTCATCTTTAAATTAGTTAGGATACTGTATAATGGGCTTCATTATGACACTTTCATACATAACACCTTTGTAATTTGTACCATTGGACTCCAGACACTTCTTTTGATACAAACATCTGTCCTGCTGTCCAAATCCCACAGTGTTCCCACACACATTAGCTCAGGGCAAGTCTGGCGAGTACATTCACAGTGTACTTGTCACTGTAATACTTGAGCCACCACCGTTTTCTCCATCTTACAGAGGAGACAAGTTTCAGAACGGTGAGGTAATTCACTCAGGTCTCAAAGCATGTAACCTTCAACCTTTATCTGCCTGCCCTCCATGCTGTGCCAAGCCCATGCCAGATGTGTACCTGCTTGTAAGCATGACCAAGTCAATCTAACCTCTGTTTGTTTAATTTTGTTCAGAAATAAGAACTTTACTAAAAAGAAAATTAATGAACAAATAAAATTCGAAACAAAGGAGAGCTGAGCTGTGTCACCTGAGCTGTGTCCGTGGTGAACTTTTTTTTTTTTTTTTTTTTGGTTTTTTTCGAGACAGGGTTTCTCTGTGTAGCCCTGGCTGTCCTGGAACTCACTCTGTAGACCAGGCTGGCCTCCAACTCAGAAATCCACCTACCTCTGCTTCCCAGAGTGCTGGGATTACAGGTGTGCGCCACCAACTGCCCAGCCCTGTGGTAAACTTTTGAGGAGTATGAACTGTGTGCACTAGAACTGATAGCTTTCCAAAGTGACATCAAGTTAAAGCTAAGGTTATCGCACATAGGAAATACAATCATTTGGGAGTTGAACCATTAAAAAATGATCTCTTAAAGGAATTTGGAAAAGTGAAATTACACTATTTAACATCTGCTCATGCCAGATTGCGTTTAATCACATTGATATTCCCAATTTATGGCAGTAGTTCTAATAAATGAATTCCTGTGATTATTAAACTATATTTTGATTGAAGTTCTAAGGAGAAAAAGAAGCTATTAGTAGAGTTAACAGTTGGAGTTACTCTACTTTTGAAAGAAAGGCAGAGGGTTACATTTTTATTCATCATGTTCTGCAGGTGTTATAAATGAGCTAAGGAAAGAGAAGAGTGAGTCAGACTCTGAGAGTGTGTAACTAAGTTCAGCAGTCTTACTTTGCTTTTTAATGAAGACTGGGAACTTGAAGTGCTCTTTCTATTGTGTATGGCAGGGAAATTGTAGCAATTCATTACTAGCTAGACTAAAATCCTTAAGCCAGACACTTTTTCCGAACCAGGTTTTGTTCATGTTTTTTTGTAGTCTTTGGGTTTATATTTTAAACAAGGATGCATGTTTCAGGGATACATTGGGAACCCCATATATAGGTTTGGTCTCAAACTATTGTAAAGTCTGAGCACTATTACTTTGTGCTAAAGAATAGTCTTCCGGGGCTGGAGAGAGGGCTCAGTGGTTAAGAGCACCGACTGCTCTCCTAGAGGTCCTGAGTTCAATTTCCATCAACCACGTGGTGTGATGGGATCCAATGCCCTCTTCTGGTGTGTCTGAAGACAGCGACAGACAGTGTACTCAAATACATAAAACAAGTAAATATTAAAAAAAAAACAAAAACCAGTTCTCTAACTTTGAAAGTGTTTAGCTTAAGGAAATACTCATGAGTGCCTTGTCTTTATTTTGCTCATTTCCGTGTGAACTTCTCAAGATCAGTATCTGTGATGTCTGCGAACCTCAGTGCTAAATCTTTGTCTCCAAAAGTGTATTCAGGGAATGTGTGCAGTTAGTAGGTACTGTATAGAAAAGATAAGCCATATGATGTATTTGCAAAAATCACCTTTAAACATAGGCAGTATTGGGGACTCCCATTCCAGAGATAAATCTGTTTTCAAATCGCAGCTCCAGCAGGGGAATGATTTGAAGAAAGTTGTTTTGCTTCACCAAGTCTCCATTGACTACATGTGAACAGATGATGGTAATGCCTGCTTGGGAGTGTTCAGTGATACTGCTGGTTGAAATGAAAATACTGCCTTCAATTAAGTGATACCTTCTGAAGAGCTATCAAGAAGCACCAGGAAGTGAATTGCCAGGGTTAGCAGACAGAATGTAGGCAGCATGAGGAAACTCCAGCACTCTTGGGATGGCCAGAGTGTAGCAAATTAGTGTTAGCTTTATGCTTCCTTGGATGGTACTGAAAAAAAAAAATGAGTAGTAGGAGGTGATATTTCTTCCTCCGTTAGTGGTCTCTTTTCTCTCTGACACGCAGAAGGGAACCCCGTGTAAGAGTTGACTCTTTTCTGTTTGTGCAGATTTGCACATACTGTTTTTTGGGATGCTTCTAGTGTTTACATATTTAGACTCCTTCCTGGAACGCTATTCAGACCTCCTTTCCTGGGCAGAAAAATATTAAAGGCAACAGAATAAGTCATCTGCACTGCATTTGGAGAGTGGCTGAGAGGGTAGATGAGAGGATTGATGAGGTAGCCGTGGTTTTGTATGTGGAGAGTGGCTGAGAGGGTAAATGAGATAGCTGTGGTGTTGTATGTGGGAAGTCTGGTGTTCTTCTGCCTCGGGAGGGAATTTAGGAAATTATCTTTTCAATTCTTGAAAATTTTCAGTTTATTTCTTCTAGTTCTCCACTTAAGTTAGCTTGTTTGTTTTGGAACTGTATAGGAGGTGTCATTATAATGGAAAAATACCACTATATTTATAGAAAGTGATACATGATCATCGTAGAGGTCTGTCTTAATAATGACATTTCTCCTTTCTCTTTTTTCCCTGTCTGTCAAGTAAACACATAATGCTGTGCATGTATATATGTATATATTTGATTGTGTTTATATATGTGTGTATACATATGTGTCTGACCTGTTCATTCCATATTATTTATATGTATGTTTTCATGACGGTTTGATATTGGATAATTATTTGGTGCTCTCTTCCCTCCCTCAGCATTCCTGTTACCTGTAGTTATTTGGATAAAGGTGAGCATGTCTCATGGGCTTTTCCCCGTCCAGGCCGAAATTTCCTTTGGTCTCATCCTTTGTTCAGCTTATGTTTAGGCGGTCGTTCTGATGAGACTCCATGGCTGTAGCTTCTGACATCACTAGGAGGCACAGTCTCACAGAAAACTCCTTGTCTTCTGTCTCTTATAGTTCTCCCAGCGCCCAAACCCTGTGGTCCCACAGTGTTCCTGGACCTTACACACAGGATTGTTGTAAGTCCTTTGGGCCTGGACTCCACAACTCTGCGATTTGATTGGCTACAGTTTTCTTACAGTGGTCTGTTGCAAAGAAAAGTTAGCTTGATAAGGGGTGAAGATTACACTTATCTTAGGGTAAAGGGACACATGTTTAGATTGCTGTAAAGATTATATTGATTTAATAGTCATTGCAGATTCTCTTACAATAGTCATGGCTTCACTAGCCTGAGTCCTTAGCTGGACTTTCAGGACCAGTCACCATTTCTATTTTGTGCAGGTCGTAAGTTCAGTCAGAGTCGTCGGTTGCTGCCAAGGTGTGCGTGGCACTGCTTTTCCAGGGCTGTTACTCTGTCACGCTGGCTGTTGATGTGGTTCGCAGACAATAGATCGACTTCATAGCTGAGTAGGGCTGTGAGCTGCCACTCTCCTTTGGGAACTTGCACGCACATCTTGGTCCTGTGAAAGCTGGTCCTCAGGGAGGAGGCTTTCAGTTCAGTTCCAGGTCAGGGGTCTCTGGGCCCTGTGTCTGACCTCCCTTCCACCTCTGCAGGCAATAGCAAAAGGCTATATGATTTTGGAGGCTTTTGGACTGTGCTGGCCAACAGTTGAAAAGAATGCTTCTCCTGTTTGGCAGTGGGGTTTTTGTTAGATGGTCTTTGGTTCTTAGAAGGACCATTATCAGCTCAGATGAGAAAAGTTCATTAAAACTATATATGTATATTTATACACAGAATTACGTACGTTATACATTTTTGGGTAAGTAGTTGTATGATTACTTATAGTTTTTTTTTCAGATATCCTTAATTGTTATTTTCTCCTCTCTCTGTGTTTTCCTTCCTCCCCGTGCCTGACAAGCAGTTCTCTGTCTCCCATATCAGCTCACTTATAGCCTGCTAATCCTCCTTTTCCCTTTCCACCGGGTCTGTGTTACCTCTGCCTTCTTCTTGCTTCCCTGATCAGGCTGCTTGTATCCCCCTACACTCCTCTTGTGGTAATCACCCTGTTTTACTTTCCTGGTTTCTGCAGTCACTATAGGCCATGTGCTCACATCTGAGGCTTTGGAGCCTCTGATAAGAGAGAGCATGTGGCATTTGTATTTCTAGGTCTGAGTTCCCTTACTCAAGGCGATATCTTTTCTAGTTGTGCATATTTACCTGCAAAGTTCCTGATTTGATTTTCTTTATAGCTGAGTAGTATTCCAGAGTACACATTACATTTTCACTATCTAATCATTGCTTGTATGACTCGTGGTTGTTTCTGTTTCCTAGCTGTTATGAATAGAGCAATGGGCGTGGATGAGCAGATACATGTGCAGTAGAATGTTGAGTTCTTTATGCACTTGTCACATGAGTGGTGGCGCCGGGTCATAAGCCACGAGAGTGATGACACAGGGTCATATGGAAGATTTAGTTTTTAGCCCTTTGAGAATTCTCCACAGTGATTTATTTATTTATTTATTTATTTATTTATTTATTGTGGCCGCACCAGTTAGAAATCCCAGCAACCGTTAATGAAGGATAATGAACAATTTTTGAGATAGTCCTTAGTCATTGTTTCTTTTTTGTCTTTTGAGACCTCTCTATTCATGTTTTTAACACCCGCCACCCCCACATTTGGAGTCCCTTTGACTCCTTGTTGTTTGAGTTCATTGTATAGTTTGGATATTAATCCTTTGTCAGATTTACAGCTGGCAAAATTCTTTCTTATTCTGTGGGCTTCCTCTTCATACACTTGTTTGCTTGAAATTAATTGTGAAGAAGTGAAGCCTTCTAGTTTTATGAAATCCTAGCTGTCATTTGTTGCCCTTAATTCTTGGGCAAATAGAGACCTATTCAGGAAGTCCTTTCCCTCATCTGTATTGTATAGGGCACTGCCTATGTTTTCTTCTGGCAATTTTAGTGCTTCAAGTTTATGTCTTTGATCCATTTGGAGTTGGTATTTGTGCAAGATGGTAGATGAAACTATAATTTCAGTCTTCTGCACGTGGGCATGAGTTTTCTCAGCATCATTTGTTAAAGATAATTTCTTTTCCTTAGTGTATGTTTTTGGCGTCTTTGTCAAATATTAAGTGGCTGAAGTTACATGTATGCCTGTTTGGTCTTTAATTCTGTTTCATTGGTCTACATGTCTGTTTTTGTGCCAGTGCCATATATGTATGTATGTATGTATGTATGTATATATGTATGTATGTGTATTTGTGTGTGTATATATGCACATACACACTGCTTGTAATGTATGTTAATATATGAAGTTGTAATCCTTCCAGCACTGTTCTTTTTGTTTGGGATTGTTTTGATTATTTGGGGTCCATTTGAGTTTTGAGATAGTTTTTTCTGTTTCTGTGAAAAATGACATTAGAGTTTTGATTGTGATTCTTTTAATCTATAAATAGGCTTTGGTAGAATGGTGATTTTCACAATGTTAATTCTACCCATCCATGGGCATGGGCTAGCTTTCCATTTTTAGTGTCTTTCCATTTTCTCTTTATTCCTTTCCTAGGAGCTTTAAAGTTTTCATTGTAAAGTAGAGGGTCTTTCACATCCTTGGTTATGCCTATTCCTAGATATTTTATTTTCTTTGAAACTACTGTGAATGGGACTATGTCCGTGATCTCCTCCTCTGTGTGCTTGTTGTTGGTGTATAGAAAAGCCATTTATATGTACAAGCTGATTCCGTACCCTACCACATTGCTGAATTTGTTTCTACTGGTAGGGCGTTGGGACCTCTAGTGTATAGTATCATGTCCTCTGTAACCTCTAGTGTGTAGTACCATGTCCTCTGTAACTAGTGTTGGGACCTCTAGTGTGTAGTACCATGTCCTCTGTAACTAGCGCTGTTTGCATGCTTCTCTTTCCCTTCTCATGTCTTCCTGTTGCTGCTCGTACTTGAAGCAGATAGGCATTTACTCACGAGAAGGACTGTGGAGTGGGCATCCCTGTCTCCTCCTGACTTCAGTGGGATTGTCTCACTCTTCTTGTTAGGATGACACTTATTATGGTGAGCTATGATCCCTCTAGCCCTACATTCTCCTACATTTATCATGAAGGCATGTTGGATTTTGTCAAAGGCCTTTTCTGAGTTCTTTGAGATGATCATGTGATTTATTTTATTTATTTTTTATTATTTATTTATTTATTTATTTATTTATCTTTAAGTCTGGGCCAATTTTAAAAAGTCAGTTACAGGATTTGGACTTAGTGCTCTTCACTGTTGGCTGAGGACAACTGTGTAGCTACTTTGGGTCTTTGTTGGTAGGCAGGATGCTGACTTGGTGTTAGACTTCCTAACAGTGCAAATCTCCCTTCCAGGTTGCTGTAAAGTGCTTTATCAGTGTGCTGACTGACTTGAGAGTGTTCTGACTGTTTTGCCTTATTCTGTGCCTTTAGCTTTTATCCCCAAAACATTTGAAAAGCAAATTATTTGAGTCTTTAGTGTGCTAGAAGCTGATGATAGAATTACAGACCCATTGTGAACGCAAAGTCGTAATTCCCAGGGAAGCTAAACTAATCGAATCTTTATATAGAGCTACCCACTATAAGGGCTGGGTTTTCTGATAGGTGTTGGAAATTGAGTAGAGTCCTTGCTCTGTAGCAATGTTAAACACAGTTAATACGCATTTTCATGGACTGAGTGCTGCACAATCAATTAAGAAGGCTAATAAATGCATTTGAGTTAATATGATCAAGGGAGACTTTCCCTTTATCAAGGGGATTTAATATTTGAGCTGGAGATAATGAAGAGAAAGAAGTGTTCTCCAAGAGGAGGAGGATGTCTCAGTGGTTGGCAAGGAGGAGTCTGACAGAGAGGACAAGAAGGGAACAAGGCTGAGAGGGTCAGACCACAGATGCTCAGGTAAGGAGTTCATGTAGATTATAAATTTAATGGAAACCCACTTGCAGGAGAACTGACTGATCTAATCTGTTGCATGAAAGTCACTTTTAGATGGTTTGTGGATTGTGGGTGACTGACTGCATCACCAAGTGAGATGTGAGAGTGGGTTGAGGTGTGGTGATGGCAGTAGACATTCAGAGAGGTTCAAAGATAGAATTGGGATTGACATTCACATGAGTAAGTAAAGAGTTGGTTGGAGATGACAGAGGGAGACACTTGGGGCCTGACCCATTGATTGGTACAGTTAATGCAGAAATGGTGGGGTCTGTGCATTGGAGATCTGATAGACTAGGTGCATGTTTTTAATGCATTTATTGGACATCCGTGGCAGCTATGAGTCAGCCCTGGACTTGTTTGGAACTTGATGTAGCCCACTACAGTAGAACTCCTGGGTCAAGTCTACATCATCAAATGATACACTATGAACAAGTTTGCTCTAGTAAGTATCAGCAGGCAGTCAGGAGAGAGGGTTGTGCTTTTCATCAGTTCACACCAAAGGGAGGATGAGGGAGAAGTCTACAGGAAGACGATAGGGAGGCCAGATTATGGTGATGTAAAACCCATGAAATGAAAAAACATGTCTCCTGTAGTATCCTGTCAGGTACTGTGTAGAAGTGATCTCTGGGGGCTGGAGAGATGGCTCAGTGTTTAAGAGCACTCACTGGCTGCTCTTCCAGAGGTCCTGAGTTCAATTCCCAGCGACCACATGGTGGCTCACAACCATCTGTAATGAGATCTGACGCCCTCTTCTGGTGTGTCTGAAGACACCTACAGTGACCCTTCATATAATAAATAAATATTAAAAAAAAAAAAAGAAAAAAAAAAGAAGTGATCTCTGGCTTTGATGGCTTGTTGTTTCTCATGACTTTCCTCAGAGTTGAGAAGGCACATACCTGGCTGTTAGGCTCTAAGAAACTAGAGCAGAAGTGGAGAGGGACATGTGGACACACCTCAGAGTTTGCTTTGAAAATGAATAGAGAAATGAGACCACAGCGAAGGAGACATGGGTATAGTGCCTGAGGAAATGAGGGGAGAGTTTCTTCATTTTAGTCTCACTCCGTCACTGATTGACGTGTTGGACTGCCAGTAGGGAGGATGCAGAAGAGGGGAAGTATGCATAGCTGCAAGGATACCCTGGAGTTGGCGAGTGGCACTGGTCTCAGAGGAGCCACAAGGTGATGTTTGGACACAATCAGAATCCCACCCCGCCTCCATAATGAGAGGAAAAAGCCAGTGCTTTTTTTGGTAAAAGAAAAAGTAAAAAAAAAGTACACTGGTAGGTAGCCACTGTACAGCAGAGGATGGTTAGATGTCACTTATGACAAAGGGAGAAGTTGGAATTGAGGATGAGTAGGAGGAGGAATTTGTTATTTTTTTCTACAGTATCTGGACAGGGAGATAGCAAAACAGGCAGTTATGTATCTATCCTTTTGAGACTTGATGTGTACTTAGAAGGAGTCTTCAGATAGTGAGGATGTGGGCTCAGAAGGCCATAGATCCCAGGCAGCACATTGGAGAACTGGAGTAGGAGAGCAGAATGAAGTCACAGAGGAACCCTGGAGGAGGTTCTGGGAGAGTGAGCTGCTGTGGACTTACAATGGGTACTGGAGGGCAGGGACTAGGTCTGAAAGGAAGTGACTGTTCTGTGGTGGGGGTCGCAGTGGTGGATGAGTGGGAAGGGTGACTGTGATCGTGTGGAACTGAACTGGGAATCTGAGGGTCAAGGCAGGTGGAGGAGGGCGTGAAGCCTGGCTCATACATGTACCTGCAATGCCTGTGTTCCTAGGTATTGATAAGCTAAGGAAGTCAAATGGACTTTTTCTCCTGGCAAAATCACGTAATGATTTTATCTTGTGTTTAGTCATTCACTTATTTTATATTTTTACTGTGCTCCTCTTCTGGTTGTCAGGAAAATGTCAGTCTTAATGAAACTTTTATTTAATAAAAGAGATGGACAATAATTAAAACAAAAACATTTATGTTAGAGGATGAACTTGGAAGGAGAAACGTAGTGTGGGCACTGCTATTTAAAATACTGATAATGGGATTTTCACCTTTATGCCAATGAAAATGAAACTGTACTGTAATCAAAGTCTTTCCCTCAAAGAAAATTCCAAGAACATGCAGAGTCACTGCTGTGTCATACCCACAAAATAAAAAGAGCCCTTCCAATTCAGTTGAAACAAATATATTGATACCAGAAGCACGTAAGGACACAACAGAAAAAGAAAGTACTGACCAATTTCTTTCAACATATATAAAAAAATTCTCAAAATACTTTGAAATCAAATTCATGGCCATGTTAAGATTGTGCACTGTAGCCAAATGGACTTCATCTCAGAAGGCAAAGTAGGTTCAGCAGATCAATCAGTGCATTTCAACGTGGCAAAGAGAGTCTGGTTGGTGGTGAGGGCCTGGTGGGTCTGAAGACCAGCCAGGAGCTGGAGTGGGCCAGAGAGATGTGGGGAAGCAGAGGCTCTGTAGGCCATAGGAGCTTTAGTTCATTTCCTAGCTCCTGGATCCTGCCTGGTCTGGACCAGCCAAGCTGTGGAACCTGATCACCTTCCTCTCACACAAAGTGAGTCTTCCCTACTTCAGACGCTCCCTCACCGTGTGCCCTCTCTGGTCCATTCAGGTTAGGTGTCACCTCACTTTGTCACCTTTACCAAAAGTGTTTATTACTATCTGGTGCCAGTATAAAACAGGTCCTCTCTGTATGAGGTACATACACCCACTAGTACTGACCTCCCTGGAGGACACAGTGGTGACGTGCTGGTCCGTTCCCTTGCTGATTATAGTTTGAGAGATCATTGCTTGCCTCTGTTCTCTGTGCTCTAGCACTTTTTATTTTGGTTGAGTAGCAATATGCTGTGAAGAAAGAGAAATCATTATCAGTTTTTATATAAATATCTGATGATATACCCAAGTGTTCTCTTACATCAGTGGAGTTTTCTTTCCCCAAGTGAATTATTTTTTTCTTCTTTCAGTGTCTAGATGGATTATTTTCTGCCTTTATGTTATTCCTGTTTCTTAGCCATTCTCTTCCTTCTGATCAACTGTTGGCATAGACATGGATTCAGAGTCCACTGTAGATCTGTATGCCACCCTTTGGTTCTCCTTATTTTGTCTATAAAGCTTTTCATTGTCAACTGCCAGCTGCAAGGAGCTGTTCTCCAAAAAGACTTGTGTTAGTGGATATCTTCTTAAGGGCTGGTTGTTGACCTGTGTTAGTGGATATCTTCTTAAGGGCTCGTGGTTGACCTGTGTTAGTGGATATCTTCTTAAGGGCTGGTTGTTGACCTGTGTTAGTGGATATCTTCTTAAGGGCTGGTGGTTGACCTGTGTTAGTGGATATCTTCTTAAGGGCTGGTGGTTGTAGCTGAAGATAATGTGTTATGTGAGTTTATAATCTGTTCGTGAATCGTGTTTTTTTTTTTTTAATATAGTGACAGTTATGCCAAGGAAACAAATAAAACAAGGTCTAATTCATGAAAGTCCTGGGTAAGTCTGGACAGTAAACAAGGATCTGCCCTCACCCCTTCCTCTTGCCAGTGTGAAAGGCCACTTCTTAAGTATTGGATTTTGATGGATGGCCTTTAAGAATTATGAAAACATGACAAATCCCGATAGCCAGACAGTACCCATTAAAAAATGTTTTATTACATTTTGTTTTATTGTGTGTATGTGAGGGGGTGTGTATAAAGACACATAGATGGAGGTTAGAAGGTATCCTGTGGGTGTCATGTTTCTCCTTCTAACTTGTGTATCCCGGGTACACCAACATACTTCTGTTCATCAAGTTGGCAGCAAGCGCCTTGATGTCCTGAGGCATCTCATTGGCCCCGCCCCTTGTGTGCCCATGTTAAGTGGAAAGATGCTTCACCCAGTGCTGGGCAGCAGTGACTATCCCAGCTGCCATCATGTGCATACCTCGTGTGAGGTCCTGAGCGAGCAGCTTCCTTAGACAGCCTGAGGTACAGCAAGGAGTTCAGAGCAGGCGTTCACCTTCATATAGCTTGTCAGATTCACCGTCTCTAAGAGGCAGACTTGGATTTCTGATCTGCCTGACTCAAACCATTGATGTTGCTTTTTTGGAGACAGCTGGAGGTTAAGGAAACTGCTAGGTTGGTGTGGGAGCAGCAGCACAGCCATGTCCTGGTATGGCTGTCTCGGGCTTCTGAAGCCAGCAGTAGCCTGATTGTGTTGGGCTAAGTATGATGCCTTAAGAAGATCCAGCTAAGATCTGCCGCGTCCACCATTTGTATAATGGGTGGTGAAACCATGGGTCACACTTAGAAAATAAACTCCAATGGTTTGCTCGTTAAGGTATATAAGACAGTTAAAAGTTTCTTAAACATTGTGGAATTAGCAGGCAAATTAACCATCTAGTGCAGGCTTTCCCCCGAGGGTAAATAAAGATGGGAGAGCTCTGAAGGGCGCTGCAGCCTTTAAGGCAGGAGCCTTTGTTTGAGAGTAGACTTGTTAAGTTTTGTCTTTTGCATTAAACCATAGTCTAATTGATCTGAGTCTTGTTTGTTTTTTTTCCTAATTTTGCTTATCTTGAAGGTAGCATCTTTCTAAAGGAAAATGCAAGTGGCAACAAAAATGAGAATGACTAGATAGTAACCTAATGCAGTTTAGTTTTGTTTTGGCCATGTGGCGTTTCTGTGGTGTTGCCTGTGTGATGACTGGCACCAAGGATTTGGAGTTGATTTAAGGCCAGGCCAGCTTGTGGCTATAGAATCCATGCCAGCATCATGCCTTGCTGTACATGCAGTGAGTTCTTGATGGGTGTTGTCAGGGAATATACATGCAAGCACTTGAAAGGCTATTGGGAAAGCCCTACTTTCCCTAAATTCCATTATTTTCTTTGTCAGAATTAAGGGCTTTGAAAAGGTAATGACTAAATCAAACTCATTTTTGAAAAAGATTTATTTCTTTATTTTATGTGTATGAGTGCACTGTAGCTGTCTTCAGAGACACCAGAAGAGGCATCGGGTCCCAGGACAGAGAAGAGCAGTGTGTGCTCTTAACCACTGGGCCATCTCTCCAGCCCCAAGCTATTTTTTTTTCCTTTTTTTTTTTTTTTTAACAAGAGAAGTGTGTTCTCAACTGATTGTGATGACACTTAGAGGGCAGTGTTTGATGTCCCCTTCTGTATTCTTCATTGTCTGGGTCCTCCTTCCTGTTTTGTTTGTTTTCAGACAGGGTCTTGTTCAGTAGTCCAGGTTGGCCTGACCTCATATATATAACCCAGACCGTCTTTGAACGTGGAGAGTCCCTCGTGCCTAAGCCTCATGGAAGTGTGGCCTTGCTGGAGTGGGAGTGGCCTTGCTGGAGTGGGTGTGTCGTTGTCAGGGTGGTCTTAGAGACCCCCTCTTAGCTGCTGTGGGATGAAGCTGTAGAACTCTCAGCTCCTCCAGCGCCATGCCTGCCTGCATGTCTCCATGCTTCTCACCTCGATGATAAAGGACTGAACCTCTAGACCTGTAAGCCAGCCCCGATTAAACGGTTTCTTTTATAAGAGTTGCCTTGGTCACTGTGTTGTGTTGGTTTCTGTTCCCAGAAATGGAAACCTTAACTAAGACACCTCCCAAATCTGGCATTATAGGATTGAGCCGATTTCTGTGCTTAATTTCAAGAAAATTTAGCAGATTACGTCCAGAAACAGTTTTACTTTACAAGACTAGGTGTGGTGGTGCACACTTTCAATCCTAGCACTTGGGAGGCAGAGACAGGGATATCTTTGAGTTTGAGGGTATCCTGGTCTTCATAATAAGTTTCAGGATATCTATAGATATGTAGAGAAACCCTGTCCCCCTTTCCCCTTCCCTCCCAAAAAAGACTTTGCCCCAGTCCTCAAGAAATTTTTAGTGGTATCAGTTTTATATGCAGGTAATGAGGAAGGGAGTTAGTAAAGTATCTTGCAAGTGGTTTTTTGTGTCGTCATCACTGAAGTGTGCATTGCTTGTGAAAATATCTTGTAATAGAATGCACTTGTGTGATGTCCCTCTGCAGCAGCGTTCCTGGGACGACAGAGCATACTTGACAACCCTGCCCCCAACCTCCCTTCTCATGGTTTATTAGAAATTGTTGGGCTCTGGCGTATCTATATAGCTTCAGAGCATTTGTGCTAGATTACTGGGCAGATAGCTATTTGTGTGCAAATGTGAGAGTTTGTTAAGTCTGGGTAATGATTGCTTGCGTGGTATGAGAGGAGAGTGGCTGTCGCAGACAGCGGACCGAATGGAGGGATACAGTAGGACTGTTGGCTTGCTTTAGTGCCTCTTATTGCTGTAACTAGCTTTTAAACACCGGTAAGCATGAAACTTGGTTACTCAGAATTGGAGCCTAACACAGATCCAGGTGTCTTGGCTACATATGGAATCTGCTTAGAGTGTGCCCGCCACTCCATTGGCTAGCGTGCAGAAGCCCCTGGACTGTAGAGATCAGCCATGCACCTTGTTGGTTACAGAAAAGCAAACTTAAAGGCCCTCGCCCTGAGGGTCTGACGCGGTGTTCCCTTTTCCTTATTTGCCTCCTCACACTCCCTTTGGTGAGATGTTTTGTTTTTTTTTGAGACAAAAGTCTTGCTGACTTCAGATTTCTAGTTCTCCTGCTTCGACCTCCTGAGGACTGAGAGCATAGCCTGCTGTGTACACTCTGAGGATCCCTCTGTCCCTGGCTTTTAACAAAGAATTCTTTATTGTAGTCTCCTTGTCTCTCTTGCCATTGTCTTCAACAATTTCGACAGTATGTCTACTGGCCTGGATGGTTTTCTTTGTCTACCATCTTCTCTTTGACTTGTTGACTTTAAAGAGTTCACTTTTAAGTTTTCCTCTGTGTTAATGTCTCTTACATCCTGAGATGGCTTAGGTGGGAGGCATAGATTATGACCTTGAGAAACCTTTGTAAGAGGGGGAAAGGCTTCAGCTTTCATGTGGTGAAGAACGGCACTTTCAATGCAGAGCTCCGCAAGCATGCACTTTAGATAATGGAATATTATAAGCATATTATGTGAATATTACAAATATATTATTATGTACAAAGAATATACTTTTGTCAGATTTTTCAGCCCTTCAGGACCTATTAGGCTTTGCCACCAGCATATAAAAATTCAGTCTGTTTGAAAGATAAATGTGAGACTCCATTATTATTTGTAATAAAAGCATGTGTTTTGTTGTTGATGATATTCATATGTTTAAACTATTTTTGAAATTTCTTGTGGGTTTTTTGTATTGTTTTGTTTTGATTAACTGATATCTTGACAGCATTGTTTCCTCTCATTTTCTTTGCACTGTTAGCATGTGTGATACAAAGCAATGCAGGAGTGAGGGGAAAAGCGGGCCAGCCTGAGACCCTTCTTTGTTTTGCCATAGTGACAGCATATAGGTATATGTCATTCCAGACAGACGAGTCGAATCTTCCCTGAGCTTTGGGAACTTAGCCTCTTGGTGAGTTACTGGGAGAAAAAGAACAGACAGTAGCACTTCAGGCAGTGGCAGCCAAAGCACTCTTCTAAGACATCCCTCCCACAGTCGTTCTGCTTAAGTGCTTTCCTGGTTGTCTTAGGGTAGAGCTAAAGCCATTGCTGGCCAGTGGTGTTTTATTTGACACAACCTCTCCAGCCCTAATCCAGTTTTTTCTTGTAAGATTTGCTGTGGTTGTGGTATCTCTTCACAGCAATAAAACCCTAGCTAAGACAATGACTGAACCTGCAAATCCTAGCAAGATTTGGTAACTGTGGTAGGGCCCTTGTTTCCCTTCTAGATGAAATGGTGTTCTTTACTAGGAGGTGAAATGAGCCCCCGCAGCTCGCAGTGTTTGTGACACTGCACAGTAAAGGCCGTGCATCCTGTGGGTAGGCATCTGATGATAGGAGGGGCCGGCTTGTTCTCTTGTATTAGTGTGTGTGGAATGAATTTAAGGGGAGACCGTGAGGACTTTTTCTCTGGGTTGGAAGTTGTTTTGCCTTTGCATGACCACTCAATGCTCACCCTTGTTTTAGAACCATGAACTGTTGTAAGTCCTGCAAGGAAGTGCCCACACAGTATTGCTTGAGACTAATTCGTTCAGGAACTGGGGAAGGGAGAAGTCTAAAAACACTCCATGTGTCTGTCCTTTTATATTTCTTGCCAACTAGCAGTGTTCCTCACCTCCCACAGGCTCTTCCTTCCTGCTGCTAGAAGGCCATGATTGGGTCTTGCCCCCTTAGCACCCAGTGTACTGTCCTTTGCCACTTAGGAACGAGAGTTTGTGGAGGGACGGGACAGAATCCATTAGATCCGGATCCTGAAGTCAGGGGCTGTTTTGTTTATGTTTATGGGGCCCACTCTGAACAGCAAATGCCAAATTGGTTAGCCTATTTGTACCTCTTCCCAGAGATCAGAATTAGATAGGGACAGATGTCCTTTGTAATCTGCAGAAAGAGAAATCCCGTGTAAGTACTGGGGACAGAGGGGGACATAGCATGCTGTGGCGACTCAGACTTTGACTTTGCTGCATTTTTGTGAGCACCAAGAGTTCTGCAGGAATCTTGAGTTTGTTGAGTCAGATCTCTAGACCATAAACCCTGTTCTTTCCCTTTGACCTTGGGGAAGGCCTTTAACATGGTTGTTTCAGTTTCTTCAAAGGTGGACACGTTTCCAATAGGGTCTCCTTCATAAGGCCCCTGACCTTAGCACTGTTGGCTTTGGGACAGTGCCCTGGGACATTCTGAGAGTGCTTTACAGCCTCTCTGTCCTCCACCACTAGATTCCTGTAGCGGCTTTATGTTCCTGGTGGGTCGCACCCGCGCACCCGCTCAGGAGCTCTCTTTATGTTCCTGGTGGGTCGCACACTGGCACCCGCTCAGGAGATGCTATCTTTGGATCCTCAGATGAAAGACACGCACACACACACACACACACACACACACACACACACACACACACACACACGCTTATTTCTAAAATGCCTTGTCTAACTCAAAGAGATGAAAGACACACACACACACACACACACACACACACACAAGCTTATTTCTATGCCTTGTCTAACTCAAAGGCTCCTAAACCTTCTCCTGCTACTCCAGGCCCGAATCTCACATGGCTGGTTAGCTTTATCTCCTGCTGCTCCTATGCGTCCCATCCTTTTCTCTTTCTCTGTGTCCTCAACTTAGCATTTGGATATGCAGATTCCTGATTGAATCAAAGCCTTAGAGCCAACCTCCAACAGACTGTAGTTGTGACAACTTAAAATTACCTGTGCTCCCTGGAGATAGGGGTAAAAATTACCTCCGCTTGAGAATCACACACAGCTTTAATGTATATACAGTTCAGAGTGTCCAGAAATATTGGATATATAGTGGCCCGTGTTGGATGCATGGGTAGTGCTAGTTCTGTTGCTTAGGGTGAGTCCTAACTAGCAACTACTCTCTGGGAAACTCTGGGGCCTTAGAGTCTCTTACAGCACCCGAATAACTGGATTCTCTCAGGTGGCTTTGAGTAAAAGTCCATCTTTCCAGTCTGAGTTTGGGTGGTCATGTGCAGTGGCTCTGAACTGAGTAGCCATTGCCCCCCACCTCCACCCCCCCACCCCTGCCGCCACCCGACATTCCACCCCAAATTCCTACTTTCTCTACAGGATCAGCTTGGAGGGCATGCTTACATTTCTGTTATACTTACATGCCATTGTATTTAATGGCAGCCTTGACATTAAAGAATGTGTCTTTGCTTTGACTATTTTTGTGGTTTTGTGACTGGATTGAAGTTCTTTAAGGGCATAGGTTGTTCTGCCTTTCCTTTCTGCTAGGAGTGAGCACAGTTTTTCCCGTAAAGCCATACACCTGAGCGGCCTGTGCTGCTCTGTGTCCTGTGGTGCTGGTGTCCTCACAGGGCTGAGGATAGTCGCCTCGCCGTGCATTCTGTTATTTATTAGTATTGGTGCCAGTGTTGTCACCCACTCCAGCACTTGCTGTTGTGACCTTGAAGCAGCAAATGGCTGTGGCCATTTAACTCCTTAAGTGCCTCTTGCTGTACTCTGAAGATGCAAATGCAGTGCAAACTAAAGCCTTGTGTTGGTTGGTTGATTTCCCAGAGTTTATGCAACAGGGCTGTACTATAAGTGCTGGGAACTTACACAAGTTTTGCAGTGGCTAATCTTTGTAGTTATTCCGTACATACTGTTTTTACATATTTGTAATAGGAAGTGTGAATGAACCAGATTGTAAGTCCCATGAGGGCAGGATTGGCTTTTCTCTCCACTGTTCTTCATGTTGGATAGGTACCTAGAATAGAGTAAGTTCACAGTGCTGTGGAGTACTGTTTGCTGTTCCTTTATTTCTGTCTTAGTTCTGTAAATTTCATTTTAAGTATAAGCATTTTATTGTCCCAGGATTCTATTAATTCGTACAATAAGCTGCTAAAACCCAACCATTAAATATACTTTATCTTGTATGTCCACAGCCTTATTGCACTTCACCTGTTAGAAATTGTCATTTTTAATTTTAGCCCTGGCTGGAGAAGTTTCTAAGGGTTACTTTAAGGACTTGCCAACCAAACCATTGTGAATTATGGATTACACAGTGAAAATGAAGATACTCTGGCCAAATGTGGTGGCGCACACCTTTGATCCAGCATGAAGGGGCAGAAGCAGGTGGATCTCTGTTAGAGCCCAGTTTGGTCTACAGAGTGAGTGCCAGGACAGGCAGAACTATACAGTGAGACAAATCATTAGTCACACAGAGAACGCCATGATCTTGTTTGTATGTCAGGTGGCTTGCAGTGACTTACTTTGAAGCTCAGTGTATATGTATGAGAGAGGGATTTTGTGAATTCTGATGGAAAATACAGGTAAACTGTTGTTTGACTTTCTCACTTACAGTTTTATGTAGCACATAGAGATTTCCAGGAGAGGTTCTAGGTCAATATTTGTTCTTAGATTATACCATGATTATATCATACTCCAGGATTAGATTATACTCTGATGGACTGAGCTTGAGATTCTTTATGTAAACCGAGCTCTCTTCAGCCCAGATTCTGAACTGTTGCTCAGTCAGTTTTCTAATTTTCCTTTTCAGCTCATAGTCTTCAGCATGTTTTAATGACAATAACCTGTATTCTACTAATCAGCACAAACCCACTTAAAGAAAGGTGATAACCTACTGGTAAGAAGTCTAAAAGGAATGTGTGACCTCCAGCCCAGCTTCCTGCCATTATTTGTCTGCTAATTCCCTAACTGACTGCAGAGATAGGGCGTGGCACTACTGATAAGCTTGGGCTCAAATAAGGAAGGCTGTGTATGCTGCTTTTTGTTGTTTCTTTTTTTCCCTGAAACAAAGGAGGCCAGAAATGGGTTAATTAAAGGAACAGACCAAAAGCTCAGTGGGAAATTAATAATTTGTTGTTTTATTCATTAGCATGTACTATTGTCCCTCCCCCTCTCCTGCCCTCCCCTCCCCACCTTTCCCTTCCCTTCCCCTCCCCACCCTTCTCCTCCCTTTTCCCTCCCCTCCCCTCCCCTCTCCTGCCCTCCCCTTCCTTTTCCTTTTTTCTTTTTTCTTTTTCCTTTTTCCTTTCTCCCTGAGACGGGGTTTCTCTTGTAGCCTCGGCTGTCCTGGAACTCGATCTTGTAGACGACCTGGAACTCAGGGATCTGCCTGCTTCTGCCTCCTGAGTGCTGGGATCAAAGCGTACTCCACCATTGTAGGCTGCATGAGACTTTGTAAGAGCTGTGTATTCCATTAATTCTGCTAGTGTTTGAAACAAATGAGCAAGTGATTAAACATACAAAAATTTCAGTTGAAGACTCTCCTAGTGGTCACGAAACAAATAAAGAGAAGAAATGAGACTTTGCAGTGTTGCAGCAGAATGGGAATAGCAGTCATAGATCAGCAGCATAAGGCTCTTCCTTACCTTCCTCAGTGGCCCTACAAGTCTCTTGCTTCTGTTCTAGATCAGAGAGACTACAGAGCATACTTAACTAAAACTAGATGGCGATATGGACAGGAGTCAGCATTAAAGCTAAAGTCAGGTTTTTGGGACCTAGTGTGACCTGCTTATTTCCTGCAGTTCCCCCCCCCCCCCAAGTCTGACCAAGTGCTGTCAGCTCTGAGGCAAAGTGTTTATGGGGTGAGTGGAGGAATGTAAAGAATTATTGATTTGTTTCCAGAAGCATCAAAGGAACAGTAGAGTGACGTATGTGTGAGTATAATAGCCTTTCAGATTCAGGGATTTACTTTTATTTTTATTATGACTTCTCTTCCAACAAAGCTGCCCTGGGGAGAAGTAGGTCACTTGAGTGTGATGGGGCTCAGGTGTGTGCACAGTCCTCAGTGTGCACAGGTCATAGAGTCATTCCTGGTTCACTCTGAGTTATTGACACTTAACACACACAAACATACACACACACACACACACACACACACACACCTTTTACTTGTTTGCATGTGGAAGACGTAGGTTTAGGACATGGCTTACAGTGCATTTGCTTAAAGTTAGAGAAGAATCTTCAGTATGCTGTCTTCTACGGTTTCTCCTGGGGTCTGCCGTGGTCCCTAGAACTTACATGCTAAGCACATGTTCCTTAGTCTCAGTCCTGGCATGCTTCCACGCTTTTCCCCACCCTTAAACTCTCCCCCCCCCCATCCGTCCTGTCGTACAGGAGGGAAAGAAGGCATAGTGATGCTTCATCCCTCCTGTATCCAGGCCGTGATGAAGTCATGGCAACCGTTTCTCCTTAATACCCCTGCATCCTTTCTGTAGCTTCTGGATACCATCCGCTCGTCCCCTTGCTGCTTCAGATACTCCTGGCTAGCCTGCCTGTGAGTAGCTTTCCTATTGCTGATTTGCACTGAACACCTTCCTAGTATACTGTGTCTCAGCAGTATTAGAAATAAGAGAAACTGTGATGAAATTATCCACTTTTAAAATGTATCTATTGAGTGTTTGTGACTGGGAGAGGAAGGACCTCTGCAAATATGTCTCTCTGTAAAAGCAATAATAATACTCACAATATCAATCATAATCAGCATTTCAGAAGTCTAAAAATCAGCCAAAGGCTCGTAAGATCTGTTAAATATATGAGAAAAAAATGGCTGAATCTGTGTACTGAAAAACCTGGCTGAATCTGACTATAGAAAACTGTGCTGTTTGGACTCAGCTTCCGGCTTCCTCCACATAAGGCTGAAAACCACCAGCTTTGCAAATTTGATAGTGACGGAAACCAGAGGGGTCCTGGGGAGCCCTGGGCCTACTTCCTAGAGTTGTCAGTCAAGATTATGTGGTCACTCTCTCAGGGTTTTATTCTTTGACTTTGTTTCTATTTGGCCCAGCTCAGAATTTATTTTGTGCTCTGTGCCGAAGGCTTAGAGAAAGCAACAACAACAAACAAAACAAAAAAACCAACCATTATTTTCCATTACAGTTGGCCTGAGCTAGTAATACCAGTTGAGGCTAACAAGATGACTGGAAAAACATTAATAGGAAACAAGCATTACGACATGGAGCCACCTGGGCTTTGAAGAGCTTCCATGCATTTTATTAATTTTTTTTCTCAAAGAATCTTGAGCACCTTCTGTGTCTGTGTGGCTGAAAGCAGCTGAGATAAGAGCTGAGAAGATACCTTGTTTTATTTATGCCTGACCTTGAGGCTCTATGCAAGATGAAGATGACGGTCAAGGAGACTTTATACTTGCCCCTTAGCAATGGCTAAGAGACTGATTGGTTCAAAGCTTTTAAGAAAATTTCTTAGTTTGGCCTTCTTGCTTAGAGTTGTGCTTGGGCAAGCCGGCCATGACTTAGAGCAATCGCCAGGGGAAGCAGGATTTTTCATTTTAGGCCAGCTAGGGCTGCACACTGAAACTTTTCAAAATAAAAGGGGCTGGTGAGATGGCTCAGCAGTAAAGGTAGGCACCATACAAGCTTGGTGGTTATCAGTTGTGGGAACCCACGTGATGGACGACGAACGATAGAAGTGTGATGTGCACAATGTCCTCTGAACTGCACACATGCATCCCAGGCACACACAAGTGCCCCCCCTCCCCCCAGCTCCACATGAAGTGACAGACAGAGGTGTGGAAGGCCACGTTCTGACCCACGGGGTCTGGGAGAGCATCGTGCAGGCTGCCATCGTGCTGCTGTGACAGGCCAGCCATCAGGAGGCCTGTGAGGCTGCTGTGAGGCAGCACCGAAACAGCAGCGCAGAGGGATGGGATCTGTTGTTGTTTTGCTTAGGTTTGTTTCTTTTAATTTTATTGTATCAAATTGCTTCTTTTTCTGAATGAAGTCTTTCAGGAATTCTTTTTTACACCCATTTAATAGCCTGTCCCTCATTTTCCCTGTGCCCTACTGTTAGACGACCACTAGTTCCAATTCCATGCATGAGGGAGAAATCTGGTATTGGCTTTTCTGTACCTGGCAAATTTAATCTAACATAATAACCTTCAGTTCTCACAAATGAGAGAATTTTGTTCATTTTAAAAGATGACTGGGGCTGCAGAGATGGCTCAGTTGTTAAGAGCACTGACTGCTCTTCCGAAGGACCTGAGTTCAAATCCCAACAACCGCATGGTGGATCATAACCATCCATAATGAGATCTGATGCCCTCTTCTGGGGTGATGATAGCTACAGTGTATTCACATATAATGAATAGATAAATAAATCTTTAAAAAAAAAGATGACTGATATCTTCTCTGGCTGTCCTGGAACTATCTGTAGACCAGGCTAGCCTTTATCTCACAGAGCTGAGCTCTTGTTGTCTCTGCTTCCGGAGTGCCATCAGTGTCTGGCTGTTACCCCACGTTCTCTCAGTTCCGTCCTTCATAGCCATTGTGAACATGACTGCAATCAGCATGGATACTTTACCCTGCTGCCCCGTCCTTGCAGAGTACAGCAGCAGAGACGTAGTGAGATCGTTCAGTGCAGGGTCAATACCTGGAGGGCAGACATTGAACAACCTTTTCATGGGTTGTTTCTTGGAAAGCACAGATACTTACATTACAATTCATAACTGTAAGGAAATTACACCTAAGAAGTAGCAACAAAAATAATTTTATGGTTGGTCTCCACAGCATGAATAATTGCATTAGTGGGTCACAGTATTAAGAAAGTTAAGAACCACTGATGCAGTGGTTCTGTTTTCAGATTTTTAAGGCTCTTCCATCCTGTAATCTTTGTAATGACTGTACTAATTTAGATCCCCACCCAATGAATGATAGTTGATCTTCCACTGTATTCTTGTCAGCATTTTTGTTCTTGCCATTGTTGGGGTTTTTATTATAGCCATTACATCCAGAGTGGGATGGTATCTCCTGTGACTTTGATTTGCATTTCTTTGATGAGTAGGTAGTGTTGACTGTTCATATACTGTGGGCTGTTAACATTACCTGCGTTTGAGAAATGCCAGCTCTTTTGCCTACTTCTTAATTGGAGACATTAATAAAGGGAAGAAATAGCAAAATTTTAAAGTGTGTGGAAGCTAATATACTTCGAAGTAAATGGTGGGTTGCACAAGCAATTATGAGAAATTAGAGAATATTTTGAGAGTAATGAAATTTAAATACAACATAATAAAATCAAAATACAACGAAAATAGTGCTTGCTTGAGGGGAGTGTTCATAGAAGTGTATGCAACTTTATCAAGCAAGGAAGCTCAGGTTAACAGCAGCATTTCACCACTAAATCCAGAGCAAACAGACCGAGAGCAGTGTGTAGATTAGAGTGGAGGTAGGTGAGTGAGACGAGAAGAACAGTGGAAGATGAGGGGAGCCGAAGTAATTCGTCACGGTCAGTAAAGGGTCCAGGCTTATAGCTGGGTCTGCATGTGCTGTCTAGAGAGTCAGAAATGGAAGTGCCACTGTTCCTGCTGACTTTATAGAGATGAAAGGATTCTCTCCAAGGAGAAGCTGCATAGAAAGATTACCACACTTCCTGCGGTGACTGAGGACAAGTTGGAAAGTCAGAACCGAGCAAGCACAGTCTCGCTTAGTGATGGCATCAGGAGCCCTGGCCTGGACAGCTGTACTCTTCAAAATATACAGAGAATTAACACCAGTACTGTCCAGAGTGTTGTGGAAAGTGCAAGAGGAGGAGATGACACTTTCAATTGACTCTGAAGCCAGTTAGTTATCTTGGTCACAAAACCAGGCAGAGAAGAGCTGAAAGCTGTAGACTGGTGTCTCTTTAGAATACCGGCACAAGAACCTTCAGCAGTACACCAGTAAACTTAATGAAGGGATTGCATAAGCAGTACTGACTGTTAGCCCTAACTCTTGAGACCTTAAAGGGAGCAGTGATGTTTTACTATAATGTACACATGGTGGATGAGTTGAACCCTGGGCGTTGTAACCTACTAGGCAAATGTTTGATCCATAACCTGGTGTTCTGTGCTTTTTGGGGAGTGTATATAAATCAGAGAATATTTTTAAAGTTCATTTTAGGGCCTGGGACTGTAGATCCCAGATGATAGATACCCATTGTCCATGAAATAAACTTGAGTCACAAGGGCTTTATTCTCAAAATAAACATAGGACTAAATGCACCTTAATTCTCACTGTTGATTATTAGGACAGAAAAAGCAAATTTTGCTTCTGATTAGAGGAATATCGACCACGGTGCTTAGAATTGTACTGTACATCACATTGTCTGTGCTCCTGTACTTTTGGGCTTATTGCTGGTATTATTTTTGAGGGATTTTGCTAATATGAGTTAATAACCCTTAAAGCAGTTATTTCTAGTTTATCATGTTTGTTAACCCTCATCACTGCTGCAGGATACTCAGCTGTACGATAATGCAGCATATTAGCATGGTGTGGTGCCCCACTGGATAGTAAAACAGTGCATTTATTAACATATTTCTCCCATTCCAGTTAGTGTCTATTCCAGTTCGTTCCATGACACTGCTTTAGTAATAGCTCTGGGTGGATTTCCACAGAAGGACTGCGCCTGTGCTCTGCTGTGGAAGCTCTTAGCTGGATGCTTTTGTGAACAGTCTGCATCAGAATCAGGGTGTGCTCTCTGTTCTTAGTTTTTACTCTTTTTTCTATGTTTTATGAATAATTGTGGAATTTCATTGAAAGTTTTCTATCATTTGGTACAATTATGAAGTTTTCTAGTCTGTTAATACCATGGGTTACATTAGTAGTTCTCCACTTACTAGCTTGTCTGGAATTTCTGGGCTAAGCCAAGTCTTGAATTTTTGTCAGTGTTAACTGGTTTTTTTTTTTTTTTTAAACAATTAGCCTTTTATTTTATTGATCCTCTTTTGATTTTATTTACAGCTACATTTAAATTATTTCTACTTACTTTGGATATAATTTGTTGTTGCATTATAAGATTAAGCTAGGCATGGTAAGTTACAGGGCTGAAATCTCAGAACTCAGGAACAAGTTAGCTGGAGGATTAGGAGTTGAGGACAGACAGCTATTGACCCTCAAAAAATGAACATTGCAGAAGGGAATGGAACAAATTAGAAACATAAGTTTAGGTTAATCATTCAAAACTTCCTTGTTTTCCCACATCGAAGCATAAGAGCTTTGTCCATGAATTAAATGCTGTATTTTATCTGCATTAGTTTCAGATGATTTGGTTTGTTTCTTATGACTTTCTGTTTGACGTGTGGGCTATGTGAGTTGTCCTGTAGGTGTTAAAAGTTCGTAGATTTTTTTTTTCTGGCTTTCTGTTACTGATTTCTAGTTTAATTCTGTTGCATCCAGAAAATATACATAAGTAGTCTAGTATTTTAAAGTATGTGGTGTACAGAAGGCCAGCTGTGCTAGATAAATGTCCACTTGTACCTTAGTGACTGTTCTCCTTAACTTTATGAGGGGCTCTTGTGTTCTCTATCTCATATGCAAGAACCTTGGTAGACGATGAAAGGATGTCAGTAGATGCCATTTTATTGAGCCCCGACATACTCACTACTCACTGTTGAGACAAATAGGTGAGCATTTTGTGTGAATTACTTTGTTTAAAGCAACAACTGACTTAGGTAGTCATTATTGTCGTGACTTATTTAAAAGCTTGAGGTTAAAGTTGGGTAGCTGATTCTTGGAGCCCATATTCTTTGAGTTCATGTAGTCTTAATGGTTATGAGGCAAAGACGTATAAACATGACAGTTTCTACCTGCCTTCTATTGTGAGTTGCTGTTTAAAAACAGAAAACAGCTACTTGTGAGTATGGTGAAAACTTAAGCTTTTTGGAGAGACCAGCTTCCCACAACCCTTAGGTTATTTTGACATATTTCCAATATGAATGGGGCTATAAATCTGAGACTCCAGGGAACTTTGAGCATTGGGAGTGTATAATCTAGAAGGAGCAGACAACTTTGCTGCTCCCTTGGGATCTCCTTGGCTGACTTGATGAAGCTTGGAGAAAAGCAGGAATTGTTTGGGACAGGGAGGATGACATCAGGGAGCAGCAGTAGAAGAACAGCATCTCCTTTCAATCCCGAGCCCTCAGCTTACTGGTTCTGTGGCTGTAGTCAGTCAAGCCGCCTGTGCCTTGCTTATGTTTTCCTGCAGCGTGTGTGAGGGGTGTCATTACCAAGAAGTCAGTTGAGTTAATATTTGACATTGTACTTGGTGTACAGGAAGCACTCTTTAATTACAAACTGATTACTTTTATATCAGAGCTCATACTTTTGGTTGTCAGGTTCCTTTGCAAATAAATCAATACCCAGCACTTAGACAGGGCCTTACTGAATGGGTGATACATGTAAAATTCTTGCCACCACACCTGACCCAGTACACTTATCCATAAAGACTCACATTTAAACATTCCTAAGTATAATGTATTCAGTGTACACTTGAAATGCAGGGTAGAAGCTACAGGCAGGCTGGGGTTAGGAGTAGCAGGCAGGATATTCTATTCCCAGGGGAAGGAGGAGTCAGTGTTGCACCCTTGGACATGGCTCTAGGCAAGACAGTTGTGAGACCTCTGTGTGCACTGTCCCTTCCCATCTCTGTTTCCACACTCCTCTCATGTGATAGGGTAGGGATTTGCACTTAGACTGGCTGACTTCAGAGACTAGTTCCGTGTGTCAGGTACTGAGCTCTGCCCTGCTGGTATTTATGTCTTAAAGGAGACCGCCCAATGAATGATGGGAGAGCCTTGTCTGAGAAGATAGGAGTTTACTTAGGGAGGAGGTGACGGAAGGACTATCCAGAGAAGTACAACTGAGGCCCAAAGCTACCTAGGCAAAGCATTCCATTTGGCGGGAACCCAATAGTGAAGAGCCTGAGGGGGGAGGGTCTGGGGGCTTCAGAACACCAGAATGCTCAAGTGGGGTTGTGGGAGGGTCAGAGGGTGCAGACAGAGGCATGGGGGAGGTGTCAGGCATGTCTTCAGGCTGCAGGCATGATGAGGCTTCCCAAACCCTGGTTTTCATACTGACTAATTGTAATCCAATAGGAGGTTAATTAGGCCAAGGGTGCAATGATCTTAGGTCTCGTTTTCATTTTCATTTCTAGAGGAGATTGGGGGCAGGAGAAGGATGGGCTAAGGTCAGCACAGCTACTCTTAGCACAGAGACCAAGGGCAGGAGTGAGGAAGATACAACGCTGCCGCCGTCTACCACACGTGCTGGGAAGCAGGCTCTGTCCCACACGTGTTAGCCTCATGGTTTTGTATGAATGCAGGCTAGGAAGTCACGGACTGGCACTTGAACATGTCTGAGCTCGCTCTGGAGGTTTCATCGTAGCACTCAGTGCTCTGCTGTTATACTACAGTCTGTCCAGGCCTCAGTGCCCGACTCTGCGTCCTCAGTAGCTTCATGGACCGTGAAAGGAGCTGAGGCACTGTCTGATCGCTCGGCTGCCGTGGTCTCCTGACTCCTTCAGGCTTTTCTCCCCTCTTGCTGTCTTTCTAGGATTTCTGCAGTAAGATTTGTGACTACCACCAGCTTCAGTGGCGCACACTCGTGCTCGGGTTCCCTGCTCCAGACTGTGGCTTTCCTGCTGACAGTCTTGTATTCTCTTTAGTCACTGGCCCTTTCAGCCAGTCACCTCCCCTGGAGTGCCCTGCATGGCCTCCAGGGCATACCTGGAAGGAGAGCTGTGGAACACTAGGGGTCAGCTCACATTGCAAAATAGTCCTTGCTTTTCAGCATTCATCAGTGTCCCAGGAGAGCTGGGGCCTTTAGAAGGAACATGTTTGCTCTGTGGGATTTCTGATGGTTTTCTAGCTTGGTACCCAGTGATCTCCACAGATTACTCCGTCTAATCATCACAGCTATATGACATCAGCGTTCTTTGAGGTCTATTTTATATATCAGGAGACCAAGGTTCGTGGGGATTCACATAAAGCCAGCTTTCTAAGATGGGGCTTCTCACTGTGTTGCTCGGGTTGATTTCAAACTTGTGATCCTCCTGCCTTAGGCTGGCTGTGATTGAAAGCTTTGCAAAGGTTAACTGCTTTAATTGTGCAATTATCTAGCCAATAGAGGAACAGTAGAAACTTTAACCCAAGTGCTCTAGACTGCAAATCCATACTAGGTATTACTGCGCTGGATACACCACCAAAGAGGATTTTCCAGTGTGCAGATTTGAAAATCAGAAACTACATTTAGATGTGGGATTGTGTGTTCAAAAGAGGTTTACCAAACTTGAACACCTTTGAATGTTATTCCAAAGTATAGTAGGTACTAAATAACATTTAAAAAAAATGTAACCTTCCAGCATGAAATGGCATCACTGAGAATGGCTACCATTCTGATTGTTAAATAAGTCACTAGGACAGAAGAAAAAAACCAGGCAAATTATGTCTTCTGGGAGAAGATTAAGACTTATAGCTAGATCGATAGTTACGCGTTGAGGTTGTACTGGAACTGTAGGGCAAGGTTAGTCAGTGCAGAGGGACCATGCCACAGGAACGTTGCTCTAGCTAAGTCTTCAGTGAGGTGAGGCTATGAATGAGTGAAGTAAAGCAAAGGAAACAACTTAGTGTCAGGATACCGTGATGGGGGGTCCAGGAGCTAAGGCTTCACAAGTCAGATGACAGGGTTCTCAAACCAAGGACAGAACGATTACGAATGACAGCCAGTTCATAGAACATAGTGAGAGGTCATTCTTGAGTCTGGGCAGGCAGAGCAAGTCCTTTGTTAAACGGGGTTGTAGAAGGGCTTGTTTATAATGTTCTAGTCTTCCATCTTAATGACTGTGAAGGCTGTGTGGGAGATGTAAATGGCACAATAGAATTCTGACAGAAAGTACTGGAGCCTCTCCTTTGTAAGAAAGAGAAGGGGAGCCGATCTGATCCAAAGGGAGGATTGTGGGAGAATCAGGCAAGTTGGTGGAATTGGGCATCCATCTGTCCAAATGGGCTACTCAGCCTGAGTGCTGAGCTAGACCCGCTGGGAAGCCTGCATGTGTTTTCAAGTAAGGGTGCGTGTGGTGCAGGTGCTTATAGGTTGTTGGGTCTGGTGGAGGGGAGGGGAGAAACTCTGGCTCTCAGAACTGCCTGGGTGTCCTGGCAGTGAGAAAGGCTTAGAGGAGCAGGGTTGGGTGTGGCCGAGGACTGGAAGCGAGAGTGCAGGAGGCCTGAGTTCCAATCTTGCTTGTGCCATGTGCCAGCTTGTTGAGCCTACTTCCTGTCCTACAGCAGCGACACAGGACTTGTACAGCACACACTGGGAAACACTGCGCACACTTCCAGGGCCAGGCTCCTTCTGATCTTGCCTGTGTTTACTTTATTTATGTATTCATTCACCTTAGGGGTTTTCAGTGTGAGAGCACAGTAGTCGTCAGTTTTTAACAAGTGCAGAAGTTAAAGGAGGTCACAGAAATTGCCCACAGTCACATTTGCTTTGAGAAAACCAAAATTTAGAGTGCTAGCAGCCCATTGGCTGAGCCACCTTGCTGAGGATACAGTGCTGGGGTAGATGCTCTTGAAGAGGTAAGAGGAGTCGTTTGAGGGGACAGTTAAGCAGCTGCCTCCTGTGTGAGACACTGCCAGGCTTTTCATATACAGCAAATACAGCACTGGGCTTGGAAAGAGGTTTCTAGGTCTCTGGTAAAAGGACATCAGCGTGCCTGCCCGAGGCAGAGGAACTAAACTGAGGGTTAGGGATGAGGTGGGGGACTTAGGAAGAGAGGCCATGTGAGCACACCTTGGGGGCACGTGTAACGGCTCAGACTATTGACTACAGTAAGTAATGACAGACAGCTCAGCACAGGCTAAAGGAAGTTATAGCCATTTAAAAGTGGTATTTAACTTTTGTTTATAGTTAATTGCCTTGTTTTCATGAATGAAATCATTAATTTGGTATTTAAAGACATTCTTTGTAGCTTTAAACAGTGAAATTTATGCCACTGCAGTAATTAGAATTTTTCTTATTTATATTCATATTAGGATATTCAGGGATGCAATAGAACTTCCATGTCAACCAATAATAGCCTTAGAAAAGTAGCATGTGGGCCTGGAGAGATGGCTCAGTGGTTAAGAGCACTGACTGCTTTTCCATATGTCTTGACTTCAATTCCCGGCAAACAAATAGTGGCTCACAACTATCTGTAATGGGATCTGATGCCCTCTTCTGGTGTGTCTGAGGACGGCTACAGTGTACTCATAAAAATAAAATTATATAAATCTTTAAAAAAAGAAAGAAAGAAAGAAAGAAAGAAAGAAAGAAAGAAAGAAAGAAAAGTAGCATGTTCTATGCGCATCGTTTCTCAGAATGTAACTTTACCCCACACCAGCGTGTGCTGTGTTTAACCTAAAGTGGACGTGCTTTTACAGAGGATAGTACCTTGTTAGCTCTTGCTTTTCATTTAGTTAGGCATAGTCAAGGAAACCATAGTGTGTTGCACTTTCTTAGAGTGTCTGTTCAGTTTGTGTAATCAAAAGCTCTTTAGCCCTGATATTCCAAATGATTGACTTTAGAATCTGATGGACTGCTGAGAAGCCGTTCTCTGGTCATAGGTTCCAGCCATCGTGTGTGCGTCAGTGTTGATCCCAGCTCTTGGCTCCAGCCCGGGTTGGCTTTGGTGAAGTGGTGACATACATAATGGACCTGTGTCAGCAGCTGTCAGAGTGCAGTGAGAAAACAGGACAGAGAGCGAGCTAGCTCCTCAGCGGTGTGCTGCATCCCAGAACCACCATGTCCTTCGCACATTTCAGATTGATAGTTATTTATGTGCAATTTACTGTAATAGACACTCTCAAAATGCTAAAGATAGCCATTTGTAAGTATTAGATTGCCAATTTGATAGTTCAGATATCATGTTCTGACATCTCCTCTGGTATTTTCTTTTAAATCCAATATCATTATCTGGGGAATGTGAAATTAAATCTATAGGAAAAAGAAGAGGCCAAATTATTCCCCCATTTGCTTTGTATTAATTACTTTGTGGGGGGCTGGAGATTGCAACTCAGGGCCTTAGTCAGGCTAGGCAAGCATTCTCCCGCCGAGCTGCCCCCTCAGACACCTTTCTTTCCTGCCTCTCCTTAGTTTGATCTGCTAAAATATTTGCTAAGATAAAAAATGCTATCTATCCACTCACTGAAATATTCTTTATATGTAATATATGACTTGCTTAAAATTATTAATTTTGAAATATTTTATAACTTTAGATTCTGGATCTAAAGTCTGAGCTGATTCACAGGCTGTTATTAACAATATCTAATGGTTGGACCCTTTTATATTTAACCATATCACAAGAAATTAAATTACTTTGAATTTTTATGTATGTGTACATAGTTTGGTTTTAATTGTTGTACTTAAAAACAGAAACAGTTTTGTCTCCTCCCTATTCTGAAAATCAAACCACAGTTAATGAGTAAATTTTGGTATTTGTGCTCATGCATGGTGGTGCCAGTACATAAAAGGTTATTGGGCCCTAAAAACAAGTAGAAAATAATTTTCTTTGTATAGCATAGTGGTGAAGCCATTTTCACTCTTTGGTGATATCTTTGCACCTTATCTATTTGGTTTATAGAACTTGAGACCAGCTGACTGGAATATAATGCATCTTTAAGCAGATAAAAATATTGAATACTGTAGCTTTGTGAATTACTAAACATTTCATAATCTTGCAGATTGTCCCTCATTCACAGCAGAGTTCACCTTTAATCATTTTGCTGTTAGTGTGTTCATTGTTGACACTTTAAGAGCTCTATTATACTTTACTCTAATGATTCTTTGTATTCCAACCCTCTATAAAAAGGGCCTTAGCCTGGTTTGATTTCTCTTTCAGCTGTGCTAGGATTTGAGCTGTGCATATGTTCTGTTCTATTTGGTCCTGACAGGTAACTGAGTGGTGGTGTTTCTTTGTTGCAGATATGCCGATCTTTGGTCTCTGCCCCGCACATGATGATTTCTACTTGGTGGTATGTAACGACTGCAACCAAGTTGTCAAACCACAGGCATTTCAATCTCACTATGGTAAGTGCCGCACCAAAAGAATCAACAGGAGTTACATTTTTGGTTTTCCCTGAAATCTGAGGAAGAAGTTATCTCTTGAGATTTTACATCAGTATGGTTATAGATTTCCTGAGACAGGCCCACTCTGTAGCTCTGTTTGTCCTGGAACTCATTATATAGACCATTTTGACCTGGAATTTACAGTGATCTGCCTGCTTCTTCTTCCCAAGTGCTGGGACTAAAGGTGTAAGTCACCATATAGAGCACTGTCATTGGAAAAGAAAGCCAGTCAGTTGCCCAGTATTTTGAACTCAGGCCTTTGAAGCTTAGACTAGATTGGACTTAAATTTAAACCTGTAAGAACTACTGATTCTTCTTTTAGTTTTTCCGTTGAGCAGGTGACCCATCCTTAGTTTGCTCCTCCCAGTGCAGAGAGCAGAGGCAACCCTGGTGCTCCCACTGGGACTGTTAGAGTTCACGTGTAAAGCCACTAGCTTAGCACACCTTAGGTCTGAGGAGTTCAGTCGGTGTACTGTGGGCCTGCTGCAGACACCAGAGGGCTGCCCAGCAGTGAATGATGAGAGCCTGCTTAGAGAAAGTAGCCGACACACGAGTGTTTGATGAGTCCAATTGCTCGCTCTCTGTTATAGGTGTTGTTTTTCTGTTGTTAGGCCTATTTTGGAATGTCCAGAAGATAATTTTTAATGATCTTTCACTCCCTGAAATTGGAAGTGTTTTGATGAGAATATCCGTGCAACTGCACAGCTTACGTACCAAACAACTGCTTGATGGGTCCAGGCTGGTTTCAGAGTGACATTACTGAGCTCAGAGCCAAGAGCATTCAGGCTGTCTAGAATGTGCTAGACAGCTCTCATTGGCTAGAGCTGATGTATGTACAGAAGCACGCTGGTGGTAACTCACAGGCCTTTGCTGTGTTTTAACAGGCCTGTTGCAGATACTTAGAACCAGAATATGACATACTGATGCTTCTAGGAATTGATACACAGACTGGCTTAGAAGGTCACATAAGTAAACCATAAATGTGCTGCTTATTGCAGGACCTCTTAGGCTCAAAAAGGCCCTCTTGGTTGTCTTCTCAAACTGTTTGACCTAGTGATGACAGCACGTCACAAAACCTTGATTTCCTCATTCATAGTCTAGGGATGCAGGATCAGTGTGGAAATGTATAAGTATTTTTAAATCCACTATTTTAATACTGAAACCATCCAAAGATTTAATTTTCCTGGGTCTTCATTTTAGACTGTCAGGAGAAATGGATAAAGTATCTTAAAACCTAGTGTCTACTTTCTGTCAGTCCCCACCCAGTGCACTGACAATCAAGACCTGAGCATGGGGCTGAGGTCCCTCTAGTGGCGAGGGAAATATTACAGATTACAAGCGGGGTCCTTGCAGAGGATGAGTGTCCTAGAGGCCTCTCTGATTCCGTAGCAGAAGAGAATGTTGGTAGAGTTAGGAAGGGGATGGGAATTGGAAACAGATTAGCCTGGGGCGTGATGAAATGGAGGAGACTGCCACCCTGTTTGCCTGTGCAAACTTTTCTTTTCTGTACAGGAATTAGGAAAGGAAGACTATTTTGGGAAACCAATCTTTCTTCTTGCCTTCTCCTCTTTTTTGATAAAATCCTAGGAGGATAGTTTTGGCATTCCCTTTCCATAGTTAGTAATGATAAAAAATTATTTTCAAAATCAGAATCTGTCACGTAGCCATTGCCATGTGTTCATTGCAGTATAGATACTCTTGAACTCATGATGGGATTGCATACTGATAAGCTATTGTAAGCTGAATATGCCTTTATCCTCCTAGCTTAACAACACTCCCTGAGGGCAGCGTTTTCCTGTGAGGCTGGCTGGCTGGGTACTCAGCGCTGCTGCTGTTCTGTCGCCCAGCATCAGGATCTGGCCTGGAGAGTGGGCAGAAGTCAAACCTCAGACTACAGTTTCTGTTGCATGTGTATTGCTCTGGCATCATTGTACGGTCAAGGAAGTCATTAAAATAGTCTGATTTTTGTCCTGACTGTAGGAAAACAGATTTATCATGAGTGTTCTGTGATCTTCAGGCTCTTCTTGCTTGCATTTATGGAATCTTGCAGTTAAGGATCCTTGACTGTGTTGGGTGGTTTGGATTCCCGTAGAGTTCAGCTTTGGGAGTCAGAGCTTGTCTTAGTAAAAGTGAGTGTATCTTTGATAAAAGTGTGCTATTAATGTTCTGTGAATTCATGTGTTGCTGATACCCGTGATTTTTAGGGACAAGTGGGCAGTTGCTATAAAATCCTGCTGGTTCATTTAAAACCACCAAAGTTAGGACAAGAAAGGACACCACAGTGGCTGCTTATAACTTACTTACAATTGGTAGTATAGGTTTTGGGGAAATTGGTGAGTGGCCATGTGATTTTTCCTAGCCTTTGGAGGAAATCGCCTCCAGCAAGGACTTCCACTTGGCTAGCGGTGGTGATGGCTCAAGCGTCCCCATGACAGTCCCAGGCTTCCTAACTTACTGCATTCTTATAACTTGTTTTCTTTCTTGGAACTGCATGGTAAGGTATGTTTTCTTGAAGTAATATTTTGAAATACTCCAGCATTCTTCATGTGTATTTTTGTTACTAAGTGTTTTTAAGCACAGGATGTTTCATATGGTTAACATCAGATTTTAAGACTATAATTTGCTTCAGTGGATTAACAAAACCTGTCCTGCCGGGAGGTCTCTAATAGAGCTTCCCAAAACCCACTTCACACTCACCACCTGTCAGAACCCAGCCACTGGCAGTGTAAAGCTCCTTTGGCTGGTTGTGACTGGCAGGTTGGCCAGTGCTCTGTGTGTGCTCCTACAAACACTGTCCATTCTGGGGCTATAACAGGTGCTCACTGGGGCTGATTCACACCACTCAGAGTTATTAACTGTTACAGGTGCTCACCAGGGGGCTGATTCACACCTACTCAGAGTTGGTAACTGTTACAGGTGCTCACCAGGGGGCTGATTCACACCTACTCAGAGTTGGTAACTCTGGCGGTGATGAGGGGGGAGGGGCTCTGCTTTTAAAAATCTGTTTTAATGTCTGTATCATGTCACATTTATTGCTTCTGAAAATGGAAATCTGAAGCAGGACTTAGGGTAACTTTCTCTAGGGCCCAAAGTGTTATTCTTTTGAAGTGGGAACCTTTTAGTGAGTTGGTGATGGATCTGTTGGCCTTACACTACTGACTGAAATGTGTGTCTTACTTCATATCTTTCTCTGGCTCCCCTAGGCAGAAATAGAGTAGAGTGCCCTCAGGGGTGACTTGCAGCCTGCCTGTGGCTTGGGCTCCTCCCTCCTGGTGACTGCCACAGACAGCCTCTGGATAGGCCTCTCTACTCTGTGTCCTGCTGTTGGTCCTTTTTGTTTAGGAAGAGGGCCTTGAAACTCCACCAGCAGCACCTTTCTACACAGACAAAGGAGTGATCTGTGTAACAGAAATAGACAAGAGATATTAATTAAACTTGGACAGGTACCGTGTTTCGGATATCTATGGCTAATTGAGAGCCTGACCCAGTGTTGTCCTTGCAGTGTTTTTCTTTAGGTTGATTAGGCTGCTCTGCTCGTTAGCGTTAGGGTCAACGTGGCTCTCTAAGGTCAGCTGTGGTAATGGCTGTGACAAAGCTGCTCATTCCCAATATTTAATCAGGCTCTATCTGACTAAATTTGACTTAATGACTTAATTTTACTCACTACGGTTCTTTATACCAGTTTTTATTGGTATAAAACATTTACAAAGATAACTCTTAAGGGAAACTGTGTAGGCTAATGTTTACCATACAGGATGACAGTGTAAGATAAGGAACATTTAATTCTTTCTGGCTGCTCAAGTCAGTTTTGGCTATGAACCTGAGACCTGCCCCTCCTGTTTAAAAGAAGCCCAGGTGACTGGGAGAGAACTGGGAGCAGCAAGTGTTAGCTGCGTTTACCACAGAGTAAACAAGCTTTGGAAATGGCCCCTGTCTCCCTTATGGTTTAATGTCGTTAATGTTTGCAGTGAAGTATTTCAAGTTTTGGGAAACACCAGCTTAAGCTATTGAATTTTATTTCCTTTTGATTTAGGAGTTTACCCCTTGGAAATAGCAGATTTTGAAGCAGAGTTTTAGACTCTTCTGTTGCTCTGCAGAGGGATTCCATGCCGGTGTCTTTGTTGTTCACCAGTACTCATACTGGCCATTGTGAGTGGGTGCTAGCCCATTGCTTAGGCCTGTGGCAGACCTCTGTTTACCAATGTCAGTCATAAACTAGCTGTCTCAGTCTGTGATCATTGCTGTGATCCTATGGCTCTTTTCGTTTTGAGTCTTCCGCTTAATGAGTTGGGTGCTTTATATTTTGTGGGTGCCAGCATAAATTACATTCAGTAAAATGCCATTTTCATCAGATGGTGGGTAATTATCCAGGAGAAATCACTCCTGGCTTTCTTATGCTATGTTAATATAACAGTAACATGATTTTTACTCTGATATCTGCTGAACTACACCACCCTGTAATCTCCTCGATTTTATTGTTGATAAAATTGGACAGGTGCTTGTGACCTGTAATTGTTGTCATGGTATTGAGTTATTTTGCATCACACAGGGACTTGCTATTTAATCGAGAACAACACCTCTAATTAGGTTGACTTAAGACTTAAGAAGCAAGGACTTAGGGGTGTTTTTTTTTTTTTTTTAAAGATTTATTTATTTATTATATGTAAGTACACTGTAGCTGTCTTCAGACACCCTAGGATAGGACATCAGATCTCATTGCGGATGGTTGTGAGCCACCATGTAGTTGTTGGGATTTGAACTCAGGATCTTCAGAAGAACAGCCACTGCTCTTAACTGCTGAGCCATCTCTCCAGCCCCTTAGGGATGTTCTAATGTGTTATTTTATTTGAATATTTTGGTGACTTTTTGAATAAAGAAAAAATGTTTCTTAACTCTGAGAAAATTTTTTGCCAGCAAATAGTTATATTTTTCTACTTTACTGTTCATAACTAAATTTTTTAAGATTGACATTAATTGAAATATCTAATATCCACAAATTATTCATTATTTTTAATAATACTTGGTGATTTCCAAAGCATTTTTATTCAGATTGCTTCATTCTCTGTTTTATTCCTAGCTTACAGATGAGAGTCTAAAATTAAATTTCATGTGCACAAATAAAATGTACCATGCCACCTATTTCTCTTGCGTGTAATATGGATGGATAGCTTTAAAGGGAAAGCCCAAGGAGATGTGAATTCTACACGTCCTAGACTAATAGGATTAGTGACAGTTGTTTGTCTTCTGTCAGTTTTTAAGTTTTCGTAGAAAGGCTGGATCAGCATTGTAAACCAGTCACATCAGAGAGACTTGATAATTGAAAGATTCAGTTGATGGGCGGTAGATGGCAGAGTCAGCAGTGGAGGCAAAGCCACTGGATTTCTCTTCTGCCTTTGTATTTAACTCAGAGCCAAAGCCAGGTTCCCTTTTTTGTAGAAGAGATCTTGTAGCTCTTCAGAGAATCTTACTACTGTTAATAAATAAATAAACTGATATGACTGCAGAGCAGAACACACGTGTGCCAGGTCTCTCCCCAGCAGTCAGGAGAACAGGGAGCTCAGTAGAACAGGCACAACTCAGTGGGATTGATGTCAGGGTGAACACTGTTCAATGCTGTACTTTCTGTCTCCAGAAATTAGTCCAGGAAGATGGTTTGACCTGCATGCTTTGCAACTTAATAACATGTAAAATAAATTCCCATTATTCTTTTCCACAAGCCAAATAGTGCTGATTAAAACTATAGATGAGGTCGCGTCAGATAAGAGGGTGTCCTCATTCTAGATAATGTCATTTTACCTTTCTTCCTTAGTTATGTGATAAGTAGAGAACTTTACACGGATGTTCTTTATGGTACTTGAAAGGGACATTTTAATTTCTAGTTATACAATGTACTGATTTTTCCTCTTATCAATACTTGCTTTTATTAATATCTATCATGGGGATTTGCTTTAGAAGACATTAAATGGCCAATGACATTATTCATGTTTTAACAAATATCTTGTGCCCATTACATGCCAGGGATTTCTGCGTACTGTTAGCAGAATGGTAACTCTGATATCAAGCAGTATGTATTCTGTTTAGCGAGACTGGAAAGACAAAAATGACAGCAGCAAAATGAGTGTTTGAAGACAGCTTCCCTGAGGAGTTGGTATTTCAACCCGGGGAGGAGGGGGGGGAGGAGATCTAGTCATTTGAGATCTGGAGGAAAGTGTTTCATGCAGCAGAAGCAGCGAGTGCCGAAGTCCAGGATGGGAGTGGGCTGGCAGAAAGTCTCCAAGAAGGCAGAACAATGTAAAGAAGAAAGGGAGTCTGGATTGAGATTGGAAAAGGGAGACCAGGTCTCCCACGGATTCTACAAGATGTGGGAACAATCGGATTGAACAGTGCACATACATTGTCACCGGAAGACTATTGAAAAGGGTCAAGCTCTAGTTTTGGTTGCTTGGTGGGACTTGAGTCCTACAGGGAGCTACAGAAATTATGTTGTTTTTCATTGGCTAAGTTTAAGAGGTCGGTGAGATAAGGGTTGTGATAGATGGGGCACAGTGGTATCTTTGGAACTGAAATCTGTGTTGGAAGCAGAAGCCAGCAAGGGCTGCTGTGGACAAGGTAGGGGCCTGTGGGGAGTAAAGCAAGGGCTCGGCCGTGCGTGCGTGCGTGCGTGGCACCGGGCTTTAAGGAGCTAGGTGATTGCTTTGAGCTTGGGGTTGCGCCTTCCTTCAGCGTGCCTGTGGGCATTCCCATTTTAGCGGAGGGCACTGACCTGAATGAGAAACTTGGGATGTGTTTTATTTAGCCTGTAGGGAATTCTTAAAGATTGCAGAGGTAGGGAGAAAATGATAAATTTGGGAAGATGATTTATTCTTTTCAGCTCTTTTTGTTTATTTTCTTAGTGTTACTGTTTTGTTGTTATTTTATTCATAAACCTAGTTAGTAATCGAATTATAAAAGTCAGAAAACACAGAAACATGTATATATTTTCCTAGGACTTCTCATATTCTCATCAGTAGCAAGATTTTATTGAAGGGATGTCTAGCCTTCCTGAGACTTGGATGTGGTGGTGGACGTTGTTGATTCCAGCCCTCTAGAGGCAGAGGCCATTCAATCTCTGAGTTTGAGGTCAGCCTGGTACCCTTTCCAGGCTAGACAGGGTACATAGTAAAACCCTGTCTTAAAGAAAAAGAAGCACTTAGATTCGATTCCCAGACCCTCTAAAGGGGGCGGGGAAGAATAGGATTGATTTTTAAAAGTTATTATTATTATTATATAATAAGACTGCAGTCTTAATGAACCAAGTTCCTCCATCTTTTCAGAGGTCCAGCTTGATGGATAAGCTGTTAAGTTGTTATTAGAATCCCCCCCCCCAATCAAAAGAATAATTGCCTGCATATCCACTCGTGAACATTTAGATTTCTTATAAATTTACCTCTTTCAAAACCTGTTGAGGGGCTGGAGAGATGGCTCAGCAGTTAAGAGCGCTGACTGCTCTTCCGAAGGTCCTAAGTTCAAATCCCAGCAACCATGTGGTGGCTCACAACCATTTGTACAGCTACAGTGAATTCATATACATAAAATAAATGAATCTTTAAAAACCTGTTGCTGTATTAATAACATTGTTCTTCTGTATTTTTTTTAAAGCCGCCGATTTTATCTTGTTAGTCCATCGTTATTGATTTAACCAGTTCTCTGTTAGTGAGCAGTGGGCTTCTCAGTGTTTGGTTTCCATGTTCAGTATTTTCAAAGAACCATCATTCTGTGAAACTGTCAGTATTTTAACACATTGCTTTTCTACACGGTGGCTAATCTAGGCTACTCAGTAGGACTTGGCTGTAGTGATTTAATGAGTTATTTTGACAGTTCTGATTTGGGTCACTAAAATAACACAAATGTAAATTTTTGACAATATTTGTGCATGCACATTGTTCACAGTACATTTGTGTCAAAATTCATAATTCTTGTTTATTACAACATAATGAAGTCAAAGTGGTAGGAAACTTGTTTGTAAAAATTGATGTTATAAAGATAACATGATAAGCTAATAATTTTAAAAAGTATACGTGTGTGTGTGTGTGTGTGTGTGTGTGTTTATGTAGTCAAAGCTCAGTGACAGTTTTGACCTGCCTACTACATATAGAATTCATTAGCTATTACAAGATAGGCTGTTTTTAAGACTTACAAGGGACATTGTGGAGAAAAGTCTGTGTTGCTGTGCAGTGCCCCTCACCTCACAGTCATCTCTCATGGCCAGTTTGTTGACTGTGTAAAATACACCTGCTCTTTCTCGAGCCCTGCTAAGCTGTGGGCTGACGGTGTGACCAGGAGACGGGTGCTTCCTTCCAGGGCCCTGCTTATTACTCCAGCCTCGAGGGAACCGCTCACTGCTCGGGAGGGAGGGAGGGAGGGAGGGAGGGAGGGAGGGAGGGAGGGAGGGAGGGAGGAAGGAAGGAAGGAAGGAAGGAAGGAAGGAAGGAAGGAAGGAAGGAAGGAAGCTCTGTCTCCCAAGCTGCTCCTCAGGACTGTGCACTGTGTTAAGGTGTGTTATTGCATCTTAAGAGAGCACTTTTTTACAAGAACCTAAATATTTTTACATATTTTTCACCTTGTATATTTGAAAGCTGGGGGGGGTGGTGGTGGTGGTGGTGGTGGTGGTAGTAGTAGTAGTTATTATATCAACTTAAAGAGTAAAATAAGTTCAAGGCCTTTGAGATAGCTCAGCAAGTAAAACAAGCTCTTATCTGTAAGTCTTATCACATGATTTTGTACTCTGGAACCCATGTTTGAAGAAGAGCTTTGATTGACAGAAGCTGTCCTCTGCCCTCTACACATGCACCCACAAAGAATAAATAGAACTTTTAGCTAAGATACAACCAGTGAGTTCCTAGTCATACAAGATGGAAGGCCTGACATGTACTGTCTTTGGAGTTAAAAATAAAATGTAGGGGGTGTGCTGCCACAGCAGGTGTGCTGAAGAAGACCTCTGGCTTGGTGGGTTGGCTGTGCGGGGCTCCACAGAGAGGCTATCAAGACTCTATACAGACATTCTTGATCTTCTGAAGCACTTCCCAAAATACGCGACCTATAGGAAGTAGGTTCACAGATCACCAGTGAGAAACTGGATATGGTCAAAGTGGAACCAGATGTTAAAAAATTAGAAGACTTGCTTCAGGGTGGTAAAGTAGAAGAGGTGATTCTTCAGGCTGAAAATAAACTTAGTCTGGAAGAAAAATGTTGCAGTGGAAGCCACGGGACCCATTGGTGGAAGAGATTCCTTCTGACCGACCAGTGGAAGAGGCCGAGTGGTCACAGAAGCTGGATGTGAATTAAATGTGCAATTAAATGTTCTGTGATGCTAAAAACGAACTAGAGTAAAATTAGTTTTCATTGCTTCTTGTAATTGCTATGCTAATATTAACGATTTAAAGATTTATAGTGAGCTTTAGAAAGTTAACCAGTTTGCCAGAGTTGCAAATGGACCTCTTTGTCTTGTGATTCTGATGTGTTGCTTTGTGTACCTGTTTCCATAAAGTGCGTCAACAGAAGAAAGTGAAGCTGTGTAACGGCAGCAGCAGAGTCCATGCTCTCAGCCTTTTTCAGTTCCCTTTATAGAGAGAGGATTTTTAAAATGATCGCATTTTAATGTCTTTCTTTTGTATATGTTTGTGTTGGGTGCATGTGTGCCACAGTACTTGTGGAGTCTGGAAATAGCTTGCGGGAGTGGGCTTTCTCCATCTTCAGTGCGGGCTTCACAGATGCAGTTTAGGCTGTCGGCTTGGCAGGTACTGCTGAGGGATCTTGCCAGCCCATACATTTTTTTTTTTTAATACTTGAAATTGTTAAACAACCTTTAGAAAAGGCATTTTGTTGAGTGTATTAAATACATAAACTCAGCTGGGAAGAGTGATGCACACCTGTAATCCCAACACCCAGGAGGCAGCACAGGAGGATTATCCAAAGTAAAAGTCTGGGAAAGATACATCATGAGTTCAAGGGCTATCTGGGATGCAGAGTGAGACCCAGTCTCAAAAGGAGCATGTTACATTTTTATGAAAATAAGCAAAGTGAAAGCATCCCAAACATGCTGTTTATAATTCAGTTTTTTTTTCCTCCTTTCCTGACTTCTCTAACTGCATAATAGTCCATCCTAACCTGTAAGCTAACCAAGAACTTAATATTCATGTGTCTGTTTTCTCATTGAGAACTTGGAGTCTTGTAAATAGGCTCGTTAGTAACAAAGTTACAAAGTGCTCATGTTATACGCATTTCAGTCCCCACTAATTTTTTGTTTGTTTGTTTGTTTTTTGGATTTGGTTTTTCGAGACAGGGTTTCTTTGTATAGCCCTGGCTGTCCTGGAACTCACTCTGTAGACCAGGCTGGCCTAGAACTCAGAAATCCGCCTGCCTCTGCCTCCTAGAGTGCTGGGATTACAGGCGTGCGCCACCTCCGCCCGGCTCCCGCTACTCTTAAAGAATAGCGGCGCTGCAGCTTCCGTGGCCTGTGATGGGCTTCCGTAGTATTTTTTGCCTTTGACCCATTTGAACACTCTTGGGCACATGTCTAAGTAGTGATGGCGCATTGTGTGAGAGTCTCAGGAAGTATTTCTGGGTCAGAATCAGTAGTCATTGCTTTGATGCTATCTACTAGATAGATTTACAAAAGGATGGTGGTCCATTGTGTTTGTTGCTACTAGAGTACATAATATTAACACTACCAGAGGGGACACACACACACACACACACACACAGAGTCACACATACAAGTATAATTATATTTTCAGTTTGAAGACAATTTCTCAACCCATAATGCTTTGTTGGTACAAGTACATCAGAATACATTCTAAGGCTAGGTAGTATTTAATCATAAAGGCAAAGAATTTTAAAGTGAGTGATTTTAAAATACTCAAGCAATTCAAAGTAATTTTTTAGCATTGTAGGGAATTTCTGTGCATTCTGTATAGCTTTTACCTTGGGTAGGAAAGTGGGTTCGTTCAGTCTAGGATTTGTCCCTGCAGAGTATGTAGCCAGCCTTTTAAGGAGGGAGTGAGCGTTCAGCAAGATTAATTGCAAGGCCAGGGAAATTTGTCACCATCTTTCTTGTCTTGGCATCCTCTTTTCATTTGGTGTAATTGATTATCTCTTAATAGTGTTCATGTTTGTCTGTCAATTGATAACAGAGCCTGGGGATCAGACAGTGGCTCACACACACACCTTGGGTAGTGTATTGTCTGTCTGCCTTACATTCATGAAGTGTGTGATTTGGCCCTGAAAAGCCATCCCTTGAAAGATCAGAAGAGGTAAACCAGAGCAAAGCTACTGTGTAGGATTAGCCCCTAAGGTGAAGAATTATCTCACATAAACCTCATTTCCCACCTCTCCTAATGAGCATTGCATAATAGCATAGCTCTGCTTCTTGGTGAAGCTAACCTGATTCTAAGATAGCAGCCTTTGAGGCCCTCAGCTGAATGAATTGCTTGGTATTTCCAAGTTTGAAAATACTTTCTTTCAAGTGTTCCTTGGCAGCAGCTAAGGAATGTTAAAGCTGCCTTAAGTGCCAATTAAGGCCAATTATAACCTGCCTGGCCTGCTGAGAAGGTGGAGCTGGTGGAGGCCTGTGCTCTTGTAAGAGAACTGCCTGCTGCCAGCGATGGGAGAATAGTATGTCATAACTGCCAACAGCTTGCTTGTTGTCCTGCAGAACACAGGATAACACTTGCGCTGTTTAGGAACTCCCAAGGTCTGTGGAGGACAGACTAATCTATGTCTTGCATGTTACTCTTCTCTTCCATGCCTTCAAAAGCTGTCTTATCACCTTGCTTGTAATCAGCGATCGAGAAGACTTCCTGAGTGCCTCACTGTGTACTCGGTACTATAGTGCACACAGTGTTTGATTTACTCTCTGCTGTAGGAGCAGGCATGATGCTAGGTGAATCCAGATCCTTTCCCTTGAATTGACCCTGTTCAGACTGGTCTCTGTGCCCTTAGCCCAGTCTTTACTGCCCTTTGGCTGCTATGAGTGCTGGTTCCTGGGGAGGGGCTGCTCTGACTCTTAGCTGAAGTAGAATGGTAACGTGTATGTGTATGTGTATGTGTGTGTCCTTGTAAGTATGGCAGTTACAGAATTTTTGGTCTGTAAGGATGTTATTTACTTTAATTAAAATGATAGTTTCATCTTTTTTTTATTCGATATATTTTTTATTTACATTTCAAATGATTTCCACTTTCCTGTCTCCCCACTCCCAAAAGTCCCATAAGCCCTCTTCCCTCCCCCTGTTCCCTCATCCTCCCCTTCCCATTTCCCTGTTCTGGTTTTGCCCTATACTGCTACACTGAGTCTTTCCAGAACCAGGGGCTACTCCTCTGTTCTTCTTGGACATCATTTGATATGTGGATTATGTCTTGGATATTACAATTTTCTAGGCTAATATTCACTTATTAGTGAGTGCATACCATAATTGATCTTTTGAGACTGGATTACCTCAGTATGATGTTCTCCAGCTCCATCCATTTGTCTAACAAATTCATGAATTCATTGTTTCTAATGGCTGAATGGTACTCCATTGTGTATATATACCACATTTTTTTTATATCCATCCCTCCGTTGAGGGACACCTGGGTTCTTTCCAGCTTCTGGCTATTATAAATAGTGCTGCTATGAACATAGTGGAGGACGTATCCTTATTATATGCTGGAGAATCCTCTGGGTATATGCCCAGGAGTGGTATAGCAGGGTCCTCCAGAAGTGATGTGCCCAGTTTTCTGAGGAACCGCCAGACTGATTTCCAGAGTGGTTGTACCAATTTGTATTCCCACCAACAGTGGAGGAGTGTTCCTCTTTCTTCACATCCTCGCCAACACCTCCAGTCTCCTGAGCTTTTAACCTTAGCCATTTTGACTGGTGTAAGGTGAAATCTCAGGGTTGTTTTGATTTGCATTTCCCTAATGACTAATGATGTTGAGCATTTTTTTTAAGATGCTTCTCAGCCATCTGAAGTTCTTCAGGTGAAAATTCTTTGTTTAGCTCTGTACCCCATTTTTTAATAGGGTTATTTGGTTTTCTGGGGTCTAACTTCTTGAGTTCTTTGTATAAATTGGATGTTAGCCCTCTGCCAGATGTAGGGTTGGTGAAGATCTTTTCCCAATTTGTTGGTTGCTGATTTGTCCTTTTGATGGTGTCCTTTGTCTTACAGAAACTTTGTAATTTTATGAGGTCCCATTTGTCAATTCTTGATCTTAGAGCATAAGCTATTGGTGTTCTGTTCAGGAACTTTCCCCCTGTACTGATGTCCTCAGAGAGGTCAGCATGCAGAAGAATGCAAATTGATCCATCCTCATCTCCTTGTACTAAGCTCAACTCCAAAAGGATCAAGGACCTCCACATAAAGCCAGACACACTGAAGCTAATAGAATAGTTTCATCTTTTTAATAAGGTGCCTTAATTATTTCATAAGAAGAAAATCAACAACACAAAGTACCCAAGAAGCTTTTCGAACAATGTGGGGAGTGATGTCAGCGGTAGTGATGCTTTCCAGGAAGAGCAGCACTAGGATTGGCTGAAGGAGAATTTCCTTCAGAGCACTGAGAAGTAGTGTGGAAGCTTTAGTGCGAACTTGATTCTTAGTTTTTCTCTTCATGTACAGCTTGTCAGTATATAAAATTATGTTCTCAGTCTTCACTATCCCTCCTGCTTTCTCTAACATAGTAAAAGAACAAACTCAAGTTATTTCTCTTAGTCACGAACATGTGTGCATCCCAGCTGCCCTGAAGGCTGAAGTAGGAGGTCACAGGTTTCAGGGCTAGCCTCGTCACTAGCAAACTGTCTCAAAATAAAGTTGGCAGTAAGTAGTCTGCAGGGACCTTCCATAGCCATGCACAGTGCCTCAGCCCCAGAGCAGTCATAGACTGCCTGCTTTCAAGAGGTTTTTTTCTTTTCTTACTAGCACTGTTACCATATACAGAAGGGGACATTAGAAAGGTGTACACACACACACACACACACACACACACACACACACACACACACACACAAGTGGACAATGGCTGTTTTTAAATTGTTCATGTTTTCCCAGATATTAGCAAGACACAAATTAAATCTACTTTGAGATACCATTACCTCTCCCCCCGCCAGAGTGGCTATCATCAGTAATTCTCAACAAATGCTGAAGGGTATTTGGAAAGTGTTGGTGAGTGTGCAGATAGCATGGTAAAAGTCAGTTTGGGGATTTTGAAAGAAAAGGAAAGAGAGAAGAAATGAGAGAGAGAGAGAGAGAGAGAGAGAGAGAGAGAGAGAGAGAGAGAGAGAGAGAAAGAAGAAAGAGAAGAAAAGAACAAGAACCACCCTGTGACCGCTGTTTTACTCATGACTTTGGTTAAATAGTGGGTTCCCTCTCCCTCTCTCCCTCTCTCCCTCTCCGCCTCTACCCTTCCCTCTCCCTCTGCCTCTACCCCTCCCTCTACCCCTCCCTCTCCTCCCTCTTCCTCTCCCCTCCCTCCTTCTCCTCTTCCCCTCCCTCCCCTCCCTCTCCCCCTCCTTCTCTCTCTCTCTCTCTCCCTCCCTCTTCTCCTCCCCTTCCCCCTCCCCTCCCTCTCCCTCTTCCCTCCCCCTCCATCTCCTTCTCCCTCTCCCCTCCCCTCTCCCCTCCCCTTCCCTGTCCCCTCCCCTTTCCTGTCCCCTCCCCCTCCCTCTCCCCTCCCCTCCCCTCCCTCTCCCCCTCCCCTTTTCCTCCTCCCTCTCCCCCTCCCCCTTCCCCTCCCACACTCTTTCCCTTTCTCTCTTTCCCCCCTTTCACTTTTGCTCTTTTGCTCACTCCCACACATTTTCTCTCTCTCTCTCTCTCTCTCTCTCTCTCTCTCTCTCTCTCTCACACACACACACACATACACACACACACACTCACCCAGTCATACAGGAATTATGTTACCTTTCCCCCTCTTTTCACATTTAAAAAGAGCTTATTCTGATGTACCAAGGTTCTGAGCCATTGTTACCTTAAAGTTCTGATCCGCTGCAGTCTATCAAATGTCTCTGTAACAGTAGGGTTTGTAGTTGGCAAAGAGGGAGTCGGCAGTTGTGTGGAGATTGCCGCGGTGCTCAGATTGGAGCAGCTGAGCCAGCATCACTTGCTTATAAGAATCCACAGAAGGCAGTTTTATTAGGAGAAGAAGAATGTGGTAAACACTTTCAATCCCTGCACAACAGGAGACAAGGGCAGGTAGATCTTTGAGTTCAAGGCCTGCCTGATCTACAGAGTGAGTTCCAGCACAGACAGGACTGACTGTACAGAGAAACCTTGTCTTGAAAAATGAGAAAGGAAGAAAGGAAGCAAAGAAGGAAGGAAGTAAAAGGAAAGAAAGAAAAGAGTATAGGAATTCTCTGTGTCGGCTCCAAGGATTGGACACCCAACCAGACAGTAAGTGTACGGTATTGTGCAGATTTTGAAAATAAGTATCGAAAATGGATCCAGATTATTGTTACTTGATTTAGGAAAGAAAAGTTTGCTTAATAGGCTGACCCTTAGTGAGTTTAGCTAGTATAGGGGAAAGGCTACTGATACTTATAGAAATATCATAATTATACAGGTTTTATAATTAGGCCTGTGCTTTTTTAAAAAAATGAATCCCAGCAGTTACATTGCTACTCTAATGTTAGTCAGATAACGATATTGTTGAGCAGTTCACATTTTAGCAGACTACATTTATAAATTCCATCTTCAGTTCTGACAGATTGTGTTTCCTTTCATGTGGAGCTGTGAATCTCAACCTGTGGTTCTGGAGGACCCCTCACAGGGGCCACATATCAGATATTTTGCATATCAGATACTTACATTATAATTCAGCAGTAGCAAAATTGTAGTTATAAGTAGCAACAGAATTTTTATTTTATTATTATTTAGTTTAACTTATTTATTGTTGGGGAAGTCACCACAACATGAGGAAAGGAAGGTTGAGAATCACTGATACAGAGGAATTAATTTATACCAGCTGACATGCCTTCTATGACCATATTAGATGAAATTAGACTCCACCCCTGTTTTCTCTTGATCTGCCAGGACCTTTGTAATTCAAGTGGTTTTTACAGTAGTAGCAACTGTTACATAAGCCCAGGCATGGAGCGTATTTGGAGTTGGTGGGCAGCCCCACATCATGACGCAGGTTTGCACTGAAGCACAGTGATGAAGAGACGGCAGCCAGAAGCCTCTTCAGAGCAGCTTTCCTCTGCGTGGAGCCCAGAGCTCACACACTCACACGCGGGTGAGTGTTTCCTGGTAGTCTTCACAAGCTGGGCTTGGCCAGGGACTTGGCTCTGAGTAAACTTGTAGAAGACTCTGCTCACTAGCATAGAGCTGGACTGAATCTGGAAGAGTTTATGGAAGTGTCTGGCTCTTCCTTCTGGCATTTGTCCTGTTCTGCTAACAGGCTTGGAGGGGAGGACCTGCTGCTCAAGTGCTGCAGGGAGGGGGCTGTGCACGCTGGGGATCAGTGCTAATCTCAGCCAGAGGGATTAACTGCTGCAGGCCATCTGCAGGGGCCATTCTGAAATGTCATCTGAGTGATCGGGCCAAAGTTCAAATGCAGGCAGGAGTTGAGTTTGCTATTAACTCTTGGAAAATGCTGAAGTTTGCACCAAAAAAACAGCTCTAGGATTTCAAAACACTGAGAAAGCACTGGGTACTCCCCTCCAAAAATGGAAGCGTCTGTAACACCCTCTGTTTTGTTTTTTAATCTAGTGGTGAGTGAGGTTTCATGACAGACAGCTCACAGTGTTTCCTGTAGAATGTGTTTGAAAGCTGTTTTGTCCGGTACTTCAAATCCACAGTAAATTTCAAACAGAACACTGTGTGAAGAACAACTTCAAAATACAAACAGCACCCTTGGGAAGTCATTCAGCAGCTAAAGTGGAGTGAATAAAACCAGGGTTTCTGAATCCAGCTTTTTTCAGTTATGTTGTTAGAGCACCAACAGAACTCTACTAATTATTTATCTTGTTCCTTCTGTCTCTGGGCCAGGAAGATGATGAGCACAAGTTCTTTGGTTTTTCCTGGGCTCAAATTTCTTCAAATAAAGAGCTTGATTGGGCAGTTTCAGTTCAGGTTAAAACAGTTCCCCAGTTATAGGACTTTAAATCTAAGCAGATATTGAAACTTTAATCTAAATGCTGTTGATGTGATGTGTCCAACCCTGCCAGCGTTAGCATGCACTGTGACCTCTGGTTTCCTTTGCTGTCCCGGTGCCGGTGCCTTCACTGCGGAAGCACCCAGCCTCAGTCCCGGCCGATGGATGTGGAGGTGGGGGTCTCTTAAGTAGTGTCTCTTAACTGAGGGTTTGCTGTTGCTATTTTGTGATTTGTTAGGTTTTGCTGTCCTTTGTACAGAATAAGGTGAAATACTAAGGACTGGAGATTCTTGAGACAGACTGAGCACAGCACTCAGCAGGTGCTCAGTCTAAGGAGTCTCAGTCCCTTACTCTTGGAGTTGAGCCTCATCCTTGATCTGGAAGATGAGACTTACACAGAAGTTTCATCTTGAAAAAGCAATAAAAATGTTCTCAATCAGCCTGATCTACAGAACAAGTTTAAGATAACCAGGGCTACACAGAAAAACCCTGTCCTCAAAAAACAAAAAAGTAAAAAGGAATAAAAACAAATCATCTTAAGTAATTAACAAGGTTACCAGGTTTTTTTTTTTTCCTAAATGTTCTTTTTATTTGTGGATATAAAACTTATATGTTATAGCAAAGTAGCCTGAAGTTGCTGATGCAGCCCACAGTAGCCTGCAACGCGATGATGAATCTTTGACCTCAGCTTCCTGAATGTAGTGATTACAGATGTAAATCTCCTGGCTAATTTGCTTATTTTAATTTTGTATTTTTTTAAACACACACACACACACACACACAGGAATGAGTGTTCTTTTTTCACACACTTGAGGGCATGGGATGGTCATGAGCCACCATGTGGTGACTAGAATTTGAACTTATAACTTCTGGAAGAGCATTCAGTCCTCTGAACCACTGAGCCATCTCCAGCCCCTTAGTTTTATATTTCAATCATAGCTACATAATAAGTTGAAATTTTAATGACAACTAAAATTTTAATGTCAAACTGATGAATTTATAGACTGATCACTCCCCCCCCCCCACACACACACACAGTTGTACCTAAAGACTGATGGATTTGGGAGTTTCACCTTTATTTATTTATTTTTCCTTTTCTTGTCATTGATACTGGAGGAGTAGGAATACATCAAAGGAGTAATGTCATAGAAGTCTGTTTGATGAAAGAGGTCAGTTACTCTAGTCACAGTGATGGTCTGTCAGTATCCTTCCCATAGCACCTAGGTTCCAGAGGATGGGAGAGAGAGAGAGAGAGAGAGAGAGAGAGAGAGAGAGAGAGAGAGAGAGAGAGAGAGAGAGAGAGAGAGAGAGAGAGAGAGAGAGAGAGCGCGCAGTCCTGTGACGCTTGGCAAATGGATGCATCAGGCAGCTTGTTCTTCATGGATTGGCAGTGGATGCAATCAAGTGGCGGCTAAAGCATCACAACAATTGGGTTCTTTTCAGAGCTGTACGGCAGTTTCTTCCCAGAAGGCTCTCTCCCTTGTGTCATGTGTCTGAGGAGACAGTAAACCTCAAGAAGTCTGTGAGTCTATGCCAGGATTGCAGAAGTGCCCATAGAATGCCTTCAGGAGACCAGATGGCCATGTTCATTCTGTTTTCCTTCTGAAAAGGTGTCATGGCAGTGACAGTGAGGAAGGGGTGCTAACACTGCCCGCTCCTTCTGTCATTTGCAGTGCGTACTGGGTACCTATTACAAGTGTTTTCACAGTGCTTCAGAGAGGTACCAGGTAAGCAGGCAAAGCCGGCGTGCCCACAGATGGTCTGTAAGCTTTTGTATTTCTCACAGACTTAAAGGCAGTTAAAGGACAGTCCTCTTTAAGCATTCCTGGCAGGAGGATTGCTGGAGGTTGCCATATTCCTTCTCCTTTCTTAGCAACATTATTTACAGTCCATTCACGCTTGTCCCTTCCCCCACCAGTGGAGTCATTCTCCCTTGTAATCTGCCCTTTGTGGTCTGTTCTCTTTCACGCAGCAGAGTCAATGGTGTGCTGCAGTGGAAGCCCTGTCCAGAGAGGTGGAAATCTGGGCCAAGAGGCCCAGAGGCTTTAGTGAGGCCTTTGTTTTCCTCATAAAGCACTGACTTGAGAAGCTTGATAATTTGGTTATAGACCTTTGGTGAAAAGTTGTTTCAAGTAGCCCAAGTGCTGAAAATGACTCTCCTGCTGCACTTTCCTCTGATGTTTTAATTTTAAAAGTGCCCCTACATTAGAGGAGAGGAAAATGCTTTGGCAGAGGTAGCAGTTGGAGACTAATTTGTTAGGGCAGCCAGTATTGAAATCATCCCTTTCATTTAAATCTCTCTAGTGGAAATGATGCCAAGTGCTTTGTGTAAAGAGTTTTCTCTCTGTGTTCTCCAGTACTATTTGTAACCCACCTAAACGCACTCTGAAGCTGCCTCCAGCCCTGGCTCTGGGGAACTTCTTTGATGCACTGCATGCCAGAGGTCAGCTCTGGATTCCCCAGGTTGAGATTTGAATTTTTTGGGGACAGTGCCCCCAGCTGGCTTCTTTTTCAGCAGTTACACTCCATCATTCCTTCTTTGGAGCATCTCGGGTGCCAGAGCCTAGAGAAACAGAGTTAGAGAGAATGCAGATTGAGAGCTGAAGTGACCCTGTGCTAGCAATGGCTGCAATCAGCTGTGCTCCCTTCAGATGCATGGGAGTGCTTCTGAAAGAAGATGGCGGGAACAGGAAACAGCCAGTACCTGTGAAAGGGATGAGCCACTGTTAAATAGAAACATACCTGTGTGGTCAGTCCATGCTGAGAGTTTTCTATGGGCTGCCACGTGGTTTTATTAAAATAAATATGAACTTCTACATTAAACTAACGCCATTGTTTGATAAATACTGCTTGGAACAGTGCTAAAGCAAACATTGTCCTAGTCAGTTGGCACACTTACGTAACAGAATATTGGTAAGTACTAAACCAAGTGGGGACAGCTCTAGGAAGGGCTGAAGCACGACTGCTGTGCACGACAACTTCAGGGAGAAACACTGGTACAGCTCAGAGCTGAGTGTCAGAGTGCTGGGGGCTTGAAAGTGTGATTTACCCCTCTTTGCAGGTCTTTGTCTTGGATATTCCTTGGAGGATATTATCATAATGAAGGGCAGATGATCCAGGTGATGCTTTAGGTGCTGCCTTTGGCAGGCTGAGAGTAAATTGTGACAGTTGGGGGGGGGGGGTAGAGTGCCCCATTAGAAGCACATTGCATTTTTACCTTGGGCATGAGAACAGTGAAGTGAAGTCTGTGAAGGGGCGTCTTAGGAATGAAAGAGAGGTTCTAAACTGAGCTTTCAGTGACATGTGTTGCTGCGTGTTATGTGCCTGGAAGAGTCTGTGTGTGTTTTCATGTACTTGACATGCTGTGAGCAGGTGTAAGGCTGATCATTAAGTCTTTGCATTAACTGAGGATGCTGGTGGGACATTTCTGGAGTGAGACTTTGAGAGAATGGATGAGTGTATACATTTCCTGATGCTGAATACAGCCTGTTTGGTCTTCCCTGGCAGTAGCTGGAAGTGTGAGTTTCATCTAAAGACAGGTTATGGGCTTGGTAACCTTACTAGGTTGAACGTGTACCGTAATTACCTTCTTCCATGTTGTCTCCATATTTTCCTGAGTTTTACTTGAGACTTGTCAGGAAAATAAGCTAACTCTTAAAACTCTAAAACAAAATTGGTTGACTAAACATCTTTGTTGTGGATTTATATCTTTTTGCATGAATGCTATGTCTTCCCTAAGTTGCTGTCTGAAGAGGGCTTAGCACACATGGCTCCTGTCCCCAATTGCAGCAGAGAAGTTCCCCCAGTCCCTCACACAGTCACTACGGCCAAATGCAAGGCTTCAATCTTGACCTCTCCTGGGTCAAGGATACTGTCTGTGGGCCCTGGGCTTCAGGAGGAACCTGTAGCCTCTTCAGCCTCGTAGTCATGGGAGAACTGACTATTAGTCTGTAGTATGCTGTGTAGCTGGGCTATAGTACTCAAGAGATACTATCTTTAATTGTTTCCCATTGATGACCCTTATCAGCCTGGGGAATTTTACTGCTGTGCTGGGAGCTTGATCAGACTGAGATAGCCCCTGAATCCTATTAATGTACTTAGACTCGGCACAGGTTGCTTCTGGCTCTGCTGAGATGTCTCATTGCTTAGTCTCTTGGATGATAAAAGAACAGTAAAACATTTAATCAGATTCAAGAAAAGAACAGTGACCATGAATGGCGGTATATCCCTTGCTGTGTTTTAGATGTGTAAATTTCGGCTAGAACTTTAAGTAGATTTTTTTTTAAAGCTCTGCCTGGATTCCCTGTCTGTCTCTGTGTCCCTGTGTGAGAGTGTGGGGAATCCCTGAGCCATAGCATAAGTGTAGACGTCAGAGACAACCTCAGTGTCTGCTCTCCCGCATCTGCCACTGAGTAAGAGTCAGGCCAACGGCCTCAGAGCTTGTGAAGTTCTCTTGTTTCCTCGTCTGTTGCTGCTGGAGTGCAGGGATTGCAGATGGTGCTACCTCCAGTTTCATGGAGGTTCTGGAGTTCTGAACAAACTCCATGTGGTGGTATCAAGTGCTTTACTCAATTGAGCCCTGGATTTTTTTTTTTTATAAAAGAATATATATTTAATAATCATGTCAACTCTGTTCAGTGTTGTTTAGCATTAAAAACAATTCACAAAATGTAAGGATTTATAAACTACCTCTAAAACTTTTTTTTTAAGAAGCCGTATTCTTTTTTTTTTTTTTTTTTTTGTTTTTCTTTTTTTTTTTTATTATTCGATATAATTCATTTACATTTCAAATGATTTCCCCTTTTCTAGCCCCCCCACTCCCCGAAAGTCCCGCAAGCCCCCTTCTCTTCCCCTGTCCTCCCACCCACCCCTTCCCACTTCCCCGTTCTGGTTTTGCTGAATACTGTTTCACTGAGTCTTTCCAGAACCAGGGGCCAATCCTCCTTTCTTCTTGTACCTCATTTGATGTGTGGATTATGTTTTGGGTATTCCAGTTTTCTAGGTTAATATCCACTTATTAGTGAGTGCATACCATGATTCACCTTTTGAGTCTGGGTTACCTCACTTAGTATGATATTCTCTAGCTCCATCCATTTGCCTAAGAATTTCATGAATTCATTGTTTCTAATGGCTGAATAGTACTCCATTGTGTAGATATACCACATTTTTTGCATCCACTCTTCTGTTGAGGGATACCTGGGTTCTTTCCAGCATCTGGCAATTACAAATAGGGCTGCTATGAACATAGTAGAACATGTATCCTTATTACATGGTGGGGAGTCTTCTGGGTATATGCCCAGGAGTGGTATAGCAGGATCTTCTGGAAGTAAGGTGCCCAGTTTTCGGAGGAACCGCCAGACTGATTTCCAGAGTGGTTGTACCAATTTGCAACCCCACCAGCAGTGGAGGAGTGTTCCTCTTTCTCCACACCCTCTCCAACACCTGCTGTCTCCTGAATTTTTAATCTTAGCCATTCTGACTGGTGTAAGATGAAATCTTAGGGTTGTTTTGATTTGCATTTCCCTAATGACTAATGAAGTTGAGCATTTTTTAAGATGCTTCTCCGCCATCCGAAGTTCTTCAGGTGAGAATTCTTTGTTTAACTCTGTACCCCATTTTTTAATAGGGTTGTTTGGTTTTCTGGAGTCTAACTTCTTGAGTTCTTTATATATATTGGATATTAGCCCTCTATCTGATGTAGGATTGGTGAAGATCTTTTCCCAATTTGTTGGTTGCCGATTTGTCCTCTTGATGGTGTCCTTTGCCTTACAGAAACTTTGTAATTTTATGAGGTCCCATTTGTCAATTCTTGCTCTTAGAGCATACGCTATTGGTGTTCTGTTCAGAAACTTTCTCCCTGTACCGATGTCCTCAAGGGTCTTCCCCAGTTTTTTTTCTATTAGCTTCAGAGTGTCTGGCTTTATGTGGAGGTCCTTGATCCATTTGGATTTGAGCTTAGTACAAGGAGACAAGGATGGATCAATTCGCATTCTTCTGCATGCTGACCTCCAGTTGAACCAGCACCATTTGTTGAAAAGGCTATCTTTTTTCCATTGGATGTTTTCAGCCTCTTTGTCGAGGATCAAGTGGCCATAGGTGTGTGGGTTCATTTCTGGATCTTCAATCCTGTTCCATTGATCCTCCTGTCTGTCACTGTACCAATACCATGCAGTTTTTAACACTATTGCTCTGTAGTATTGCTTGAGGTCAGGGATACTGATTCCCCCAGATTTTCTTTTGTTGCTGAGAATAGTTTTAGCTATCCTGGGTTTTTTGTTGTTCCAGATGAATTTGATAATTGCTCTTTCTAGCTCTGTGAAGAATTGAGTTGGGATTTTGATGGGTATTGCATTGAATCTGTATAGTGCTTTAGGCAAAATGGCCATTTTAACTATATTGATTCTGCCGATCCATGAGCATGGGAGGTTTTCCCATTTTTTGAGGTCTTCTTCCATTTCCTTCTTCAGAGTCTTGAAGTTCTTGTCATACAGATCTTTCACATGTTTGGTAAGAGTCACCCCAAGATACTTTATACTGTTTGTGGCTATTGTGAAGGGGGTCATTTCCCTAATTTCTTTCTCAGCCTGCTTATCCTTTGAGTATAGGAAGGCCACTGATTTGCTTGAGTTGACTTTATAACCTGCCACTTTGCTGAAGTTGTTTATCAGCTGTAGGAGCTCTCTAGTGGAGTTCTTTGGGTCACTTAGGTAGACGATCATGTCGTCTGCAAATAATGATAGTTTGACTTCTTCCTTTCCAATTTGTATCCCTTTGACCTCCTTATGTTGTCGAATTGCCCGAGCTAGTACCTCAAGTACAATATTGAAAAGATAAGGAGAAAGGGGGCAGCCTTGTCTGGTCCCTGATTTCAGTGGGATTGCTTCAAGTTTCTCTCCATTTAGTTTGATGCTGGCTACCGGTTTGCTGTATATTGCTTTTACTATGTTTAGGTATGGGCCTTGAATTCCTGTTCTCTCCAAGACTTTAAGCATGAAGGGATGCTGAATTTTGTCAAATGCTTTTTCAGCATCCAATGAAATGACCATGTGGTTTTGTTCTTTGAGTTTGTTTATGTAGTGGATTGTATTGATGGATTTCCGTATATTGAACCAACCCTGCATTCCTGGGATAAAGCCTACTTGATCATGGTGGATGATCGTTTTGATGTGTTCTTGGATTCGGTTGGCAAGAATTTTATTGAGTATTTTTGCATCGATGTTCATAAGGGAAATTGGTCTGAAGTTCTCTTTCTTTGTTGGATCTTTGTGTGGCTTTGGTATCAGCGTAATTGTGGCTTCGTAGAAGGAATTGGGTAGTGTTCCTTCTGTTTCTATTTTGTGGAATACTTTGAAGAGTATTGGTGTTAACTCTTCTTTGAAGGTCTGGTAGAATTCTGCACTGAAGCCATCTGGTCCTGTGCTTTTTTTGGTTGGAAGACTTTCTATGACTCCTTCTATTTCTTTAGGCATTATGGGACTGTTTAGATGGTCTAGTTGGTCCTGATTTAATTTTGGTATTTGGTATCTGTCAAGGAAATTGTCCATTTCCTCCAGATTCTCCAGTTGTGTTGAGTATAGGCTCTTGTAGTAGGATCTGATGATTTTTTGGATTTCCTCAGTTTCCGTTGTTATATCTCCCTTTTCATTTCTAAGTTTGTTAATTTGGATACTTTCTCTGTGCCCTTTGGTCATTCTGGCTAAGGGTTTATCTATCTTGTTGATTTTCTCAAAGAACCAGCTCCTGGTATTGTTGATTTTTTGTATGGTTCTCTTTGTTTCTACTTGATTGATTTCGGCCCTGAGTTTGATGATTTCCTGCCTTCTACTCCTCCTGGGCGAAATAGCTTCTTTTTGTTCCAGGGCTTTCAGGTGTGTCATTAAGCTGGTAATGTATGCTCTCTCCATTTTCTTTTTGGAGGCACTCAGGGCTATGAGTTTTCCTCTTAGCACTGCTTTCATTGTGTCCCATAGATTTGGGTATGTTGTGTTTTCATTTTCATTGTGTTCTAAAAAGTCTTTAATTTCTTTCTTTATTTCTTCCTTGACCAAGGTATCATTGAGTAGAGTATTGTTCAGTTTCCACGTGTATGTGGGCTTTCTGTTGTTTCTGTTGCTATTGAAGACCACTTTTACTCCATAGTGATCAGATAGGAGGCATGGGATTAGTTCGATCTTCTTATATTTGTTGAGGTCTGTCTTGTGACCAATTATATGGTCGATTTTGGAGAAGGTACCATGAGGTGCTGAGAAAAAGGTATATTCTTTTGTTTTAGGATAGAATGTTCTATATATATCTGTTAAATCTAATTGGTCCAAAGCTTCAATTAGTTTCATTGTGTCCCTGTTTAGTTTCTGTTTTCCTGATCGGTCCATTGAGGAAAGTGCAGTGTTGAAGTCACCCACAATTATTGTGTTAGGTGCAATGTGTGCTTTTAGTTTTAATAAAGTTTCTTTTACAAAAGAGGGTGCCCTTACATTTGGGGCATAGATGTTCAGGATTGTCAGTTCTTCTTTTTGTATTTTTCCTTTGACCAGCAAGAAGTGACCCTCAGGGTCTCTTTTGATGACTTTGGGTTGAAAGTCAATTTTATCTGATATTAAAATGGCTACTCCAGCTTGTTTCCTGAGACCATTTGCTTGTAAAATTGTCTTCCAGCCTTTTACTCTAAGGTAGTGTTTGTCTTTGACCCTGAGGTGTGTTTCCTGTAAGCAGCAAAATGTAGGGTCCTGTTTACGTATCCATTCAGTTAGTCTGTGTCTTTTTATTGGGGCATTAAGTCCATTGATGTTAAGAGATATTAAGGAATAGTGATTGTTACTTCCTATCATTTTTGACGTTATTTTTTAAATTTGAATGCTTAACTTCTTTTGGGTTTGATGAAAGGTTACTATCTTGCTTTTTCCAGGGTGAAGTTTCCCTCCTTGTATTGGTGTTGTCCTCCTATTATCCTTTTTAGGGCCGGGTTTGTGGATAGATATTGGGTAAACTTGGTTTTGTCATGAAATATCTTAGTTTCTCCATCTATGGTGATTGAGAGTTTTGCTGGATATAGTAGTTTTGGTTGGCATTTGTGTTCTCTTAGAGTCTGCATGAGATCTGCCCAGGACCTTCTAGCCTTCATAGTCTCAGGTGAAAAGTCTGCTGTGATTCTGATAGGTCTTCCTTTATATGTTACTTGGCCTTTTTCTCTTACTGCCTTTAGTATTCTTTCTTTGTTTAGAGCATTTGGTGTTTTGATTATTATGTGACGGGAAGTATTTCTGTTCTGGTCCAGTCTGTTTGGAGTTCTGTAGGCTTCTTGTATATTCATGGGCATCTCTCTCTTTAGGTTAGGGAAGTTTTCTTCCATAATTTTATTGAAGATATTTGCTGGCCCTTTAAGTTGTAAATCTTCACTCTCCTCTATGCCTATAATCCTTAGGTTTGGTCTTCTCATTGTATCCTGGATTTCCTGGATATTTTGGGTTACAAGCTTTTTGCATTTTGCATTTTCTTTAACTGTTGAGTCCATGGTTTCTATGGAATCTTCAGCATCTGAGATTCTTTCTTCTATCTCTTGTATTCTGTTGTTGATATTTGTATCTCTGTCCCCTGATTTCTTCCCAAGGCTTTCTATCTCCAAAGTTGTCTCCCTTTGAGTTTTCTTAGTTGTTTCTACTTCTGATTTTAGATCCTGGATGGTTTTGCTTAGCTCCTTCACTTGCATGTTTGTGTTTTCCTGTAATTCTTTAAGAGATTTTTGTGTTCTCTCTTTCATGAGCTCAGCCTGTTGACCAAAGTTCTCCTGTATTTCTTTAAGAGATTTTTGTGTTTCGTCTTTCATGACCTCAGCCTGTTGAGCAAAGTTCTCCTGTATTTCTTTAAGTGTTTTTTGCATTTCCTCCTTGTTGGCTTTTGTATTCTCCTGGATTTCTTTCAATGATTTTTGTGTTTCCCTTGCAAGGGCTTCTACCTTTTGATCCATTGTCTCCTGAATTTCTTTATGTATGACCTTCATGTGTTCCTGTACCAGCATCATGACCAGTGATTTTAAATCCAAATCTTGTTTTACTGGTGTGATGGGGTATCCAGGACATGTTGGTAGAGGAGAATTGGGTTCAGATGTTGCCATATTGCCTTGATTTCTGTTAGTGACGTTCCTGCGTTTGCCTTTTGCCATCTAGATCTCACTGGTGTTAGTTTATCTTGTCAGTGCTGGACTCACCAGTGCAAGCTGCCCCTTCCCAGTTGGCCTCTGGTGCACAGCTTACCTCCTGCACTGCTTGTAGACAGTGTGCTGCTGCCCAGGCTGTTCAGATCCCAAAGCAGGCACCCGAAGGCTCCCGCTGGGGCCCGCTGGATTCACTGGAGCACACTGACTTCTCCCAGCTGGCCGCCCGGAAGCCCAGCTAGCCACTTGCAGGACTTGGAGATGAAATGCTGCCGCCCAGACTGATCTGGATCCGGAAGCGGAGAGAGTAGAGCTAAGGGCTTCTGCCTGAGGCCTTGCCCTAGATTGTGTCTGTGGAGCAGATGGAGCCCGTGTGCACTCCAGGGAGTGCCGATGGTGTATGCTACTGTGACCTCCCCTGAGTTCCGCTCACTCCGCTGGGCAGCCGATCTGCCAACCGGGCTATCGCACACAAGGTTAGCCTGGCCGCCCAGTCCCTGAGTCCAGGCAAAAGCCTGGGAGGCCAAGGTCCGAGCAAAGTTCCCCTACGGAAGAAGCCGTATTCTTAATAACAAATATTTACGGTTAGAGCAGAGATTAAAATGTGTAATTATTTGCTTCATTTCTTTTGGTTTATACTTTGGTTTTAATATTTATAATTAGACAACAAATACAACTCAGCCTGAATTCAGTTATAAACTCAGTATTTATGGTTGCCTTCCTTTTACCGCTCCCTCGCTTACCCGCCTTTCTCATTCCCTCCTGCAGGGGCGGGGAGGAGGGAGGGCAGATGTCACATGTCATGCAGTGTGTTGGTGGAGGTGGTTCTGACATCTCTTTCCCAGTTCCTTCCCTCTCTGTCTTCCCTGACTCCCACTCCCCTTTCTATCCCTTAGTCTGCATGCTTACCCCACCCACCGCATGTGTGTTTGCAATGTTTTTCTTTTCCTGTCTGTGTATGCTCGGTCCAGGGAGTGACACTATTACAGGGTGTGGCCCTCTTGGAGTAGGTGTGTCACTGTGGGTATGGGCTTTAAGACCCTCACCCTAACTGCTTGGAATTCCGTTTTCTGCTAGCAGTCTTCAGATGAAGACGTAGAACCCTCTGCTCTTCCTGTACCATGGCTGCCTGGATATTTCAGAAGCTGTAAGCCAGCCCCAATTAAAAGTTGTTTTTATAAGATTTGCCTTGCTCATGGTGTCTGTTCACAGCAATAGAACCCTAACAAAGACACTATCCCTACCCAAACGCTCCGTGTGTGTGTGTGTGTGTGTGTGTGTGTGTGTGTGTCTGTCTGTGTCTGTCTGTCTGTCTGTCGGTCTGTCGGTGAGCACGCGTCTCTTGATGGAGCTGCTCATCCCACCCTCTTTATACAGGGACAAAGTGTGCTTTCTCTGGCCTGAAGCCAGATCTTGGAAGAGGAGTGCTTTGAAAACTTAACTTGGTTTGTTTAGCAAAACACTTGGTAGTTAGGCTTAGCATTTGACCACCACTTTGTCTACCCAAGATAGAGTCCCTAACCTACCTATGAGCATTTCTCTTCTTATATCTGAACAACTGCTATTTTAAAAAAAAAAAAAAAGGGCTGTAAGACCAGCTTAAAATCTTATGAAAATAAGGAGACACAGTCAGAATCCTGGGGAGTCTAATGCAAGCCTGATTCTGTTTAGTTTCTCCTGAGGAGAAGGCCAAGTGCTGTTCTTCACAGAGAAGGTGCCAACTCCTGGTGTGAGGGAACAGCTGAAATCAGTAGCATGACAAAGCCTTGAGCTAATATTTTCTGCCCTTACCTAACTATACCTTATAGCGATACAGTGTGCTTTGAATTTTTTTAGTAAACGAAAATTTCATGATTCTTTTTAAATAACTATGAGTTATATTTGTTGACAAATATGTATCAGCACACTTTTAACCTTGTAAATCCTAGTTCAGGATGATGGCTTAGTGGATAAAGTGACTGTTGAGAGAGTGAGCACCTGAGTTCAGATTCCAAGACCCTACATAACCCTGGACAGTGCAGAGTGTGTCTGTAATCCGGGTGCTCCTAAAGTGAGGCAGGCCGGGAAGGATTCCTGCAATATCCCAGGAACCAGCCCAGGCAGTCACAGAGAACAGACGCCTTTTCTCAAAGCAAAGGCAAGGATGGACTGATGCCCAGGTTTTCTTCTAATCTCTATACATGTTCCTGGCACATGTGTGCTTGTATTCAGAGGAGTGCACACATAATACAAGCACAAATTATATATGTACACCCTCAAAAGTAAAGATTAGAAATATGGGGTCTTGAGTTTCTAATGCAGAGGTTTGTAACCTGTGGGTTATGACTGTTTTGGGGGTCGAGTGGCCCTTTCACGGGAGTCACCTAAGACCACTAGAAAACACAGGTATTCCCAATTCATAATAGTAGCAAAATTACAGTTATGAAATGTCAACAAAAATAATTTTATGGTTGGAGGGGTCACCACATCATGGGGTGTTTTGAAGGGCTGCAGCATTAGGAAGTCTGAGAACCACTGCTCCAGCACTTATTAGGCAAGAACAGATGTTAACTGGAGAAGACAAGGACAGTGGGACAGTAGCATGATGTAGCACCCTGAAAGGACAAGGCAGATGTCAGGCAGTTGTAAGCTGTGCAATGAAAACCCAGGAGGGTATAGCACAGCACACAAACCTTGCAGGATGAGAAAAGGGAGCATGAGAACGGTCAGTACTGACTGAAAAGACCTGGTGTCTGTCTGTGAACAGGTGAAAAAGGGTTCCATGTGCAGATCATTGGGAAGCCTTATAGGAGCAGGTGAGAGTGGACAGGAAGATTAGGAGCCAGGTGTGCATGGGTGTACCATATAATACCTCTGGTGAGCTAATGTGTATGGTGGATGTTGGAGGTGTGTACATTTGATGTACGCCCATGTGACTTCTTCAGCCAGGTATAGTGTGCTACATTTATCTCCTATTTCTTCTTTTTAAGATACTTGTATTATTCTTTTAGAATTTGATGTATGCACATGATTATTTTGATTATGTTCACCCCATTCCTCCTTGCAATTCTTCTGAGATCTACATCCCTACTTCTTCCCAATGTTGTGTTTACCTCCTTTTTAAGTACCCCACTAATTTCAATTTGTAGTGCATATATACTGATGTGGGCCTTTGTAATGGTTATTCCTGGTTGTCAACTTGACTATATCTGAAATGAATTGCAATCCAGAATTCGGTTCAGAGCTTGAGGGTGAAAGACACAAGTGTCTGGACGGATCTTGGCATGGAGATCTTGAGGCACAGTGGCCCTGAAAAGGTTAGGCCCAGGCCAGGTAGTACAGGCCTTTAATCCCAGGAAACTGAGGCAAGGAAATCTCTTGAATTCAAGGTCAGCCGGGGACAAAGCAAGTCCCAGATAGGCAGGTGTGGTAGTACACACCTTTAACCTGGTCCACACTTTCTGCTTAGAGGCCTACTCTTCTTTGCCTGCTTGCACTTACTTGCCAGCACATCTGTTGGAACCTACTTATACAGAAGACCAGCTGAAACAACTAGCCTTGTGGGACTGAGCAACTACTAGATTCTTCCCATTTGCAGCTGCCTATTGTTGGGTTAGTTGGACTGAAGACTGTAAGTCATCATAATAAATTCCCTCGATATAGAGAAACATTCCATAAGTTCTGTGGCTCTAGAGAATTTATGACTAATACAAAAGTTGGTACCAGGAATGGTTCTAGAGGAGAAGTATAAGGATGAATCTTTTAAGAATCTGAAATTGGCTTAATAATTCGCCAACACCTTCTAATTCACCAGCATCTTCACCTACTGAAAGCTCTCCAGATACTCTCTCCCGGGAGCTCGGAGAATATTGCAGGCCCGTGGTGGGAACTCTATTTCAAACTTAAAGACGCTAATGCCTTGATTGTCTTGATTCATCAGTTGTAACTGGCAATTAATTAGGTGACCTGGGTGCACAAAATTTTCTACAATCTAGGAGAACATTTGGAAAATGATTCTGCTGGCTTGTTGCTCTTAGTATCTCTGGATAAATTGATGAAGGAAAAGAATGAGTTGTATGGTAAAATTGAACGGCTTCAGATGCAAGTAAACAATCTAAAAGTTTCTAAGAGAAACAATCTAAAGGTGTCTTTGAAGAGAATCTTCTCTCCAGCAGAGCTCGAGTTGCAGAAAATCAAACTGAAGCCCTCATTATTTATTTTATTTTATTTTTTTTATTATTTAGTATATTCTTTATTTACATTTCAAGTGAGTTTCCCTTTCCTGGTTCTCTCCTCCCTGAAAGTCCCATATGCCCTCTTCCCTCCCCCTGTACCCCAATCAACCCCTTCCCGCTTCCCTGTCTTGGTATTCCCCTACATTGCTGAACTGAGCCTTTCCAGGACCAGGGGCCTCTCCTTCCTTCTCCGTGGGCATCATTTGATATGTGAATTGTGTCTTGGGTATTTCGAGCTTCTGGGCTAATATCCACTTATCAGTGAGTGCATGCCATGTGTGTTCTTTTGTGATTGGGTTACCTCACTTAGGATGATATTCTCCAGTTCTATCCATTTGTCTAAGAATTTCATGAATTCATTGTTTTTAATGGCTGAATAGTACTCTACTGTGTATATATACCACATTTTCTGTATCTATTCTTCCATTGAGGGAAATCTGGGTTCTTTCCAGCTTCTGACTATTATAAATAGGGCTGCGATGAACATAGTGGAGCATGTGTCCTTATTACATGCTGGGAATCCTTTGGGTATATGCCCAATTTTCTAAGGAACTGCCAGACTGATTTCCAGAGTGGTTGTACCAGCTTGCAACCCCACCAGCAGTGGAAGAATGTTCTTCTTTCTCCACATTCTTGCCAGCACCTGTTTTCTCCTGAGTTTTTGATCTTAGTCATTCTGACTGGTGTAAGGTGAAATTTTAGGGTTGTTTTGATTTGCATTTCCCTGATGACTAAGGATATTGAACATTTCTTTAGGTGTGAAGCCCTCATTATAAGGTTGGCTGAATTACAGCGAAAATTCCCATCTCAGCCTTAGAGGGTGTCAGCAGTTAAAATAAGAGCATTAATTGGCAAAGAATGGGATCCTATAACTTGGGATGGGGATGTGTGAGAGGACCCTGTTGAAGCTGAGAACTTTGAATCTTCAGATTCTCAAAGGTTTACTTCACCTGAGGAAGACATTCCTTCAGCCCCACCCCTTGAATGAAATAATGCCTTTTTTTAACATGAGGAAATTAATCCCCCAGAGTCTGATAAACAAGCAATGACTTTCTCTGAAGAAAATGACAGACAAGACAATAGTGATGTTTCTCAGGGCCCACCAATAGTTTCCTCTAGACCTCTAACCAGACTCAAGACAAAGCAGGCCCCTAGAGGGGAGGTAGAAAGTGTAGTCCATGAGGAAATGCACTGTACTACTAAGGAGCTTAATGAGTTTGCTAATTCATTCAAGCAGAAGTCTGGGGAATACTCGTGGGAATGGATTTTATGGTGTGGGGTAATGGTGGAAGGAGCATAAAACTAGATCAGGCTAGATTTATTGACATAGGCCCTCTGAGTGGAGGCTCTAGGTTTAATATGGAAGATTGCAGAGTTAAGAAAGGTGTCAGAAGTTTGTTTGAATGGTTGGCTGAAGCGTTTATCAAAAGACGACCTACTTATCCCTTGGCTTAGTGTTGACCAAGGGATTTTAAGGCTCAGGAAAATTGCAGTGCTGGGATGGATACTTTGTGTAAAACCTAATGGGATGGTCCAGAAGGTATGCCCTTCACATTCTATAAGACTCAGACTGGTGAGAAGGTCACCAGAACGTTTGAAGAGTGTTGCTTTTACGCATTTCCTTGTGCCAGACCTTAAGGTTGGAGTTGCTGCTGCTCAGTTGGATGAATGCAGTGGGCTTTATTGGGCCTAGCGGAAGCAAAGGCCAGGTAGCAGCAGTGAATCTTCAAAGATGATCATAGTTATTATAATGGGTAGTGTAGACAAAACAATGTTTATAATGACCTATCCTGTAATGGTCGGCCCAGGAGAGGTGAAGTTTATAATGACGTGATTTGTTTGTATGGACTTTTGGTACTGGCTAATCAGTCATGGTGTTTCCAGGCATGAAATAGATAGGAAGCCTATTACATATCTGTTTGATCTGTATAAGCAGAAAAAACTCAAACAAATGAAAGAAAGGCTACATTGGATGGTGGCAAAAGGCAGTCTTGGCCAGTGAATCAATTTCCAAACTTGAACCCATTTGCAGATCCAGAACCCCTTGAATGAAGGGGTGGCCAGGCTCCCCTGAGGAAGGCCAAGACACCTAAAAGTTTTACTGTTAGCCTTTCTCCAGTACTTTCTGAGAGGGACCTATGGCTTTTTACAAGGCTAATTGTACACTGGGGAAAGGAAATAATCAGATTTCCGGCACCTATTGGATACTGGCTCTGAATTGATACCAGGAGATACCCCTCAAAAAATTGTGGTCTTCTAGTTAATGTAGGGGCTTATGGAGGACAGGTAATTAATGGAGTTTTGACTGATGTCTGACTCACAGTAGGTCCAGTAAGTAGGTTCCCCGGACACATCCTGTGGTCATTTCTCCAGTTCTAGAATGTATAATTGGGATAGATATAAGTGGAAATTGGTTCCCTGACCTGTGGAGTGAGGGCTGTTACGGTTGAAAAATCTAAATGGAAGCCTTTAGAGTTGCCTCTGCCAAAGAAAATAGTGAATCAAAAACAGTATCATATTCCTGGAGGAATTGCAGAAAATACTGTCACCATCCTGGACTTGAAAGATGCAGGGATGGTGGTTCACACCACATCTCCCTTTAACTTTCCTATCTGGCCAGTGCAGAAGACAGATGGATCATGGAGAATGACTGTTGATTATCAAAAACTAAATCAGGTAGTAACTCCAATTGCAGTTGCTGTACCAGATGCAGGTTCATTACTTGAGCAAATTAACACATCTCCTATCTGGTATTGATCTAGCAAATGCCTCCTTCTCAGTGCCTGTCCATAAGGACCTCCAGAAGCAATTTGCTTTTATTTGGCAAGGCCAGCAGTATACCTTTATCGTTTTGCCTAAAGGATATAGTAACTCTCCTTTCCTGTGTCATAACTTAGTTAGAAGTGATATTGTCTGTCTCTTCCACAAAATATAGCTTTGGTGCACTATATTGACATTATGCTGATTGGACCAAGTGAGTAGGAAGTAGCAACTACTTTGGACTAATTTGTAAGATACGGTTATCAGAGGTTGAGAAATGAATTCAACCAAAATTCAGGGACCATCTGACTCAGTGAAATTCTTAGAAGTTCAGTAGTGTGGGGCATGCCGAGAGATTCTGCCTAAGGTGAGAGAGTAAGTTACTGAACCTGGCCGCTGCCACCACCAGGAAAAAAGCACAACGTTTAGTGGGTCTATTTGGATTCTGGAGACAGCACATTCCTCACTTAGGTGTGTTACTCAGGCCTATTTACCGAGTGACTCGGAAAGCTGCTAACTTTGTGTGGGGCATGGAACAGGAGAAGGCTCTTCAACAGGTCCAGGCTGCTGTGCAGGCTGCTCTACCACTCGGACCATATGATCCAGCAGACCCGATGGTACTTGAGGTGTCCGTGGCAGATAGAGATGCTGTTTGGAGCCTCTGGCAGGCTCCTGTAGGTGAATCACAGAAGAGACCTTTGGGATTTTGGAGCAAAGCTCTACCATCATCTGCAGACAACTATTCTCCCTTTGAAAAACAGTTCTTGGACTGCTATTGGGCCTTAGTGGAAACTTAACGTTTGACAATAGGACACCAAGATGCCATGTGACCTGAACTGTCCATCATGAGCTGGGTGTTATCAGACCCTCCAAGTCATAAAGTAGGACATGCACAGCAGCAGTCTATTATCAAATGGAAGTGGTATATACGTGATCAGGCCAGAGCAGGTCCTCAAGGCACAAGCAAGTTACATGAAGTTGCTCAGATGCCTATGGTTTCTACTCCTGTTACAATGCCGTCTGCTGCCAAGCATGAGCCCATAGCCTCATGGGGTGTTCCCTATGACCTGCTGACTGAAGAAGAGAAGACTAGGACCTGGTTTACTGATGGCTCTGCACGTTATGCAGGCACCACCCAGAAGTGGACAGCTGCAGCATTACAACCCCTTTCTGGGACAACCCTGAAAGATCCAGGTGAAGGAAAATCTTCACAGTGGGAAGAACTTTGGGCAGTACACATGGTATTACAGTTTGTTTGGAAGAAGAAATGGCCAGATGTACGATTGTTCACTGATTCATGGGCTGTATCCAATGGATTGGCTGGATGGTCAGGGACTTAGAAAGATCATGATTGGAAAACTGGTGAGAAAGATACCTGGGGAAGAAGTATGTGGATAGATCTCTGTGAATGGGCAAAGGATGTGAAGATATTTGCATCCCATGTAAATACCAGAAGGTGACTTTAGCTGAAGAATAGTTCAGTAATCAAGTGGATAAGATGACCCGTTCTGTGGATGGTCATCCTCTTTGCCCAGTCATTCCTTTCATTTCTTAATGGGCACATGAACAAAGTGGCCGTGGTGGCCAAGATGGGGTTTATGCTTGGTCTCAACAACACGGACATCCATTTACCAAGGCTGACCTGACTACAGCTGCTGCTGAATGCCAGATCTGCTAACAGCAGAGACCAGCACTGAGCCCCAGATATGGCACCATTCCTTGAGGTGACCAGCCAGCAACCTAGTGGCAGGTTGACTACATTGAACCACTTCCTCTGTGGAAAAGGACAATGTTTTGTTCTTACTAGAGTAGATACTTATTCTGGTTATGGATTTGCCTTTCCTGCACATAAGGCTTCTGCCAAAACCACCATCCATGTACTTACAGAATGACTTATCCATCATCATGGTATTCCACACAGTATTGCTTCTGACCAAGGAACTCACTTCACAGCCAGAGAAGTGTGACAGTGGGCCCACGATCATAGAATCTACTTGTCTTACCATGTTTGCCACCGTCCTGAAGCAGCTGGTCTGATAGAAAGATGGGATGGGCTTTTGAAGACGAAGTCACAGCGTCAGGTGGCAGCAGCATGGAGGGCTGGGGCAGAGTTCTTCAGAAGGCAGTATATGCTTTGAATCAGTGTCCGATATATGGTACAGTTTCTCCCATTGCCAGGAATCAAGGGATGGAAAAGGGAATAGTTTCTGTCATCTCAACCCTAGGTTCTCCTGGCCTGGAAGTTTTGGTTCCAGAGAGGGGGGTGCTCCTACTAGGAGCCACAGCAAGCATTCTATTGAACTGGACTCTCAGACTTCCGCACGTCATTTTGGGCTTCTAATACCCTTAAACCAACAGGCTAAGAAAGGAATAACAGTGTTAGGAGGGGTGATAGATCCAGATTACCATGGGGAAATTGGATTGTTTCTCAACAGTGGAGGTAAGAAGGATTATGTCTGGAGTGCAGGAAATTCCTTAGGGTGTCTTCTTAGTACTACAGTGTCCTGTAATTAAAGTCAGTGGGAAACTACAACAGCCTAATCCAAGCAAGATGACAAAGGATGCAGACCCATCAGGGATAAAGGAATGGAGGTTTCTCCTCCAGGAAAAGAGCGAAGACCTGCTGAGGTGCTCGCAGAGGGTAGAGGAAATACAGAATGGGTCAGGCCACTTGACCAGTTGCAGAAACAAGGACTTTAAAGTAATATGAATGCTTCTGTTTTATTTTGTTAAGGACACATTATTATAGCTATTTGTGCTTTCTTCCAATTTCTTTAACATCAGTTGCTATTTAAGTTGAGATACTAAAAGAATGTTACCAAGGAACATTTCCCCATTGTAAATTTACAAATGCCTTTGCAATTTTATGAGGAGTAGTTATATCATGTTAGGTGCATTCATGACCTTGTTATTGTTTCATGTGGACATGAGCTATTATTTGTCAAGTTGACAAGGGGTGGATTGTAATGGTTATTCCTGGTTGTCAACTTGACTATATCTGAAATGAACTACAATCCAGAATTGGAGGGCTCATCTGTGATTCAGATCTTGAGGCTGGAAGACAAAAGTTTCTGACCTGGATCTTGGCTTGGAATTCTTGAGGCACAGTGCCCATGAAAAGCTTAGGCCCAGGCAAGGTAGTACAGGCCTTTAATCCCAGGAGACTGAGGCAAGGAGATCTCTGAGTTCACGGTCAGCCTGGGACAAAACAAGTCCCAGATCTAGGAGAGGTGGCACACACCTTTCATCTGGGCCACATCTTCTGCGGGAGACCTACATAGGGACATTGGAAGAAGGAAAACTCTCTACTTCACCTGCTTGCACTTATTTGTCAGAGCATCTGCTGGAATCTGCTTCTATACTTCTGTATAAGTAGCTGAAACAGCACAGCCTCCTGGGACTGAGCGACTATTAGAATCTTGGACATCACATTCACAGCTGACCATTGTTGGGGTAGTTGGACTGCAGACTGTAAGTCAACAATAAATTCCCTCAATATAGAGAGACATTCCATAAGTTGTGTGACTCCAGGAATCCCTGACTACTAGGAGCTTTCACAGGGGACTTACTAGGGACCACACCCTTAAGAAAAGCTGGCTCTTCCCTCCAGAAGCCATCAACTGTCAGGAGTTACGTAGCTCCCGAGCCTTCCCCTTCCTTCATGCTGACGTGTCAGCTGGCTTGCCTTTAAGCACATCTTGTGTAGGCAACCACAGTTGATCCGTGAGTATGGTGCTCTTGTCACATCCATGACATAGTGCTTTGATTTGTTCCTTCTAATCTCTGGCTCTTACAGTCTTTCCACCTCCCTCTTCCTTACTGGTCCACGAGAATTCTGCAGACACTCTCTGTCTGTGCCTCGCTCCATTGTGAATGTCTGTGTTGTTCTCTGTTCACTGCTAGAAGTTTCTCTGATGATGTCTGAGAACTTTACTCCTGTGGACATAGAGATGCTAATTTAGAGAGTACTTTAATACTGTATCTGGAGGGATTAATATCCAGAAATGGAGGCAGGAGGACGAGGCCTTTGATTTGGATCTTGAGGCTAGAAGACACACATTTAATATGGGCCACACCTTCTGCTGGAAGCTATACAAGGACAGGAAGGAAGGAAGGAAGGAAGGAAGGAAGGAAGGAAGGAAGGAAGGAAGGAAGGAAGGAAGGAAGGTTTTTTTCTTTGCCTGCTTGTCCTCACCTTGCTTACACATCTATTTCTTTACTGGCATTGGAGCCTACATCTTTGGGATCCCAGCATATACAGAAAACCAGCCGAGACACCCTCTTGAGATTGAGCAACTCTAGATTCTTGGATTTTCCATTCACAGCTAACCTTTGTTGGATTAGTTGGACTGTAACGTGTAAGTCATTTCAATAAATAATAGATAGATAGATAGATAGATAGATAGATAGATAGGATAGAGAGAAACAGATTTATTCCATAAGGTCTGTGTCTCTAGAGAGCCCTGTCTAATACAGTTCCCCAACTGTGAGTTGTTCTCCAGATTTACAGGACCAGGTATGGATTTCCTTGTGTGGAGCTAGCCTTATAAACCCAATAGCAAAGTAGTTGTTTATTCCTATACTTTACAGTGTTAGTCACGGCACTAGCTGACCAGATTCATAGCTGGGTAAGACTGTTGATGAGAAGTTTACCCTAGAAGCCTCCATAGCAATTTGCAAAGTTAGGAAGCTTCCTCTTCAGGACCAAAGCAATTTTTTCTATGCTCTATAGTTAAAGTGTTTCTGTAATGGGTCTTGAGTTCTCATAGGCAACCAGGAACAATGGCAGTAGTATTGTTTTGTTTGGGGGAATGGGGGGTGAGAATTGTCTTCTGATACCTCTGACCAAAAACTCATCACCCCATATATATTACATTTATACCAAAATTTGTTTTGGTATAAATTATTCTACAGTATACTAGTGGCTAGTGGCTTTGGAAGAAATGTGTATTCTCAAAATGAACAGTATGGTAGAAATGATTTTATCTAAGTGGATAGTTCATTTAACCCAATCTCTTACGAGAGAAAGTAAATTGCATGTGCTATTTAACAATCTTATTTTTAAAAGTGGAAAGATGAAACTATAAGTCAGAAATACATTAAATATACCTAGTTGGGACATTTTAGTTTAGAAACCGTGTACATTAAAATTTCAAGCAGTTTTCCTGAGTAGGCATCACTATTGCACCATCATAAAATATTAAACAGTAGCACCAAACCCCCAAAGTTGATCTAATTTAAGTTGGTGACCTGAACTGTCATACAGTTGCTATGAGAAACCTGTTTGAGAATCTGATACCAGTATATGAAAAAATTACACAATTGTACTTGAGGTTTCCTTCCTATACCATAGAGCTCGTATTACTCCTACAGTGTGTCAATCAAACAGGTGTATAAGCTGCAGGAGGCAGAGCCAGGCTGATCTCTGTGAGTTCGAGGCCAGCCTGGTCTATAGAGCAAGTTCCAGGACAGCTATGGAAAGAAACCCTGTCTTGAAAAACAAACAGAAAAGAGCTTATTTTGGAGTATAATTGGTTCCATAGGGCTAGGAGTCCAGTCAGGTCGGGAGGCAGGGCATCTGGGGCAGCAAGCGGAGTGCTCACACAGTGGCAAGCACCCATAAGCAAAGCAGCCCATGGAACTAAGGCCCGGCCTTAGGCTCTCAAAGCACACACCCCAGCTCAGTACTGCCAGCTGAGACTAAGTGTTGAGATACCCCTGGTGAGGACCTGTTTCTCTTTCTCTTTTGAACTGCAATATTTGGGAAGAAGGAGCCTCAAGGGAATTGGCCTCCTTTGATTAGCCTGTGGGCATGTCTGGGGGCATTATCTTGATTGCTGGTTAATATAGTAGGGTCCAGCTCATCCCACTGTAAGCAGGTGCTAATCCTGGGCAGATAAACCTGGGCTTTAGAAAAGTTGGCTGAGTACACCGTTTGTTCCTGCCTGCAGTTTCCTATCCTGAATTCTTGCATAGGATTTCTTTGATGATAGTCCGTAACTTGTAAACCAAAGTGTTCTATTTCCTCCCCATGTCCTGCTTTATCCCAAAAACAGAAAGCAAACTAGCCCATGTGGATTGCCATAGATAGTCATTTTAATGTCACTATTACTTCATGATATATTGACTTGGAAATAGCTGTCAGCTGATAGTCGTGTAGCATTTGGAGATGGTAGGAGGGAGAGGGTGTCTACAGCAGATGGGCCCTACTGGCGCTTAAGTGGTAGAGATCCGAGGGCTAAGTGTCCTGAAACGCATACGGTGGTCCTAAGATACCAGTAATACTCTCTGGAGAAATTTGTTAAACTAGGAAGAAAGGAAAGTGACAAAATTGAAAATTCATTCAGATGATTTAAAAACAACAACAACAAAATAGGTTTAAGAGATGACTCGGGATTAAAAAGCAGTTTGGTTACTCTTGCAGAAGACCCACGTCCATAACTCCAGTTCCAACCTCTGGCCCCCACAAGCCACATGTACACATGCAAGCAGAATGCTCAGACATACAATTAATCTAAAATTTAAAACAAAACAAAACAACCAAAAACCTGTAGTTTATGTGGCTTTTAATAGAAGTGGAAATAGTTGGAAAACACTGAGTAGCAGTGAGCCCTATGAAATAAGTAAACCCTATATATACTGCTATTTGACATGCATCTCAGCCTATGCAGATTCTGATTAGTCATGGTTAATGGTTGTTGAAGAGTTGGCCTAGTCTAGCATGGGCTTGAAGACTGGCTGCACATATCCTCACAGTAGAGGAAGCTCACAGAAGTCTGGGTACTCTGTTCCTGTCTCAGATGCTTCCAGCCAGATCCATCATAATCTCGAGAAGCATTTATTTATTTATTCATTCATTTGTTCATCTATCTATCTATCTATCTATCTATCTATCTATCTATCTATCTATCTATCTATCTGTATTTGGTTTTTTCGAGACAGGGTTTCTCTGTGTAGCCCTGGCTGTCCTGGAACTCACTCTGTAGACTAGGCTGGCCTTGAACTCAGAAATTCACCTGCCTCTGCCTCCCAAAGTGCTGGGATTACAGCTGTGCGCCACCACCACCCGCCTTATTTATTTTTTATTAACTTTTAAAAGTAGCATGCAAAGAAGTTGATTTAATCCCAATCATATCTTTTGCTTATGCTTGGGGAGTGTGGAGTGTGGGCCCGAGTTATAGCCCTCTGTCCCCTACACACGCTGCCCCTTCGTGGCCTCCATCTCTTCATGTGGGCCCGGGCTATAATCCTGTGCCCCCCACACACTGCCCCTTGGCGGCCTCCATTTCCCCATGCTCCCTCATGCCATCCTGTTGACTCTCCTCCCCTGGAATACCACTGCGTCTGTTTTCATGAGACATTCCGTTACCCTCTCTTGTTTCTTTCTTCTCATTCCTGCAGACTTCTTCCTCCCTCAGACACCCCCCCCATGTGTTTCAAATCAACATTCCACAAATGAGAGAAATATCACAAATGTGATATTTCCAACAAATATCACAATTTTAATTTTTATAGTTGAGTAAAATTTTGCTTGTGTGTGTGTATTTTTATTCATTCATCAGTTGATGGACAGCTAGCTATATTAGCTTTACATCTTGGCTGTTGTGTAGAGTTAAATAGTAGACATGGATGTACAAGTATGTCTGTGACATGCAGACTTAGAACCCTTCATGCATACATACCTGGGCTTGGTTGTAGCAGAGTCAGTGTGAGTGTTTTAAGTGATTTGAGAAACCTCCTGACTTTCACAGACACACATTTTACACTCTTAACATGAAGAGTTCTTTTCTTTTTATCCCATGTAGTGGTCAGCATTTCTTATTTTTTCATTTTGTTTACTTGTTTGTTCTGAGTTTGGATATCATGTATCCTGGGCTGGCCTTGATCTGCATCTCCAGTGCTTGGACTGCAAGTTTTCCCCCCAACACCCATTCCATGAGGTTCTGGGCATGGAACATAGGATCTCAGTGCATGTAGGCATTGAGCTATATCTACTTTGTTTTCTTGATAGCCATTTGGGCTAGGGTAAAATTAGAGCTTAATAAATTCCAAGAATAAGAGCATAAATGCATTTCCTTAATGGCCAGCGATGTCAAACAACATTGCCAAGTATTTATTTACTAGTCTGCTTCTTAATTGGAGAACTATCTGTGCAGTTCTTCGGTTCCATTGCTTATTGACCCATCAGTCAGTTGTATTGGTATTTACGTTTTGGAGTTCTCTATAAGTTCTAGATGTTAATCTTGTCTGACATATGATTGGCAAGTATTTTATCCCGTTCTCTAGACGGTCTGTTCAAATTGCTGGTGAGAAGTGTTTCCACTCTCAGTTATTGCTGATGAACAGCCCTGTCAGAAAGGACTTGCAGGACTTTGCCTACGCTTTCTTTAGCAGTTTCAGAGTTTAAAGTCTTAAACTGAGGGCATTGATTTGACTTGATTTTTGTGAGACTCGAGCTGTGCTCTGGTTTTATTTGCTTTACACGTCTGTGGAGTTTGCAAGCCATCATTTCTGCAGTGGATGGTATGACACCCTTTTCAAAGGTTAGGTGGCTGTGCTCATATTTCTGTGTCCTCTTTTCCGTCTACAGTATACAGGTCGTGTGTCTGTGCCAGTGCCAGTGCGCTTTGTTCTTCCTGTAGCGTTGCAGTCAGTGCTCCGACATCAGGGATCAGGTGCTCCAGCATCACTGTCTGCAGAGGTTGCTCTCTGTGCTCATTCATGCTTCTGTATGAATTTCAAGAATTTCAGTGGAGCACACATCACACACGCATTAAGCACAATGCCTCCTTACCACTCTGCCCACCGACTCGTCCAGTACAATGTAGTTCCTCCCTCTGATTAGAGAGCGTGTCCTTTGCATGTACAGTCTGGTTTCAGTTATTGCCGCAGTGCTGACTGGCATTCCTGAGTGGCTTTGCCTTGAAGGTTTTTTTTGTTTTTTTTTCCTCACTCATATAGTTTTGTTGGAGGGCCAATTTGTTTGAGAGCACTTGTTCTCAAATGTTGAAACATGTTATGTGAGGGCAGGAGAGATGGCTCAGCACACTGCTGCTGTTGCTGCTCTTCCAGAGGCCAAGTGTCATCCCATCCTGGCTAGCTTACAGCCACCTATGCTCTGCAGGCATCTGCATACACATGGCGTGCACATACCCAGGTAAATAAAGACACCCGCGGCTCCCTGCTTCCCTGGCTTGGCGAGTTGCTGATGGGCTCTATTTGATGTATTGACTTTGTTGGTATTCCCCGTTGATACTATTGTTTCATTGTAGTTTTAACATCTTGATCACAGTATCTCATGGGAGAGTGTATTCTAAGATCATGTCTGTTTAGGCTCTAAATACTATGTGCTTGGAAATCAATGACTTTCTCTAGGTATGGAAATCACTTAATTTCATTTAGTAGAGTCTTTGTGTCTTTAGTTTCTATTGTAGTTCTCTCTGAGCCATGGATTCTCAGGGGTGATCTGTTGTTTATATCCCAGATGTTCTCCATATGTGGTCATTCTAGTTCATATAAATGTAGCCATTTCTTAGTCATTTCTCTTCTGGTGGTTTTTCTTCTGTGATGAAGCTTTCCCTTGTGTCTATTTCTAGGATTTCTCTTTTTTTTCTTTGAATCGCAGTAACCTAATTACCTTTTTTTTCTCTGATATTGCTGTTTTGTTCATTCATTTTGCTGACATTTTCTTGTTTGTTGAGGATATTCCAGCCTCGGTCATGGAGTTATTTCCATATATCATTCATTTGCTGTATCCTTGGAAAGGTCACTGGTTATGTCCCCAGTACACTGTGACATCTTCTCACATTGTGCCCATTTCCATATTTTTTAAATTCGGTATTGATTGGTAACAATCCTTTAGGGGAGTTTTGTTAACTTGCTTATACTTCTTGTATTTTTATATTGTGGACTCTGCGTTCCTTGATTTAGAGATACCTCCCTCTTTTCTAAGTAGCAGTTCCTGAGGACTTTCTATTCCCAGTAATTATCACAAAGAAAAAAAAAATCACACTATTGGCAGCACAGCACTTTATTTGTGTGGGGTTACTCTTCACATCTGCTAGCTTGCCGTTGGAGTCAGTCTCACCTGGTTTTGAATGTCATAGGGCTGAGGCCTCCCTCACCTCCCCCAAGGCTGGGCTTGCAGGGCACACATCACCATGCTCCACCTCATTCAACCTTTGACAGCTCTTTGAGTCATTTCAGGGTAGCCAAGGTTAAGACCCCCTGCACTTTTGTCATTTGAAAAAACTTATCAGAGGAAAAGCTGTACCAATTAATAATGAAGACCTGTTTTGTGGATAATAAACAGGGCTCCTGGAAATCTTGCCTACCTTGGGCAGCTGGCAAAATTATGGCAAATCTTTCCAATTGTTACTGAAAAGTGCTAAAACACTTTGGCATGTGTTCAAGGCATTTTAGAATAACAAGAGACAAGCTAAATTTTGACTGGTCTTTTTTGACTTTTTGAAACAATTAATCACAGTTTTACAGTGCTAGGAGTTGACATCAGAACCTCAAACACACTATGATTGGATGTTGTATAATATTTTTAACCTATGTGTGCATATGTGTGCGTGTGCCTGTTGTGTTTGTGTGTGGCTGTCTGCATGTGATGGTGGGCACTGTGCAGTTAGGACTGGTGTAGTCATCATTAGCACAGGCTGGCTTTCAAACTTCCTCGGTCTCCTGAATGTGGGGACTAAGCAGGAAAACTAAGCTTTGAACAAAACAATTGAGGTGCCACATAGAAGGAAATGTTAAACTGAAATTCCTGCAGGACATATTCCTGGCACACAGGGTTCTATGATGTGGTTCCGGGTAAGGAAGCACTTTCAGGTGGCTCTCTGTTTGGCTCTTAACTTGATTGTGGCTTCCATGGAGTTGATGGAGAATTTGGAGAATTTGGATTCTTCTGTCCATAGCATCGTTTGCCACAATGTGAACCTGTCCTGAAGTACGTGATAAAGACTACAGAAGTACTGGCCCGTTCGGAGTGTCCTAGATTCATTGAGAGTTTCTCAGCAATGAAAAGAAGATTTGGAAATTAGTTATTTCAATGGTGCTTCTCGTTGTTGACTCTAACATGATTGATGTTTTAACTGTTCATACGGCTTTCCACATTGTGATAATGATGGTTTGAAAATCTGGTAAAGCCTTATATTAAAACAATGTGTGATTTTTAAATTCTGAGTTCAGGGCTGCTATGTCCTTAAACACCGTTATCAAATGCCTGACTCATTTGTTCCAGTGGTGGTTTCAGCAGGTCTTGGTTTCTGGTCTTTGGCTTCTGCTCGCAGATGTTATTCTCAGGTAGGGAGAGCTGCTGGCAGTTACACCTTTGTACTTACCCATGTGTTATTCCCTGGTTTCAAAAGAAGGAAAAGAAACAGGTCTACCTCTTTGGAGTATTTTTGTCTTAGCCTTTGGTATCTTAGAGGTGTGAAACAGTTATTCCATTTGTAGTGAACTGAGATTATTTTTTAAAATGGTAGGAGGGGTTTAAAATGATTGACCTGAAGTTTAGCAGGTTCTTAGGGGATACTAAGATGGCCCTGGGGATGCTCTTGTGTGGTGTCACAGGCTAGCAAGTGGGTCTGTTTCTTAAATTGTTTTTCTATTCTGAGAGTCAGAGAGGTATTGTGCTAGAAATAATGAAGGCACACCAGGCAGTGCCAACTAGCAGAACTTCAGATGAGTAGATCATTTCGTCCGTGTGAATTGTTCCATCCAAGACAACATGACATTAGGCTCATGTTTAATGCTTGTTCAGTTTCTGAATGGGTAAACCTCCTTATGCTGATATACTGGAAACAGAGGGACCAGTTGCTAGATACTATAATTAAGTAGTCTTTGAGGCCGACATAAGAGTTTTCTTCAGGTAGCAGTGGTACACACCTTTGAACCCAGTACTCAGGAGACAGAGGCAGGGGATCTGTGTGAGTTCTAGGCCAGTTTTGGCTGTGGAGCAAGTTACAGGACCGCCAAGGCCACACGGAGGAACTGTGTGCCAAAAAGCACAACGAAGCAAGCAAACAAAAAGAAAAGAGCTCTCCTGGATTTAGAGCGCGCGTTCCATAACAGGAATATGGGGGTTAGTCTCAGGGAACCGTCTTAGCTTTCCACTCGAGGATCGCCTGATGCATGTTCTTTTTTGTCTTTGTTTTATGTTTCAGAAAGAAGACATAGCTCATCTAGCAAGCCTTCCTTGGCTGTTCCTCACACTTCAGTATTTTCCCTCTTCCCGTCTCTGTCCAAAAGCAAAGGTGGTAGTGCCGGCGGAAGCAGCCGGCCTCCCAGTGGAGGGGTCCTTTGCGCATCCTCAAGCTCCAAGTTACTCAGATTGCCCAAAGAAAAACTGCAGCTCAGGGGAAACATGAAGCCCATGCCTCCTGTGCAGCAGATTAAAGTTCCCCACGGAAGAGTGTAAGTATGGCTGTGTGGGTTGGTAAGGCTTCCTTCCCTTAGCTGCCAGCTGAGACAGTCCTCTGTGGGTGCATCCAAGCATGCCTGGGAGTCATTGGAACACTTACCGTTAGCTCTGGTCCTTTCCCTACCTCAGGTTTTAAGTTATGCAAGCCATCACAATATCAATAAGGCTAGTAATAATTTACTGCACCTTTCCTGTGTTGGTTATTATTGGAAGTGAGCTGTACTTGGCTGTGCCGTATTGGCCACAGCGTCCCTGAGAATATGCATTGTTATACCCTTTTCACATGGGTAAGGGAAGCATGTGTGCAGAGGCTTTATGTGAGGTCTTTAAGTCAGAGAGGTCTGGGTTCGAATCCTATGTCTGTAGTCTTCTGGTGGAAGTGAGGTACTAATCCTCCTGGAGTCTAAGGCATCAGGGTTTAATTCACGGCAGTGAGGGTGAAAGACTGGAAGGAGTCTCATTTCCATGGTTTCTTCGACAAGCTTCTGAAGTGGGTCTGGAGCTAGGAGCGTTCTTGAGATCACAGGAAGGAGCAGCTGTGTGCTCTGGCTGAAGGGTATCTTGCCTTGTCATGATAATCTTGCAGCCTATGGCTGTAGTGTTCCCTTGGCCTGCTTCCCTTCGGGGTAGGGTATGCCAGACATTTCATCCCCACAGTCTCAGAGCCTCAGAGAACAGTTGAGTACCTGGTGTTGCTCAAGGACCTTGCCGACTGGGCGAGGCCAGAGGAGTTTGCAGTGACTGGGTTGTGTTGTCAGGCTCTTCCAGGAACAGCTCCTCACAGCCATCTGTTACAGTCGGTCGCTGAGCCCCGGCTCATTGAGAACAAGAACAGGAAGTTTGGCTTTCACTTCTATAGCTGTCTGAAAGCCACAGAAAAGACAGGGCAGTGTTTAAGTCACTTGGCAGCTTAACAGCGATTAGAGTACAGACTCCATTAGAGTTTGCAGACACTTATCCAAGCATCCATTGTCAAGTGAAAGTTCAGCAGGGACCAAGTGAAGCCTTGGGGTTTTGCTGACATCACTTTTTTTTTGTTGTTGTTGTTGTTTTTTATTTTTCGAGACAGGGTTTCTCTGTGTAGCCCTGGAACTCACTCTATAGACCAGGCTGGCCTCAAACTCAGAAATCTGCCTGCCTCTGCCTCCCAAGTGCTGGGACTAAAGGCATGCGCCACTACCACCCAGTCGCTGACTCACTTCTATGAGGCAAAATAACAGTGTCAGTAAGATCATAAGAGAAATTGCTTTGTTAGTGGCGCGGGTCTTCCTGCTCACCAACCGGTTGCCCGTTGCCTCGTCCTACGCTAGTATCACAGTAGCTTGTGTTGAGGGATTGGAGAGCCAGAGTGGTGACACAGGATGTGCGGATTCAGGGCTAACTTGTTGGCAGCAGCGGAGTGTCTTCAGGGACATTTAGCGCTGTGTTAGGTGTCTTCCACTGCTCAGATTCTCACCGTTTAATAATTTCTTTCATTAACATGAAAGCTGTTGTGAAGGATTCTCCTGGGATTCTGTGGCATTATATTGGTCCTTCTAGAATTCTTAATGCTTTGCTTCTTGTAGAAACTGCATTGACTGTGGGGTCTGAGTTTCCCATAGGGGAGGGGGAAGGGGTCCAAAAGGATAGAAGAATTCAATTTTATACACCAGACTTTTTGTCCCAAGTTTACAAACTTGGCTAGTTGTGAACTCTATTAGCTTTTCTTAGTGCTTCAAACAGAAGGTAAAGGCCTTCTCCGAATCGAGCTGTGCGTCCCGGGTAGGCTGGGCTCTGTCCCCGCCCCTCTGGAGTAACGCTGTCATTCACTGCACCCCACGGCCCTGCAGCAGCACGACGCCCTCGGTGAAGGTGGACAAGATGCAGCCGAAGGCGGACGGCACACTGCTGAAATGTACAGTCGGGCCAGCCTGTCCTGCCACTGTGAGCTCTGCCGTCAGGCCTGGCCCTAACTGCCCCTCAATACCAAAGCCAGCCTTGCCTTCACCCGGACAGATTCTGAACGGCAAAGGGCTTCCTGCAATGCCTGCTCTGGAAAAGAAGTCTGAAGACAGTTCTAATAACAGGAAGTTCTTAAATAAGAGATTATCAGGTAACATCACAGCTCTCTTAAAGCTTCTGTGTATAGAAAGTTGGTTGTACAGATTATAAATGAAAAGCCTTCTTAAAGCCGGTCGGTCGACTTGAGCTGTGGGAAGAGGTTCCTTCAGGCGGACCTGTCTTCACTTGTGTTCACAAACCAAGAGCACACTTGGTTGTGTGCGTACTCGCTCGCTCACTTTTTGTATGAATTGTTCCTCATATAGATACTCTTATGCAAATATTGTTGTAGGCATCTGATGGCTGTTTCCAGCGAGGACAGTGTTTCCTGCCGTCCTCTCACCTCCCCTGCAGCACACTCATTAGTGATACGGCACGTTGTATCATGGCTATCATTTGCATGTCTTGAGAGTCCTCTTATTTAAAAACTGAAGGGTGGATTTGGTATGTCTACTGTAATAATGTTTGTGTGCTTCTGACAGAAAGAGAGTTTGATCCTGATATCCACTGTGGGGTCATTGATCTGGAAACCAAGAAGCCCTGCACCAGGTCTTTGACTTGCAAGGTAGGTCCTTCTGAAGGCAGAAGTGAAGGCCGCTGTGTCCTGCGTTGTTGGCAGTGCCATCCACATTCATACCTGTCTGACCCACCGTGGGGCCAGTGCTTGCTGATCCTGTGGGTTGTGTAGATTAATAATCTGCTTGTGATGAAAAAACTCACTTTGACAAAATATGATGTGAACTAGCATAACTTGTACCTGGGAGCAAGGCTTTCCTTTTATTTCTTATTTATTTTACTGGCCATGCTGTTGTGTCTGCACCACAGCGCACACCGAGGTTCAAGGACATCGGAGTCGGAGAGTTAGTGCTCATCGTTTTGTAGGTGTCCATGCTTGGCTCTTTATTGTTTTTTTTTTTTTTTTTTTTTTTTTTTTTTTTTTGGTTTGTTTGTTTGTTTGTTTGGTTTTTTGAGACAGGGTTTCTCTGTATAGCCCTGGATGTCCTGGAACTCACTCTGTAGTCCAGGCTGTCCTCAAACCCAGAAATCCACCTGCCTCTGCCTCCCAAGTTCTGGGATTCAAGGCGTGCACCACCACTGCTTGACTGTTTCTGTAATTTCTCTTTCTCCTTCTTTTCTGGGTATGTTTAGCTTATGTGAAATCAGAGGATAACATAGAAGCTGCCAATTTCTTTGTTTGTCATATTTGTTGTCAAACTCAAAATAGTTGAGTCTCTTCAAACCACCACATTGCCACCATTTGGCGTCTGAGTATCACGCTGTGGTCATCCAACTATCTGATTGGCCCAAGTGATTTTATTTCAACTTAGATTTCAGTTTTAGTTATTGTGAATAGCATTGTGCTGCAGTGGGACTTTGAAATGTGGTCTTCCTGCTCAGGTCACTCTTGGCTTGCTGGGCTTAAGATATCCTCGTGAGTATTGGGATTGCTGGCCTGCATCACAACAGGACCTTCAAAAGTTCTGGGAAATTTTAAACATTTAAATGTTTAAATTTTCAAAAATTCATAAGCTGTTTTCTCATTAGGAAGATATAACATAGATATTCTGATACTTGTATTCTCTCGGGTTGATGGATGCCTGAGTCCAAGTCCACCCCCAGATCTGCTTCAGAAATACCTGCTCTTGTCTTTCATGGGGTACTATTTGAGGAATGCAGTTGTACATTGCTGTTGGGTTTGAAGGTAGCCACTGGAGTCTGTCACAGTGCTCTTATTAAAGTGTTTCTTACCTACACTCCATAGCATCATGGTCACGTTACCTCATGCCTGCCCCTCCTGCTTACTTGGATGTTTGTAACTCAGGTTGCCTGCAGATATGTGACTTACTTACCCAAGATCTGCTTTAACTGGAGCCATGACGCAGACGGCAAGGCGGAAGTCTTCCTTTCTGTTATATTTACACTGTGCTTAGATTACCTGACTTTTTCCTGTAGAAATACAGTGTTGTTGGCTGTTGGCACTCTGCTGTTCAGCGCATATCTGGGACTTAACTCACCTTTCTAACTGAAGTTCTGTGGCTGTCAGTGTTACTTCCCTGCTCTCCCCATTATCTGTGAGTTTGAATGTTTTATATTCCACAAGTCAGGGAATCATGAAGTAAGTATATTTCTGTCACTAGTTTCTTTCAGCTTACATTGGCAGAAATTCAGTATTCATTCTGTTGACAGCCTGAAGACTTCCCATTCAGACGAGTACCGCATTCCCATTGTCTGCTCCTCTGCTACTGGAGTGTTAGCCCGTTTCCATATCTTTGTAAATATCACCTTGCTGGACACGGGAGCACTAAAATCCTTGCAAGGCCTCAATTTCATAGATTTTCACAACTACCCAGATTGCCTCAGAATATGGAGTACAGAATCTGAGGGAGTTTCATTCTATTCTCTCTGCCTGCCTTGCTAGGTAGACTGCTTTTGGATAGCATATGCCATCATCCTCGTTCAGAGAGAGTTGTTCTCTGTGAAGAAGGGCGCTGTTTAGCATGGTGCTAAGCTTATTGTCATATTCATTGTGTTTTAGCCCTATTGTTGTCAGCTCAGCACTAGACAGTTAGGGTTCACTGCTGTGAACAGACACAGTGACCAGGGCAACTCCTATAGAGGACAGCATTTAATTGGGGCTGCGTTACAGATTCAGAGGTTCAGTCCATTATCATCAAGATGGCAGCCTCCATGTGGGCATGGTGCAGGAGGAACTGAGAGTTCTACATCTTCATCTGAAGGTCAGTAGAAGACTGGCTTCCAGGCAGCTAGGATGAGAGAGTCCTAAGGCCCAAGCCCACAGCAGCATACCTCCTCCAACAAAACCACACCTACTCCAGAAAAGGCCACACCTCCAAATAGTGCCACTCCCTGGGCCAGGCAGACTCCAACCTCTACAGGCCTGGCCCTTGACAGGCGCCGTTTCTGTGCCCACTCTTCTGTATGGCCTCATTTTCTTTTCTTTCTCTTTGGCCCAGCACTGTGAGTTATGTAGGACACAACATGCCTGAAGACTCTACCTCCATGCCCACAAGTGGATGCTAGGCTAGTGTGACTCTGTGCAGGGGAATTTGTAATGTTGGCTTTTGTCCTTCCACTTATCTGGTTATTATAGCAAATACTTTTCTGTTGCATGCAACTGTTAGCACAAGCCTTATTTGAAGTACCACAAGATACAGGGTTTAATACAATTAACGCATGTTTTCTAGCCTCATGAACCCTACAATCTGATACAGAAAACAAAGATTTGGTTACTCATAAGTATAATCACTACTAAATAACATATTACTTCTGATGGTTTATGGACAGGAAAGGACTTGAGTTATAAAGGCCTACAGTATGAAGGTTGGAAGGCCTCTCAGTCATAGAAACATGGATTCTGATTTATGTGGGCAGTGAGGGGGTCAGAGGAAATAAGATGCCCAGGAAGCTGAACAGAAAGAGGGGCAGCTAGTAATGCATATCCTCAAGGCAGTATCTACACAGGGCCGCTGGTGCAGAGGCAGCAGGCAGGAGCCGTGGAGCATGGGAGCGTCTCACAGCCAGCACACACAGCCATCTTTCTCTGAGTCTGAAGCAACCTCAGCAGAGTTGTGATTGCATGGGTGGAAGGTGGTTGCCACCTTTCTATCTGGAGTATGCTTCAAAGCTCCATGGAAATCCTGTTTACTCTTTAGACAGGCCTGCTGCAGTATCATCTGCTACTTCTGCATTTGCTAAGCAACAGAAGCTCAAATATTAGGAGACATTTGTCTATTACCCCAGGGAGACAGATACTACCAGTATTTGCACATTCATTCTTTCTACATTGGCGGGCCATTGTTTTTGCATGCCTTTAAATGTGTATGTGTATTTTGTGTGGATTTATGTGTGTACACTAAACCCATGGTGTCTATAAAAAGGAGTCAGTTCTCATGGGACTGGAGTTTCTGATGGTTGCAAGCTACTATGTGGGTGCTGTGAAGGCAGCCAGGGTCCCCTCTGGAAGAGCAGCCAGTGCTGCTTAATGCCCGAGTCACCTCTGCAGCTAAGGCCCTTATGTGTTCTTCGGCTGAAGCTTTTCTAAATGGCAAGCATTCCTCTAGGACTTGGTACAACAATGAACAGAATGAAGTTCTTTAGTTTTATATAAGTTGATTTCTTATAAATATATTACCAGAATTTGAGAGAAATTGGGAAGTAACTTCATGTGTGCAGACTTCATCTGCAGTGGGTCATCCGAGCTCCTATGAAAGCATGCCTCTCCTGTACGCAGTTTGAATTTGTTGCTGCCCTGCTGTGCAGAGCCTTCCGTCACACATTTGCTAAGGGAATGCAAGGAGTCATGAATGCATACACAGAAACTACAAATCTTGGAGTTCTGTAACCTAAAAGAACGATGGAAATGTTTAGATTAATTCAGTATAGTCAGAAAGGTGATGGGGCTCTTGGAGTTGATGGAGTCATCTGCTTCTGAGAGCTGCCATCCGTCGGCCAGCTGTGTCAGACCCAAGGGGCAGTCGTAGTCGTAGTCGACTGAGGAGAGGAACTGGACCATGGAGAATGACTTTTACAGTGGTTGGACTTGATAGTGAGATGGACTTAACTCTGATAATCACTCTTGAAGATTCACCTTTGTCTGCTGATGGCAGTTGCCTTGGCACTTTGGGCATGTGCTTTCAAAGGCTCCGGGGTCGCAAGCAAACTCCCACACCTGCCTGCCTTGAGTGGCTTCCAGCTTTCTGTGCCTTGATTCCAAACTTTGTGACTTCTTGAAGGCATTGCATGCATATGCCGATCCCTGAATATAGACACACATACATGGACGTGATTGATCGTAAAACTGACGTTTAAAATTATCAGTGATTATCAAATACATTTGGTACACAGATGTTTTCTGTAAGATATGATCAAGAGTTGCCTTATACCAGAATTACCACATTGTCTGCGCGTCCGTTTCCTATTTCAGAAAATAGACTGACTAGACAAACAGCTGACTGTAGTTGTATGTTTCTGGTGTTTACTGTATTTCTGTCTCTTCTCGTCTCTGTCTCTTCTTGTCTATGATTCTTTTTCTCTCTGCCTTGAGCTTTTTTCTCAAGTCTTTCTTGGCTTCCCCAGGTGTCCCTACAATATCCCCGTCTCTCTTTACACCCTTTTTCATTAGAATAGAGAAAAGCAGTTATGTTTAATTTTTGTCCTCAGTTACTAAAAGAATACTTTACCAATGTGTTTTAAATTATTAATCATGATTTTGAGTCATCTCATTTTTAAATGAAATTCATGAGGGCCTGAGTGAGTTGCTTTAGTTGCACAGAGCATGAGCGTCTGCCCTCTGCTCTGCGGGAAGCTCACTTCTGTGCACGTCCCACAGCTGGAATCTGTGAGTCCTCCTTCGCTGAAGAAACCCACCCGGTTTCTGTTTAGTAAGGCGGGGTTTAGTAAAGCTCTAGGCTGTTTTGTTAATAGGGGATGCTTGGGGACACACAGTGTATTAAACTCACAACTGAAACTGCTTGGCTTTGTTGTGTCTGTCTTTGTAGACACATTCCTTAACCCAGCGGAGAGCTGTTGAGGGTAGAAGAAAACGATTTGACGTGTTATTAGCCGAGCACAAAAACAAAACCAGGGAGAAGGAGCTGGTGCGCCATCCGGACTCTCAGCAACTACCACATCCACTCAGGGACCCGCATCCCACCCCTCCTAGGACGCCGCAGGAGCCACACCTTCCTGCAGAATCGAAGCCTTTCTTAGCTAGTAAACCGAAACCTCATACCCCTAGTCTTCCAAGGTAAGCTGAGCCGCCCACCCGGGACTGCGTTCAGGGAATGGCTGTAGGGACGGCACGTGCCTGTGCACCCCTCCACCGGTGGACGGCTGTGCTAGCAGAGTGTGGCTGGCATCGCTGTCGCGGTCGAGCTGTTGGTTTTAAATCGGGCTTTACTATAAAAAACTGCTAAGTCTTCAGTAAGTTTGGACCAGGCCTCATGATTATAGACATAAACACTAACATGAAGATAGAACTGCCTGCCCTCTGGTGTTCTATACCCTGCTAAGCAGAGCTCAGACTGGGTCTTGTTTTTGTGGTCCTAGTAGGAAAGTTTCAGTTGACTTTGGCTATTTATTTCTTCTGTTTTTTGGCTGTTTGCAGTAATGAGAAAGCTTGCGGACAAGCATTTACTTTTAATAGTATCTGTTTATCAACATGGGTTTTCATTCACTTATTTGTGACCTTGTCTTGAACATAAAGTAGGCATTTTAGCAGCACAAAAAGCAATGGGTCAGGGTGCTTTAACAGGAACTAACTGTATACAGCTCTAGAGACAACAAGGAGAGAGTATATCTGTGCTTACGTTTGTTTACACAAGTTGAAGTGAAGGACTTTGGACCCATTTGGGGACGGGCGACTCGAATGTGAGGACTTCATTCAGTGAGGTAGCAGCCGCGGGCTCCTGCGGCTCTGGCAGCCCTGACGGCTGCTGTCTTTTTTACCCTCTTGCCTCCCTCCCCTGGCAGATGCTTGGGCATGTCAGGACAGCCTGACATGAGCCCTGTAGTTCACCAACAGGGCAGGAGACAGTGGTCAGTGGAGGCTTCCTGGCATGCAGTCAGGTCGCAGACCAAGAGTCTGCAGTGAGTCCTTCCTTGTGGCATCTTCTCGAGGAAGAGCCCCTGAAAGGTCAGGGTTACTTGGAAACCACTGGGGCATAATAGATGTAGGAAGGAATGCTGTTCAGACTGACCTTGGGAGGTAGAAGTGCTGCCTCCTCGTTCTTCCTTTCTGAAAGCCTGTGCCTTTAGGTTACGCTAGAGTACTTTGTCAGTTAGTCTGTTATATACGTCAGATACACTTGACATTTTTGTGAGATGTGCAGAGCAGTCAATCAAAGAATCCTCTTCAGTTCCACGTGTGCTCCTCTTTTGGAGGAGACTGGAGTGGCTGGAAGGGAGGGAGGGAGGGAGGAAGGGAGGGAGGGAGGGAGAGTTCTGAGCTGCCTTTGGTTTTGTATGACAGACATTCACCTTAGAATAGTGCTGCCGAGGAGAGCTTGTGCATGCGTACGTGCCTGCCTGCCTGTGTGTGCGCGCATACACACACACACACACGCACACGCACACGCACACGCACACGCACACGCACACGCACACGCACACGCACACACACACACACACACGTACGTACGTACGTGTGGCCACCATCACCTGAGCCGGCATGCTGGCCTAGGGCTGCTAGAGCCTCCTCCGCCGTCCTCTGCTGTTAGACTTGCGTGAGTTAAAGCGGCTGAGGTGTAGGTTGTGCTGTCGGTCTGTTCTGAGCTCTGCTGTATCGTTCACTTGTTCAGGCCTCCAGGCTGCCCAGCTCTGCAAGGAGGGAGCGCCCCCGTTGACCCTCCTCCGGGCCGTGAGTCTCCACAGCCACCCTTGCCTGCCACTGAGCCAGCTTCTCGGTTATCCAGTGAGGAGGGTGAAGGCGATGACAGAGAAGAGACTGTTGAGAAACTGGACTGTCACTATTCAGGTCGTCACCCTCAGCCAGCATCGGTGAGCTGTGCACCCCCTGCGTCCACTGCAGGGGCCTCCCCTGTGAAGCAGGGCGGGGCGCTAGCGGGCAGAGGCCTGGCTGTGGTTGTGTGCAGCACCTCTGCGCCTCACATGCTCTGTCTTCTCTCGTCCCCAACACTGCCGCAGGCATTGCTGCCATGGCCTATAGCTTCTGGCACTTGAGGCATTTCAGCCCTGCCTTTTCTATGCTGTCTTGTTCCGTTCTTGAACATGAAAGAACCTAGACCTCTGTGCTGGCAGCAGAGGTGACACGCATGTGCGCTGTGCTCTCTTTCAGTTTTGCACATTTGGGAGCCGGCAGATTGGAAGAGGTTACTATGTGTTTGACTCCAGGTGGAACCGGCTTCGCTGTGCCCTCAACCTCATGGTAGAGAAGCATTTGAATGCACAGCTATGGAAGTAAGTGTCTTTTGTTGGGTGTTATTTTCTTGAATACCTTTACTTAGCTTTTTAGAGCCTTTAAAAAGAAAAAGCAGTTATATCATTTCAAGAGGTTCAGATGCTGCCTGTGGAGGAAGACTTTCCCCCCAGGATTTTAGACAGTCTGGTTTTTAAATCCCAGCCTCACGAGCCATCTAGTGGCCATAGTCAGGTACTGCATCCAGTGAGCAACCCACTCTTGAGAGCTAGCCTGGGTACCTTGTTCAGAGACTGATTTTGTAGCATCTGACTGAGGCCTAGGAATTCACATTGTTAACAAACCTCTCCAGAAATACTATGTGTAACACAAGTATAGATCCAGGCTTCTCAGTGTGGGATCCACATTGCAGTCTGTTAGAACTGAAAACTGACTATCATCTGTGTACCCTCCTGAAATTTCCTGTATCATAAGTATCAGCACTTGACTCAAGAGCTGTCACCCTCAAGCCTCGAGTGGCTGGGATCATGGCCTGCATCTCTTCTAGCTGTTCCTCATGAGAGTTAATGCTACTCTCGGGCTTGCTAGGTTTTCTTGTTCTTTTATGCTCTCACAGTTTTTAAAACTGAGAGCTAAAATAAAAGAGACACCTCCTATGTTTGACTCTCCAAATAGATTTCTCATCTCCTACTGAGGACTTTGCCCAGACATTACAGACAAAATACTTTGTTATAACACCCAAACAAGTCCCATTCTGATTTGTCTCCTGTGCAGTGTCACAATTTGCCTGTTGATCAAGTAACTCATTTTTGTTTGAATCTTTTCAGTGTTTGAATACTATAGTCCAGACCTTATGGATAAAATGGCACATAAGGTATCTGTTACAACATCTGCAAAGGAGTATATAATTTACAGTCACATATTAAATTTCATTTCCAGGCTTACAAAAACTATCACCAGGGGCCTTAGACAGATAGAAGCAAGGCATAGTGATCAGGGCAGACTTCTTCCCATGATGACTTGAAGTTCTTTCATTGTGACTTCTGTTTGCTGAGGATCAGCAGTGGAGGTCTGAAGCCAGGGCCGTAGTGCGTGAGCCACACACACAGTGTCCCCACGAGTCACAGGAAGCATAAAGAACTGGAAAGACAGATGCATCAGGATTGGGTTTGTGTTTTACATCGATCTTTGTTGAGAATGTGTTTTTCAGTTCCAAATATAAAGGGGTGCCCATCTATAACCACCCACAGCAGTTGTAATTATGGTGAGCATTTGTGACCAACTATGGCAATTAGCACCCATGGTAACTTCTTTTTACAGGAAAATCCCACCAGTGCCCTGTACTACATCACCTGTTTCTGCCCGTGCTCCTCACCGGACAAATTCTGTGCCGACATCACAAGGTGGGATCAGCTACTTAGCAGCAACCACTGTCTCCGCACCTCCAGTCCTGCTGTCATCCACCTGCATCTCCCCAAATAGCAAATCGGTACCAGCTCATGGAACCACGCTGAATGCACAGCCTGCTGGTTGTGGGGCGATGGACCCTGTCTGCAGTGTGCAGTCCAGACAAGTACCCGCCTCATCCTCATCCCCCTCCACACCCTCTGGCCTCTCTTCTGTCCCCTCCTCCCCTCTGTCCAGAAAACCTCAGAAATTGAAACCCAGCAAGTCTATAAGGCCCGCGGAGTCTTCTGCTCTCGGCACTAACTGTCACAATGCCAGTAGCAGTACCAGTGGTGGCTCAGGAAAGAAACGCAAAAGCAGCTCCCCACTGTTAGTTCATCCTTCCTCCTCTTCATCCTCCTCCTCCTCTTCTCATTCCGTGGACTCTTTTAGGAGGAACTGTGTGGCTCACTCTGGGACTCCATCCCTGTCACCAGCACCACCTTCCCACAGCATCGGCCTCAACTGTGTGAACAACAGAGCACACTCGGGGAGCCTCCGGCACGAGCAGGCAGGGCGCGGGCCCGTGGGGGTGAACCCTGCAGAGCCCATCAAGAGGATGAGCGTCATGGTGAACAGCAGCGACTCCACCCTCTCTCTTGGCCCTTTCATCCACCAGTCCAGCGACCCTCCTGTCAGCCCACACCCACACACTCCTCTAGACAGACTCATAGGAAAGAAAAGAAAGTGCGCTCCAGGCTCTGGCACCGTCGGCGGCAGTGGCAGCAAACCGACAAAGGTTGCCAAATTGCCAGCTGTGAACAACGTCCACATGAGACACACAGGCACCATCCCAGGGGCACCAGGACTGACGAACAATTCCCTCCTCCATCAGGTAGGAAGTGGACTCTGATCTGGAAGTGGTTGCTGCCTCATTCTTGGGGACTTTGGCCAGTTCTGGAAACTGCTTGGGTTGGGTGGCTTGCCTATACTGGATGCCCAGCTTTCCCGGTAATCTTTAACAAAGGAGAGCCCGTGGGAATGCGTAGTGCCTTTCAGTCATGTCCCCAAATAAGCATCACACACGGCAGGTTACGTAGAGTTAGAAGGGCTCCCCCTGCCGAGGCAGTGTCAGTATCCTGATGCTGTTAGAGAGAGAGGCAGAGAGAACTCCAGTCTGCATAGTCACGCTAGTGTCTTCTCGTGAAGAAACCAGCCTGAGATCAAACCGATCGAGTCAGCAGTGACGTAAGACCTTAGGGGAAGGAAAGCTTAGGATGTTTTTTCATCTTGAACAAGTTCAGATATTCTGATTAACTCATACCCCTTCCTAGTTCCAAGGGAGTCAGGAAAGAAGATTTAGTCTTGGCATTGCTGAAGCATGAAACCTGCTCCCGGTGCATGCCTAAGACGAGATGTGTCGTGCATCCCATTAGGAGGACGCTGGCTCAGAGTGCTCGAGACTGGCTCGTGCTGTCTGTCTGCCTCGGCCTTCCGTGACTGTCTGTCAGGCAGCTCTGTTGCAGCTTCTTCTGTCCTCCTCCCAGCTCATCTCTTAGCTTATTATTTCATTCATCAGGATATCTTCTCTCCTTGCTTACAAACAGGAATTGCCGCAGCAGCACCCCAGAGCCCTGACTTAAAAAGTGAGGCTCTCTTGTATATTATTTTCCCTTTTCTTCATCCTCAGAATTTAACTGCGTAGGGCTTCTTTAGAAAATGTGAAGGCACTTCCTATTGTAATTTACTTTTTTCTAATATTTGTGTGAATTGATAATATCAGAATTACTGGGGGAGATAGCTATTCCATTCCAAGTGGCCGCTTGCGTAGGCCTTATTGCAGTTGTGAACCTTGCCTTTATGTGTTTTGTAGTTACTCATGTAGTTACGTTTTTTGTGTAGCAGAAGTACAAACACAGCAAGAAACAATATATTCATCCCTCAAAACTGCCTCTTAGTGTAGTGACCTGTTGGCCTCAGACCTCACAGGAGCGGGGTGACGCCCCCCACATTTGGGCATATTTTACCCTGTCTTCATTTGACAACTACACTTGTATCCGCTTACTTCTACCCACAGTCACGTGACCGGGAGAGATGAAGGTGGAGGTGCTCATTGCAGACCACAGGGACTAACAGGGTCAGGAGGGCCATTGTCCCGCTGGGATGCAGGACCTCTTCCCTGTCTCGTCGACAGGGTAAAGAGAAATTGCCGAGCTGGGCTCCCATGTAACGTTTCTCCCTTTGCCCCCTTTTAAGTGTTGGCTGCAGCTTGTGTGCACGGTGGACGGTTTGGGCTGTGGTCTGCCAGCTTCCCCTCTGCCTTTTCTCAGGGCTGGGGCCTGTCTCTCAAGGAGATGAGACAGTCTTAAATTTAGATTCTTAAAATCAATCTGAACTCAAGAGCATGTTATAGAAAGATTTCCTCTGCTGAGGATGGTTTGGTTTTTGTTTTTAATTATACTCCACAAATCCTCGAGACCCTGTGGCTTGCAATCAGGACATATGTAAACCTTAGAAACTGTTTCTCAACTTTGCCTGATAGTGGGAGGAATGCATACAAGTCTTAGAACTCATAACTTCAGAGCACTTCAAAGAATGCTCTCCCTGAATCAGGCACATTTCTTAAATCCCAGCATTCTAGACACAGAAGCAGACAGTTCTCTCAGTTCCAGGCTAGCCTGGCCTACATAGCAAGTTTCAGGATAGCCAGGGAAGACAGAGAGACTTTGTCAGAAAGCAAAATAATGAACACTTTTTGTAGAGAAGTAGAAATCATAAGTTTGCTATCTCTTGTGGAGAACATTTTTAACACAGTGGTGCTTGGGTTGGCTAGTCTCTGAACAGAGAAGTGAAGTATGGAGCCCAAGACATAGCAATGTGTAGCTCCTTCCTGACCTCCAAATTTGTTCTTGCTTGGCTTCTAGATTTTAATTTACCCCATGGGAAGGCCAGAGTTCCTTCCCTATTCTGTGAGCAGTGCCTTAGGTGTATGACCTGTGTATGAGCACATCTAGTTTTGTTCTGAATTAACAGCATAGAATACCTTCAAGGATACAAGTTTAAAAATGAAAACAATCTAACTTAGATTAGAAGGAAAACTTGAGAGCTAGAACCCTAGACAACAGTCTCTTGTTGCCCATTTTTTTGAAGTGCGTCTTTACAAAGCTTCAAGCTGGTCCTGTGATGGCTCTCTGATCCCCGCAGGTCAGTGGAACTTAGGTTTGGGGTATCCTCATGTAGAATCGACAGCAGAGCATTGAGCCACTTACTTATGTATTTCCTCATCTCCTCTGTTTTGAAAGCCAAAGGCACGACCCTGACAGCTGACAGTACCATTGGAAGGAATAATCCAGACATTTTTGAAGACAAGTTACACCTCTGCTCAGCACTCTGGACTCCATGATGCCTTTGAGTCTCTTTTTCTAAACTCCTGTGGGCCTTCAGGGTAAGCTCTGGCTGTGTGACAAGGACTTCCCAAAGCTGTATCTGTAGCAGTGAGTACGTGTGACGGACACTGGATCAGGTTCAGCCACCGATTGCTTTCTCTGTTGAGAGTGGTCTGGACTGCTTGCTACCGACCTGCGAGATGCTTGTGTTTGCCTTTAGTTTTGTTCTTGCGTATCATGGAGCCACTCTTGAAGTAGATGGGCTGGGCGAGAGTGTCCTGCAGACGCTCCTCCCTCTTTCTCTGCCACAATGGTTTGGAGCACATTGCCATCCGTCAGTCAGTCTCCGGAAGGTAGCACCTTAGTGGAGACTGGGGCCTTCCAAAGAAAGAGGAGCGAGTTGCATCCTGAGAAGCCTCCTGGAGGATATCCGGCTTGGGAGTTTTGTATTGCACTGTTCAGGAATGGAATACTGAGATGCTGGTCAGTGTGTCATGACATGGTAGCCCAGCCCTTCTCAAGGAATTGGGATAAGAAGTTCTTCAGACTTAAGAACCGGCGTGAAGCTGCTGACACCTGGATATTAGGTTTAAAGTGTCTCAGAAGCTTAGCTTTCATGGTACAAAAGCATGTGTGATAAAAAGAGAGAAAGAAAGGAAGAATGAAGAAAAGATAAATGGAAAGAGAGAGAAGGGAACAGTTGGGTGCTGAAAAGCCAATTGGGACACTGGATTCAGGGAGGTGAAACAATTTTAAAGTGGGGCAAAATTTGTAGGATTTCCAAAGAGACTGATTGTGTTGTTACTGCGTCCATGTTGAGCAGTGTATCAGATTGGGGTGATTGTCAGATTTACTCGGTCTGCTTTTTGAGATCTGCCTTTTTAAAAATTATCATGTCCTTAAAATTTCCAAGGCATTACTCCCATTTCCTCTCTGACTAGTGCTTGGAGAATGAAGTGTGGGTCTCTGCACCCAGGCCACTGTCACGCTACTGTCATGGCTTCCCACCAGGCCGTTAGGTGATTATTTGAATGCAGGTGGGCTAAGGTGGAGGGCACATGCCCACAGAGAGAAGCAGCTTTGGGAGGGAGCAGTGCTTACTTGTGCTTTCCCTTCTTTGTTGTCACAGTAACAGCCATCTGTCTTCCTTCAGTGAGGTTTAACGCCCTCTTTAAGATTTCTCAGTACCTGACTCCCAAAGAACACTTAATGTGTTAAAACATTGCTTGAAAAGACGTCTACCGGTGAGTGTGGGGATGATGGAGGGCCACTGTGACAGCTCAGGCTCAGAGGACCGAGGCCGCAGGCTTAGGAAGAGTACAGCAGAGTGGCCAACAGTGTAATCCCCAAAGGCTCCTGTGTCCTGGCCAGTGTCTGGGCAGAGCCCAGTCAGTGTGTCCTTTCCCTACAGTTCTTAGATTACAAACTTGAGATTCAGGGAATTTCAGTCAACAACAGGTAGAATGAGTAAATACTTGGTTACCAGCCTAATAATGTGAATTGCTACGTGTATTATGTAAGAACACAAAGACTTTATGCAGATACTTTAACTATAAATGAATGGAAAATGTTGAATTTTTTTAAGGAAGGGAAAACAGAATCTTATCCAGTTGTTCTTCAGTCAGTCAGTGAATGTTTTACGGAGGATGCTAGAGGAGTGCTGAGAGTGCGGATGGACCAGTATGGTGGAGTTAGGAGGCCCAGCTCATTGGCTCTCCTGGAGCTGGGTGGGTCGGGGGGTCCATCTCATCAGCTCTCCTGGTGCTGGGTGGGTCGGGGGGTCCATCTCATCAGCTCTCCTGGTGCTGGGTGATGGGGGGGGGTCCTAGCTCACACTCAATCCTGAAAAGTGCAATGGGGCTCGGGGGAGATTTATTTTCAGAGCTGGGGACTTGATGGTTATAAATTAAGTTTCTTTTAGCAATGGACTTTATAGACAGATGTTGTTCCAAAAGATGTGAACAGGAGCCACAATAGGGAGTTTATTCAGAATAAAGTATACTTAGGTGAATGAGTGTTATAATTTGATTTCTTAGACTGGGACTTTAATTGAACTTCATTATATCTCCTGGAAAGAGAGCCTCGGGATTAGGAAAAGCCATTTTTGGATTCTGCCTGCCACAAACAAACATATTCTAAACAGTGCTACTAAAGTTTAGACTGTTCAAATATTTTATTTTCTTTGACTACTTTTTATGATGATGAACAATTAAGACCATTTAAAATATGGGAGTACAAATATTTTTTTGAATTAGATTAACTTGCAGAAACCAAATTTGCTGTGCTTGGGTTATTTCTAGACAGACTTTGGTGTCAATTTAAAACGAAGATAATTTTTTATATTCTTTCCAATAGAATTCATGACAGCTTCTGCAGTTTTCTTAAACTACAAAAAAAAAAAAAAATTAAAAGTGCTGCAATGATGAACAAAGAATTATAAAAAAAACCTACTTTTGTATCTTTATTTTGGAATTTCTTGTTCTATTATAAATAGGAAGTATCCCTATTTCAGAAGACATATTTTGTTAAAAATGAATTGTACATATTTAAATATGTATTTTTGCACAGGTCTTTTTTTCTGATATCCTGTTTTGGTACAATTGAGATCATCTAGTATTTATTTATTAATTAATAAAAGTAAATACCTTTTTATAATTTGAAGTGGTTCACTGCCAAGCCAGTAGTTTAGAACCTGCCTCCTTTACAGTTAAGGGATGCCTCTGCTGCGTGGGAGTTGCTGTCCCTTCAGTGTCTGGGGCGTGGTTTTATAGAGATGGAGCGGGCACGCCATCAGCTGCCTGATTTCCAAATAGACTACATGGAGCTAAGTGACACACTGCTTTTCTTTGTTTAGAGGGGTGTGTGTGTGTGTGTGTGTGTGTGTGTGTGTGTGCGCGTGAGTGAGAGAGGCCGCGCCTGTGTGCTCTCTGAGCACACCTGTGTTATTAGTATGTGATGTGGTTTAAAATTAATGAGGAAACAAACAAAACAAACGGAAAGTGCCTGAATCTAGTTTAAGCTCAGACAGACATCTTTAAAGACTTGAATGCTGAGTTGAACTTTTGGAGTTTGCTTTTTCCACCTAAATATTATTTCTTAAAGTTTTAGGGGAGAGGTTAAAAGCCGCTGAGGCTGGTAATTTTTATAAGGTATTTTAAAATTAAGACCTTTTAGTTCACAGTAATATAACCGGCAGTGGACCACCCAGTGCCACCAAGGGTTACAAACTATGCCAGCCGGTAACTGTTGTTCTTTACTCATATAATACAGAGTTTAAGACAGGATATTTAAGATATTTTGAATTAAAAAATACAAGAAGTACCTCTGAGAACATTGAAAAAATGTTTAATTTGAAAAAAAAAAAAGTAACTTATAAAGGCAGCTGTCTTCCTGTAAGAGTTCTGTTGCCAATGGATTTCTTAATGTCTCCATTCTGTCCTGGGTTGGGGAAAAGTTAGGCTTTGAAAAATGACTGTTAAAATTTTCGCTGTTTAAAAGAGAGAAATCCTTTTTACATCTTATGTAAGACATTTTACCTTTTTCAGATCACGTAAATGAGCACTACACACTTTCAGTGTGAATGCAGGGCCTTGAAAGGATTTTTTTTTGGGGCTTGTTTATTAAAGCAATCTCTCCTGTGTTAAAACGTGTGACTAGTCCGATACACGTGCACCGTAAAGCAAGGGCATCTCAGCTGGACTCTGTTGGCTGCTGTGTAGAAATGAACAAATGTCAAGGACAGAAAATTACTTTGGATATTTAAAAGAGAAGAAATATATAGTCTATTTGTTTTGTAACAAGTTTCTGTAAATAAAATAATTTATACTATTTATAAGAAAAGTTGTGTTTTGCTTTATGAGAAATTAGTTTGTTACTAAATGGGTAATAAAATTAGGACTTCTCAATAAATCAGGTTGGCTGCATGAACTTTCTGCCTTGTTTAGTACCTTTCCCATCAGCTTTACATCAGAAAGCCATTGCTTTACCCTTCCGTCACTGTTGTTTCAGTTCTCATGAGACCTTAGTGTTCCCATCCTGGGCAGAAAGCTCTGTCTTGGGTAAAATCGATCCCCACATAAACAAGACAGTGTTGTATCTGGGCCTGACACTGTACGTGCGGGAAGAGGGGAGCCGGCCGTGTGGGGACAACATTCCACTTAAGCTTGCTCCTGCTGAAGAGGTTTTAAATCTGGAGCTCTTACAGGTTTTTTTTGTTTTGTTTTTGTTTTTATTCTTCCTACTTACTATATATATACAAATGCATTTTGGTTATATTCAGGGTACATTAGTTGCATCTATAAAAGAGTCAATTTAATTTTTTTTCATTTGTTGCTTAAAGGAAGCAACTTATTTTTGTATATGACTTAGCCAAACTGGACTGACCCCTCATGAACTTTCCAGCTCCTTCCTTGATGGATTAGCAAGATGATCAATGACAAATATCCTTGTGGATAAATCACTCTCTTGGGCCTTTTTTTTTTTTTTTAAAAGGAACTTTCTCACTGCCTTTCTTTGCAAGTCATCTGCCCTGGATCTTAAGAAGCCATCTCAAGGGGGCAGAGTTAGCAGTTTTGGATCTTGCCACATGGGATCTCACTGGCCGCGACTGAAGAAGGTGCAGACAGGATAAAGGTATGATGAAATTCGGGAGCTGTCAGGTTGCTGCTGCCAGGAGCCTTTGTCCTCAGGAACATAAATAACAAGTTCATATTGACTTGGAGATAACCATCGAAGCCCAGAGGTTCCTCCTAGGTCTGCATCTGGGCACCTTGGTTACTGCAGCAGCCCAGAAGTCAAGGACATGCTAGACTCTTTTCTATTTCCGACATTGTGAGGCTCCCACTTCACATGTTTCTACTTTACAGTTCCTCATCAAAAGGCTGCCCATGGGGCAGTGAGGTGACCCAGTGGGAAAAGGCACTTGTTGCTAAACCTGAAGACTTGTGTGTGATCCCTATTATATACATTGTAGAATAGACTCCTCCATGCTGTCGGCTACATGTTCCATAGCATGCGTGCATGTTCTCTCTTAGACAGAATGTAGTACATTTTCAAAGGCAGTCCCTTTAAACTACCTCTTTTTCTGGTCTCCTAAGAAGCTCTTAATGTTCTTGTTGCTGCAAGCAGGTCACTAAGATGCTGGTCTAGTAAAGCTGGCTATCGGTCCTTGTTACCCTCATTTAGTACAGCCAAAGCTCCTAGGCCAAAGTGGAAACTGAGTCTCATGATTCCCCATCAGTCAAAGTAGAATTCTTGCAGAAGGAGCAGCCTGAAATACTATTAATACTTTTGAAACTATCCCTCCCTGCCATCCCCTCCAGTAGCTGCTGTAGAGAGAACCAACAGGCTTGGGACAGAAGTGAATTGCACGGCTACTGCCAGGTACCATGTACGCCCTACTGAGTTCCTAGGCCTGCCAAGGGCAAGGAGAGCAAGTCTGGAAACCTTTGAAAGACCTTGAGTGAATGTGTAACCTGTGCAGAAGGCTGTGCACAGAACGACATTAGCAGGAGAAACTCAGGTTAATACTCAGGTGCCTGCTGTCTGGGTGGAACTAGAAAATAGGAAAAACAGGTAACAGTATTATACATGGTTTATTTTGCTTTTAAACTCATACTTTAATATGCCATATTATGAATATTAACAGCAATATTCAAAAGGAACTAACTTATTTCAACTTCATGCCAACTTACCTTTTACTTTCCCTCATTTTTTGTTTTATGAAAGGCCTTTTGGTTAGAAAAAACAAGCTGTATTAGAGCCATCATGGACAAGGTTAAGAATTACTTGGCTCAATTTTCCTAACATAGTCTGGTGACATCATATCTTTTCATATAGGGAAAACAAACTCACTTGCTAAAATGGGCCAGGTCTAGAATCTGGGCATGAATACACACAACTTGGCTTGACACTGAATCAGTTTATCTACCACATTTGCTAGAGAAACTAGCCATGATTACATAAAAATTAGGTGGTAGCCTTTTTCCCTTAGAACACATCTACAGGGGCCCATGCAACTGGTGGGTGATCAGCATGTGACTCTGACATTGGAACGTCCCCTTTGCTTTTCCCAGCCTCAGTTTTCTGTGGGACACAACAGAGAAATTCCTTCAGTGGTATCAGTATTTAAAATGTGAAAGCCAAGAGGTTCACTATGAAAGCAGAGAATGACTAGTCTGCAGTCTTACTTTAGGAACACATTTAAAACTTGGTGGGTTTCCTGGTACTGGTTTAGTTGGCTCAGGCTTCTGCCGGCACTCTTCACGGAAGCACCTTTCAAAGTGTATCCAGACTTTGAGGGTTTGTAGTGTAAAATGAACCTCAGTATTTTCCAAAGATTATAAAATAGAATCAAAGATTAAGTTCTCTAGGAGTCAGATGGCCAGGACATAGGAGGCTGGGCCTAGAACTGGCCTTGTCTGGTTAATGTGCAGTGGGACTGCTTCTTTCATGTTGTGCAGCCATATTTCCAGTGTCTGGAGCTAGATACAGGGCTCAGCTAAGCTTGCTTCCTAGAACTCACAACCTCCTGTAACTCCATGTCCAGTACTTACTACTGGCCTCTAGTAGTGTGTGTGTGTGTGTGTGTGTGTGTGTCATACACTCCCACAGGCGTATGTAGACACACAGGCATACACACAATCTTAAAAAAGAAAAAATGTTGGATTTTGGTTTTATTTTCAGCTCTAAGCTGAAACTTGAAGAGTTTACTCAGAATTTCTAACTAATCTTCAACTATATTACAAGGCCTCCAGTTTTGTATTATGATATATACAAATGTTGAACACAAAATAACTATAATGTGAACAGTTATTTGCAGAGAACTGTTCTTACATTGTTCTAGGCAGTGGATAATTTTAAAGTAGTTCTACTCTAAAGTGCCTGGATTTCTTTCTCAATGAGTACTTATTACTTTTTATAAAGAGAAGAAAAGCATTGATACCCCCTTTTTAAAAAGTTAAACCTGAGCTGGACGGTGGTGGCGCACGCCTGTAATCCCAGCACTCTGGGAGGCAAAGGCAGTCGGATTTTTGAGTTCGAGGCCAGCCTAGTCTACAGAGTGAGTTCCAGGACAGCCAGGCCTATACAGAGAAACCCTGTCTCGAAAAAAACCAAATCCAAAAAAAAAAGTTAAACCTGAGCACATTTTTAGCACGGAAGAGTGGGGCAGGGCATTGAAGAGTGTGGCAGGGTCTTCTCCAACTTTAGAAGCCACAGTTGTGATACTAGCAGGCCAACTCAATTTCAAGTGTAAGTTGAAAAACAAAGACTTTTGAGTTAGTACAGAGAATTCTACTAACTTTTAAAGGACATGAATTTGTCTTTTTTTCCTTTTATTAAATATAGTTCTCACATCTTTTTAAAGTATATGTTATTATTTTTTAATGTTCATTGGTGTTTTGCCTGCATGCTTGCCTTTTAAGGGTGTCAGAACTAGAGTTACAGGTGTGAGCTGCCATAGGGGTGCCAGGAATTGAACTCTGGTCCTGGCCCCCCGCATAGTACGTATCTTGATCAGGGCTTCCCTCCCTCAGCTATTCACACAGTTCCCCTTTACTACCCCTTAGCTACTGTGTCTGTCATTAGAAGACAAACAAGTTTCTAAGAGATAAAAATAAAACATAAGACAGAACAAAACTAACACATAAGAATTGGACAAAGCAGTGGAAAGGAAACGGTGTAAGATGTGTTTTCATTCCTATAGATAAATGTGTTGTTAAAACACCAGAAAGTCACCTTTAACTTAAGGAAGGCTTATGGAATCTTCACCTCATTTTCTCATAGCCTTTCCTGTCTCACTAATCTTTTAGCAAATCTTGTTGCCTCTACTTCAATACACAATGACATAACAGAATACTACATCCAAACTGGTCATCCTTTGCTCAACATGTCCACACTGTCCCCATGCCCCACTCCTGTAACCCAGAGTAGAGTCCCTTCACAACCTGTACCCCTTTATCCACACTGTCCCCATGCCCCACTCCTTTAACCCAGAGTAGAGTCCCTTCACAACCTGTACCCCTTTATCCACACTGTCCCCATGCCCCACTCCTATAACCCAGAGCAGAGTCCCTTCACAACCTGTACCCCTTTATCCACACCGTCCCCATGCCCCACTCCTGTAACCCACAGAGTAGTTTCCTCACAACCTTCACTCCTTTATGTGCTTTTATAGTTTTATAGCGCTGACCTGCCCTCCCCCTCTCCACAGCTTAGAAGGTTCAATTCCAAAATAAATACTCATTTTGATAATATTTGTACAGGATTTTGAGAACCTGTCTTAAGTCGTATTCTGGAATCTAGTCCATGCAAGCTTCTGAAACAGGGAATGTAGTTTTGTAAGACTGCAAGAAAAACTTTCTACTTAATCTTCTTTTCATATTAAATAGGAATACTTCTGCACTGTGGTTTGGAGTACCCGTAATCCTGTACTTTACTCCAAGAGAAAACGGCTACATCAGCTCCCTCACCTGCTAATAAGGCAGAATCCTGGTGACTAGGTCTAGAACCTTCAGATTGTGGACCACACAGATAGATCGGTAAAAGACAAAGAATATTTTTCATTAACAAGTCAAGAGGCATTAGTGGACCCAGTACTTAAAGACATATATGTTTAAGAAAAAAATTACACAAACAAATGGCATATTTATTTGATGCTGTTGAAGTGGGCACACAGTGAGGAAAGTTAGAAAAGCTGTCAAGAAGCATGGTAAAGGATTTCAAATGACTTTACATGTTAATTACTCTGGATAATTTCTGAACCCTGTTTAGCAGCAAGTCTCCTTTCTTGATGGTTTCTTGGTATTGCCAATTCTTGCTATCAGGTCTATAAATAAAGGAAAGAAAAAATGAATTACTTAGCAGAGGTGACCTACTTGTACACAAAGGCACTTAAAACTACCCCATTCTCATCAATAACAAACAATTAAGATAATAAGGATACCTGTTGGTTTCTACTATTTCATTTACTTTATCAATTTTGCAGTGTAGTCTTCCAGCAGCAATAAACCTGGACAGTTCCCTGATTGAGAAAAAGAAAATCCACCATTAGTTTTAGAGAAACAGAGAGCTCTCATTTTCCTCAAGCCACAACTACCAGATATACAGCAGTGACATGTCTGATTTGTTGCAGGCTCAAGTCAGCTACTAGAATAAACCTGGCCCTATACGTTATAAAAAAACACCAGGAGTGTAGTAAAAAACAAAGTGCTCAGAGGAAAAGGTGAGACAGGAATAAACTGCTAGAGTCAACAAACCCTGAACTGGAAATGCAACAGCTACCTGAACTGAAAAAGCGGCCCATTTCTTGTCCAACACTTCTTATGCTGTCCAAGAACACAATGAAACACAAAAAACATGACGCAATGAAACACAAAAAACGTGCTTTGCTCTCACACCGGTCTGATGTAGACTACGGCACTCTTAAAGCCGTGCCCTCTCGAGTGCACCACCTCAAGCATCTGGGTTGAGGCTTGCCATCCCTTACTCTAGGGAGAGCAGCTGCAACCTCAGACATCAGGATGACTGCTTTCACGAGTTCCTGTCAGCTGCAGCTACAGAATGATTGACACTCACATGTACATAGTACACAAAACAAATTCCATTATACAAGTTAAAATTTCTTTGAATTTTTTATAATAAAATATAATGAAAAGCTATATGCCTCATGAGAGAATGATTGATCAGATTTAAATAAAAACAACTGAATTTTAACTGTCACTTTTCTATTATGGATTATGAACAAACCATCAACATTTATCACACAGACATCTTCAGCCACACTAAAATTGTCTGTGCCCAGTTGTTGCCTAGGTTCCCTTACTGTGTAAGACACAGGATGTGACCGTGCTGCTCTCATGGTGGAGGACTCCAACGGCATCATATAGCACACAGACTCAAAAATCCAAGCTCTACAGGATGAACTAACTCTAAGGCCCCAAGTCCCCGCCATTCCTCAGCTATGGCACAGCCACACTAGAATTTAGCTCCTCTCAGAATCTAGGTTTGTTCCCATCGTTTTGCTATTTTTCCTTTCCAGCATCTGGAGATCTTCACATGGCTGACAGCCGTCAAGCAGAGCAAGCGTCCCCTCCTCAGGCATGCTGCATCTAGGCAGACAGTTCCACTGTCTACACTCCTCTCTACACCTGTAGTGTCCACTTGAATGAAGTGCACAGACATCTACACGAGCACCAAACATGAACAGCTAGCTCAGTATTTGTTGAATCAATGATTGCAGTGTTCAAGTCCCACATTTTGTTACCAACCTGATGAAAATTTTAACTGACATCATTGGAGGAAATGCCATAAATATAAAAAGTATAACTCCGACATTATCAGAGGACTGCCACTAAATGTAAGCGAGAAAGCCTGCAGCCCGATACGCTGGTGCAGTTTCTCAGTCAACGCCCTCCCCATGCCGTGCTTTGCTCAGTCACTGGAAACTGTCCTGAGGAAGGCACACGTGCACAGATACTACTGTTAAAATAATAGTTCAGAGATTTTCTTCCTTAAAACTGATGGAAGCAGTGTAAACTCAGAAAATGTAGAAAACAAATTAAAAGGTAGTATGGATGCATAAATTTGTTAAACTTACTGGTCAATGAATTCCACACCCACACCAAATGCTTCTGCCATATAGCCAAGGGTTAATGACCTATATGATTCCAGCAGCTGGCTGTACGCATGAATTCTCATTTCTCTTACATAGTATCGGTAATGAGGTGCAAAAAGCCAATCCTTTTTCATTTCCTGCTCCACGATCGCTACAATAAATAAGATGACAAATTACTACTCCCCTCTCACCCAAGACATTAGATCCGGGAACTTTGCACTAGACATATATCGCTGTCCTCCCACAGCAGCAAAGACAGGTTGACAATGGAACTGTCATCAGATCGCGGCATGACTGGGAGCATTTTATATAATGAAGCAAAATCCTGTAACTTTCATTTATAATTATAACAAACAGGAGGGACAGTGATAAATGAAAGACAAAAGCAAAAAAGAGACATTTTAAAAAGTCACAAAAAATAAGTGATAAAGAGTGATGATACCTATTATAAGAATGTAAAATTGAAGGACAAGTTGTTAACAAGGCTGATGTAGCAACAGGAGTAAGTTACTAACAAAACTGAAGGGTAAAGTGTACTTAGGATATTAATGAGCGATCTATAGGAATATATATTATCTTACTAAATAATAAATGCTTGTGCTCTGGTTACGAAACCATGATGCAAGATTAGTAAGTTCTATAAAGAAAATGGCAGAGGCAGCATGTTTGAGAAACCCCTCCTGGGGCAGTGGGCAGAAGAATTCTGAGAAACTGGCTAAGCCGGGAGCATTACTAGACAGCACTATTAGTCCCAAGGTACACTAAGTATAACTAAGTTCAGAAATAGAAAGCCTACAAAATCTAATGGGGTAGAGACAAGTTGAACAAGGGAATTGGGTACTGTGTTTGTAGTTAGTTTATGTAGGTGAATATTGAGGTGCAAACATGGTGGGACACTGCTTTAGTGGATCTGTCCACCAGACTCAGAGACACCAAGGAGGCATCAGGCATGGTGCTAGCATCTGATGAAGGGTTAACACTAGAACTAGGAATCTTGGCTGCACAGCCATCCAGATATATTACCCAAAAGAACAGAGACAAGGCACAGGCAACCAAAAGCACTCAGTCACTGAAAGGTTTCACAGAAGTCCAAAGAAATCATAAATAAGCTGCAACGGAGCAAAGCAAACAGAAAAATAAGGGCTGTCTAGTGACCATGAGACAGGGTGAAAGGGAGCAGGCCGCCACTAAGCTGATGGCCACACTTTCACTACAATAAAGTATACATGACCAGTAAGATTCCCCTTTTCTCCTCAAACTACCAAGTGTTATAAAAATGTGGAGATGGGTTCTTTCAAATACTATAAACTGGTACAATATTCCTAGGGGCAGCATGGTCAAGGTATACTGATACTTATACAAAGTTCGATGTCTACCTACATGTTCAAACAGGATGACTTTTACATGGTTGAGGTGAAATCTTAGAACTTTCTATCAGTAGATAATAAATTCAGGGACACAGTACACTCCGTTTACCAATTGGAAGCTCTGGAGAAATTCACTTGATTGAAACCTATGTACTAAGTCCATGAGAGCTACTTACAGCCACTTGACTGCAGCGGTTGGTATGGTGACAGGAAAAGCTTCCCCATACTAGTGTGACAAGGAAAAGCAAGTTGGAGAGCAGACTATGAAATATAGTTACAACATGTACGTGTTACTGAGTACTTTTTGACTACTTCTGAAGGAGATCCACAGACTTGGTAACTGCTGCCCACTTGCAACGTCACGTTAGTGAAAACTGTTTACTGCTCCATAGGATCCTATTAGAAAGTTGTCTAGTGTGTACCTAACTTTTTTAGTTGTGAAAGTATTAAGTACCAGGAAGGATTGTGTAACTAAAGGTGTGTGGTTTGGGAGAGGGAGATACTATGCTTTTCACTTGCGGTTATACTGGATTTCTAGAAACAACCACACACTATCTGGCAGAGGATTCCATTCTTCCCATTTCAGCTGAAGTATTTTAAACACATTAGTCTATGAATACTTAGAGAATCAACCTCACAAAAACCAACAAGTTTATTAGTGCAAATGAAAGATAAGACCTTTTTCATTTCAAACATTTGGGAAGCATACAGACTTATTAAATCTAAAATATTCCAGGCAGAACTATAAATAAAACTATATATGAAAAACCATATACGTATATATACTATGAACAAAAGGTTGATGGTAAGAGTTGGATGAGTGGGAAGGGCTGAATGCCTCACACTCAGGAGCTGCCAAAGCCATTCACGTATCTCACTAGAAAGATACCACACCCCTACAAATACAGCAGCAGCATTCACCATCCTAGTTTCCACAAAGACCTTCTGTAGACAAATAATTTTTTGAAATCTGTTGCATAAACAAGAGAATACATCAATGTATGTTAGGTACCTGAATAAATTTTAGGGAAATAATTTGGGAAGGATGCCTTCTATCATTTTAGTAACTTAGTCACCAATAGCAAACCAGATGGCCAGGAGGGAGCGCAGTCCTCCTAAGAGAAGCACTGATGTACACTGGGCTCTGTAAACTGTCCGTGAAAGAACACAAGCATTTTCCACAGATTATAGTTTCAATTCATAGATCTAAAACAAAACCTCTTTGAATGCAGCGATGGTTTATTCCTTCATCCTTTACTATACACCTAACTAAACATCTGCGCACACTACCATATTCCTTAAGACAAAACTGCAAGTCTTGGGCACACTCCCATATCAAAGGGAGCTAACCACATTGCTTTTTGTCACACTTTCTTTTCCTCTTTTTTTAGGCTCTACTTTTAAAAACACAAAAAGCCAGTGAGATAGCTCAGCAGGTAAAGGCATCTACTGCCAAGCCTGAGGAACTGAGTTCAATTCCAGGACTCATGATGGAAGAGAAGCAACCTGAAGACTTTCACATACACTTCAAACACACACACATCATTCTCACATTTGGGGATTTATAAAATACACCAAGTTTGCTCATCTTAACTAAGCACAATAGGCAGAACCTAAGTAAAAAGCGTAGCTCTCAAGCCACCGCAGCTCTTACACCTGAGAACCCTCTGTGCTGTGCACCCACAGGACCAGAACATGCAATCAGATCCTTACCTAACGACTGGAAGAAAACTGAATAACGGCATTCATAGAGAGAAAACAGATACTGCCGGACTGCTGGAAGACTGTGCAATACTTCAAGAATCTCTGCCCCTTTAATGACCTGGGTTTTAAAACAAAACAAACCAACTAAACAACAACAAAAAGGACCATTTTAATGATTTTTGTATATTTAAGTTAGGAAAGCATGAAAGAATCTTTGAAAGGATATTAAGAGTTTCTTTACCTTCTCCCTGAGATCTGGTCTTTCTAAGGCAATCATACTGACATAAACAGTGTAAGTCACAAACGTCTTGTAATCCATGAGTTCATAAGATGTAAATGTGGAAACCGTGTCGAGGAAGAGCTCTGCCGCCTGTTTGAAGTCACGGATAGCCACGCAGTACAAACCCTGGTACACTTTCAGCCTGTTTCGCCTGTCCCAGTCTCCGCCTTCCTCTATTAGGCTAGCAAATAATGCAAAAGAAACATACGAATTCTTAAAGTTTTTTTAAAGTATTTCATTCAGTAAGTATGTCAACTCTTTGACCATATTCCACAGTTATAAGCAAAACAAAATGGGGAAACATGGACCTACCAACTTATTAATAATTTATTAACAGCCCTTAACCTCCAGGGTCATATCACTGCTAACTGTACCTTTTGGCCTTTTCTGTGTTTCGAGTGATGAGGTCGTTATCCATATAAAAGAGTCCGATCCTTAGGAGATAGAATACAATATCCAGTCGGTGACCGAGGGCCACAGTCTTATCGTATGTCTTTCGAAAGGCTGTCAAAGCTCCCTCCTGTCAAATTCAAGACCAAAGGGGTAAAAAGTACACAATTTAGCAAAGCCACCAGCTACCTGGATTTTCCTGAGTGGTTGGTGACACAGAAGTGAGATGCCAGGGAAAGGGTCACTGATGTGTGTGGGATAAAGATCAAGAGTTTCTTTAGCTGAGGACAGTGTAGACAATGCCTGGGGGAACACTTTATTCTGAGAACCGTATGAAAAGCACATAACAGACAGTGTGTTTCTGCCTGTGAAAATTAGCACTACTTCCAAATAAGTTCACTATAAATTCTTAAATCATTTTAAGAGGCTCATGTCACTCATTAGACCACTGAATAGATGCAATCTCATCTCAACTGCTTTGCAAGAACAGTGATAAGGATCACTTTATACTTGGTGTCTCTTCAGACCGTAACTGGATAGTGTGTTTCACATTATTAGTTGCATTTCATGAATGTATAAGAGGAATTGTCAGAACAGCAGCGGTGTGCCTAGTGTGCAGACCTGGAAATGCAGTACTGATCCTCACTAGGAACCCCGGGTCTGGGGAGAAGTGGATGACTGTAGGCTTGCAGAGTGAAGTTAGCATAGCAGGTGAGTTTATGCCATTTTGCACTAAAAATAAAGGTAATCATGAGATCAAGTTAAAAGATAACAAGACTGTCTTAAAGGGACCTCCACTAACATCTGCAATGAACTAAGCATCAAAAAATGGATAAATACAAGTAATAATAAAACCACTGCAACCATTAAAAAGGAACAAACTGGACTTCCTTTGAGAACCTGTGAGCCAGCATAGAAGGAATGCAGCATTAACACACAAGCGTAAATGACCAAGCCAGACTGGTTAAATCCAAGACCTGAGACAACACCAAGTCCCTCAGTCACATACTCTTAAACCAAACCATACTCACACTACTTTCCACATTTCCCCTCCTATATTTCTAAGTTTTTAAAATGACCACTACTACACTACTAAATTTAAAATTAAAAAAAAAAAAGGATTTAAATGAACCTTCAACAGTTTATAGCGTAAGCCTTCTCTTTGGGCTCGTGCAGTTCTAAAGTCTTTCCCTGTATCTTTAAACAGCATTACTTAGAAATACATCATCCTATTTTACATAAGAACACCGAAGCTGCAGTAAATAATGCCTATTCGGGCTGGAAGTATAGCCCAGGCCATCTGATCCAAGAGCTCACTCTATTTTAAATACTGGAACTATGTCATCCTACATCCAAATGCTAAAGAGTAGATCCAGCACTACGATTATGTAGAACAAATGGCCACACATGGGAAAATAAATGTTCCCTCTCCCAGCAATTTCGCCTCACAGACTAAACAGTGTCCTAAAGAACAACTAGCATGTTTGGGCAGTGGTGGCAAACCCCTTTAAACCCCAGAGTTTGAGAGGCAGAGGCAGGCAGATCTCTGTGTGTTTGAGGTCAAACTGGTCTACAGAGCTAGCTCCAAGACAGGACTACACTAAGAAACCCTGTCACAAAACAGAAAAGAAAAAAACAAAACAAAACACTAACATATACTAGGAGACATATGAACATGTTTTTCACCACAGCAATTTAAGAAAAGTCAACTATTACAGCTGGTTAAAGCAATACCAGCTGAATTTGTGCACCCCTACCAGCTGAACAGACAACCTACTCAAAAAGTGGATGTGACAGCAGTGAACCAGAGCATTAACAAAGTTCTCTCAGATGCAATGACAGATGCATGGAAGAGGAGGTTTTGTGGAACATACAGTAATCATATGCACACAAATACACATTCACTACTCATTTTCTACAAGACATACATATACAAGTGCGTAACTGTACAATGAAAGAGCTATTCGAGTTGATTATTTCTCAAGGTATAGAACAATGAAAAGCCAAACAACTGCAACCCTTGAATGATAAGTAATACTAGTACTGCCTGGTAGGTGCCAACAGAGGTCAGAAGATGGTACTGGATCTCTCAGAACCGGAAATTAAAGTGGGCTGTAAGCTGTCATATGGAGATTACAATTCAAACCTGGGTCTCTCTGAGAGCAACCAACACTCTCAACCCCTGAGCCATCACTCAGCCTCCAACTGTAAACCTTTAAATTGTACAATAAATGCTTCCCAACCATATAAATTAACTACTAAGAATGACCCCAATGTTGTTAAAACAGTGGGCAAAACCTCTGCTCCCTTGTTTTGTTCTGGAGAAGTATTTTTATTATTTTCAAGTATGTGTGTGTGTGTCTGGGGTCATGTGTACATGAATGCAGATGTCCTTGGAGGCTAGAGGCATCAGATACCTGGGTGCTGGTTTTGTGAACCTCTTGATGTGGGAGACGGGAACTGCACTCAGGTCCACTGCAAGATGCTGTGCAGTATGTACTCCTAAACCACCAAGCCTCACCTCTCTAGCCTCATGGGTATTTACTTTTCATGACACAGAAATGAAGACTAATACACACCTTGCTCTGTTAAGAGTAGGAAATTGGGTGTTGCAACATCATCATATATCTCCTGACTTTGTACTGACTCTTCAGTACAGGTAAATATGATTATTTAAGAAAAAAAGATTCATTTATCCAGTGAGATATTACTCATTGGCACTGAGGTACAACACTGGTCTGTACCTCCAGAAAAGAGGGAGCATCTCTCATCTCCAGAGAGGACAGAGCATCTCCACTGACCCTGTTATCTATCCAGAGGGGACAAAGCATCTCCTCTGACCCTGAAACCTATCCAGAGAGGGTGCAGCATCTCCGCTGATCCTCTCACCTATTCAGAGAGGACAGAGCATCTCCACTGACCTTGTCACCTATCAGACAGAGGTACTCTGCTTTTGCCATCATTGCATCTCGAATTTCACTTTCTCCCAGATTCTTCTCTGCATCCTCCAACTCCTCATCCAAACGTTTCAGCTCTTCTTCATTTGCTTTCTTCATTTTACTGAGGAGCTCCGTGTCCATCTGCCAGTCGAGGGATTTACACAAGGCTTCATAATAAGGAGCCATATCTAAAAGCCAGAAATCACACACTATGAGGTAACTTGTTAGTGTCTGCATGCTTTTCCCACCCCACCAAACGTCAGCTAGCTGACGCCTACCAACTGGGCCTGGAGAGCACAGCTAAGGTTCTGAAGCTGGGAGGCCTACTTCAGAGCCAATCTTAGCAGGGCTGATCGCTACTAGGGCCACAAGGAGGGGAATCCAGTTTGCTCTGGTCGGCTCCTGTTCCAAAGGAGTCCTCCCGTCAGGCAAAGGACACTTACTCGACTGCTAGGGACAGAACTCTAACTGTGCCTTGGCAAGCAGAGAAACACTGACAGACATACTGTCAGGACTAATGCCGCGGAACCTTTGCTGGGAGTCTAACCGCGACAAGCACCCGAGGCTTCCCCGAACACTCGCGGCGGGGCAGAACCCACTAAGGCAAGCCCCTCGGCGCCAGGAGGACTCCTTAGGGTTCTCCAAAAAGCCTCAACCGGAGACGCCCAGCCAGGCACCCAGACCGCCCCGGCCTAGGCCGCTGACTCGGCGCTCGCGGGCCTCACTGTTTTCCCGGACGGCCGCCATCAACTCCTCGCGCACCGCCGCGTCCCCGCGGTGCTCCGGCAGGCTAAGCAGAAACCGCAGCTGCGCGATGCGCAGGTCGGGGTTCTTAGGCAGACCCTCTTCTTCCAGGTTTTCTAGAGGCATGGCTACGGCACAAAAGCAAACTGAGAGAACTGAGCGCAGTCCCGGGCCAACAGCGGAAGTAGGAAGAGTCGTCGCAGGCGCCCGGGAGCCGCCAGTCTGACTTCCGGTCGCGTCTCTGCCTCCGCCGCCTGCAGCGTCCCCTGCTGGACACCGGCGGGCGCTGCCAGCCTTATCTTTCGGTCCCTCTGAGATCAGAGTTGGGGCTAACTTTCATTTCTTGAGTATCTTTTTTTTCTTCCGTTTTAGATATTTTACTTCTGTTACATTTGCAGCGAATGGGATCTCGAAATCCGCCAACAGTTTGAAAATATAACACAGAGGAGAAAAACAATGAAAACAGTTTTCCAGGGCCATCTTTGTGTTAATACTCTTGAACTAGGATGGGATTCTTTTGGTACAGATTGTATGCAAGCAAACTGGGATATAAAGAGTTTTGAAAAGTGACCAGCTACGGTTACGTTACAACTACATGACAAGGTCTTTAAAATACACGTTCTTCCCTATTCTAAGAAAAGAGTACCCCATGCTTCCTAGTATTAATTCAGTGACTTACATTATTTATTCTTGTGTACACGTGTTGGAGGAGTCTTCCCATTGAGTTTCAGTATTTGAACACATGGTCCGGTTGGTGGCGCTGTTTGGACGCATTATGGGACCATAAGAAGGTGTAAACCCTGCTGTAGGAAGTAGCTCACTGGGAATAAGCTTTGAGAATTTTTGGCCTCACCCCATTTCCAATTCTTTCTCTATTCTCTCTGTGTGGTTGAAGATGTGATCTCCCAGATTCTTGTTCCAGTCTGTTTCCATGTCTCCGCCACTATTAAGGACTATCGGAAAGTTCGAGGCCAGCCTGGTCTACAGAGTGAGTTCCAGGACAGCCAGGGCTTTACAGAGAAACCCTATCTTGAAAAAACCAAATCCAAAAAACCAAACAAACAAACTAAAAAATCAGGACCTGAAATTGTGATGACTGGACATGCCCTACCCAAGAGGATCTTACCTACAGACACTTAGAGCCAGGATTTTCATCTCAGATGTTGAATTCCACATTAAAGCATAGACTTCTAGAAGTTTACCTTTGAACAGAAGCTGATTTTTTTTTTCTGTAGTGAATCTTTTATGCTGGCCTAAAATTCTTCTGGGTCCTGAAATAAAGGTGTCCCATGAAGGATGTGTGATTCCATCACATTCTATGTGATGGTCACCATATGTCTGACTTTTGGGACAGCACAACACAAAGATGTGCTGGAATTGGTGCTATTTTATGTTACCAGAAGGTTGTAACATTGTATGGAAACTGATCATCAACACTCACAAGAAAGGTTCTGTAGAGAGCATCCAAAGACATTCATGAATAGGTTTAGGTCAGCAGGAGCTAGAGATTTAAATTAAGCCCAGCATAGAGGTATTTCAAGACTGGGTTGATAGTATGCATGAAATATGAGTAAAATAGTGCCCAGAATTCACTTGTAAGCAAAAATGAGTTTATTTTTTTCCATCTCATTCATTCACATCTCAAATGATATTCCACTTCCGGGTTGCTCCTCCACAAGGCTCCCATCAAAACATCTGCCCTTTACTCCTTCCCCTTTGCCTCTGTGAGGGTGCTCCTCCACCCCACCCACCCTCTCCCGCCCCACTGCTCCACTGTACAGTTCCCTGTACACTCCTTGGTTGGTAGTCTAGTCCCTGGCAGCACGGGGTGATCCAGTCAGTCCATGCTGTACTTCCTATGGGATTGCAATCCCACTCTGCTTCCCCAGTCCTTCTGCCAGCTCCCCCACCAGAGTCCCTGAGCTCAGTCTGATGGTTGGCTCCAAGCATCCACCTCTGCATGGATCGGTTGCTGGCCTAACCTCCTAAGGAACAGCCACACCAGACTCTTGTCAGCAAGCGCCTCTTGACCAAGGCAATAGCTTTTGGTGTCTACAAACATGATGAATACCCACGCGGGGCAGTCCCCAGATGGCCCTTCTTTCAGTCTCTGATCCAGTTTTTGTCCCTGTTGTTCCTTTGAACAGAACATTTCTGGGTTAAAAACTTCGACTTTGAGATGGGTATGTGGCCCCTTCCCTTGGCCACTGGCCATGCCGATCTACTGGAGGTGGTTTCTACAGGTTCTGTCTGCCCTTCTCTGCATTTCCGCTAAACTCATACCCATTGGCTCTTGGGAGCCTTTCCTTTCTTTGGAGTCTGGAACCTCCAGTGGGTATCCCTAGTTCCTCATCCCCTACAGCTACATAGTTTTATTCAATTTCCTGACCCTCTGTGTCTCTCTCCCATCCCCTCTATTACCTGATATTGCCCAACCTGTTTTCTCTACCTCCTCTCTCCTTCCCAGATCCCCCCTCCCTCCATATCCCATGATCATCCTGTTTCTCCCTCAATTTAGGACTGAAGCATCCACACTCTGATCTTCCTTCCATATGGTCTATGGGTTGTGTCACAGGCATTGTGAGCTTTTGGGCTAATGTCCACTTATCAGTGAGTACATACCATGTGTGTTATTTTGTGATTAGGTTACCTCACTCAGGATGCTATTTTCTTGTTCCATCCATTTGCCTGTGAATTTCATGAAGTCATTGTTTTTAATAGCTCAGTAGTACTATTGTAAATGTACCTATTTATAGTACTCAGTAGTCCATTGTGTAAATGTACCACATTTTCTGTATCCATTCTTCTCTTGAGGGACATCGGAATTGTTTCCAACTTCTGGCTGTTATAAATAAGGCTATTATAAACACAGTGGAGCATGTGTCCTTGTTATATGTTGGACTGTCTTTTGGGTATATGCCTACTCTTGGTATAGCTGGGTCTTCCGGTAGAGCTATTTCCAATTTTCTCTGGAACCGAAAGAATGTCCAATTCTTTGGAAGTAATAATTTCCAAAGTGGTTTTACCAGCGTGCAGTCCCACCAACAATGGAGGAGTGTCCCTCTTTCTCCACATCCTCTCCAGCTTGTGCTTTCACCTGTGTTTTTGATCTTAGCCATTCTGATTGGTGTGAGGTAGAATCTCAGGGTCATTTTGATTTGCATTTCCCTGATGAATAAGGATATTGAACATTTCTTGAGGTGCTTCTCAGACATTCAATATTCCTCAGTTGAGAATTCTCTGGGTAGCTCTAACTCCGTTTTTAAATAGGGTTATTTGGTCTCTGGAGTCTAACTTCTTGAGTTCTTTGTATATATTGGATATTAGCCCTCTATCTGATGTAGGGTTGGTAAAGATCTTATCCCAGTCGGCTGGCTGCCATTTTGACCTATGGACAGTGTCCTTTGCCTTACAGAAGCTTTGCAATTTTATAGGATCCCCTTTGTTGACTCTTGATCAACATCCCATATACAGGTACAAGATAGAGGATAAGCCCTTAGTGTTCTGTTCAGGAACTTTTCCCCTGTGCCCATGTGTTCGAGGCTCTTTCCCACTTTCTCTTCTATTAGTTTCAGTGCATCTAATTTTATGTGGAAACCCTTGATCCACTTCTACTTGAGCTCTGTACGAGGAGATAAAAATGGACAAATTTGCATTCCTTTCCATGATGACCGCCAGTTGAACCAGCACCATTTGATGAATGTTTTTTTTTCACCACAGGATGATTTTTACCTCTTTTACCAAAGATCAAGTGACCATAGGTGTGTGGGCTCATTTCTGGGTCTTCAATCCTATTTTTTAATTAGATATATTCATTATTTACATTTCAAATGATTTCCCCTTTCCTGATCCCCTTCCCCAAAGTCCCATAAGCATCTCCCCTCCCCCTCTTCCCCAATCAACCACCTCCCACTTCCCTGTCCTGCTATTCCCCTACATTGCTGCATCAAGCCTTTCCAGGACCAGGGGCCTCTCCTCCCTTTGATGTCCAACAAGGCCATCCTCTGCTGCCTATGTGTCTGGAACCATGGGTAACACCATGTGTACTATCTGGTTGATGTTTTCATTCTTGGGAACTCTGGGAGTACTGGGTGGCTCATATCATTCGTTGTTCCTCCTATGGTGCTGCAAACTCCTTCAGCTACTTGGGTCCTTTCTCTAGCTCCCCTATTGGGGACCCTGTGCTCAGTTCAATGTCTGACTGAGAGTGTCCTCCTCTATATTTGTCATGCACTAGCAGAGCTTCCCAGGTGACAGCTATATCTGGCTCTGGTCAGCAAGTACTTGTGGGCATCGATACTAGTGTCTGGGTTTTGTTCCTGTATATGGGATGAATCACTAGGTGCTGTAGTCTCTGAATAGTCTTTCCCTCAGATTCTGTTTCATATTTTATCTCTGTCTCCCCTTCTGTGGGAATTTTGTTCCCCCCTCTACTATGGTAAAAGTATCCATACTTTGTTCTTCCTTCTTCTTGGGCATCATTTGATATGTGAATTATGCCTTGGGTATTCCAAGCTTCTGGGCTATATCCACTTATGAGTGAGTGCATACCATGTGTGTTCTTTTGGGATTGAGTTACCTCACTTAGGATGATATTTTCCAGTTCCGCACATTTGCCTAAGAATTTCATAAATTCATTTTTTTAGTAGCTGAGTTATATTCCATTGTGTAAATATACCACATTTTCTGTATCCATTCCTCTGTTGAGGGGCATCTGTGTTCTTTCCAGCTTTTGGCAATTATAAATAGGGCTGCTATGAACATAGTGAAAGCATGTGTTTTTATTACATGCTGGGGAATCCTCTGGGTATATGCCCAGGAATGGTATAAGAGGGTCCTCCAGCGGTATCATGCCCAGTTTCTAAGGAACCGCTAGACTGATTTCCAGAGTGATTGTACCAGCTTGCAATCACACCAGCAGTGGAGGAGTGTTCCTCTTTCTCCACATCCTTGCCAACACCTGCTGTCTCCTGAGTTTTTAATCTTAGCCATTCTGACTGGTGTGAGGTGAAATCTCAGGGTTGTTTTGATTTGCATTTCCCTGATGACTAAGGATGTTGAACATATTTTTAGGTGCTTCTCAGCCATTCAATATTCCTCAGGTGAAAATTCTTTGTTTAGCTCTGTATCTCATTTTTTAATAGGGTTATTTGGCTCTCGGGAGTCTAACTTCTTGAGTTCTTTGTATATATTAGATATTAGCCCTCTGTTGGATATAGGGTTGGTAAAGAGCTTTCCCCAATTTGTTGGTTGCCATTTTGTTCTATTGACAGTGTCCTTTGCCTTACAGAAACTTTGTAATTTTATGAGGTCCCATTTGTCAATTCTTGATCTTAGAGCATAAGCTACCCGTGTTCTGCTCAGGAAAATTTTCCCTGTGCCCATGTACTCAAGGATCTTACCCACTTTCTTTTCTATTAGTTTCAGTGTGTCTGGTTTTATGTGGAGGTCCTTGATCCACTTGGACTTGAGCTTAGTACAAGGAGATAAGAATGGATCGATTCGAATTCCTCTGCATGCTAGCTGCCAGTTGAACCGGCTCCATTTGTTGAAAAGGCTATCTTTTTCCCACTGGACGGTTTTAGCTCCTTTGTCAAGGATCAAGTGACCATAGATGTGTGAGTTCATTTCTGCGTCTTCAGTTCTATTCCATTGATCTACCTGTCTGTCACTGTAGCAATACCATGCAGTTTTTAACACTATTGCTCTGTAGTAGTGCTTGAGGTCTGTGATACTGATTCCCCCAGAAGTTCTTTTACTGTTGAGGATAGTTTTAGCTCTCCTGGGTTTTTTCTTATTCCAGATGAATTTGAGAATTGTTATTTCTAACTCTATGAAGAATTGAGTTGGGATTTTGATGGGGATTGCATTGAATCTGTATATTGCTTTTGGCAAGATGGCCAAGTTTACTATATTAATCTTGGTAATCCAAGAGCATGGGAGATCTTTCCATCTTCTGAGGTCTTCTTTGATTTCTTTCTTCAGAGACTTGAAGTTCTTGTCATACAGATCTTTCACTTGTTTGGTTAGAGTTACACCAAGATACTTTATATTGTTTGTGGCTATTGTGAAGGGTGTCATTTCCCTAATTTCTTTATTAGTATGTTTATACTTTGAGTATAGGAAGGCTACTGATTTGTTTGAGTTAATTTTATATCCCACCACTTTGCTGAAGTTGTCAGCTGTAGGAGTTCTCTGGTGGAGTTTTTTGAGTTGCTTAAATATACTCTCATATCATCTGCAAATAGTGATAATTTGACTTCTTCCTTTCCAATTTGTATCCCTTTGACTTCCTTTTGTTGTCTAATTGCTCTAGCTAGAACTTCAAGTACTATATTTCATAAGTATGGAGAGAGAGGGCAGCCTTGTCTAGTCCCTGATTTAGTGGGATTGCTTCAAGTTTTTCTCCATTTAGTTTGACACTGGCTACTGGTTCTATGTATATTGCTTTTACTATGTTTAGGTATGGGCCTTGAATTCCTGTTCTTTCCAAGACTTTTTTTAAAATTTTTTTAAAGATTTATTTATTTATTATATGTGAGTACACTGTAGCTGTCTTCAGACACATCAGAAGAGGGTGTCAGATCTCATTGAATGGTTGTGAGCCGCCAAGTGGTTGCTGGGAATTGAACTCAGGACCTTCGGAAGAGCAGTCAGTGCTCTTAACCATTGAGCCATCTCACCAGCCCCTCTTTCCAAGACTTTTAACATGAAAGGTTGCTGAATTTTGTCAAATGCTTTTTCAGCATCTAATGAAATGACCATGAGGTTTTTTCTTTGAGTTTGTTTATGTAGTGGATTACATTGATGGATTTCCATATATTGAACCATCTCTGAATCCCTGGGATGAAGCCTACTTGATCGTGGTGAATGATCGTTTTGATGTTGTCTTAGTTAGGGTTTTACTGCTGTGAACAGACACCATACCAATGCAAGTTTTATAAGAGACAACACTTAATTGGGGCTGGCTTACAGGCTCAGAGGTTCAGCCCATTGTCATCAAGGCAGAAGCATGGCAGCATCTAAGCAGATATGGTGCAGGGAAGCTGAGAGTTCTACATCTTCATCTGAAGGCTGCTAGTAGAAGACTGACTTCCAGGCAACTAGGGTGAGGGTCTTAACACACCCACAGTGACACACCTACTCCAACAAGGCCACACCTCCTAATAGGGTCACTCCCTGAGCCAATCATATACAAACCATCTAATTCCTCTCCCTGGTCCCCAGAGGCTTATCAAACATCAGTCTATGGGGGCCATACCTAAACATAGCATAATGCAAAATACATTTAGTCCATCTTCGAAAGTCCCCTTAGTCTATAGCAGTCACAACAGTGTTAAAAGTCCAGAGTTCAAGGTCTCTTTTGAGAGTCATCCAATCACTTAACTGTAATCCACCAAGCAAGACAGGAAACTAGCTAGGTAAAGTCCAAACTCTGCATCTCAATGTCTGATGGCAAAGCAGTCTTCAGATCTTCAACTTCTTTTTTATCTTTGTTGACTGCCGTGATGTTTTCTTTTTCTTCTCCTGGGCTGGTTCTACTCCCCAGTAGCAGCTTTCCTGGCAGGCATCCTATGGCTCTAGCATCTTTAACATCTTGGGGTCCCCAAAACAACTTCAGCTTCACAGCTTCTTGTTTCGATGTCTGAGATCCACACATGATCTTCTGTGCATCTCCAAAGAGCTGGTGTCACTTCTCCTGCTACAGTGCCCTTTGTAGCACTCTAAGTTTGGGTCGATCCACTCCTTTGCCACTGCTGTTCTTGGTAATCATCCCATGGTACTGGCATCTCCAATATGCTAGGGTCTTCCACTGCAACTATGCTTCACGAAAGCCTCTCATAGGCTCTCTTCATGGTACCAAGTCTAAACTCCTTCAGTCCTGGTCTGTCATCTACATCTGAGGCTGCACTTTCACCAATGGCCTTCTATGGCCTCTCACAGTGCCAAACTTCAGGTGCTCTTCATGATGACTTCATGCCTTCAAAAACAGTTCAACCTGGATGATTCTTACACATTACCAAGTACAGCTGCAGCATGAGGTACAACCTTGGCTATATCTTGAACACAGCTTCTTTATGCTCTCAGAAAACACTTCCTAGAAGATTTCACCTAAGTGATGCTTGTCTTTTCTTAACCACCACTCATTTCTTAGCTCCAGATAACCAGCATCAATTGTCCCAGTAGTCTCCTTCTCCTCTTGAATATAAAGCCAGAGACACATGGCCGAATCTGCTGAGTTCTGCTGCTTGAAGGAGCTGGAACATTGCCCCCCCCCCTTGTTCTATTACATTATCACTAGCTTCCTTTTTCCCAGATCCTTCACTACGTAAGTTGGCTGTCCTGGATCTTGCTCCATAGACTGACTTGTACTCAGATCTGCATGCCTGTCTCCTAAGTACTGGGATTAAAGGTGTGATCCACCAATCCTGGATTTAAGTTTTTCTTCACCTAGAATTTGTTCTGTTCTAGGCTGGCTTTGAATTCAGAGATCTGCTTATCTTTGTCACCTGGGATTAAAGACTTGTACTACCTTGCCTAGACCTAAATTTAGCTTGGCAGAATCTTGCTCCAAGATCACCACTCCCTTAATTCAATTTAATATCCTTGAATTCAGCTCTATTTCACTTCCTGGAGTCCCTTTAATACTCAAACTATAGATTTCATACTTTTCCTTTCTTAGCTTGCTATGTTTGTTCAAAATTCTCTTCATCAGACTTAACCAGAAAAAAAAGTCTTTGTTGGGATTTTTGAGACTTCCTTTGCAGATGCAATTAATATAAATCTCCTTACCTTAGCCCTAGGCAGTCTCTTCAGACAATGGCTAAAAGCAGCCATGTTCTTCACCAAAACATCACAAAAACAGTTTCTCGGCCACATATTAAAGTTCTCCACTGAAACCTCTTCGTCCAGCAGGCCTACCCAGTTCAAATGACCCTCAGCACCACTGTCTTACATATTCCTACTAGGCTGGCCCATTAAGCCCCACTTAAAGCATTTCATGTCTTTCCAAATCTAAAGTCCCCAAATCCACATTCTTCCAAACAAAAGCATGGTAATGTCTATCACAGCAATACCCCACTCCTGGTACCAACTTCTGTCTTAGTTTTTTATTGCTGTGAACAGACACCATGACCCAATGCAAGTTTTATAAAAGACAACATTTAATTGGGACTGGCTTACAGTCTCAGAGGTTCAGTCCATTGTCATCAATGCAGAAACAAGGCAGAAACCAGGCAGATATGGTGCAGGAGGAGTTGAGAATTCTACATCTTCATCTGAAGGCTGCTAGTAGACTGACTTTCAGGCAACTAGGGTGAGGGTTTTAAGCCCACACCCACAGTGACACACCTACTTCAACAAGGCCACACCTACTAATAGGGTCATTCTCTGGGCCAATCATATACGAACCATCATAGATGTGTTCTTGGATTCGGTTGGCAAGAATTTTATTGAGTATTTTTGCAACAGTATTCATAAGGGAAATTGGTCTGAAGTTCTCCTTCTTTGTTAGATCTTTGTGTGGTTTTGGTATCAGTGTAATTGGGGCTTTATAGAAAGAGTTGGGTAGTGTTCCTTCTGTTTCTATTTTGTGGACTCGTTTGAAGAGTATTGGTGTTAGGTCTTCTTTGAAGGTCTGATAGAATTCTGCACTAAAACCATCTGGTCTTGTGCTTTTTTTGGTTGGGAGACTTTCAATGACTGCTTCTATTTCTTTAGGGGTTATGGGACCATTTAGGTGGTCTATCTGAACCTGATTTAACTTTGGTATTTGGTATATGTCTAGAAAATTGTCCATTTCATCCGGATTTTCCAGTTGTGTTGAGTATAGGTTTTTTTAGTAGAATCTAATGATTTTTTGAATTTCCTCAATTTCTGTTGTTATATCTCCCTTTTCATTTCTGATTTTCTTAATTTGGATACTGTCTTTGTGCCTTCTGGTTAGTCTGGCTAAAGGTTTATATATATTGCAGATATTAACAAAGAACCAGCTCCTGGTTTTGTTGATTCTTTGTATAGTTCTTTCTGTTTCTACTTGTTTGATTTCAGCCCTGAGTTTGATGATTTCCTGCCTTCTACTCCTCTCGGGTGTATTATCTTCTTTCTGTTCTAAAGTTTTCAGGTGTGCTGTTAAGTTGCTAGTGTGTGCTCTCTCCAGCTTCTTTTTTGAGGTACCCAGAGCTATGCATTTTCCTCTTAGCATTGCTTTCATTGTGTCCCATAAATTTGGGTATGTTGTGCCTTATTTTTCATTAAATTCTAAAAAGTCTTTGATTTCTTTCCTTACTTCCTCCTTGACCAAGGTATCACTGAGTGGAGCATTGTTCAGCTTCCATGTGTATGTGGGCTTTTTTTGTTTTTGTTGCTATTGAAGACCACCCTTACTTCATAGTGATCTGATAGGGATCTATGGGATTAGTTCGATCTTCTTATATCTGTAGAGGTCTGTTTTGTGACCAATTATATGGTCAGTTTGGGGGAAGGTACCATGAGGTGCTGAGAAGGTATATTCTTTTGATTTAGGATGGAGTGTTCTATAGATATCTATTAAATCCATTTGATCCAAAACTTCTTTTAGTTTCACGGTGTCTTTGTTTAGTTTGTGTTTCTCCAATCTGTCAATTGAGGAGATTGGGGTGTTAAAGTCACCACAATTATTGTGTGAGGTGCAAAGTGTGCTTTAAGCTTCAGTAAAGTTTCTTTTATGAATGAGGGTGGCATTGTATTTGGAGCATAGGTGTTCAGAATTGAGAGTTCTTCTTGGCAGATTTTTCCTTTGATGAGTATAAAGTGTCCTTCCGTGTCTTTTTTGATGACTTTGGTTGAAAGTCTATTTTGTTGGATATTAGAATGGCTACTCCAGCTTTCCTGGGACCATTTGCTTGGGAAATATTTTTCCTGCCTTTTACTCTGAGTGTGTGTCTTTGACACTGAGATGTGTTTTCTGTATGCAGCAAAATATTGGGTCCTATTTACATAGCCAGTCTGTTAGTCAGTCTTTTTTTTGGAGAATTGGGTCCATTGATGTTAAGAGATATTAAGAAATAGTGATTGTTGCTCCCTGTTATTTTTGATATAATTTTTGTTTGTGTGGTTATCATCTTCTGAGTTTGTTGAAAGAAGATTAATTTCTTGCCTTTTCTAATGTGTACTTTCCCTCCTTTTGTTGGTCTTCTCCATTCATTATCCTTTGAAGGGCTGGATTTGTGGAAAGATACTGTGTAAATTTGTTTTTGTCATGGAATACCTTGGTTTCTTCATCTATGGTAATTGAGAGATTTGTTGGGTACAGCAGCGTAGGTTGCCATAAATGTTCTCTTAGTGTCTGTTTGACATCTGCCCAGGTTCTTCTGGCTTTCATAGTCTTTGGTGAGAAGTCTGGTGTAATTATGATAGGTCTACCTTTATGCTACTTGACCTTTTTCACTTTTTGCTTTTTAATATTCTTTCTTTGTTTAGTGCATTTGGCATTTTTTATTTTTATGTGAAGAGAGGAATTTCTTTTCTGGTCCAATCTATTTGGAGTTCTGTAGGCTTCTTGTATGTTCATAGGAATCTCTTTCTTTAGGTTAGGGAAGTTTTCTTCTATAATTTTGTTGAAGACATTTACTGGCCCATAAAGTTGGAAATCGTTGCTCTCTTCTATACCTATAATCCTTAGGTTTGGTCTTCTCATTGTGTCCTGGATTTCCTGGATGTTTTTGGTCAGGAGCTTTTTGTATTATGCATTTTCTTTTACTGTTATGTCAATGCTATCTATGGTATCTTCTGCATCTGAGGTTCTCTCTTCTATCTCTTGTATTCTGTTGTTGATGCTTGCATCCATGACCCCTGACTTCTTTCCTAGGATTTCTATGTCCAGAGTTGTTTACCTTTGTGATTTCTTTCATGTTTCTACCTCCCTTTTTAGATCATGGATGGTTTTGTTCCATTTAATCACCTGTTTTTGTTGTCTTTTCCTGTAGTTTTTTAAGGGCTTCTCTCTGTTTACTTGTGTTCTCCTGTATTTCTTTAAGGGAGTTATTTATGTCCTACTTGAAGCCCCCTATCAACATCATGAGCTAGGATTTTTAAATCCAAATCTTGTTTTGTTGGTGTGTTGGGGTATTCAGGACTTGCTGTTGTGGGTGAATTGGGTTTCTATTATTATGTCTCCCTTTTCATTTCTGATTTTTGTTAATTTGGATACTTTCTCTGTGTCCTATGGTTAGTTTGGTTAAGGGTTTATCTTGTTGATTTTTCTCAAAGAAACAGCTCCTAGTTTTGTTGATTTTTTGTATAGTTCTCTTTATTTCTACTTGGTTGATTTCAGCCCTTAGTTTGATTATTTGCTGCTGTGTACTCCTCTTTTGTGTATTTGCTTCTTTTTGTACTAGAGCCTCTAGATGTGCTGTTAAACTGCTAGTGTATGCTCACTCCAGCTTCTTTTTGGAGACCTCAGGGCTATAGGTTTTCCTCTTAGCACTGCTTTCATTGTGTCCCATAAGTTTGAATATGTTGTGCCTTCATGATAATTTAATTCTAAAAACTCTTTGATTTCTTTCTTTATTTCCTCTCTGACCAAGTTATCATTGAGTAGGGTGTTGTTCAGTTTCCATGTATATGTGGGTTTTCCATTATTTTTGTTGTTATTAAAGACAAGCATTAGTCTGTGGTGATCTGATAGGATGCATGGGATTACGTCAGTCTTCTTGTATCTGTTGAGTCCTGTTTTGTGACCAATTATATGGTCAATGTTGGAGAAGGTACCATGAGGTTCTGAGAAGAATGTATATTCTTTTGTTTTAGGATGATATGTTCTATAGATATCTATTAAATCCATTTGGTCCACCACTTCTGTTAGTTTCAATGTGTCTCTGTTTAGTTTCTGTTTCCATGATATGTCCATTGGTGAGAGTGGAGTGTTGAAATATCCTACTTTTATTGTGTGAATTTCATTGTGTGCTTTGAGCTTCAGTAACATTTCTTTTACAAATGTTGATGCCCTTGCATTGGGATAAATGTTCAGAACTGAGGGTTAATATTGGTGGATTTTTTCTTTGATGATAACTTTTTGTTGAAAGTCTTTATTTCATTGGATATTGGAATGGCTACTCCAGCTTGTTTCTTTAGACCATTTGCCTGGTAAAATTTTCCCATCCTTTTACTTTGAAACAATGTCTATCTTACTGAGGTGTGTTTCATGTATGCAGCAAAATGCTAGGTTCTGTTTATGTATCTATCCTATTAGTTTATGTCTTTTTATCAGGGAATTGAGTCCATTGATGTTGAGAGATATTAAGGAACAATGATTGTTGCTTCCTGTTATCTTTGTTGTTAGAGGTGGAATTGTTTATGTGGTTCTCTTCTTCTGGGTTTGTTTTGAGAACATAAGTTTCTTGCTTTTTCTTGGATGTAGTATCCCTTCTTGTGTTTGACATTTCCTTATATTATCCCCTGTAAGGCTGGATTAATGGAAATATATTTTTTAAATTTGGTTTTGTGTTGGAATACCTTAGGTTCTCCATCTCTGGTAATTGAGAGTTTTGCTGGGTATAGTATCCTCAGCTGGCCTTTTTGTTCTTTTAGCCTCTGTATGCCCAAGATCTGGTTTTTGGAGTCGCTGTTGTGAAGTCTGGTGTAATTCTGATTGGTCTGCCTTTATATGTTACCTGATCTTTTCCTCTTACTCCTTTCAATATCTCTTCTTTGTTCAGTGCATTTGATGTTTTAATTATTATGTGACGGGAGGAATTTCTTTTCTGATACCATCTGTTTGGTGTTGTATGTTTATGAACATGTTTTTTATTTTTTTAGGTTAGGGACATTTTCTTCTATAATTTTGTTGATGATGTTTGCTGGCCCTTTCAGTTGGGAATCTTTACTCTCTTCTATACCTATTATTCTTAGGTTTGGTCTTTTCATTGTGTTCTGGATTTCTTGAATGTTTTGAGTTAGGGTCCTTTTTGCCTTTTGTATTTTACTTGATTGTTGTGTTGATGTTTTCTATAGTATCTTCTACACCTGAGATTCTCTCTTCCATCTCTCATATTCTGTTATTGATGCTTGGATCTCTGACTCTGACTCTTTTTCCTAGGTTTTCCATCTCCAGGGTTCTCTTCCTTTGTTTTTTCCTAATGTTTCTATTTCCATTCTTAGATCCTGGATGATTTTATTCAATTCCGTCACCAGTTTGATTGTGTTTTCTTATGCTTTTTAAAGGGATTTATGTATTTCCTCTTTAAGGGCTTCTACTTGTTTACCTGTGTTCTCCTGTATATCTTTAAGGGAGTTATTTTTATGTTCTTCTTAAAGTCTTCTATCATCTTCATGAGATGAGAATTTAGATCTGAATTTTGCTTTACAGGTGTGTTTGAGTATCCAGGGCTTGCTGTAGTGGGAGAACTGGGTTCTGATGTTGCCGAGTATTATTGGTTTCTGTTATGTTCTTGTACTTGCCTCTTGCCATCTGGTTATCTCTGGTGTTACTTGGCCTCGCTATCTCTGACTGGATCTTGTACCTTCTGTGAGCCTGTGAGCCTGTAAGCCTGTGAGCCTGTAATCCTGGATGTGTCAGAATACCTGCAGAGCCAAGCTGCAACTGAGTTGTGTGCTGAGTGAGGATTTAGAGCAGAAGCTCTGCTTCTGGCACAGGTGCAAACCAGAAGGAACAGCGGTCTCTGGCTGAGAGGCGTACCTGTGTCCTGGGGTTCCAAAGGGTCCCAGTTATCCCAGTTATTGGGGTGGGGTTTAGTTGTCTCACATGTGACCCTAGATGTGTCACAACATCTGGGGAGTCAAGCTGTGGCTGGAATGTATGCTGAGTGTGTGGTGACCCAGAGCAGAAGCACTTCTCATGGAACAGGTACAAACCGGAAGGTGCAAATAATATATATGAAGATTAGATTCCTTGTTCCTAGAAACATACAGTGAAAGAACACAATTTTAGCGAAGAAATTCAGGCTTCTACTTTCTATCAATATCCATCTTGACAGGCGTTCTCATGTATGCCTTTAATCCTAGCAACTGGGAAGCAGAGGCAGGCAAATCTCTCTAAGTTTGAGGTCAGCTTGGTCTTCATAGTGTGTTTCAGGCCATCCAGGGCAAAACAGTGAAATCCTGACTTTTAGAAAAAAAATCTACCTAATGACAATTTCTACCCAACAACATCGACGTTTAGTCATCCTTTCTTATTTACCTAATGTATGAGTCTGAAGTTCACAGACATAAAGGAACCAAAAATGATAAGAACATCATTATCATTGCATTGCATTTTACAGCCCCTACCTTCCTATTAGGTCTAAACTCTCAAAGGAGCCCTATGGTAGGAACCATGGTCCCCCTTCTGAACAGCACCAGCAGTAGTGGTGGGGAACTGAATGGATTAAATTTTGTCCAAAGTGTTTGTGTTGGTCATTTCTGTCTGTCACTATCATAAAATACCTGAGGAAGGAAGAAACAGAAAATATTTACCCTGGCCTGTGATACAGGTATACCTTCAAAAGAATATCCCAGTGAGTTAATACATCTATATTTTCTATGGTGGTATGAAAGAAAATATCCTCCATAGGCCCATTGGGAGTGACACCATTAGGAGATGTGGCCTTGGAGTATGTGTGGCTTTGTTTCAGGAGGTTTGAGGTCTTAGAAGCTCATACCATTTCACATCCTGCTGCTTGTTAATCATGATGTAGAACCCCCAGCAATCTGTCTACATGCACATTGCTGTGACAACAATGGACTACACCTCTGATACAGTAAGCTAGCTCCAACTAAATGTTTTTCTTTATAAGAGTTGATGTGGTTATGGTCTCTCTTCACAGTAATAGAAACCCTAATTAAGGTAGCATCTAATACCTCATTCAACTATGAAGTCAGAGCATTAACAAGTTGATGAAGTTAGTGCCCTTGCGATTCAATCAGTTCTCAGCAGGTGGAAACAAAGCCTTTTAAAACACAAACTTTCATAAGGCATTTTGTATCCAAACAATAGGGTGATTACCAAATGCATTGCCTCTATCCTGGGGTCCTAATCATGCAAGGTTTATTCTGGCAAGAAACTGTGATTGACCATAGCCATCAGACTTTTGTTTGTTTGTTTGTTTCTTTCTAGTGTATGAATACTGGTATGTACACCGGCATGCCAGAATAGATGGATGTGAACCACCATATGGTTGCTAGGAAGTGAACTCAGGATCTCTGGAAGAGCACATAAAGCTGCTAGCTGCTGAGCTATCTCATCAGCCCTAGCTTTCTCAACTTTAGTCTAAGGCATTTTAATTTCTTGCCTGGCAGAAAAACCCAGAATAAACCTAAAAGTACTCTGGTGCCCAGAAAATGGTGGCTAAACAAAAGCAGGGACAAAACTAAAACATATGTAGGTATTAAGTAATTTTCCATTCATTCTACAAGCAGCCCAACAGCCCAAGCTCCAGGGACCCTGTGAGCTCATGAAGACAATCTGCTCAGTTGTCTTTTCCTCCAACCTGACTGTGGCAGTTCTCCCCAGGGGAGAACTTTGTTTATAAGGTCACCTTCACCAAGTACACACATGATATCTGCAGCTCCATAGGAGGAACAATGATATGAGCCAGCCAATACTCCCGGGAACTGGCTCCCAGGAGCAAAACCATCCACCAGATAGTACACTTACCCATGGCTCCAGACACATAGGCAGCAGAGGATGGCCTTGTTGGACATCAAAGAGAGGAGAGGCCCTCGGTCCTAGGAAGTCTCTTATGCAGCAGTGTAGGGGAATACCAGGATAGGGAAGTGGGAAGGGGTTGATTGGAAAACAGGAGGAGGGGAGATTGCTAATGGGACTTTTTGAGGTGGTGAAACCAGGAAAGGGAAATCATTTGAAATGTAAATGGAGAATAGATCTAATGAAACATAATAAAAAAATCGACTTTCAGCCTCAAGCTATAAAAAAAGATAAGGAAGGACACTTGATACTCATCTACCTAGATGAACTCTCAATTCTGAACATCTATGCCACAAATGCAAGGGCACCCACATTCATAAAAGAAACTTTACTAAGCTCAAAGCACACATTTCAGCCTACACAATAATAGTGGGAGACTTCAATACCCCACTCTCATCAGTGGACACATCATGGAAAAAGAAACTAAACAGAGACACAGTGAACCTAACAGAAGTTATGAAGCAAATGGATTTAATAGATATCTATAGAACATTTTATCCTAAAATAAATGAATGTACCTTCTTCTCAGCACTGCATGGTAATTTCTCTAAAACTGACCATATAATTGCTCACAAAACAGACCTCAACAGATATAAGAAGATTAAAATGATCCCATGCACCCTATCAGATCACCACAGACTAAGGCTGGTTTTCAACAACAACAAAAACAATCAAAAACACACATGCACGTAGAAACAGAACAACATTCTACTCAATTATATCTTTCTTGGTCAAGGAAGAAATAAGGAAAGAAATCAAAGACTTTTTAGAATTTAATGAAAATGAAGGCACAGTATACCTATACTTATGGGACACAATGAAAGCAGTGCTAAGAGGAAAACTTACACCTCTGAGTGTCTCCAAAAAGAAACTGGAAAGAGCATACAAAAGCAGATTGACAACACATCTAAAGGATCTAGGACAAAAAGAAGCAAATACACCCAAGAGGAATAAACAGCAGGAAATCATCAAACTCAGGGTTGAAATCAACCAAGTAGAAACAAAAAGAACTATACAAAGAATCAACCAAACCAGGAGCTGGTTCTTTGAAAAACAAACAAACAAACAAACAACAAGATAGATAAACTCTTAGCTAAACTAATCAGAGGGCATAGAGACAGTATCCAAATCAGCAAAATCAGAAAGGAAAAGGGAGACATAACAACAGATACTGAAGAAATCAAAAAAAAAAAAAATCACCAGATCCTACTACAAAAACTTATACTTGACAAAAGTGGAAAATCTAGATGAAATGGACAATTTTCTAGACAAATACCAAGTACCAAAGTTAAAACAGGATCAAATAAATGATTTTAAAAAATCCTATAACCCCTAAAGAAGTAGAAACAGTCATTAATAGTCTCCCAATCAAAAAAAAAAAAAAAAAAAAAAAAGCCCAGGACCAGATGGGTTTAATGCAGAGTTCTATCAGGCCTTCAAAGACAACCTACTACCAATACACTTCGAACTATTCCACAAAATATAAACAGATGGAACACTATACAATTCATTTTATGAAGCCACAATTATTCTGATACCTAAACCACACAAAGACCCAACAAAGAAAGTGAACTTCAGACCAATTTCCCTTATGAATATCAATGCAAAAATACTCAATAAAATTTTTGCCAACCAAATCCAAGAACACATCAAAACTATCATCCACCATGATCAAGTAGGCTTCATCCCAGAGATGTAGGGATGATTCAATATATGAAAATCCATCAATGTAATCCACTACATAAAGAAATTGAAAGAAAACAATCACATAATTATTTTATGAGATGCTGAGAAAGCATTTGACAAAAGCCAACTCCCCTTTTCCGTAGTGGCCTCAGTGAAATCTATAAAACAAAATTTTACAGAATGAGGTGAGAAATGTCTCCTGGAACTTTGCAGAACACCCTATTCAGAAGCTGAAAATCTCACTTGGCAATTTCCTAAACTCTCCTCCTTCTTTTTTTTTTCTTTTTTGTATTGATTTTTATTATATTTTTTATTTGATATATTCTTTATTTACATTTCAAGTGATTTCCCCTTTCCTGGATCCCCTCTCCCTGAAAGTCCCATAAGCCCTCTTCCCCAATCCACCCCTTCCCACTTCCTTGTCCTGGTATTCTTCTACATTGCTGCACTGAACCTTTCCAGGACCAGAACTCTCCTCCTTCTTAGTAGCCAGGACCAAAAAAACCAAGCAAATTAAGATGGGCCCATAGTTTTCAAGAAGCAGTTTGCTCTGGACTTCCTCCTCTTCTCTCTTCACAGGGATTCCTACGACCTGGTCAATAATCCGTTCTTTGAAGTTGACTTACTGACCACAAGCTCCCTTTTAAGAATTGCAATGCCTCATAGTCATTTACATAATTACAACCTTCCAACTGCATGCAGGTTTATATGGCTGTGCAGATGTGGATGAGGGTGGCTCTGGCACTCTGGAATGGAAGGCACTGATTAAGTCGGGAAGGTATTTTTTTTTTTTTTTACAAGGTAGAAGCTAAATGTTAGGTAAGGATTTCTCACAAAAACTTGTTAAGACCCAGGGGGTATAAGAAACTTCAAACTCTTTGAAGGTTTACTGTAAACTGTAAGTGACTCTGTATTCTAATTAGGAAGTTTGATGGCATCCTATCAAATTCATCCTCTGTATCTGTTACATGAGAAATATTGTACCTGATTGATTTTGCATTTCCTTGTACCAAATGGTTATGATAATTGTGCCTGCTTTACTGAAATGCTTTGAAATGGTAATACCAACTCTTAGTGTATAAAAATCCTTGCTTTAGAGCTCCTAAATACATTCAGATTCAAACCACCTCTGTGTGTGTGGTTGTTTCTGTCTGTCATCCCTCCGAACCTGTTCCTCTTCTGATAGCCAAAAGTTTCCCCCTCAGATCTGAAAGCTCCCAGCTGGGACCGTCCATGACACCCTTCATGATAAAAGTCTTGGAAATATCAGGAATTCAAGGCCCATACCTAAACATAGTAAAAGCAATATACAGCAAACCAGTAATCAACGTCAAACTAAATGGAGAGAAACTTGAAGCAATCCCACTGAAATCAGGGACTAGATAAGGCTGTCAATTTTCTCCCTACCTGTTCAATATAGTACTCAAAGTCTTAGCCAGAGTAATTAGACAACAAAAGGGGGTCAAATGCATACAAACGGGAAAGGATGAAGTCAAAGTATCACTATTTGCAGATGATATGATTGTATACATAAGTGCCCCCCCCCCCAAATTCCACCAGAGAACTCCTAAATCTGGTAAACAACTTCAGCAAAGTGGAGGGATATAAAATTAACTCAAACAATTTAGTAGCCTTCCTATACTCAAAGTATAAACAGGCTGAGAAAGAAACCAGGGAAATGACACTCTTCACAATAGTCACAAATAATATAAAATACCTTGGTGTGACTCTAAACAAGCAAGTGAAAGATCTGTATGGCAAGAACTCTAAGTCTCTGAAGAAAGAAATGGAAGATGACCCCAGAAGATGGAAAGATCTCCCATGCTCATGTATCAGCAGGGTTAATATAGTAAAAATGGCTACCTTGCATAAAGCAGTCTATATAATCAATGCAATCCTCATTAAAATTTCAATCAATTCTTCCTAGAGTTAGAAAGAGAAATTTCCAAATCATCATGAGATGTGATTTTAAATCAGAGTCTTTCTTTTCTGGTGTGTTGGCATATCCAGGGCTTGCCATAGTTGGAGAACTGTGTTCTCATGATACTAGTAGTTTTGGTTTCTGTTGTTTATGTTCTTGTCCTTGCCTCTTGACAACTGGTTATCTTTGGTGTTAGTTGGTCTTGTTGTCTTTGACTGTGGCTTGTCTCTCCAGCAAACATCTGTGCCAGTACTCCTGGGAGACTAGTTCTCTCCAGGAGAAATTTGGGTATGAATAGGTGTGGTACAGGGTCTTCTCTGGAGTGCAGACAGAAACCAGAAGGATTATGTCTCCAGTTGTTCCTTGGGTCCTGTGTCCTGATGGCTCTAGGAGGGTCCCTCTTGGGCCAGGAATTTGAACAGAAGTGGTGGTCTTACATGTGTTCAAAGGTGTGGCAGCTCTCCTGGCAGACTAGCTCTCTCCTGGTGGTATTTGTGTATGTAGCACTATGGCACAGGATCAGCTCTGGGTGCAGACAGAAAATGGAAGTCTTCTGTCTCAGGCTGCTCCTAGGTTCCTATGTCTTGAGGGTTCCAGGAGGGTCCCTCTGAGCAGCAGTGTAGATTTTTACCTGCACTTATAGTCTTGTTGGCACTCCTGGGAGTCTAGCTCTCTTCTGGCACTCAATATTATATATTATTATTATATAAATTTTATTATTCATTTTTCCAGTTAATGAATAGGCAAGGTCTTTCCATCTTCTCATATCATCTTCAATTTAATTTAGAAATTCATACTTGCATTAATTTTTTTAAAATTTCATACAAAGTATTTTGGCTAAATTTATTTCTAACTCCTTCCATACACTCCCTCAAAGAAATAGGATCTACAAATTAAGAAGTAAAATTAAAAAAAGTCCAGGCCCCATGAATACATTACTGAATTCTACCACCTTCAAAGAGCTAATATCAATATTCCTAAAATTTTCCCACAAAATAGAAAAGGAACACTCAAAATTCCTTTTGTGAAGTCAGTATTACCCTGATATCCAAACCAAACAGCTTTAATAAAGGGAAATTATCAACTATTGTATATAAATGCAAAACTGTTCAATAAATTACTTGCAAGTAGAATCCATGGATATAACCTTACTGACCCACAAAGGAGGCCTATCTCCAATTCAGAAGGTCATGCACTGGATGTCCCTGGCCTTGCTTCAGTTATGAAGCTCTTTCATAAGCCCAGCCTAAGGCAGGGTAGATTTTCAAATCAGGCACATAACCAAAGGAAGAAGTACACATGCTTAAGTCATATCCCTATAAGATAACATAAAATGTCAAGACAAAATATACCCACTTGTACTGGCTGGTTTTGTGTGTCAACTTGACACAGGCTGGAGTTATCACTGAGAAAGGAGCTTCAATTGGGGAAGTGCCTCCATAAGATCCAGCTGTGGGGTATTTTCTCAATTAGTGATCAAGGGGGGAGGTCCCTTGTGGGTGGTGCCATCCCTGGGCTGGTATTCTTGGGTTCTATAAGAGAGCAGGCTGAGCAAGCCAGAGCAAGCAAGCCAGTAAGTAACATCCCTCTATGGCCTCTGCATCAGCTCCTGCTTCCTGACCTGCTTGTGTTCCAGTCCTGACTTCCTTTTGTGATGAACAGCAATGCAGAAGTGTAAGCTGAATAAACCCTTTTCTCCCCAACTTGCTTCTTGGTCATGATGTTTGTGCAGGAATAGAAACCCTTACTAAGACAAATTGGTACCAGGAGTGGGATATTCCTGTGACAGCCTGACCATGTTTTGGGGAGGACTATGAAAGGACTTTGGAACTTTGGGCTAGATGATCCATTCAGTGTTAAGAGCTCTGTGGAATGTTCTGTAGGAGCTTAGATGATAATGTTGAGAACATTGCGGAAAATGGAGGCCTGGCTTGTGAAATTTCAGAGGGAAAATTAAAGACTCTTAAAGGGCCCATGTTTTGATTGTGAAGATTCTGTGGTTTTGGTTAGCTGGGGCTGAAGAATCAGCTGTGATTAACAAGATGCCAGAACCACTAAGACAAACCTTTGTGTTACTGGGACTATTGATCCTGGTTAGCTGGAGCTAAGAAATTAGCAGTGATTAAGAAGAGACCAGCATCACTGAGGAGAAATCTTCTGGGAAGTGTTTTCTGAGAGCACAGAGGCTGTGTTCCAGAGATAGCCACAGTTGTATTTTGTGCTGTGACTGGACTTGGTACTGTTTAACAGTCACCCAGATGGTTCTGGTTTTGAAGGCATGAAGGGGTCATGAAGAGCAGCGGAGGCTCTTGGCACAGTGAGAGGCCATGGAAGGACATTGGTGAAGGTGCAGCCTTAGTTGCAATTGATGGCCCAGGATTGAAGGGGTCATGCATAGGAGCAGAGGCTTGTCACCATGAAGAGAGCCTATGAGAGGCTATTGGTGAAGACTAATTACAATGGAAGATAGCAGTGTTTTGGAGATGCCAGTACCATGCGATGACCACCAAGAAGAGCAGCAGCAGTGGAGTACAGGCAGCTGGAGCCTAGAAGACAAGCTGTGTGCTACAAAAGGCAGAGCTGGAGAAGTGACCCAAGCCCTTGGAGGAGCCCGGAAGATCGTGAGTTGGATCCCAGACATTGAATCATTGGAGTTTGAGTTTTGCTTTTGGTTGTGACTGTGCCCTAATATGTTTCCCTCTTGAAGGAAGAAAGTATTTTAGTGGAGCCCACAGTTAAGAGACTTTGAATTTTTAAAAGACTTTGAATTTTAAAGATATTGGACACTTTAAGGTGATTGAACTTTTAATATGTAAAGACTGTGGGACTTTTAAAGTAATTTAGATCTTGGGGATGAATAAGAAAGTAAGGGTTGAGGCTTAATAGTGATGTGTTTGTGTGTCAAGTTGACAAGGGGTCAATTGTACTGGCTGGTTTTGTGTGTCAACTTGACACAGGCTGGAGTTATCACAGAGAAAGGAGCTTCAGTTGGGGAGGTGCCTCCATAAGATCCAGCTGTGGGGTATTTTCTCAATTAGTGATCAAGGGAGGAGGTCCCTTGTAGGCGGTACCACCTTTGGGCTGGTATTCTTGGGTTCGATAAGAGAGCAGGCTGAGCAAGCCAGAGCAAGCAAGCCAGTAAGTAACATCCCTCCATGGCCACTGCATCAGCTCCTGCTTCCTGACCTGCTTGAGTTCCAGTCCTGATTTCCTTTTGTGATGAACAGCAATACAGAAGTGTAAGCTGAATAAACCCTTTCCTCCCCAACTTGCTTCTTGGTCATGATGTTTGTGCAGGAATAGAAACCCTGACTAAGACATCACTCAAGCCTGCTAGTCCCATAGAGATAGTCTTCAATGGTAATTATGCAAATGTACTCCAAGACTCAAAATTTAAAATACTAAATAAATTTCATAAAATAGTTCAGGGATTTAATTAACACAATAAAGTAATGGCCCAATGAACTTAAACATCATAATAAATGCTTGAGCAATGTCCAAGAAAATAGAAATATTATAGTTAAAACACTAAATATACAAAACAAAAATAAGGTACTGAAGAAAAACAAAACCAGAAACACAAATCATACAAAGGAAAATCCATCAGAATACATCTGATTTCTCACTAGAAAGACTGAAAAGCAGAAAAGTCGGGAGCAATGCATTCAAGTTTTTGAAGACCAGGGATGCCAACTTAAATTACAGAACCCACCAAAATTATCACAATTTAATGAGAACAGAAAACTTTCTGTAATGTGAAAGAGCTAAAAGAAGCATTACTCTCACTTCTCATCAAAGAAGTTTCTTTTGCAGCACAAGAAGATTACAGAAAGACACAACTGGTTGCAACCTCTTTGGCTACTTTGTGTGTTCTTTTCCTCCACCCTTCTCCATGATTTTTCCATTTTTTCAATTCCCTAACACTAGATAGGAGATAAAAAATATAGAAAGGAAACCTAACTGTTAGAATAATTCTTGTTGATTAGAGGCATCAAGTTTCTTGGGGGCAAGTTTGATCTTCACGGTCATGATATCTAATTTCTTTTTTCTTCTTTGTGCATGATTGCTTAACAAACCATGACCAACAACAAACAACAGCAAACAACCAACAACCAACAATCCACGCTACCTCTCAGGGCCCTAGAGTTTACATATCCTCTGAAAAGTTTCCAGAATTTCAAATGTCACACAATTTAGAAACTATCTACAGCTGGCAAAATCATGCTTCTGGTAGAGTATGAGGCAAATCACAGTCAAGTGCTATGGAGAATCTCAAGCAGCTCCATATCTTACACATGTATTTAAAACAAAAACTTATTCTTATAGTATTTCTGTGGTTTTTAAAAATAATCTCAAACTCTACAATTGTCACTACATTTACCCTCTTCTATTTTAAACCATCAATTGTGCTGTGTATAGTGGGAAATTATAAACAGAAGAAATTAATTTAGATGTCTCTCTTGGACCTGAATTCATTGGACAAATGGCAACCCTTGACATATCACTCACACGCCCCAGAAGCCTAGGCCTTCTTTCTGGTTTGTATTTAGGAGAAACATTACCTTTATAGATGCCTAAAAATTGCTCATAATTTTGTTGCAAATGGCTATATTTCCCAAATAAAATTAAAGCAGCAAGCATTTTTGAGACCTGAAATCTTTGGTGGCTTGGTCACAGTCTTTTGCAAATAGCTGAATTTCCTGTAACTGAAGCACTGGGCATTTTGATACTGAAGACCTCTAGCTATAGCTTGACCTAAAATATTAGCATGGTACATGTTACAACCATTATCAGTCATATCCCTATCCCCTTTGTCCATAGGCATTGCCAATGGCTTTAATTGTCTAATAACTTTTTTATATTTGATAACCAATTTTCAAACATTGAGGTTTCTACCAAAACCTGTCTTTCATCAAGGTCTGATACAGATTCATTCACAGTTGAGACTAATGTTTGTCCACCTATCATGGGGCCTATACTGCACAGAGGGATGCATTACCCCTTGTAATGGTTTGTGTATGCTTAGCCTAGGGTGTGGCACTATTGGAGGTGTAGCCTTGTTGGGGTAGGTGTGTCACTGTGGGTATAAGTTTTAATACCTTAGTCTTAGCTACCTGGAATAGAGTATTCTGCTAACAGCCTTCAGACGAAGATGTAGAACTCTTAGCTCTTCCTGCATCATGCCTTGCCTAGATGCTGACATGTTCCCACCTTTATGATAATGGACTCTGAACCAGTAAGCAAGTCCCAATTAAATGTTGCCCTCTATAACATGTGCCTTCGTCATGGTGTCTGTTCACAGCAGTAAAAGTATAACTAAGAAATTGATATCGGGAATAGGGTATTGCTGTGATAGGTGTGACCATGCTTTTGTTTGGAAGAATGTGCATTTGTGACTTTGAATTTGGAAAGCAGTGGAATGCTTTAAATAGGTCTTATTGGGTTATCCTAGTAGGAATATGGAAGACTTTGCTACTGAGATTGATTTAAATTATGCAGACCTGGTCCAGGAGGTTTCAGAGGAGAATTTTAATATGTGACCAGAGACTGTTTTTGTGGTATTTTGGTAAAGAATGTGGCTACTTTTTGCTGTTTTCTGAGAGTCTGACTGAAAGTAAGGTGAAGACACCCAGATTAACTGCATTGACAAAGGAAGGATCAGAAACACCCACTATAGACTTTTTTCTCTGGTTAAGTCTCATGAAGAACATTTTAAACAAGCATTGCAATCTGAGAAAGAAAAAATATATAAATATATGCTTTGAGTATTAAAGGGGCACTAGGAAGTGAAATGGAACTGAATCCTGTGTTCTAGGAGATAACAGATTAAGGGAGTAGGACTTTGGGGCAAGATCCTACCCTGCTAAGTTTAGATCCTGGCATGGTGTTACACACCTTAAATCCTAGCATTACAGGAGACAGAGCCATGCAGATTTCTACTTTCAATGTCAATCTACAGAGCAAGTTCCAGAAAAGCCAAGTTTAGGCAGAGAGGAAGTTGCAAAACAGAAAGCTGGTAAAAGAGTAAGGAGAGTCATGTCTCAGCCCCAGCAAGCAGCAGAACATAGCAGATTTGGTGATGGGGCTCTGGATTTCGAGTGAAAAATAGAAGGGACTACTGGGACAATTGATGCTGGTTAGCTGGAGCTAAGAAATTAGCTGTGATTAAGAAGAGACCAGCATCACTTAGGTGAGATCTCCTGGGATATATTTTCTAAGAGCACAAAGAAGAATGTTGCAGCTTGTTGTACTTGGTAATGTGTAAGAATCACACAGGTGGTACTGGTTTGAAGGCATGAAGGGGTCATGGAAAGCAGCTAAGGCTTGATACTGTGAGAGGCCATGCAAGGCCATTGGTGAAGGTGCAGCCTTAGTTACAGTTTATGGCCCAGGACTTAAGGGGTCATGCAAAGGAATTGAGGCTTAACACCATAAGGAGAGTCTATGAGAGGCTATTGGTGAAGCCTAGTTGCAGTTGAAGACCCCAGTGTATTGGAGATGCCAGTACCATGGGATGACCACCAAGAATAGGAGCAGCAGTGGAGTAGATCTACCTGAGCTTAAAGTGCTTCAGAGGGCTGAGCTGGAGAAGTAATTTCTTTTTAAGGGAGTTATTTATGTCCTTCTTGAAGTCCTCTATCAGCAATATGAGATGTGATTTTAAATCTGGTTCTTACTTTTCTGATGTGATGGAGTATGCAGGATTTGCTGTTGTAGGAGAGCTAGGAGAGCTGGGTTCTGATGGTGCCATGCTGCCTTGGTTTCTGTTGGTAATGATCTTGTGTTTGCCTTTGGCCATCTCGTTATCTCTGGTGTTAGCTGATCTTGCTGACATTATCTTCTATATCCTGCAGGCCTGTGTTTCTGTACTCCTGGGATTCTCTTTCTGTCCAATGCCCTGCAAACAGCTGATTCTCTAGGAAGTATCAGGTGATGGGGTCTCCCCTGTGGTAGACTTGGAAAGGGTCGAATGCCCTTCTCCTGCCAATTCTCGAATGCCCTGCTCTTGTCGGTTCTCTAATACCCTGCTCCTGTCAGTTCTTTAGAGAGTATCAGGAAGTTGTGTCCTTTCCATGCCAGATGTGGTGCAGGTCTCCCACATCTGATGGCAAGGGGTGGTGATGGGGTGGGGGGAGGGTAGTTGGGTAGAAGTGGTGGAAGGGGATAGGTGAACTAATACCCTGCTCCTGTCAGTTCTCTAGAGAATATCAGGAAGTGGTGTCCTCTCAGTGCCAGATGTGGTGCAGGTCTCCCACATCTGACAGAAAAGGGTGGTGATGGGGGAGGAGGGAGGGGTAAAAGGGGCAGAAGGGGATAAGTGAACTGAAGGTTGCTGTGTAGTGAGTCCCACATCAGAGGGGCTTGGTGACTCTCTGTGTTGGGCGGTGATGCTTACCTAATACCCTGCTTCTGTCGGGTCTCTAGAGAGTATCAGGAAGTGATGTCCTCTCCATGCCAGACGTGGCGCAGGTCTCCCACATCTGATGGCTGGACCAGTGCCATTTTGACACCTTTAAGGATATCTTTCTTTGGATCATAGGCATTCCCTTTTCTGGTTTCTGTAGTCACCCAGATTGTATACTCACATCTGAAGATTTAGAGCTAGGAACCACTGATGTCTCGATAGTTATTAATATCTGTTGGAGAACTCTGCTGTTAAAGTTGTAGTCCACCATGCCCAGATAGCTCTCAAAGTTTGTCGTAAAGTGGAAGACTCCCTTTCTCAGTGGGGCTTCCCTTTCTCTATCTGGTCTTGGTTGGAAATTGTCTCTGAGAACAGATGCCTGACCTTGTTTAGAGGGTGACCCTGTGCAGAGTTCTCTGCAAATGCTGCATGACTCAGAACACAAGTTTTGCTTTAGCTTCTGGGCCATATGATAATTAGGTATTGTGTTATGGCCAATCAGCCCTTTTGACCTAAGAAACTTTATATATATCTTCCCCCTTGGAAAAAAGAGCATAGAGCTGTCTCACTGAAACTGTCTCTGAAAGTCCTTCTGTCATACCCATAGCCATATGAACCCTGCTTGCCTATTCTGCTCCCTTATCCATTGTGGGCTGGTGGTCAATAACCCCCGAGAAGGGAGACCCACAAATATATGTCTAAGTGGACGTAGGGTTTACTCATAGGAAGAAAATTGTGTCTGATAGTGGAAACCTCTGACTAGTGAGAACAATACATTGCATATCTAGCAGCCTGGAGATCAATAGTGTATGTGAAAAATCATACACTGTGACAACACAGAAAACATTTCTTACCAGACTACTCTGAGTAGAGTCATCAGAAATATATCTCTTTGAGTCATTGACAGGAACTTTTTTATGGAATGTAGTCAATGTCAGAAGAACTTGGGAACCAGGACTCCTTGACAGCAGAGGGTGCTGCTCCATTGGTCCTGAGATGACAAGGATTTGGCATCTTGAGAAAACTTTCGAATAGGGAAGAATCTTTCTCCCAAAATTGAAAAGGAGGTCCATACTCCAAATTAATCTATGACCTTAGAAAAATCATAACTGAAAGCTAAGCATTGAGAAGATTTTGTAAGAATACCATAATATAACTTTATTTTAACAAACATTCTTCAACATCCTATCTCCATTTTCTTCATATGGTTTCCCTTGAGCACCATCAGTGATGTGTTGAGCTGAAAACAATGCTAAATGTCCTCTGGAGGTGTGTTCACATACACATAAAAGGAGAGAGAGCAGGTCACATGTAAATATCCCATTGACAATGTCAGGCACTTGGTACTTGTCATAGGATAATGTGAATACAAAATACAGATTTCTTTCTTATGTACATAAGCCATAAAATTATTTGGAATTATATCTTGCTGTGGGTAATGTGACTTATCATAGTTGATCAGGGATAAAAAAAACATATCTCCAAGGAAGTTCCTACCTGCTTTAAATACTAAATCCTTAGTGCCTATTAGGCATTTGACCTTTCTGATTTGCTCTCTGTTGCTTCTTTCAGTGGGTTGGTGCTAAACCCAGTTCTACATTCTTGTATCATTGTCATGTTACAATCCTTCCATTCTCCTATAGATATTAGGGGCTGGAGTGGGGGAAGACACTAAAAGACTGCAAACATGTATCAGAGATACTGTCAATTTAACATCTTTACATACTTTCTCTATTCTTTAGTGGTTCTTCTGTAAACACAAATTACACCTTTCACTAGGTCATTTTTACTAGAACAAAATTCTAAGATTTTCAGTGTCCTAGACACTGAAGCTTGATAAATCTTATTTCTTCTGGCATGGCTAAAAGGTTCACAGTGCAGTGTTGACATGTCAGATCATAGGAAGCATACCTTATGCAATGGAGCTTAAGTTCTCCTATGATGCTTGAGAGGAAAAACTAGGCTGATCTAAAATCCCGTGTAGTTTTCCACAGCTACAATTACTTAAACTATATAGTGTTGCAGTAAATATTAAAAATCCACCTGGCATGTTCCCTCACTTGTGCACACAACTCTCTACCCCAGTGGCCTGGCTGGCCATGTACTTCTGGGCAATGGCCAACCAGTTTTTAACTTGTGGAGAATGTCTGACTCAGAGTTCCAAAATCTCTCCACCTTGTTCACTAAGTTCCCACTGGCAGGTTGCTACCATGCCAAACCTGTGATTCAAAACCCCCACAATTGTTGTGCTGCACTTCAGGCAAACCCATGCTTTGCTGTCATACCATTCTCTCTTGAAAACGGATGAGCCACTGTGTGAAGAAAAATGCAACACAACTTTAGGTCAGAAACAATGGTAACACAAGTACTGGGTGCAACAACTAAAATCTTAACTTGTAAGCCTTATTAAATATAAATCCTCTGGTGGCGAATCATGATGGATCTACCATTGAAACTTGGAGACACTCATAATTCCATTTTGTCATCACCCATCCAAAAGGACCTAACTTTCTCCTGTCCCCTCTCTACCCCTATCCAATCTGGAAGTCCTGCCCATTCACCCAGTGATTGGTTCCTGTATTCATTAGGGAATTGTTTCACAAGAAGTCACCTGAGTATGACTCTCCTTGTCCACAGCCCCTCCCAGGAGTGCAGAATTAGCATAAATATACAAACAGCACTAGGCTCATCCACAACAATATTATCCTTTGAGAGGATGTTTAGGGGTTAGGACTTAGACTGGAGTATGAAACACCTCTACATAAAGACAAATAACTAGTCATTTCAATTTGAAAAGGCTATTTCCTGTAACAGCCTTCCATCAAAAGGCTGATTATTTGGGTAAGAAGAAAACTGTAGAAGTCACAGAAATAGACTGGAGGGTATTTTATGTTTTAAATGTTCTGTTTTCCATTGAAGGTTAAATAATTTTGGTCCATAAAATAAACAGACAATAGACAACAGTAAAACAAATTTATGCATACTTTATTACAAGGCTAAGGCCTGGATCTGAAAAACCCAATGAGAAACAAAGCATTTACTTAACTTTGTGTAGGCTTGAACAAAGGGATGCCTTAAGTCTCCAGAGTAAATATGGTGAGCTATGAAGGTGTGTAGAGAATATGTACAGTAAGAGTTGTCATTACTATGCAGATAGATGTCCAGGTAAACTCCTTTTGAAAATGTGTGTATGGGCCACAGCAGACCCTTGTAATGCAAGAGTAGAGGTGTTAATATCAGGTAAGATGCACATGTCTTTGTCTTCCTAATACAGATGCATGTGAATTTCTTCTTATGAAGAGACAGCTATTTAGAGCCATTTCAGTCCTCATAGATCTGCAGCATCTGAAACACTTGAAATATGACAAGAAAAATTTGGGGTGGAATGTTTTAGTCCTTCCAGATAGATCACCTATTTCCCCTCTGTACAAAGACAGTACATTAGCAACCAGTACCTAAGCTAATTTGGAACATAGATTGCAAAATATAACACTAATATATCTCCAATGTGGGAAGCTAAAGCTTATTCCATTTTTCTAATTAGTTTTCCTGTTTAATAAGTACTGGCTACACTGTCCTCAGCTAAATATTCCTAAGCCCAAGCCTAGTTTTATGAACCAACTTTTGACATGTTCAGGTCCAACCTACTTCCTAAACATCCAAAATTCTTTAAAGATGGCCTTCCATGAATTATTGGGTAAAATATATTATACTTACATGGCTCCTAGAAAAACTGACTTAACTTTTCATGTGGATACCAGTCTCCACTTGAGATAGCAATGGGAAGAAGGCATATCATCTGTGTTTGTCTGGACTTGCTATCTGTACACTGATTATCTTCTGGTGTTGCAAAACAGCATCTGAATATGGTGCTCTCACTCCCCAAAGCAGCATTTTTCATAGCCATTGTCTTCTGTACTGGTGGGAGTCCAGCTAGTTCTTGTAATAGTCCTTGCGAACAGTTGTATGGCAGAAGTAGCTGCCAAGATGGGCAATCCTATAGTTCCTAGTTTTTGTTTTAGCATCTTTTACCAGAACTGATTCCTTGAGATATCTTTGAAATAGCTCTCAGCAGTATGTGGCCCTTGGAAAAGAGTCCTGATAAGAAATGAAAACCAGCCTAAATTATCTATTTTTAAAATAATTTTCTGTTTACTGTTATTTGGGGCTATCATTTCTAATAATCAAAGCCAATTAATGAAATGTCTTTGTTTGATTACACGCATGTGTGTGCAACCTGCCCCCCCCCCACTGGTTCTGGTCTGTAAGGAACCCTACCTAATCCAAATATACACCAGGATGATACACAGGTACCATGCATTAGGGCCCTTGAGCCTTTTTCATTTATTAGGATTCTCATATCCTAAATGGGGCATCACATTGCTATGGCAATTTTTACATATGTTTGTGTGTATGCATATGATTTTGTGCATCTATAAACAACCTAAAAACTACAAATGAGAAAAACATACATTTGTTTTTCTATGATTGGCTTATTTTACTTAGTATAGTTATCTCATATTGCATTCCTTCTCCTTAAAACAACATAACTTCATTTTCCTTAATGGATTAAAAAAAATCCCATTGTATGTATCTGTCTTGTCTTTGTTATCTATTCTGTTGTGGATGCTGGTTGGTTCCATAGCTTAGTTGCTATGAACAGTACTGCAATAAACTAGTATGCAAGCATCACATCATCATGGAAGTATTTAGCCAATAGGATCTACATGGTACATCTCTTGGTTTCTTTCTTTAAAGTCCCATCTATGGTGTGTTGTGAGCTAATCTCATGTTTAAAGTTCATACAATTCTCCATATGGAGTCTCCCAAGGTGACTTCTCTTTTGGAATGTGGTTAACTCTACTCAGTCAAACAGGGTAAGATATGCCTCCAAAGTCAGCCAGTCAGGCCAGCATAGAACTCAGAGAATAGGCCATCTTATCGCCAGTGACTGAGCAGGTGGGTACAGCCAGGAGCGCAGGGAACACAGGAGTAGCAGAGCAGCTGGCAAGGGCCCATCGGGGCTCCACATGCACCCAGGAGCTGGGCAGAACCACAGATGTCTGTGCGCTGATCCTGCCAGGAGATAACTGTTCTGCAGGGAGTGATTTGACTCCCAGCTTTGGAGGTGAGGCTGCCATCTTCTCTCCAGCAAGTGAGCAGGCAGGTACAGCTAGGAGTGCAGGGAACACAGGAGTGGCAGAGCAGCTGGGACAAGGTCAGTCTGGACTCCACCTGCACCCAGGAGTTGGAAAGTGCCACAGCATACTGTGCCAGGGGAGAGCTAGCCACCCAGGGGTGCTGAGATAGACTTAGAGGCTCACAGGAGGGCAAGTGCCAGCCAGAGACAGTGGGACCAACTAACAACAGAGTCAACCAGATGGCAAAGGGCAAATGAAGGAACATTACCAACAGAAATCAAGGCAACATGGCACCAATTGAACCCAATTTTCCCTCAACAGCAAGTCCTTGATACCACAACACACAGAAAAGCAAGATTTGAATTTAAAATCACAGCTCATGATACTGATAAAGGGCTTCCTGTAGGATGTAAATAACTCCCTTAAAGAAATACAGGAGAACACAAATAACAACTCTGGACATACAAATCCTAGGAAAGAAGTCAGGAGTCATGGATGCAAGAATCAACAACAGAATACAAGAGATAGAAGAGAGAATCTCAGATGCAGAAGATACCATAAAAAGCATTCACACAATAGTCAAAGAAAATGCAAAATGCAAAAAGCTCCTGACCTGAAACATCGAGGAAATCCAGGACAAAATGAGAAGCCAAACCTAAGGATTATAGGCATAGAAGAGAGTGAAGATTTCCAACATAAAGGGATAATAAATGTCTTCAACAAAATTATAGAAGAAAACTTCCTTAATCTAAAGAAAGAGATGCCCATGAACATACAAGAAGCCTACAGAACTCCAAATAGACTGGAACAGAAAAGAAATTCATCCCATCACATAATAATTAAAGCAGCACCAAATGCACTAAACAAGAAAAGAATATTAAAAGCAGTAAGAGAAAAAAGGTCAAGTAACATATAAAGGTAGACCTAACAGAATTACTCCAGACTTCTTGCCAGGGACTATGAAAGCCAGAAGATCCTGGGCAGATGTTATACAGACCCTAAGGGAACACAAATGCCCAGCAAAACTCTCAATTACCATAGATGGAGAAACCAAGGCATTCCATGACAAAACAAATTTACACAATATCTTTCCACAAATCCAGCCCTTCAAAGGATAATGAATGGAAAACACCAACAAAAGGAAGGAAACTACACAATAGCAAAAGCAAGAAATTAATCTTCTTTTAACAAACCAGTAAGAAGAGAGACACACAAACATAATTCTATGTCTAATAACAAAAATAGCAGCAAGCACCAATCACTGTCCCTTAAGATCTCTTAACATCAATGGACTCAATTCTCCAGTAAAATGACATAGACTAACAGACTATATACATAAGCAGGACACAACATTTTGCTGCATACAGGACACTTACCTCAGGCACAAAGACAGACACTACCTCAGAATAAAAGGCTGGAATACAATTTTCCAAGCAAATGGTCCCAAGAAACAAGCTGGTGTAGTCATTCTAATATTGAATAAAATCAACTTTCAACCTAAAATAATCAAAAAAGATAAAGAAGGACCCTTTATACTCATCAAAGGAAAAGTCTACCAAGATAAACTCTCATTTCTGAACATATATGCTCCAAATACAAGGGTACCCACATTCATAAAAGAAACTTTTCTAAAGCTCAAAGCACACGTTGCAGCTTAAACAATAATAGAGGGGGACTTCAACACCACACTCATCAATGGACAGATCAGGGAAACACAAACTAAACAGAGACACAGTGAAACTAACAGAAGTTATGAATCAAATGGATTTAACAGATATCTATAGAACATTTTATCTTAAAACAAAAGAATATACCTTCTTCCTAGCATCTTAGTGTATCTTCTCCAAAACTGACCATATATTCAGTCACAGAACAGACCTCAGCAGATATAAAAGATTGAAACAATTCTATGTATCCTATCAGATCACACAGACTAAGGCTGGTATTCAATAACAACAAAAACAGCAGAAAGCCCACATACACATGGAAATTGAACAACATTCTACTCAATGATAGCTTGGTCAAGGAAGAAATAAAAAACAAATTTAAGAACTTTTAGAATTTAATGAAAATGAAGGCACAGCATACTCAAATTTATGGGACACAATGAAGCTAAGAGAAAAACTCAGCTCGGAGAGCCTCCAAAAGAAGCTGGGGAGAGCATACACTAGCAACTTAATAGCACAGCTGAAGGCTCCAGAACAAAAAGAAGTAAATACACCCAAGAGGAATAGACACCAGGAAATCATCAAAGTCAGGGCTGGAATCAACCAAGTAGAAACAAAAGGAACTATACAAAGAATCAACGAAACCAGGAGCTGGTTCTTTGAAAAAAACCCAACAATATAGATAAACTCTTAGCCAAAGTAACCAGAGGGCACAGAGACAGTATCCAAATCAGCAAAATCAGAAATGAAAAGGGAGACATAACAGATATTGAGGAAATCGAAAAAGTTTTCAGATGCTACTACAAAAGCCTATACTCAGCAAAAGTGGAAAATCTAGATGAATCGTACAATTTTCTAGACAGCTACCAGGTATCAAAGTTGAATCAGGATCAGATAAATGATTTAAACAATCCCCAAACCCCTAAGGAAATAGAAGCAATCACTAATAGTCTCCCAACCAAAAATAAAAAAAATAAAATAAAATAAAATAAAAAACAAAAACAAACAAACAAAAAAACCCTCAAGACCAAAGTGGTTCAATGCAGAGTTTTATCAGCCCTTCAAAGAAGACCTAATACCAATACTCTTCAAACTACTTCACAAAATAGAAACAGATAGAACACTACCCAATTAATTTTATGAAGCCACAATTATTCTGATACCTAAACCATACAAAGACCCAACAAAGAAAGAGAATTTTAGACCAATTTGCTTTATGAATATCTATGCAAAAATACTGACTAAAATGCTTGCCAAATGAATCCAAGAACATATCAAAACAATCATCTACCATGATCAAGTAGGATGTTTCAATATACAGAAATCCATCAATTGTACTCCAACTATATAAACAAACTCAAAGAAAAAAACCCACATGATCATTTCATTAGATGCTGAGAGAGCCTTTGTCACAATCCAACATATCTTCATGATAAAAGTCTTGGAAAGATCAGGAATTTAAGGCCCATATCTAAACATAATAAAAGCAACATACAGCAAATCAGTAGCCAACATCAAACTAAATGGAGAGAAACTTGAAGCAATCCCCTGAAATCAGGGACTAGACAAGGCTGTCCACTCTCTTCTTACCTGTTCAATATAGTACTCGAAATCCTAGCCAGAGCAATTAGAAAACAAAAGGAGATCAAAGAGATTCAAATTGTAATGGAAGAAATCAAAATATCCCTATTTACAGATGATATGATAGTATACTTAAGTGACCCCCAAAACTTCACCAGAGAACTCCTAAACCTTATAACTTCAGCAAAGTGACTGGATATAAAATTAACTCAGTAGCCTTCCTATACTCAAAGGATAAAAAGGCTGAGAAAGAAATTAGGAAAATGACACCCTTCACAATAGTTGCAAATAAAGTAAAATACCTTGGTCTTACTCTAACCAAGTAAGTGAAGGATCTGTATGACAAGAACTTCAAGTCTCTGAAGAAAGAAATTGAAGATCTCAGAAGATAGAAAGATCTCCCTCCCATGCTCATGGATTGCCAGGGTTAATATAGTAAAAATGGCCATCTTGTCTAAATCAATCTACAGATTCAATGCAACCCCCATCAAAATTCCAACTAATTTCTTCATAGAGTTAGACAGAGTAATTTCTAAATTTATCTGGAATATCAAAAAACCCAGGATAGTGAAAACTATTTTCAATAATAAAAGAACTTCTGGCAGAATCACCATCCCTGACCACAAGTTATTCTACAGATCAATAGTGATAAAATTTTCATGGTATTAGTACAGTGACTGGCAGGTAGATCAATGCAATAGAATTGAAGACCCAAAAATGAACCCTCACACTCCTGGTCACTTGACCTTTGACAAAGGAGCTAAAACCATCTAGTTGAAAAAAGACAGCACGTTCAACAAATGATGCTGGGATACCTGGCAATCAACATTTAGAAGGATGCAAATTGATCCATTCTTATCTCCCTGTACAAAGCTCAAATCCAAGTGGATCAAGGACCTCCACATAAAACCAGATACTCTGAATATAACAGAAGAGAAAGTTGGGAAGGTCCTGGAGCACATGGGCACAGGGGAAATTTTCCTGAATAGAACACCAATAGCTTATGCTCTAAGATCAAGAACTGAGAAACAGGACTTCGTAAAATTGCAAAGCTTCTCTAAGGCAAAGGATACTGTCAATAGGACAAAATGGCCACCAGCAGATTTGGAAAAGTTCTTTACCAATCCTACATTTGATAGAGTGCTAATATTCAATATATACAAAGAACTCAAGAAATTAGACTCAAGGAAAGAAAATCACCCTAGTAAAAATGGGATAAAAACCAAACAAAGAATTCTCAACTAAGGAATACCGAGTGGCTGAGAAACCCCTAAAGAAATGCTCAACATCTGTAATCATCAGGGAAATGCAAATCAAACAACCCTGAGGTCACGCTAATCAGAATGGCCAAGATCAAAAAGTCAGGGGATAGCAAATGCTGGAGAGGATGTGGAGAAAGAGGAACACTCCTCCATTGCTGGTGGTATTGCAAGTTGATAACACCACTCTGGAAATCAGTTTGGCGGTTCCTCAGAAAATTGGACATAGAACTACCCGAGGACACACCTATACAACTCCTGGGCATATACCCTGAAGATGCTCCAACATTTAATAAGGATACATGCTCTACTATGTTCATAGCAGCCTTATTTATAATAGCCAGAAGCTGTCCCTCAACAGAGCAATGGGTACAGAAAATGTAGTACATTTACAGAGTGTAGTACTACTCAGCTATTAAAAACAATGACTTCCTTAAATTCTTAGGCAAATGAATGGAACTAGAAAATAACATCCTGATTGAGGTAACCCAATCACTAAAGAACACACATGGTTGCACTCGCTGATAAGTGGATATTAGTCCAAAAGCTCGGAATACCCAAGATACTACTAACAGACCAAATGAAGCTCAAGAAGAAGGAAGACCAAAGTACGGATACTTTGATCCTTATTGGAAAGTGGATCAAAATACCAATGGCTCACAGCCAACCAGTAGAATGTGTTTAGGGTCCCCAATGGAGCAGCTAGAGAAAGGACCCAAGGAGCTGAAGAGGTTTGCAGCCCTGCAGAAGGTACAACAATTGGTACCAACGAGTACCCCCAGAGCTCCCAGGGACTAAACCACCAACCAAAGTGTACACACGGAGGGACCCGTGGCTCCAGCTACATGTGTAGCAGAAGATGACCATTTAAGACATCAATGAGAGAAGAGGCCATTGGTCCTGTGAAGGCTAGATTCCCCAGAATAGGGGAATGCAAGTCAGGAAATTTGGGGGGAGGTGAGCAAGGGGAGGATGGATGAGATTGGAGGTTTTAGAGGGGTAACTCAGAAAGGGGATACCATTTAAAATGTAAATAAAGCAAATATCTAAAAAAAAAGAACTCAGAGACGACTGCTTAGTTTGACTAATTTTGTATGTAATTCCCAGCAGCATTTTCAGTACAGTAGGCAGTCTGTCTCTGTTCAGCTCTCCCACTGTTATCAGAGCAGATGGGCATCATTGGACACAACTTGAATTTTATCCAACAAGTGAGAGTCAAAGCCTAACACTATAACACACAGGGTTGGTCCAAGAGCATGGAAAGACAGATTTTATGACTTGGCCCACTTAATATTTTTCCTAGGCCTTAATTTGCTAAAACAAAAATGGTATTAGTTTATCTCCAAAAAGGATTTTCTAGTTTTAACTCACAAATGTAAAGCTGAATTATAAATTTTCTAATTTTATGTTAAATCCAATGAAAAAGATAGTTCCATGGAGAAAAAAATGTTTTATCCAGCATTTCTCTGGAAGTGGATAGAACTTGGCTTCATTTCTCTTATCACTAACATCTACACTGAGAGTCCAAGAATCACAATGATTTAGCAAAGATCCTGGCACACAATTGTATATTTGTATGAACCGTGTCTTTCTCAGATAGCTGTTGCTACCTACTCCAATATAATGAGTAAGAAATCCAATAGAACCCTGCTCTGCAGTAAGTTGGTCTTTGAATTGCCATATTTATGTGGTCTCTTTTTCACCTTCAACTCTAGATAATGCAGACTCTTTTCAATTGTTACTCTGGAACAAGATGTCTGAATATTTTAAGTTATATTGCTGAGTGTCTGTAGGTATTCCTTGTGGCACTTTATAACATTGTTGTCATTTGAATGTTGACATTCATAAGCATTTCACAGGTTCTTATAGGGTTGCTGAGGGTTGATACGTAATATTAATTACATACATTGGGACCTCCATGTGGTCCCAAATGGCAATGCAAGAATTCCCAAGAGTGAGTTACAGCCAATAGAAACAAAGAAGGAGAAAACCAGTGGCTCTGATGGATGGGAAGCTAGCACCATTTATCCACAAAATGTTGTCACAGATTCTTATCTTCAATAGAAACATTGGTGATACATCTTTTCATGGAACTGGCTTTTGAAACTGCTGCAGCATTAACCATGCACATTATCCATTATTTATCCCAGACAGGCAGAACTGTGTTAGCTTCTTGTAATTATTTTCTTTCCACACTGCAGGTCCCTCTATGTCTTGCTATAATTCTCTTCAAAGCCCCTGCCACATCTCTGTTCCTCAGACTATAAATAACAGGGTTAAGCAAGGGTGTGAGGATGGTATAAAAGGCTGAGAAGATTTTATCTTTGAGGGGGGTGTGATAGGCTTGTGGAAGCATATAGGTGTACAGAGCAGCCCCATAAAACAATGTCACCACAATCACATGTGATGAGCAAGTGGCAAAAGCCTTCTTCCTCCCTTCTTCAGACTTTATCTGATGTACTGTGACCAGTATCTGGGCATAGGATGTGATCACCACAGAGAAGGGGACCAACAGCATCACAACACAGCAGATGTACATCACCATTTCATATATGGCTTTGTCACCACAGGCCAACCTCAGCATTGTAGGAGCCTCACAGAAAAAGTGGTTGATCTTGTGGGATGCACAGAATGGGAGACTCATGGTGATGGGGGTGAGGAGGAAACTGTCCAAAGCCCCGCCGAACCAAGAGCTGGCCAAAATAAACCAGCAGACCCTCCGACTCATGAGGACAGGATAACGGAGTGGATTACAGATGGCCACATAGCGGTCGTAGGCCATAAGTCCCAGCAGGAAGAACTCGGCCCCTACAAAGCCCATGTAGAGAAAGTACTGGGCTGTACAGGCAGCAAAAGTGATGGTCCCTTTGCCTATAATGTAGTCAATCAAAATCTTAGGCACAATAGTGGAGATATACATCATGTCAATGAAGGAGAGGTGGCTGAGGAGGAAATACATGGGGGTGTGGAGGTGTGGATCTATGTGGATGAGAAAGATCATGACTCCATTTGCCACTATGGCCATGAAGAACGTGGCACAAATAACACTGAACAGGAATCCTGAGGCTTTGTTGTGAGTAAAGAGCCCCACAAAGGTGAAGTCACTGGGAAAGGTTTTGTTTCCATCCATATGTTTATGTCTGAGCTGGAAGTATAAAGAGAGAAGGAGGAGTTATTGGAGATTACAAAGCTAAGAGGAATCATTACAAATGTATGAATGAGACTCCTTTGTCTGATGTCAAGAACTTTCTGGGAAGTCAATTGTAGCCTCTCTTTTGGTCATATCTTCTTGTTGAAGAGTAGCCTGAAAGTCAGAGTTCTTGACATTAAAGTGAGTGGATATTTGGTAAATAGTTTTTTTTTTGTTTGTTTGTTTTTTTTTTTTTTTAGTATAGCATAGAGTTTATTCAGGGCAGAGGATGGGAGTTAATGGGGTAGTGGAGGCAGAGAAAGGCAGAGAGAAAGTAGAGAAGTGGAGGCCGGCCATGACCATGTGGAGGGGAGGGGAGGAGAGCCCAAGAGGGGCAAGAGAGAGGCTGAGAGTAAGAGTAGCAAGAGGCAAGAGACGGTAAATAGTTTTTAATGCAAAAAGTTTGATTATTATTGTATAGTGTCTGGGCTCTACAGAGTCTTCTTCTTCTTCTTCTTCTTCTTCTTCTTCTTCTTCTTCTTCTTCTTCTTCTTCTTCTTCTTCTTCTTCTTCTTCTTCTTCTTCTTCTACAGTCTGATTGCTTAAAATGTGTATTCAACATCAAAACAACAAATATTTTAAATTTATTTTATACAACCCAGTAATTTAGAACATTATTTGATCAGATTGTGAATTTGTTTCACAGTTTAGAAATGAACCAATCCAAGGCTGGAAAAAAATTTGGCTCAGCAAATAAAGAAGGTCACCGGCAAGCTTGATAATATGAGCTACAGATCTCATGAGTGAAGGAGAGGAATGACTCCTGAGAACTGTCTTCTTATGTCTGCATGCATGCTATGATACCCCCATATATGTTAAATAAATAAATAAATAAATAAATAAATAAATAAATAAATAAATAATACTTTAAAAAGAAATATAAAATACTTTATCAATTACACTAGAAATAACCATGATGCTGTGGACTCTGTTGAAAACTAAAATAAACTGTAGTGAGTGGGATTAAGATAACACTCATTATTGACCATGCTTCTTAGACAATTTCTCATTAATATACTGCTGTATGCTGTTTATGCACTGACACATTTGCAATAATTTTGGTAATATTGTAGTAGACATCAAGGGCTGTTTTCTTGTGTTTTAATATCTCCTTGGAAGAGAAACATTGAAAGCAGTAGCAGAGGAGGGAAATATGTTTGTATAGTGCTAATAAGAGCTATGGGGGAAATATCACAGACAGTAAAAGAGGATGGGCATAAAACTGTCATTAGTAGACTTGAATATGGGCTTGAATTAAAGAATAGAAGACAGTAGTAGACTGTAAAGCATAACAGAGATCAGACTACTGAGAGAACACAAGCCAACTCAGGAAGAGAACGACTATGAGGGAGGAGCTGAAGGCAGAGCCTAACATGCATGAGGCCCCGAGTCCAACTTTAGCACCATATTAAACAAATAAACAACTGTGAAACAGATGGTGAGGGATAGGCAGTCAGTTTCTCACAATAAGTAAGCCAGAGCAACGAGCTCAAATTAATTTTTTAAGTATTACCAATGGATGAACTGCAGTTCAATGATTATGGAACACCACATTTTAACATATTTACAGAACATTTAACATATCTATCCTGATATCTTAAGAAATTCCCCCTTTTCAATATTTGTGCTATTTATAATCACCATCACCCTCAATATCATCAACATCAATCGTTATTATTTTAACATTTCCATTAACATTGAGGGTTTGCAAGAGGAAAACATATGTCTAGGTTAGACTGCCACAGTCCCGAATGTGTCTTCTGACCTGTGTCCCACCAGTCTCCTTAAACAACTGAGACATTTTTTGCTCTCAAAGGTTTCTTGATTTATTGAAGCAGTCATAAGCTCTAGAAATGGTAAGATGACAAAAAGTCTGAAAGATCTTCCAGCCAGGGGAGCACACAGAGTCCCTGGAAAGATGAACATCTAGATGAATGAAAGACTCACGGATTGAATATAGAGGGAAAAGAAGAAAACCAAATCATTCTGTAGACTGGACACAAATTTGGCATGGCAGTATACAGGCAACAAGACTGAAAATATATTGGAATATGTCAAGTTAAAACCTCCATGATAGGGTTGTTTTTCAATGATATAGTTTGTCTGATATGTATAAGATATTTGGCTCTACTCTATCCCCAGTAATTAATAATAATAATAATAATAATAATAATAATAATAATATAATGTAAAGAAACAATCATCTGAAGGATGAAGGAAGCAATCAGTAGTGAAGAAACCATTTATAAGAGGAAATACTTTGAAAATGTCACAATAAAACTTAACTTTTTATACTAAAATTGAAAATAAATTTTAATTTTTAAATATTTATTACTTATTTATTTAAATGTATGAGTGCTCTATCTGCATGTACACCTACATGCCAGAAGGGAGCATCAGATCACATTACAGATGGTTGTGAACCACCATGTGGTTGTTGGGAATTGAACTCAGAACCTCTGGAATAACAGCTAGTGCTCTTACACTGAGCCATCTCACCAACACCAATATATATGTATATATAAATTTATATTATATATATTGGTTTTTTGAGACAGGGTTTCTATGCGTAGCCCTGGCTGTCTTGGAACTCTGTAGACCAGGCTGGCCTTGAACTCAGAAATCCACCTGTCTCTGCTTCCTAAGTGCTGGGATTAAAGGTGTGCTCTACCACTGCCTGACTTCCCAGAATATTTTTTAAAACACCAATAAACTAATCAAAATTGAGGACAAGTGTTTAAACTATTTCTTTAAATTATTTTGAGATTATATATATTTGAGATTATAATATAATGATAACATTTCCTTTTTCCCTTTCCTCCTTCCACAATCTCCCATATACCTCTCTATCTATTGATTTGTTTAAATATAAATATATGTGTTTATATATTTTAGACATATATATTTCTAAATATTGCAGACTCAGTCCATACAATGTTACCTGTATGTATGTATTCAGGGATGTCCATTTGTCCCTGGATATCAATTGGTGTGCCCTTCCCTGGAGAAGACCACATCCCCAACTCCAAGCTTTTCTCAGTTGCCTAGAGGTCATCTTTCTGTTTGTTTGTTTTTTTGTCTTTTTTTTCTTTATTTTGAGACAGGGTCTCACTATGTAGCCCTAGTTCTCTTGGACCTCAAACTCACAGAGAGCTACCTGTCTCTGCCTCCCAAGTGCTGCAATTAAAGGTGTTCACTACCATATCCTGTCCATATGTAGTTCTTTGTGTAGAGTTGAGACCAAAAATATTTCTAAAGAAAAATTTTATATGACTTCCAGAAGCCTGGGATATGACATGGGTTGTAGAGCATGTGTCTGGCTTATCCAATATCTCGCTCATTGCTGTCAATAAATAATGGACAAGAAGCAATGTAAAGGAAAGGTTAATTTCAGTGCATCTCATTATGACAGTTAAGGCATGTCTGTAGATGATAGATTGCAGTTACACTGGAAATTACTAGCTCACAGCTGGGCAGATCAAGAAACACAGATGGTACAGAAGAGGGCTGGACTATATGTCTTATGGCCTGACTCCCAGATGTGCCCACCTTGCAAACATTCCACAAATCCTACCCCTAGAAACAGCTGGAGACTATTTAAATACAAGTTTTGAGGAATAGTTTACATTTAAGCAGCTCATGTGCATATGGCTGTGGATTTTATCCACAGCACCACAAAAAGCATTCACTAAATTTTCAGTATCATTAATCATCAGGTAAATTTAAATCAAAACCACGATGCAGTATCACCACCAGTTATAATGGATAATGTCATAAAGACAAGGTAAGTGCTAATGGCTACCTTCCCTATTCACTGCAGTACAGTTTTGCAGTTACTGTATGAAACACACCTAACTGTCCAAATAGGAATGAATGAGTAAGGATTCATACTTACATGCATACTCACATACATACATACACAATAGAATACAACTAAGACATAACTGTGATGAAATGACATTAACTAACTCACACATGCTTTTTCTCAAATGCAGAACCTAAAATTATTGACACTCTAGAAGTTTGGAATAGATAGATCTAGTGGATAGCCAGGACAAGGAAAGGGTTCAAGGGTGTGGAGATTGGTTGCCTTTGTACAAAAGTACTGTTGTATATGAAGAACACGTTTTGTGATTCAAATATATGTAAGGACAACCAAAGCACCTGGAAAAGAGGAATTTGATGTTCTTATCACACACACACACATACACACACACACACACACACACACACACACTCACACACACTCACACACATATACTCACACACACACACTCACACACACAAATAGATGGGGGGCATTTTGCTGAAATGACAATGGAAATTTTAAAAATTTTGTTACTACACTGCAAATATACACGCCAACCTATTGCTCTGCACTGAATGCAAATAAATGAATACTGACTGTGTCCTAATGAGTTTGAGAGGAGCTGGGAGGTACAGTAGGATTTAAGGGTAAAGAAGAAAAAGGTAGAAATGATGTACATATAGTACTCATATAAGAAATTCTACTACTAGCCTTTAGTTAAAAATATGCAACAGACATTTGTGGACTCTAGGTAAATGCAGATGTATTCTGAAGCTGATGCTGGGCCGTGCAGACCATTTTAAGGGAGCGTGCTCACCAGTGCAGACATCATCTCAAGTCCCTGAAGAGAGTTTGGACTTGCATCCTTGTCTGGTACTTATTTTGGGCTGCTATGGTACCAGACCTGTGGGAGAGAGAAGATGCACCACCTACATCACCTGCCAGGGGACGGAATGCCGCTACTACGGCAGGACTATAAACAGAGTTTAGGAGTAGATTCATGGGTACAGGGATGCTTGGACACTCAAGCATTCAGGCAGGCTAACTTGTGTACATTCTCCAAGCCAGCTTCTACTGGCCTAACCTTATCATGGCATTAACATTCACTGCCATGTTACTATGACCTACTTGTAGTGGTTTTAGGTGGGGTAAGGTAGGCTGGGGTGGATGGATATCACCTGTCTCTGAGACTTACTAAGTCTCCAAGGACTCCATCCAGACCTCCCCGATGTTCACAGTGGATGGAGTTGGCTCTGTCCTATTCAGTCTTTTTCTTAAATCAGTCACTTGTCAAGTTAGCATATAGACTAATCATTCCCGTAAAAGGAACCTCCTCACTCAAAATGAATGAAATAAATGGATAAATAAATGAAATAAAAAATGTTTCTTTGAAATGAGGATAAAATTTACCCAAATTTCTCCATGCTAATAATGGTTGGAAAAAAGGATTTAAGAAAAATCCTGCCATAAAAAATAAACAATTGAACCATAGATAATACACGAGTAACATATATATGAAAGACAGTATGTTAGAATTATATAAATATAGATGGAAATTCCAATGAAGCTAAGTTTATGTGTTTATGAACATGTGTATATATGACATGCGTGTTAAAATAGGTACAATGTACACACATGCATATGTAAATAAAATCTAAAAATGCTGTCCAATACTTACAAATTTGGAAACATGGGATTTTTTTTAAAAAAATGAAACTATGATCCTTCAAATTTTCTACTTGAGAAAACAATTAAAAATATCCCTAAAATTGAAGTTAGAGCTTTTGTCTCTTATCTTGTGGAAAACAAAGAAGTCAACTAAAATGGATTAAAGGCTTGGATGTAAAAACCTGAAGGTTTGGAGCTACCTGTAGGAATCATTAATATGTAGTTACAGACTTGGGGCTCTCCAATTGTCCGGTAGCCTAGAAAATGACAAGTCAAAACAACACCCCACATCAAATTAAAAACACTGCACAGCGTAAATAACAAATGAAGACAGCTTTGAAACAGAAGGCCTTGCAAGCTCTCCATTCATTGTGTATCTATACACAGAACAAACACAGTACTCAGAAAAGCAAATACCAAGACCCCAAATCATCAAATCGATCAGTGATCAAATGAACAAATAAATAGTTCCCAAAGGAAGTAAAAATGATCAACCAATACATTTTAAAAAAATGTTTAACACCTTTAGCCATCAGGGAAACAACATGACATCACAATGAGCTCCATCTTACCTTACTCAAAATGAGTATTGTCAAGAAAAATTAAAAATTAAAAATTTAGCAGTTGGTAAGCCACAGAAGAAAAGATACCCTTGTTTTAAATTAGTGTAACCACCTTAGAAATTGTTCTGGAAGTTCCTCGCAAATCTCAGAGTCTGACTATAGAGTGAGCCAGCTATATTATTGCTCTGTACATGCACATATCAAAGCCAGTGCATGGTTAAGATTTTTCTACCTGTGTTTTAACCCTTCTAGTTACAGGAACAAAGTCACAGAATCAACCTCAGAGCCAATCAGTGGTTTTTATGGGTAGAAAATGTGGTACAAAGGAAGAAGCCACCATTTTTATCAGTTCTGGTGAGCCAGCAGCTGAAGACCTGAGAAAATGGTCTACCACAGAGAGGCATTTCCTAGCTCCCACAGTGGAGTTTTATCAGCCACAACAAAGAATAAAATCACACAATTTGCAGGGAGCAAGGATGGAAATGCAAAGTGTGTTAAATGCAACAGTCCAGATTCAGGATAGCGAGCACTACATGCTTCCTTTTTCATATGTTGAGTACAACAGCATGAAGAAACAGAACATGAGGGTGAAATATGCAAGAGGGGAGCGAGAACCAAATGGTGAAAAGGAGGGCAGCATTATAATGGCAATGGGTAGGAAATAAAACAGGGAAATAATGAACTAGCAGAGATTATGGATCAAATGGGCCTAGCAGATAGCTACAGAACATTTCACCCAACACAAAAGAATATACTTTCTTCTCAGTACCTCATAGAACCTTCTCTAAAGTTGATCATGTAGCTGGTCACAAAGCAAGCTTCAACAGATGCAACAAAATTGAAATAACTACTTGTATCTTATCAGACGACTGGGTTAAAGCTAGAATTCAACAATAGCAGAAACACCAGAAAGTTTACAAACTCATAGAAACTGAATAACCCTTCTGAATGACCACTGGATCTGGGAAGAAATAAATTAACGACTTTCTAGAACTTGACAAAAATGAAGGCACAACATACCCAAATTCATAAAATACAATGAAGGCAGTGTTAAAGGAGAGTTTATAGCATTCAGTGCCTTCATAAAGAAATTGGAAAGGTCTGCAGCTATTTATAACCATTCATAACTATAAACCTAGCTCACACATGAATATTGTCTAACCTCTACAGTTCACTAATAACCACACATATACAAACCTGTCTGTGTATATCCACTGACCTCTTATTTTCCTTACAACATTCTGGATTAATTGTTAGCTGAAGATTAAGTCTTGAGTGCAGTTTATAGGTTGGCATGAGACCTGGTCACAGGACTTTGGGTTCTCCAGTGATTTCAATCACTGATGTTTGGCTTTTGGGAAACAACCTGACTGAAGAGCTCTCTGCTTAAAAAGTCTCTCCCTCTCCTTATCTGTTTGAGCAGTTCCAGGTCTTGACTTCTCTATATGTATTTCAGGAAGCCATTCTGGGGTACATAATTGCTCCACATGCTCCATCATATGCCAGCAAGACCATTTTTAATGTTATCAGCACAGTGTCAACAGAACATGTCACTGCAGTAACAATACAAATGGAAATAGCTGGTACATTTATTAAAACTTGGAGAAAAATATAAAGCTAAAAGCTAATAGAGGTGAAGTCTTAAAGTCCAACAGAAATTCTTCTAGGAAATAATAAAATGATTCTAAAATGCAGTCTGAAGAATAATTGTTTCTCCACCCCCAGTGGATCTAAAAACATAACTACATCCCACAGAATGTAACAAAACAACAGAAATTGAGGAACTGGACAGAAAGAGGATCAAACCTGCAAAAGAAACAAAAAAAATCCCCATAATTGATATATTGATTTTTCTTTACACGTGTGACTTAAAAATCATATGATGGCTTTTACGATATGTAGATAGAAACAATAATTGAAGCTTCATGATGGAAAATAAAGATGAAAATCATTAGACAAAATGGTTCAAAATGTTAAAGTAAAATTACATATTTAAAATCAATTTTATGTACTGTTTAAATCTCTTTAGCAAAATATACTATTTTTGTGCATGTGTGTGTGTGTGAGTCAACAAGTTTCATGTTGCCAAACTATCAACAGAATATATCTATGCAATAATAGCAAAATGACAAAAGAACATATGCATGCTTGAATTTATGCATATGGGTGCATGTCTGTACGTGTTTGTGTGTGAATTACAGCATCATTTATGAGTTTCAAGTTGAATAAGTAGGCTATGTCATACATTGCCACTATGACTTTAGACAAATAATTTTGTGAGACTATTTGGCAAAATGTGTTGAAGCCATTAGAAGATCATATATGCTTAAGTCGCTTCTAGGAATTTATTTTAATGTATAACCTGCATAGCATAAAGTCAAAACATAGGTATATTTGATAATATTCAATAAACCATTGAAATTAATAGTGAAAATAAATTCAAAATATTTTAAATAGTATTTCAAGTTGACTAAACCAAGCATTGTCCAATCTCCATTGAACTTATCAATAATAATGGTTGTTTGTTGTATTCTAGACATGCATATAGTATGTCTGATAAAGAAACAGATCTGTTACTGTATAGAAAATGACATGCACTTGCCCTAATAGGTTTTGAACTGAAATAGGAAAAAAATGAGCCATATGCCAGAAATGAGACCCAGGAACTCCACTGAAATGGATAGAGATGGAGTAGTTAGGAATGCACTCTCCCCATGCATCCTAGGTAATTTCCTTAGCTGTATTCTATTTACTATATTTTAGGCTTTGAATCCTAATAAAACTAAATGCTTGACGGTAGGCATGAGGATACTTCACACTTCTTTATGGTGTTCTGACTTCGGTCCAAGAGAAATCTTTATTGCCCCTGTACCCAGTATGTGTCTTTATATTTCATATACAAGTCATATTGATGTCCTGTGTTACTTAATCCTTGTTTATACATCCTTAAATGCATTGTGTAGTGAAGTCAGGTTTGCCTCACAGACAGGAGGATGCTTCATTTGGTACATAAAGCACTAGAACATTTTAAAATTTCCCTATTTTCTACTGTCATGTTCTACTGCCAACTGTAAATATTCCACTCTTATTAGAAGCATATCTGAGTGAGCTAAAATATTATTTCTGTGTTTGAGAACTAGGCTTTGGACTAAAGATTTTACTGTATTGAGTCCAGACAAACAATTTATCTCTGCACTCCTGGATGTGCCTTTTCTGTTTCTGACCTCACCTCTGCAAGGTGAGCATCATGATTACAATGCCAGAAAATCCTTACTTCACTGCTCTATCCACTGTCATTAGATTTTTACTTCACTAATGTCTCTGTGTGTCATACTTAGAGAAAGTTTGTGTCCCTTCAAATAAAACAAATTGTTTGAATGATCTCAAGTGAGCAACCTATCTTACATATAGTTTTGCCTAGACATGATTCAAAGCAGAAGTGTGACCTCACATTCAAAATGGAGGTGGAGGATGATGACAGCGAATCACATAAAAGATATAAGATAGCTCAAAAGAGGAATATTAATCAAAGCTAAAAGTAGTTATGATAAACTTCAGAAGACAAATAATGTTAGAAATTGAAGAGATAAAAGAATTTCTCTCTCTCTCACTCACACACACACAAGATAATGGAGATACAGGCTGAAATGAGCATTAAGGAAGAAAACAGTTATTTAGGATCTGTGAAGATGGCCACTTACCTGAGCCATCAGTTTCCACTTGATCACCATACAAAGTCAGGGCATACAGCATTAGGCAACTAAGGAAAGGAAAGTTTAAATAGCTTAGAAAATGCCATCCTAATAGGCCTGAGATGTTGCCCAGGAGAAATGTCTGAGAATCCAGCAGGTATTAATTAAACTGACCCAGTCTGAAAGGAGACCCTACACTCACAATTTCAGATAGCAAGCAGAGAATGGACTCTGAAGCAGGTGACGGGGCCGTCTTCTCTTTAGCTGCTTCACTTTTAATTAACAGCTTGAGGATAACTGTTTACTAGATGTTTCATCATAAGAATCCTTATGTCTCTCATTTCTCTAGAGTTTAACTTAATAGTATTTGGAATGTTGTCAAGGGAAGGAAGCAGTTCATGTACTCAATCATGTAGAGTCAAGACTGTAGTGCTTCCCTTTTTCTCTTCTATGAAGTGGCTTCCCAAACACATCATTCATTAACTAAATACAAAGAAGTAAAGTCTTTTTTTTTTTTTACAGACTTTAAATGGGTATCCTGGGGCTCTTCTCAAACAAGCACATGGTGTACTTATGTCTTCCTCTCATGCCCACCCCTCATGTCCACCCCTCATGCCCACCTCTCCTGCCCACCTCTCCTGCCCACTCCTCATGCCCACCCCTCATGCCCACCCCTCATGCCCACCTCTCCTGCCCACCTCTCCTGCCCACTCCTCATGCCCACCCCTTATGCCCACCTCTCATGCCCACCTCTCATGACCACCCCTCATGCCCATCTCTCATGCCCACCCCTCATGCTCACCCCTCATGCCCATCTCTCATGCCCACCCCTCATGCCCACCCCTCATGCCCACCCCTTATGCCCACCCCTCATGCCCACCCCTCAAGCCCAGCCCTCATGCCCAGCCCTCATGCCCAGCCCTCATGCCCACTCATTAAGCCCACCCCTCATGCTCACCCCTCATGCCTACCCCTCATGCCCACCCCTCATGCCTACCTCTCATGCCCACCCCTCATGCCCACCCCTCATGCCCACCCCTCAAGCCCAGCCCTCATGCGCACCCATTAAGCCCACCCCTCATGCCCACCCCTCATGCTCACCTCTCATGCTCACCTCTCATGCCCACCCCTCATGCCCATCTCTCATGCCCATCTCTCATGCCCACCCCTCATGCCCACCTCTCATGCCCACCCCTCATGCCCACCCCTCAAGCCCAGCCCTCATGCCCACCCCTCATGCCCACCCATTAAGCCCACCCCTCATGCTCACCCCTCATGCCCACCCCTCATGCTCACCTCTCATGCCCACCTCTCATGCACACCCCTCATGCCCACCCCTCATGCCCATCTCTCATGCCCACCCCTCATGCCCACCCCTCATGCTCATCCCCTCATGCCCACCCCTCATGCCCACCTCTCATGCCCACCTCTTATGCCCACCCCTCATGCCCATCTCTCATGCCCACCCCTCATGCCCATCTCTCATGCCCACCCCTCATGCTCACCCCTCATGCCCACCTCTCATGCCTACCTCTCATGCCCACCCCTCATGCTCACCCCTCATGCCCACCTCTCATGCCCACCTCTCAAGCCCACCCCTCATGCTCACCCCTCATGCCCACCCCTCATGCCCATCTCTCATGGCCACCCCTCATGCCCACCCCTCATGCCCACCCCTCAAGCCCACCCCTCAAGCCCAGCCCTCATGCCCAGCCCTCATGCCTACACCTCATGCCCACCCCTCATGCCCACCCCTCATGCCCACCCCTCATGCCCACCTCTCATGCCCACCTCTCATGCCCACCCCTCATGCCCACCCCTCAAGCCTACCCCTCATGCCCACCCCTCATGCCCACCCCTCATGCCCACCTCTCCTGCCCACTCCTCATGTCTACCTCTCATGCCCAACCCTCAAGATGATTCTTCTCGCTTACCTCTCATCCCACACTAGCTTCACTCCTCCTGTTCCCACTCACGCTATTCTCCTCTACTTCCCTAGACACTTTCAATCCAATTTAATGCCATTGATGCTCATAAGATTTTATATATTTGTAAATCCTAGGGTCCCAAAATGAGAAAAAATGTGGTATTTGTCTTTTTGAGACTGGCTGAATTCACTTAATGTGGTTATTTCCAGTTGTGTCCAATTTTATGCAAATGGCACAATTTCACTCTTATTTTTCATTAGAGATTTTCTTTATTAATATTTCAAATGTTATCCCCTTTCCTGGTTTTCTGTCCTAAAACCCCTTATCCTATCTCCCCTTTCCCCGCTCATCAACCCACCTACTTCTGCTTCCCGGTCTTAGCATTCCCCTATACACAGATGGGGCATCGAGCCTTCTCAGGACCAAGGGCTTCCCCTCCCTTTGATATTCAACCAGGCCATCCTCTGCTACATATGCGACTGGAGCCGTGGGTCCCTCCTTGTGTACCCTTTGGTTGGTGGTTTAGCCTTTGGGACCTCTGGGGATACTGGTTGGTTCATATTGTTGTTCCTCCTATGGGGCTGGAAGATACTTCAGCTCCTTCAGTCCTTTCTCTAGCTCCTCCATTGAGGACCTTTTGCACAGTCTGAGGACATGAGGGCTGAGAGTATCCATCTTTGTATTTTTCAGGTACTGACAGACCCTCTCAGGAGACAGCTATATCAGGGTCCTGTCAGCAAGTTCTTGTTGGCATCCATAATAGAGTCTGGGACGGTATATGGAATGGATCCCCAGGTGAGGCAGTCTCTGGATGGTCTTTCCTTCAGTCTCTGCTCCATGCTTTGTCCCTTCTATGTCATGTTTTTTTTTTTTTTTTTTTTTTTTTTTTTGTTGTTGTTGTTGTTGTTGTTCCCTTTCTAAGAAGGACTAAAGCATGAATACTTTGATCTTTCCTCTTCTTGAGCTTCATTTGGTCTGTGAATTGTATCTTGGATATTCTGAGCATCTGGGCTAATATCCACTTATCAGTGAGTGCATAGATTGTGTGTTTTTTTGTAATTGGGTTACCTCACTCAAGATGATATTTTCTAGTTACATTCATTTGCCTAAGAATTTCATGAATTCGTTGTTTTTAATGGATGAGTAGTAGTCCATTGTTTAAATGTACCACATTTTCTGTGTCTATTGCTCTGTTGAGGAACATCTGGGTTCTTTCCAGCTTCTGACTAGTATAAATAAGACTGCTATGAATATAGTAGAGCTTTTGATCTACTATACATGTTGTAGAATCTTTTGGGTATATGCTCAGGAGTAGAAAAGCTGGATCCTCCAGTAGTTAGGAAACACCAAACTGATTTCCAGAGTAGTTGTACCAGCTGACAATCCCACCAGCAGTGGAAGACCATTCCTTTTTCTCCACATCTTTACCAGCAACTGGGATTGCTTCAAGTTTCTCTCTATTCAGTTTGATGTTGGCTACTGGTTTGCTGTATATTTGCTTTTACTATGTTTAAGTATGGGCCTTGAAGTCCTGATCATTTCAAGACTTTGAACATGATCAACATCCCTTTTTTGTCAAATTTTATCAAATGCTTTTTCAGCGTCTAATGAAATGTTCACATAATTTTATTTCTTTGAGTTTGTATATATAGTGGATTACATTGATGCATTTATGTATATTGAACCATCCTTGATTCCCTGGAATGAATCCTACTTGGAGCTAAATGATCATTTTGATGTGTCCTTGGATTCAGTTTGTAAGAATTTTATTGAGTACCTTTGCATTGATATTCATAAGGGAAATTGGTCTGAAGTTCTCTTTGTTGGATCTTTGTGTGGTTTTGGTAACAGAATAATTGTGGCTTCATAGAACGATTTGGGTAGTGTTCCTTCTGTTTCTATTTTGTGGAGGTCTGATAGAATTCTGTACTAAAACCATCTGTCCTACTTTTTTTTTTTAAGTTGGGAGACTTTTAATGACTGCTTCTACTTTTTTAGGGGTTGTGGGACTGTTTAGGTGGTTTATCTGATCCTGATTTAACTTTGGTATTTGGTGTCTGTCTAGAAAATTGTCCATTTCATCCAGATTTTACCGGTGTGTTGACTAGGTGTTTGAAGTAGAATTTGATGATTTTTTTTTGTATTTCCCCAGTTTCTCTTGTGATATCTCCTGATTCATTTCTGATTTTATTAATTTGGATACTGTCTCTGTGCCCTCCTGGTTAGTCTGGCTAAGGGTTTATCTATCTTGTTGATTTACTTAAAGAACCAGCTCCTGGTTTTGTTGATTCTTTGTATAGTTCTTTTTGTTTCTACTTGGTTGATTTTAGCCCTGAGTTTGATTATTTCCTATTGTCTACTCCTCTTAGGGGTATTTGCTTCTTTTTGTTCTAGAGGTTTCAGGTGTGTTGTTGAACTTCTAGTGACTGGTCTCTCCAGTTTCTTTTTACAGGCACTCAGAACTATGAGTTTTCCTCTTAGCACTGCTTTCATTGTGTCCCATAAGTTTGGGTATGTTGTCTATTCATTTTCATTAAATTCTAAGTAAGTCTTTAGTTTCTTCATTTCTTTCTTGACCAATTTATCATTGAGTAGAACATTGTTCAGCTTCCACGGGTATGTGGGCTTTCTGTTGTTTTTGCTGCTATTGAATACCAGCCTTAATCTGCCGTGGTCTGATATGAGGCATAGGATTATTTCAATCTTCTTTTATATGTTAAGGTCTGTTTTCTGACTGATTATACAGTCAGTTTTGTAGAAGGTATCATGAGGTGGTGAGAAGAATGTATAACCTTTTGAAATAGGATGAAATGATCTATAGATATCTGCTAAAACTATTTGGCCCATAACTTCTGTTAGTTTCACTGTCTCTGTTTAGTTTGTATTTCCCTGATCTGTCCATTGATGAGAGTGGGGTGTTGAAGTCCTCTATAATTATTGTGTGAGGTACAATGTGTTATTTGAGCTTTAGTATAGTATGCGAGTGCCCATGTCTTTGGAGCATAGATGTTCAGAATTGAGAGTTCTTCTTGGTAGACTTTTTTCCTCTGATGAGTATGAAGTGTCCTTTCTCATCTTTTTTTTGAAAAGCATGTTCTTTTATTGAAAAATGAAGTAAAAACATTTTATGATAAAATTGAAGATTTACATGGAAAATATTTCTGACAAAATAGAAGAAATATATAGAAATACACATTAAAATTGACATGGAAAATTAAAGAGTAAAATAGTGGACATAAAAACCATGGCTAATTAATTGAAAAAGGAAGTAGAAACATTTTATGATAGAATCAAAGATTTATGTGAAAAATATTTCTGATAAAATTGTAGAAAAATGTAGAAAAACATGTTAAAATTGAAGATTATCATGGAAAATTTTATATAGATATAATAATGGTAGGCATAAAAGTATTCCTAAGTTGATCGAAAGTGGAATTATAAACATTTTCTGATAAAGTTGAAGATTTACATGGAAAATGTTTCTGATAAAATTGAAGAAATATATAGAAAAATACTTTAAACTTGACTATTTCATGGAAAATTATATAGATAAAATGGTAGACATAAAAACCTTTCTAAATTAATTGAAGGTGGAATTAAAAACATTTTGTGATAAAATCAGAGATTTACATGGAAAACATTTATGATAAAATAGAAGATTAATTGAATATGTATATATATTGTAAATACATATTCAATTAATTGTATGTATATGTATATACATATATTGGTTTTTTTTTTTTTTTTTTTTTTTTTTTTTTTTTTGAGACAGGGTTTCTCTGTGTAGCCTGGCTGTCCTGGAACTCACTCTGTAGATCAGGTTGGCCTCAAACTCAGAAATCTGCTTGCCTCTGCCTCCCAAGTGCTGGGACTACAGCCATGCACCACCAAGAAATGTATAGAAAAACATATTAAAATTAAAGATTAGCATGAAAAATAATGCAGATAAAATGGTAGACATAAAAGCATTACTAAATTAATTAAAAGAGGAATTACAAACATTTTCTGATAAAATTGAAGATTTATATGAAAAATATTTGTGTTAGTCTATGTCTTTTTATTGGGGAATTGAGTCCATTGATATTAAGGAATAGTGATTGTTTCGTCCTGTTATGTTTGATGCTATTTCATGTTTGTGTGGTTATCTTCTTCTGGGTTTGTTGGAGGAAGATAACTTTCCTGCTTTTTCTAGGGTGTAGTTTCCCTCCTTGTGTTTGGTCTTCTCATTGTGTTTTGGACTTTTGGGATGTTTTGCATTAGGAGACTTTTGCAGTTTGCAATTCCTTTTATTGTTGTTGTCAGTGTTTTCTATGTTATCTTCTGCACCTGAGATTCTCTCTTCTATGTCTTGTATTCTGTTGGCCATGCTTGAATCTATGACTCCTGATATCTTTCCTAGCTTTTCTATCTCTTGGGTTGTCTTCTTTTGTGATTTCTTTATTGTTTCTATTTCCATTTTTAGATCCTGGATGGTTTTGTTCAATTCCTTCTCCTGTTCGGTTGTGTTTTCCTATAATTCTTTAAGGGATTTTTGTGTTTTGTCTTTGAGGGCTTCTACCTGTTTACCTGTGTTCTCCTGTATTTCTTTAAGTTAGTTATTTATGACCTTTTAAAAGTCCTCTATCACTATCATGATCTATGACTTTAAATTAGAGTCTAGCTTTTCTGGTGTGTTGAGGTATCCAGGACTCACTGTGGTAGAACTGGGTTCTGATGATGCCAAATAGCCTTAGTTTCTGTTGCTTATGTTCTTGCCTTTGCCTTTTACCATTTGGTTATCTCTAGTGGTAGTTGTTCTTGCTGTCTTTGACTGTGGCTTGTCCCTCCTGCAAGAGTCTGTGTCAGTACTCCTGGGAGACTAGGTCTCTCCAGGAGGAATTTGTGTATGAATGGCTGTGGTACAAGGTCAGTTCTGGGGAGCAGACAGAATCCAGAAGGATCCTTGGTTCTTGTGTCATGATGGCTCTGGGAGGGTCATTCTTGGGCCAGGAATTTGGACAGAAGTGGTAGTCTTACCTGTGCTTGAAGGTGTGTTGGCTCTACTGGGAGACCAACTTTCTCCTGGTGCTATTTGGGTATGTATCCCTGTGGCAGAGGATCACCTCAGCTGGTCCATATGTAAAGTGGTAGGCTCCTGTCCCAGGCTACTTCTCAGTTCCTGTGTCCTGAGGGTTCTGGGCACCTTCCTCTGTGCAGAAGTGGTGGTCCTACCTGTACTTACAGGCCTGTCTGCACTCCTGGGAGGCAAGCTATCTCTTAGTGCTATTTGGGTATGGAGCCCTTTGGCAGAGGGTCAAATTTCACTTTTACTTATGAGTGAGAAAAATCTGTCTTACATACATTCCACATTTTTATGATATGTGGCTCTGTTACTGGAAACCAAGTTTTGTTCTTGTACATAGTGCTATAGTAAACACTGACACACAAGTTAATATTTCAGATAAACATCCATGAGGGGAGACTGAAACATATGGTAGGGTGAATTTTGGTATTTTGAAGAATATCCATGATGACTCAGAGTGGTTAGACTAATTGACACTATTCAGTAGAGTGTAAGGTCCTTTTATCCATATTTTAACCAGAATTTGCCACTTTGCTTTCTTTTCTTACTGAGGGACATTCTGACTGAGATGAGATAGAATCTCAGTGTAGTCCTTGAATTTCTCTGATGAGCAGTAAGGTTGAACATTGTTTTCATGTGTTTATTGGACATTTTTGCCTCATCTTTTGAGACTAGTGTGTTCATTTTGTTAACCCATTTTTTTTATCAGTTCAACAGAGACAACAAGCAATCTGTTAAGAAAACAAATCAGGTCAGTTTTTATTGAATCATTGAACTCAAGTGAGTATTCAATTATGAAAGTACTGTTATTGAACCCTTTTAGTAATAAACTATAGAAATGATCCCTGAAAGTATAGCCTTATTATTTAACCCTTTTAAGTACACAATCAAAGATCAAATTGTTAAAAAGTTCAGTTTATCCTCAATTGAGAGCTCATATTTCATAAAGAATATAATATTTTACAAAGTCATATATATATAGTTATATTATTTGTATGTACATTTGTATGCTAATAAGAGAACATCAACCAGTTATAGACAGTTGTGAGCTGCTGAGAATTGTGAGAGATGCTGGGAATTGAACTCAGGACTTCTGTAAGGGTACCCAGTACATTTAACCCCTGAAACATCTCCCTAAGTCATTACCCCAGGTGTACAAAGTAATTTTTTTTAAAAAAATTTAAAGGTAGTATGTAATTTTGTGGTAACTGAAAACTAAGGGAACTCCTTTTCATGTGGGGCCCCATTGAACAAATGGAAACCTTTAGAGAAGTAAATTTGTTAAAGAGATATGCCAGTAGGGGCTTCATATGTCAAGAATTTTCTCTCCCTTGCACAGTAATAAGAAATCCAGAAAGACTGTGTTTTAGTTAAAGAACTAATGGCAAGAGGGGACACAGTATCTATGCAAAAACACACAGCATTCACCTAAAAGGGGTAAGAGATAATTTATTCTGAAGCAAAATATAATGACTATGGACTGGGAAAGATGTTTCAAAGTAATAACTATTTGACATTTTTAAAAAATATTAAAACCCTGGAGAATCTGGAGGAAATGGACAATTTCCTTGACAGATACCAAATACCAAAATTAAATCAGGACCAACTAGACCATCTAAACAGTCCCATAATGCCTAAAGAAATAGAAGGAGTCATAGAAAGTCTTCCAACCAAAAAAAGCACAGGACCAGATGGTTTCAGTGCAGAATTCTACCAGACCTTCAAAGAAGAGTTAACACCAATACTCTTCAAACTATTCCACAAAATAGAAACAGAAGGAACACTACCCAATTCCTTCTACGAAGCCACAATTACGCTGATACCAAAGCCACACAAAGATCCAACAAAGAAAGAGAACTTCAGACCAATTTCCCTTATGAACATCGATGCAAAAATACTCAATAAAATTCTTGCCAACCGAATCCAAGAACACATCAAAACGATCATCCACCATGATCAAGTAGGCTTTATCCCGGGAATGCAGGGTTGGTTCAATATATGGAAATCCATCAATAAAATCCACTACATAAACAAACTCAAAGAAAAAAAACACATGGTCATTTCATTGGATGCTGAAAAAGCATTTGACAAAATTCAGCATCCTTTCATGCTTAAAGTCTTGGAGAGAACAGGAATTCAAGGCCCATACCTAAACATAGTAAAAGTAGTATACAGCAAACCGGTAGCCAGCATCAAACTAAATGGAGAGAAACTTGAAGCAATCCCACTGAAATCAGGGACCAGACAAGGCTGCCCCCTTTCTCCTTATCTTTTCAATATTGTACTTGAGGTACTAGCTCGGGCAATTCGACAACATAAGGAGGTCAAAGGGATACAAATTGAAAAGGAGGAAGTCAAACTATCATTATTTGCAGACGACATGATAGTCTACCTAAGTGACCCAAAAAACTCCACTAGAGAGCTCCTACAGCTGATAAACAACTTCAGCAAAGTGGCAGGTTATAAAATCAACTCAAGCAAATCAGTGGCCTTCCTATACTCAAAGGATAAGCAGGCTGAAAAAGAAATTAGGGAAATGACCCCCTTCACAATAGCCACAAACAGTATAAAGTATCTTGGGGTGACTCTTACCAAACATGTGAAAGATCTGTATGACAAGAACTTCAAGACTCTGAAGAAGGAAATGGAAGAAGACCTCAAAAAATGGGAAAACCTCCCATGCTCATGGATTGGTAGAATCAATATAGTTAAAATGGCCATTTTGCCTAAAGCAATATACAGATTCAATGCAATACCCATCAAAATCCCAACTCAATTCTTCACAGAGTTAGAAGGAGCAATTATCAAATTCATCTGGAACAACAAAAAACCCAGGATAGCTAAAACTATTCTCAGCAACAAAAGAAAATCTGGGGGAATCAGTATCCCTGACCTCAAGCAATACTACAGAGCAATAGTGTTAAAAACTGCATGGTATTGGTACAGTGACAGGCAGGAGGATCAATGGAACAGGATTGAAGATCCAGAAATGAACCCACACACCTATGGCCACTTGATCCTCGACAAAGAGGCTGAAAACATCCAATGGAAAAAAGATAGCCTTTTCAACAAATGGTGCTGGTTCAACTGGAGGTCAGCATGCAGAAGAATGCGAATTGATCCATCCTTGTCTCCTTGTACTAAGCTCAAATCCAAATGGATCAAGGACCTCCACATAAAGCCAGACACTCTGAAGCTAATAGAAAAGAAACTGGGGAAGACTCTTGAGGACATCGGTACAGGGAGAAAGTTTCTGAACAGAACACCAATAGCGTATGCTCTAAGAGCAAGAATTGACAAATGGGACCTCATAAGGTTACAGAGTTTCTGTAAGGCAAAGGACACCATCAAGAGGACAGATCGGCAACCAACAAATTGGGAAAAGATCTTCACCAATCCTACATCAGATAGAGGGCTAATATCCAATATATATAAAGAACTCAAGAAGTTAGACTCCAGAAAACCGAACAACCCTATTAAAAATGGGGTACAGAGTTAAACAAAGAATTCTCACCTGAAGAACTTCGGATGGCGGAGAGGCATCTTAAAAAATGCTCAACTTCATTAGTCATTAGGGAAATGCAAATCAAAACAACCCTAAGATTTCATCTACACCAGTCAGAATGGCTAAGATTAAAAATTCAGGAGACAGCAGGTGTTGGAGAGGGTGTGGAGAAAGAGGAACACTCCTCCACTGCTGGTGGGGTTGCAAATTGGTACAATTTCATGGGATTCCCCACCATGTAATAAGGATACATGCTCTACTATGTTCATAGCAGCCCTATTTATAATTGCCAGATGCTGGAAAGAACCCAGGTATCCCTCAACAGAAGAGTGGATGCAAAAAATGTGGTATATCTACACAATGAAGTACTATTCAGCCATTAGAAACAATGAATTCATGAAATTCTTAGGCAAATGGATGGAGCTAGAGAACATCATACTAAGTGAGGTAACCCAGACTCAAAAGGTGAGTCATGGTATGCACTCACTAATAAGTGGTTATTAACCTAGAAAACTGGAATACCCAAAACATAATCCACACATCAAATGAGATACAAGAAGAAAGGAGGAGTGGTCCCTGGTCCTGGAAAGACTCAGTGAAACAGTATTCGGCAAAACCAGAACGGGGAAGTGGGAAGGGGTGGGAGGGAGGACAGGGGAAGAGAAGGGGGCTTATGGGACTTTCGGGGAGTGGGGGGGCTAGAAAAGGGGAAAACATTTGAAATGTAAATAAATTATATCGAATAAAAAAATTAAAAAAAAATAAAACCATAATATCATAGATCAAAGGGCACTTTTCACTGAACCTGTGCCTCAGCAGACCTTGTGTGCTGGCTCTGTACCCAGTCCCACAATACCTAGAGGAAACCTGATGCCCAGGTGCTATAACATGTCCAGGATCACAGATGAGGAGGCCACAACATCTGCCCAACAACCAGAGTAACTGGTAACCTTCCAGGATGCAGGGACATAGGAACCCCCACTCAGCCAGTGGTACAGGTTTCTTCTGGTCTGAACCTGTGTCCAGAGCAGACCCGGAGAGCTGGCTCTGTACCCACTCCTACAATACCCAGAGGGAGCCCAACTCCCAGGTTCTTTGAAATGCCCAGAATTACAGGAGAGGCCACAACATTGGCCCCAACACCTAGAGTAACTGGGTCCCCTAAGATCTTGGGATGCAAGAATCCCCACCTAGATAATGGCATGGGTTCCTTCCAGTCTAAACATTCACCTGGAACAGACCTGGAGTGCTGGCTCTGCACCCATTCTTACAACCCCCAGAGAGACACTGACTCCAGGTGTTTTGAAATGCCTACGGTCACAGGATGATAGGATCACAGGAATACAGGATCACAGAGGAAGCATAAATCCCAGGAGATTGGACACCCCCAGAAGCACTGGAGCTCTGTCATACTCAAGAACATAGTTAAGGCTACAACATCTTTCCCAACATCCAGAATAACTGGAATCCTCCACAAGAACCAGGGAAACACAAACCCCAACCCAGCCAGAGGCATGGGTTCCTTTCAGCTTACACCTGTGCCTGGAGCAAATCCAAGGCTCTGGCTCTTCACCCACCCCTGCGACACCCAGAGAAAGCTTGACTGCCTGAAGATCTGACACAACAGAATCTCAGGAGCTTGATCACATCAATGTTTCAGGATCCCTGAGGCAACTTGATTCCCAGGAGCTCTGACATACCCAGGATCTCAAAATCACAAGATCCCAGAATCCCATGATCACAGAGACAGCTGGGCTCTGAGGAGTTCTGACACAACCAGGACCACAGGAGGGACAAAGTCCAGTCAGAGAAAGCAAGAGCAGTTAGCACTAGAGATAATCAGACGAGAGGCAAGCAAAAAACATAAGCAACAGAAACCAAGGCCACGTGGCATCATCAAAACCCAGATCTCCCACTACAGCAAGTCCTGGAAACTCCAGTTCTTCATAAAAAGATTCAGATTTAAAATCTCATCTCATGATGATAATAGAGGACTTTAAGAATGACATAAATAACTCCCTTAAAGAAATCCAGGAGAACACAGGTAAACAAGTAGAATCCCTTAAAGAGGAAACACAAACATCCTTTAAAGCATTACAGGAAAACACAACCAAACAGGTAAAGGAATTGAACAAAACCATCCTGGATCTAAAAATGAAAATATAAACAATAAAGAAATCACACAGAGAGACAACCCTGGAGACAGAAAAGCTAGGAAAGATATCAAAAGTCATAGATGCAAGCATCATCAACAGAATACAAGAGATAGAAGAGAGAATCTCAAGTGCAGAAGATACCGTAGAAAACACTGACAACAGTCAAAGAAAATACAAAATGCAAAAAGCTCCTAACCAGCTTCCACCCAGTCCTCTCTGCTGAGGCATACTCTTGCCTTGTTTGTTCCAATGAAAACACCATATTCTGATCCATCCTAGAGAACCCGCTACACTCAGAGAAGTTGCTAAGCACTGCCCCATCCTCCAGAATCTCAGAGCTATGTTGGAGCCTTGTGGACTCAGGACCTATCAGCCTCCAAAACCCCCACATTTCTGAATACCATTCCTCTTTTGTCCCTCTGTCACCCAGTCCTTTCTGCTGGGGCAGACTCTTAACTGGTCTGCTCCAGTGGAGATACCATATCCTGACCTATCCTAGAGGATCTACTGCACTCAGAGCAGTTGAGGACCCACTGCACTCAGAGTAGTTGAGGATCAGCTGGACTCAGAGCAGTTGGACAAGATCTTGACTATTCCACCTTAGACCCAACAGTCTGAAGGCCTCCAAGGAGATCTACTGCAGGCAGGGCAACAGATCAGCAGCTTCTCTGCCCCTGTGAAGAGCCCCCAGTTGGAAGGCCCTATAGGTGGTCTGCTACAGCCAGGGCTGCAAGCCTACCAAAATACCTGAAATGACACAGAGACAAAAGAGGCAGACTCTAGGCAGTCACCCAGACCAACAAACACCCGAGCATATCCTGATGGCAAAAGGCAAGTGCAAGACCATAAGCAACAGAAGCCAATATAAGTCGGCATCATCAGAACCCAGTTCTCCCGCCATAGCAAGCCCTGAATACAAAAACATACCTGAAAATCAGGAAGCTGACCTAAAATCCTATCTCATGAAGATAATCAAATGAAGATAATAGAGTACTTTAAGGAGGATATCAATAACTCACTGAAAGAAATACTGGAAAGGACAGGTAAAAGGGTGAAGGAATAGAATAAAACAATCCAAGACCTAAAAGTGAAAGTAGAAAAAATAAAGAAAACACAAATGGAGGCAAACCTGAAAACCTAGAAAAGAAGTCAGGAATTACAGATGTAAGTATCACCAACAGAATGCAAGAGATAGAAAAGAGATGCTCAGGTGTAGAAGACACAGTAGAAGAGACTGACACAACTGTCAAAGAAAATACAAAATATAAAAAACTCTTAATCTAAACCATCCAAGAAATTCAGGACACAATGAAAAGACCAAATCTATTAATAATTGGAATAGGGGAGAATGAAGATTCCCAGCTCAAAGGACTTGAAAATGTCTCCAACAAAAGCATAGAAGAAAACTTCCCCAACCTAAAGAAAGAGATGGACATAAAGGTACAAGAAGCCTATAGAACACCAAATAAATGGGACCAGACAAGAAAATCCTCTCACCACATAATAATCAAAACACTAAATGCACAGAATAAAGAAACAATATTAAAAGCTGCAAGGGAAAATGGTCAAGTAACATACAAATGTAGAGCTATCAGAATTACACCAGACTTCTCAACAGAGATTATGAAAGCCAGAAGAGACTGATCAGAGGACAGGTAGACTCTAAGAGAACACAAATGCCAGCCCAGCTTACTATATCCAGGAAAGCTTTCAATCATAGAGAAAACAAAATATTCTAAGACAAAACTAAATAAAAACAGTATGTATATGCCAATCCAGCCATACAGAGGATCCTAGAAGGAAAACTCCAACACAAGGAAGGTACTTGTACCAACAAAAGGACAAGATATTAAGCATCTCACAACAAAGCTAAAAGGAGAGAACCACAAGCACATAAAGCCACCTATAAAAACAAACATATCAGAAACCAACAGTCTTTAATATCTCTCAAAATTAATGGACTCAACTCACCTACAAAAAGACATAAGATAAGAGACTGGATATGTGAACAAGACTGACCCAGCATTTTCCTGAAAATAAGAAACACACATCAATAACAAAGACAGTCACTATCTCAGAGTAAAAAGATGGAAAAAGCTCTTCCAAGCAAATGGTCCCAGGAAAAAAGCAGGAGTTTCCATCCTAATATCCAATAAAATAGACTTTCAACCAAAAGTTATCAAGCATGATAAAGTTGTCCACTTTGTATTCATCAAGAGGAAAATCCACCAAAAGAAAGTCTCAATTCTGAATATCTATGGCCTAAATGCAAGGGCACCCACATTCATAAAAGAAAGTTTACTAAACTTAAAACACACATTGAACCCCACACAATCATAGTGGGAGACTTCAACAGACCACTCTCACTAATGGACAGGCCATTGAGACAGAAAGTAAACAGAGACACAGTGAAACTAAGAGAGGTTAGGAACCAAATGGATTTAACAGATATCTACAGAACATTTCCTTCTAAGACAAAAGAATACACCTTCTTCTCAGCACCCCATGGTACCTTCTCCACAATTGACCATATAATAATTGGTCACAAAATAACCCTTGACTGATGCAAGAAGATTGAAATAATCCCATGCATCCTATCAGATCACCATGGCCTAAGGCTGGTCTTCAATAACAGCAAAAACTACAGAAAGCCCACATACATATGGGTGCCAAACACCTCTTTACTTAATAATAACTTAGTCAGGGAAGAAATAAAGAAAGAAATTAAAGACTTTCTGGAATTTAATGAAAATGTTGACACATCATATCCAAACTTATGAGACACAAAGCAGTGCTAAGAGAAAAGTTCATAGCTCTATGTGCCTTGATAAAGGCCCTTAAAGAAACTGTAGAGATCTTACACTAACAACAGCACACCCGAGAGCTCAAGAACCAAAAGAATCAAACTCACTGAAGAGGAGTAGAAGGCAGGAAGTAGTCAAACTCAGGGCCAAAATCAAACAAATCGAAACGAAGAAAACAAATCAAAGAATCAACAAAACCAGAAGTTGGTTCTCTCAGAGACTCAACAAGAGAGGTAAACCTATAGCCAAATTAAATAAAGGGCCAAGATTCAGTAACCAAATTAACAAAATCAGAAATGAAAAGAGAAACATAATAACAGAAACACAGAAAATTTAAAAAAATCAACAGATCCTACTACAAAAGGATATACTCAACAAAACTGGAAAATCTAGACGAAATGAATGGTTTTCTAGACAGATACCAAATACCAAAATTAAATCAAGAGCAGGTAAACTATCTAAATAGGCCCATATTGCACACAGAAATAGAATTCATTGAAAACCTCCCAACCAAAAAAAGCCCAGAGCCATATGGATTTAGTGCAGAATTCTACCAGACCTTCAAATAAGATCTGATATCAATTTTCCTCAAAGTAGTTCATAAGATAGAAAGAGAAGGAACACTACCTAACTCATTCTATGAAGCCACATCTACCCTGATACCTAAATCACACAAGGACCCAACTAAAAAAGAGAACCTCAGACCAATTTTGCTAATGAATATTGGTGCAAAAATCCTCAATAAAATTCTTGCAAACTGAATCCAAGAATACACCAAAATGATCATTCACCACAATCAGGTAGGCATCATCCTAGGGATGCAAGGTTGGTTTAAAATATGAAAATAAATTAACATAATCCACTATATAAACAAACTCAAACAATGAGATCACATGATTATCTCCTTAGATTCAGAAAAAGCATTTTACAAAATACAGCACCCCTTCATGTTAAAAGCATTAGAGAGATCAGGAATTCAAGGACCATACCTAAACATAATAAAAGCAATTTACTGCAAACCAACGTCCAATATAAAATTAAACGAAAACATACTGGAAGCAATTCTACTGAAATCAGGTACAAGATAAGGATATCTGCTCTGCCCCATATCTATTCAATATAGTACTTGAAGTGCTAGCTAGAACAATAAGACAACAACAAGAGATCAAGGGGTTACAAGTTGGCGAATAAAAAATAAAGGTATCAATATTTGCAGATGATATGATAGTATACATAAGCAACCCCAAAAATTCTACCAGAGAACTTCTCTAGCTGATAAACAGCTTCAGCAAAGTGTCTGGATATAAAATTAACTCAAATAAATCAGTAACTTTTCTTTATCCAAATGATAAACAGGCTGAGAAAGAAATTAGGGAAACAATTCCCTTTATAATAGCCACAAATAATATAAAATATCTTGGGGTAACTCTAACCAAACAAGTGAAAGACCTATATGACCATTGCTTCAAGTCTCTCAAGAAAGAAATTGAAGATCTCATAAAATGGAGAGATCTCCCACGCTCATGGATTGGCAGCATTAACATAGTAAAAATGGCCATCATACCAAAGGCAATCTATAGATTCAATGCAATACCCATCAAAATTTCAACACAATTCTTTAAAGACATGGAAGGGGTAGTTTTCAAATTCATCTGGAAAAGAAAAACAAACAAACAAAAACAAAAAACAAGAAACAAACAAAACAAAACAAAACCCCTGCAGAATAGTGAAAATAATTCTTAACAATAAAAGAACTTCAGGGGGAATCAACATCTCTGACCTCAAGCTTTACTACAGAGCAATAATGACAAAAACTGCATGGCATCGGTATAGAGACAGACATGTTGATCAATGGACTAGAATTGAAGACCAAGAAATAAAACCATGAATTTAGTTGATCTTTGACAGAGAAGCCAAAATATATAATGGAAAAAAGAAAGCATCTTCAATAAATGGTGCTGCTCTAACTGGCTATCTATATGTAGAAAAATGAAAATAGACCCATATTTTTCACCTTGCATAAATCTCAAGTCCAAGTAAGGATCAAAGACCTCAACATAAAATACACTGAATCTAATAGAAGGGAAAATGGGAAAGAGACTTGAACTCATTGGCATAAGGGGGAATTTCCTAAACAGAACTACAACGGCTCATGCACTAAGAAACAGAATTAATAAATGGTACCTCATGAAACTGGAAAGCTTCTCAGTCCATGAGACAATTTATCCCAGAGATTCAGGAATAGTTCAATGTATGTAAACCTGTCAACAAAATCCATTATATAAGCAAACTCAAAGAAAAAAAAAAAAGCATGCGATCATCTCCTTAAATGCTGAGAAAGCATTTGCCAAAATCAACATCCCTTCATGTTAAAAGTCTTGGAAAGATCAGGAATTCAAAGCCCATACCTAAATATAGAAAAAGCAATATAGAGCAAGCCAGTAGCCAATGTCAAACTAAATGGAAAGAAACTTGAAGAAATACCACTAAAATCAGGGACTAGACAAGGTTGTCCACTCTCTCCTTACCTATTCTATATAGTACTCGAAGTCCTAGTTAGCACAATTAGACAACAAAAGGAGATCAAAGGAATACAAATTTCAAAGGAAGAAGTCAAAATGTCACTATTTGCAGATCATATGATAGTATACTTAAGTGACCACAAATGTTCTTCCAGAGAACCCCTAAGCCTGATAAAAAACTTTAGCAATGTGGTTGGATATAAAATTAATACAAATAAATAAGTAGCCTTTCTATACTCAAAGTATAAACAGGCTGAGAAAGAAATTAGTGAAATGACACCCTTCACAGTAGCCACAAACAATATAAAATACCTTGGTGTGACTCTAACCAAGCAAGTGAAAGATCTGTATTACAAGTTCAAGTCTCTGAAGAAAGAATATGAATATCTTAGAAAATGGAGACATTCCCTATGCTCATGGATTGGCATCATTAATATAGTAAAAAACAGTCATCTTACCAAAAGAATTCTACAGATTCAGTGCAATCCCCATCAAAATTCTAATTTATTTCTTCATAGCATTAGAAAGAGAAATTGCCAAATTCATTTGGAGTAACAAAAACCCCAGGATATTGAAAAATATTCCCAACAATAAGAGAAATTCTGGCAGCATCAACATCCCTGGCCTCAAGCTATAATACAGAGCAATAGTGATAAAAATGTATGGTATTGGTACAGAGACAGGGAGGTAGATCAATGGAATAGAATTGAAGACCCAGAAATGGATCCACATACATACGGTCACTTGATTATTTACAATGGAGGTAAAACCATCCAGTGGAAAAAATACAACATTTTCCACAAATGGTGCTGGCTCAACTGGCAGTAAGCATGTAGAAGAATGAAAATTGATCCATTCTTATCTACTTTTGCAAAGCTCAAGTCCAAGGGGATCAAGATCTCCACATAAAACCAGATATGTTGAAACTAATAGAAGAGAAAGTGGAGAAGAGCCTTGAACAAGGAAAAATTTCTGAACAGAACACCAGTGACTTATGTTCTAAGATCAACAATAGACAAATGGAACCTCATAAAATTGAAAAGTTTCTGTAAGGTAGAGGACACTGTCAATAGGACCATACACAAATCCACACATTGGGAAAAGATCTTTACAAATCCTACATCTGATAGAAGGTTAATATAAAAAGAACTCAAGAAGTTAAGACTCCAGAGAATCAAAGATCTCTATTAAAAATGGGGTAGAGAGCTTAACAAAGAATTCTCAACTGAGGAATATTGAATGTCTGAGAAGAACTTAAAGAAATATTCAACATCCTTAGTCCCCAGGGAAATGCAATAAAAACTACCCTGAGATTCCACCTTACACCAGTCAGAATGGCTAAGATCAAAAACTCAGGTGACAGCAGATGCTGGCAACAATGTGGAGAAAGAATACTCCTCCATTCCTGGTGGGAATACAAGCTGGTAAAACCACGTTGGAAATGTGTCTGTTCCTGAGAAAATTGGAAATAATTCTACCTGAACACCGAGATATACCACAATTACGCATATACCCAAAAGATGCTTCAACATATAACAAGGACACATGCTCCACTATGTTCATAGTAGCCTTATTTATAATAGCCAAAAGCTGGAAACAATCCAGATGTCCCTCAAGAGAAGAATGGATACATAAAATGTGGTACATTTACATAATGGAATACTACTCAGCTATTAAAAACAATGACTTAATGAAATTTGCAGGCAAATGGATGGAATTAGAAAATATCATCCTGAGTGTGGTAATTCAAACACTAAAGAGCACACATGGTATGTACTCACAGATAAGTGGACATTAGCCTAAAAGTACATTCTTTTTTACTGTAAAAAAGGCACTTTTCAAATACCCTAGTCTATCAGTAAGTAATTGGTAACCCCAATTGAAGGAATCTTAGTTATAAGATATCCAGAAGGAAGTAAATAAAATGTAGAAATTAATGTTTTTTCAATTTTATTGGCAGTATATTTAATTTCTTGACATTTCAAATGTTATCCTCCTTTTGAATTTCCCCTCCACAAACCCCTTGTCTCCTTCCTCCTCCCCTGTCTCTATGAGGGTGCTTTGCCACCCACCCACCCACTCCTGCCTCAGCACACTAGCATTCCCCTACCATGAGTCATCAAGCCTTCACAGGATCAATGGACTCTCTTCCCAGAGATGTCTGATAAGGCAGTCCTCTGCTACATATCCAGCTGAAGCCATGGGGTTTTCCCCCACCCCATGTGTACTCTTTGGTTTGTGGTTTAGTCCCTGGGAGCTCTGGGTAATCTGTTTGGTTGATATTGTTGTTCTTCCTATGCAGTTGCAAACCCCTTCAGCTGTTTCAGTCTTTTCCCTAACTTCACCATTGGTGTCCCCGTGCTCAGTCCAAGATTTGTTTGCATGCATCCATATTTGCATTGGTCAGGCTCCAGCAGAGCCTCTCAGGGGACAGATATACCTGGCCCCTGTCAGCAAACACTTCTTGTGATCTTTTATGACTGCGTTTCCTCACTCAGGATAAAATTTTAAAGTTCTATCCATATGCCTACAAATTTTATGAAGGCATTGTATTTAATAGCTGAGTAGTACTTCATTGTGTAAATGTATCACATTTTCTGTATCCATTCCTCTGTTGAGGGACATCTGGGTTCCTTCCAGCTTCTGGCTATTATAAATTAGTCTGCTATCAACATAGTGGAACAGGTGTCCTTATTATATGTTGGAGCATCTTTTGGGTATATGCCCAGGAGTGGGAAGGCTGGGTCCTCAGGTAGTACTATATCGAATTTTCTGAAGAACCTCCAGAGTGACAGTTCTGTAACAGAACTTATAGAGTAACTCTCTGTATATAGAAAGGGGATTTATTAGAATGAGTTACAGGTTTTGGTCCAGCTAATTCAATAATGGCTAACTATTAATGGAAACAGAATCCAGTGGGTGCTCAATGTGGGAGGCTGGATGTCTTAGCTAATCTTCAGTATTGCTGGAATCCTGAAGAAGTAGGCTCTAATGACAGTGAATAAGTAGACATGCTAGCAAGGTGAGTGCAAGCAGGCAAAAAGTAAAAGCTTCTTTCCTCCATGTATTTATATAGACTTCTAGAAGAAGGCATGGTCCAGATTATATCAAAATTAAAGTTCTAAGTTAAAGGTATGATTTCCTACCCCAAAGATCCAGATGAGAGGTATATCACCCTACTTTAGATCAAGTAGAATCCCCTCATAGATGTGTCTTCTGTTTTGGGGGTTTAGTCAATCCCAGATGAAATTAAGTTGACAACAAAATAGCCATCACAATTGTATGCCCTCCTTCACTAATATTATTGAGCAAATGGTACACTGAAAGATCAGGAGGAACAAATGGCTTTAATCAAAATATACATCTGGGTTAATGCCAGATCTCATGGTTATAATGATCTTTTGAATGGCTATTTTATGGGCATGTATTGCACTAATAGTACTAAATCCCCCCTCCCTTTTAGGAGGAGGCAGAGTAGTTAGAAACCCTTTTCAAAAAATCTGGTCTTTCTCTACAATTGGAGAATTGAAATTCAAATAATTATATGTCTGATAGCCATTATGGCTGGAAAGGCCTCCAAGAGTTCAAAACCACTTAGGGGAGGAAAGGATTATTAATGCTTATTGTATCACAGCAGAGAAGGCAGATGGAGAAGTTCAGTTGGTGGAGTTGTGAGGCCTAGTCTGTTTCCAAGGCAGTGAACCAAGAAGCTGCCCAAAGGCTTTAAAAGGTAGGTCAGAAGTAGGGTGTAGGCTCTACTGCTCAAAGGCACACCTCTAGTGATTTACTTTTAAGTCACACTTCCTAAGATTCTCACAACTCCCCTTGAACAATCTGCATCAACAGCTGTAGCACATCTGTTCAAAGCATGAGCTGAGCCTGTGGAGAGGTTCCGGAGACTCTAGAAAGCAAAAGCTAGCTGAAGGAAGTAAATCTTGGAGGAGAGAAGTATTTGGCATTATATCTTGTCAGGACCCCTCCTATCTCTGCATCCAATTAGTGATGAGGTAAAGAGCTCCCATGCACCACATATTCAGCCTGAGCCAATGGCCTTGAGTAGCCATGAATTTAATTCACTAAAAGTGCACACCAGGATAAACACTTTTCTCCTTAAGCTATGCTTTCCAGTATTTGCATCACTGTTATTATAAAATAGAATAAAATATTTCAGACAGACGACAAGCCAGGAATTTACTATAATAAATAAGTGTATCATTTAACATTTTATGTCTTTGTAGAAAAGCTTAATTATATAATATAAAGTTAACACACACTGGAAGCATCTGCTGTCTGAAAGCTAAGTACATTTTGCTATGTGGTGCAGTTCATAGGAAAGGGGAGGTAGGATATTTGTTATGAGTATACATTAAAATCATCTTTTAACTTTATTTGAAAAGTACCAGGTCAGTGATTTTAGACTCAGTTGGTAAGCCATTCAAAATACATTCAGGGCAAGAACAGCTTCCTATGGCAAACACAGTTTATAGCTCTCTGTGAATAAACAGTTTCTATAGGACTCATTCCCAATGCTATTGTCAAATATTCATTCTTTTTTTTCAAATATTCATTCTTAAGAAGTTGTGAACCTGTGAATACTGACTTCACATATTAGAGGAATTGCTTTGCTCACTTTACTAATCAGAGTCGCAAGACCCTCAACCTGGAACCCTGGAAAGCAGTCTTCTGTTTGCTTTTGGAACAAAATGCAGAACTTGCAGCTCCTCTTATACCATCCCTGTCTGGACACAGTCATACTCCCACCTTGATGATAATAAACTGAGCCTCTGAATCTCTAAGACATCTCCAATTAAGTATTGTCCTTATAAAAGTTGTCTTGATTATGGTGCCTGTTCACAGCAGTAAAAACCTAACTTGTCAGGAGCCATCATAGAACAAGCTAATAACTAGCAGGTGATATTCCTGAGATGACCACCTTATAGTAACATCTACAATGAAACTCTGGTATGCAAGGCCCAGTAGAAAATCTTTTTAGGAAAGATTCCTTCTATTAATATGTTTTTCCTGTTATTATTAAACATGTACAACAATCATTAGGTATTAGCCCACCCTTTTGAGCAGATCTCTGCAGATGTATGAAGATGCACTGTCTTGTAATGATGCTATATAGACAAATATAGACTTCTCAATTCTTTATGATGATTCTATAAGAATTCCTAAAATTACATCAGTATTTATTAAGCTATTTTATAGTGGGACTGTTATTATGTCCTTTTCTGACAGTCAAAACTGCAATGAGAACACTGCCAGTCTCCCATTGTGTCACTAGTTAATTGCTTCTAGATAGTAACCAGGCTTTCTATTACTCAGAGCGTAATTCAAGATGTTGTAAGATTATTAACCAAAGGTCATGAAAGGGAACTATTTATTATAGGTGCTAGGGCAGAAGATAAAATGTTGACTTAGTCTATCTATACAAAACTTCACTAATAACTTAGTTATGGTATGTAATGCTCAGTGAACCTACAGAGCTGTGACATGTGATGAATGTTTGGCTAGATAATTACTCCTAATGGATATGCATGTAAGCATACACTGTTGTAAAATTCTTATTCGATTTATGATTTGAATTTATGTGTAAACTTGTGATGAACTTTTTTACATGTGACCATGTATTCTGAAAAATGTATGGGCATTGAGGACAAAGAGAAGAGTCAGCGCTGAGCTGAGGAGAACTTTTTAGACAGAATACTTTTTAGACAGAATTGAACTCAAGGAGAACTTAGTATAGGCATAGCATTAAAAGAAAAGGCATTGAGAGTAACGGCATTGTTGTGACATCAGAGCAGGAGAAGAGAGCAAGATTGGAAGGAGAATGCAGAGTAGAATAACTTATAAACTATAGGTAACATGAAAACCTAAGAGTGCAATATGCAGAATGCAGAAGGAAAGAGTAAAAGAGAAGAAGCTGCAGAGAGAGCATATGGAACAGGCAGGCTTCTCCTTACCGTGGGACAGAAGAGGTCTCTTCTTCTTTTTTTCAATATTCTTTGTTTACATTCCGAATGCTTTCCCCTTTCCTGGTTCCTCTCTCCCCATCAGTCTCATAAGCCCTCTTCCCTCGGCCCATTTCCCAATCACCTCCCTCCCATTTCCCTCTCCTGGTACTCCCCTACAATGCTGGATCAACTTTTTTCAGAACCTCGGCCCTCTCTTTCCCTCTTCTTGGGTATCATTTGATATTCTAATTGTGTCTTGAGAATTCAGAGCTTCTGGGCTAATTAATATCCACTTATCAGTGATAGAATTCCATGTGTATTCTTTTGTGATTGGGTTGCCTCACTTAGGATGATATTTTCCAGTTCCAACCATTTGCCTAAGAATTTCATGAATTCATTGTTTCTAATTGCTGAGTAGTATTCCATTGTGTAAATATACCACGTTTTCTGTATCCATTTCTCCATTGAGGGACATCTGGCTTTTTACCAGCTTCTGGCTATTATAAATAAGGCTGCTATGAACATAGTGGAGCATGTGTCTTTATTGCATGCCAGGGAATCCTCTGGGTATATGACCAGGAGAGGTATAGCTGGGTCCTCTGGAAGTGCCATGTCCAGTTTTCTGAGGAAATCAGTCTGGCGGAGTGGTTGTATTATTTTGCAATCCCAGAGTGGTTGTATTATTTTGCAATCCCACCAGCAGTGGAGGGGTCTTCCTCTTTCTCCACATCCTCGCCAACACCTGCTGTCTCCTGAGTTTTTAATTTTAGCCATTCTGACTGGTGTGAAGTGAAATCTCAAGGTTGTTTTGATTTCCATTTCCCTAGTGATTAATGATGTTGAACATTTCTTAAGGTGCTTCTCAGCCTTCTGAAGTTCTTCAGTTGAACATTCTTTGATTAGTTCTGTACCCCATCTTTTAATAGGGTTATTTGGTTCTCTGGGGTCTAACTTCTTGAGTTCTTTGTATATATTGTATATTGTATATATATTGTTGGATTTAGGGTTGGTAAAGATCCTAGGTCTCTTCTAAATAACAAGTCAGGCTTAGTCTTATTAAGGGAACAAAGCTTTCTTCTTACAAACTTGGGTTTAATTAATTTAGCATTAAAAGGATAGAATCTTTTTCTTTCTCTATACAATAAAGATTGGAGCTCATTTTTCATCCAGAATGAGTGAGCTCTTTCTGCACTGGTGCTTGGTCTTTTGCTCCAAATGCATATGTAAGTATAGATGTGTGTGTAAGTATTGGATCCAACTGGTATGAATGTAAATGCATAAATGTGAAGGTGTGAATCTGTATATGACTTTATGTGAGCTTTTGCATATTTGCTTATGTAAAAGTTTTTCCTTCTGTGATTGTTAATCTCTTCTCCTGGTTCAATAAAACTTTATTGCTCCAAACTTCCCCCTACCCTGATAAGCAAGAGGCATTTGGACAAAAGGAAAAAAGCTCTAGCAATTAATCCTTTGCTTAACCTTGTGCTGTTTTAGGATGAGGTGCTTAGTGCCAGAGTCTCCACTTTCTGTTCTCAGAGGAACACAATAGGCAGGTCATCTACAGTAGCTAAGTAACTTGGATGAGTAAATCTTTTATTATTACACAACAACCCTAAATATCTTGTAAGACAAGGTCTTACCCCATATGTCTTATGACAAAATCTTACCCCCAGACTATGCTCTTCCTCCTCTATTGCCTCAAAATGAACTGACAAGAAAGAAGACCCTACCAGGGTTGGGCCCCAGCACTAAGACAGAAATTGGTACCAGGAGTAGGGTATTGCTTTGGTAAGTCTGACCAGGCCTTTATTTGGAAGAATTGGATTTGGGCACTTTGGATTTGGAAGACAGTAGAAATCTTTAAGTGATGCTAGTAGAATTTGGAAGACTTTGTTGCTAACAGTGAATTGTACTATGGAGATGTGGCCCAATATGTGTCACTGAAGAATTTCAGAATGTGGCATAAAGACTGTTTTGTGATATTTTGGTGAAGAATATAGCTGCATTTTGACACTATTCAAAGAGTCTTCCTGAGATTAAGATGAAGAGATTTAGATTAATTACATTGAGACAGGAAGTCTCAATATAGCCTGGTATAAATTCTGTTGTGTTGTTACTAAAGTTTACTATTATGAAGAGTTTTAATGAAAAGGAGTAAGCTGAGAGAGAAAAATACAAAATATATGGTTCAAGTATTAAAGGGGCACCAGGAAGTAAAAAAAGAATTGAATCTTATTTTCTACAAGATAACAGATTAAGGGAGTGGGATGTGGGGGCAAGTTCCTACCTAGCTAAGTTTAGGTCCAGGCATGGCTGTACACACCTTTAGTTCCAGGAGACAAAGGCAAACACATCTCTGAGATCAAGGTCAATCTATAGATCAAATTCCAAGAGAGCCAAGCTTAGGTAGTTAAAGAGTTGGAAGACAAAAAGCTGATGGTGATACAGTAGAACAAGGGGACTGGGCTTCAGCCTGAGCAAACAGCAGAATTTGTCAGCTTCAGCCATTTGGCTCTGGCTTCATAGTCAAGAAAAAAGGAGAGTACTGGGACATTTTATACTGGTCAGCTGGAGACAAAGAAATTAGTAGTAATTAAGAAGAGACCAACATTACCAAGGTGAAATCTGAGAAGTGTTTTCAGAGAGCACAATGAAACAGTGTTCCAGAGATAGCCAAGGTTGTACCTTGTGTTATAGCAGGACTTGGTAATGTGTAAGAATCACCCCAATGGTACTGACTTTGAAGGTATGAAGGGGTCATGGAGAACATCTGAGGCTTGGCATTGTGAGAGGCCAAGGAAGGCCATTAGTGATGGTGCAGCCCCAGGTGCAGTTGATGGCCCAGGACTAAAAGGGTCATGAAAGAAGTTAAGGCTAGGCACCATGAAGAGAGCCTATAATTGGCTATTGGTGAAGCCTGCTTGCATTTGGAGACCCCAGTGTATTGGAGATGCCAGTACCATGGGATTATCAACAAGAACAGCAGCAGCAGTTGAGTAGAAGCTATCAGAGCTCAGAATTTTACAGAGGGCAGAGCTGGATATGTGACCCTTTGGAGGATCCCAGAAAATCATGTGTGTATCCAAGACCTTGGAATAACATTGAAGTTGCCTTGGAGACACCAAGATGTTCAAGAGGCCAGAGCCATGGGATATCTGCTGAGGAAAGCTGCTGACAGGGAGTTAAAATGTTGTGCTCATCCAGGAATAGTGAACTCCAAGTGACTACCAAGGAGCTAATTCTGATGCAACTGTACTAGGGTCTTTTTTGTTAAAACTTGAGCTTAGGATCACCACCCACCTCAGTGCAACAGGACAGGAAGGTGAAGCCCCACGCCCAGTTTCAAGCAAGAATTTATAGAGCCAAACAATCAAACAAACAAGGGGGGTATTCAGCTTGGCACACATCTGATTTGGGACCTATTATGGAATTTTCTGCCTTTTAAAATGATTGGCTGGTGCTGGGATCCAAACAACAAACTTTTATAAGTAAATGTCTTTAGATACAACTGAAACTTCTGCTTTGCTCCTGATTAGTGATTGTTAGGGGGTGACCTGGAAATCTGTACTAGGTACAGTCTTGTTGGTTACATTAAGTTGAACCTTAGCTCAGATTCTCTAAGATGGAACCTGAACCCAAGATGGCGTTGGTCTGGTCTCTCAAAAGCAGCCCAGGAGAAACCAGTCTGTTGCAGTCATCAAAGACAAAAATGGGAGGCCTTCCAGTTTCTGTCTGTGCCCTGAACTGATCCTGTGCCACAGCACTATATACACAAATACTGCTAGGAGAGAGCAGGTCTCCCAAGAGTGCCAATACACCTGCGAACACAGGTAAAACCACTACTTTTTTTTAAAAAAAATTCCTGGCCCAAGAGGGACCCTCCTAGAGCCATCAGGACACAGGAAACAAGGAGCAGATGGGGGACGGGATCCTTCTGGTTTCTGTCTGCATCCCAGAGCTGACCCTGTACCACAGATATCCATACCTAAATTCCTCTTGAAGAGAACTGACATAGAGGCTTGCGGGGGGGGGGGGGGGGGGGGGGGGCAAGCCACAGTCAGAGACAGTAAGAACAGCAAAACCAGAGATAACCAGATGATGAAAGGCAAGGGCAAGAACACAAACAACAGAAACCAAGGCTACTTGGCATTATCAGAACCCAGTTCTCCCATGACAGTGAACCCTGGTTATCCCAAAACATCAGAAAAACAAGACTGACTTAAAATCATATCTCATGATGAAGATAGAGGACTTTAAGAAGGACATAAATAACCCCCTTAAAGAAATACAAGAGAACACAGGTAAAGAAGAAGCCCTCAAAGAGGAAACACAAAAATCCCTTAAAGAAATACAGGAAAACACAACCAAACAGGTGAAGGAACTGAAAAAAAAATCCAGGATTTTAAAATGGGAATAGAAAATGGAAATAAAGAAATCATATAGGGAGTCAACACTGGAGATAGAAAACTTAGGAAGAGAGAATTTCAGGTACAGAAAATACCATAGAAAACATTGACACAACAATCAAAGAAAATTTATTTAGGAAATCCATGACACAATGAGAAGATCAAACATAAGGCTAATAGGTTAGAAGAGAATGAGGATTCCTTTGTCAAAGATTACTTTCACAAAGGAGCTAAAACCATCCAGTGGAAAAAAGACAGCATTTTCAACAAATGGTGATGGTTCAACTGGTGGTCCACATGTAGAATAATGCAAATGGATCCATTCTTATCTCCCTGTACAAAGCTGAAGTCCAAGTGGATCAAGGACCTCCATATAAAACCAGATATACTGAGTCTAATAGAAGAGAAAGCGGGGGGGGGGGGGGGGGAAGTCTTAAACATATGGGCACAGGGGAAAGTTACTGAACAGAACACCAATGGCTTATGCTCTAAGATGAAGAATTGACAAAGGGACCTCACAAAATTGCAAAACTTCTGTAAGGCAAAGGACACTATAGGACAAAACTGCAACCAACAGACTGGGAAAAGATCTTTTACCAATCCTGTATCTGATAGAGGGCTAATATCCAATATATACAAAAAATGCAAGAAGTTAGACTCCAGAGAACCAAATAATCCTATTAAAAATGGGGAACATAGCTAAACAATGAATTATCAACTGAGGGATCTCAAATTGCCAAGAAGCACCTAAAGAAATGTTTAACATTTGTAGTCATCAGGGAAAAGCAAATCAAAACAATACTGAGATTCCACCTCACATCAGTCAGAATGGCTAAGATCAAAAACAGGTGACAACAGATGCTGGCAAGGATATGGAAAAAGAAGAATACTTCTCTATTGCTGGTGGGATTACCAGCTGGAAAACCAATCAGGAAATCAATTTGGTGGTTCTGAAGAAAATTGGACATAGTACTACCTGAGGACCCAGCTATACCACTCCTGAGCATATACCCAGAAGATGCTCCAACATGTAATAAGGACACATGCTCCACTATGTTCATAGAAGTCATATTTACAATAGCCAGAATCTGAAAAGAACTCAGATGTCCCTCAACAGAGAAATGAATACAGAAAATGTGGTGCATTTACGCAATGGAATACTACTCAGCTATTTAAAACAATGACTTCATAACATTTGAAGGCAACTTGAGAATACTATCCTGGGTGAGGTGACTCAGTCATAAAGGAACAAACACAGTATGTAGTCACTGGTAATTGGCTATTAACCCAAAAGTTCAGAATACCCAAGATTCAATTCATAGACCATATGAAGCCTAATAAGGAGGAAGACCAAAATGTTGCTGCTTCAGTGTTTTTTATAAGGGTGAACAAAATACTCCCAGGAACAAATATGAAGATAAAGTGTGAAGCAGAGCCTGGAGGAAAGGCCATACCAAGATTTTCCCACCTGGGGGGATCCATCCCATGCACAGCCACCAAACCTGAACATTATTGTGGATGCTGGGAAGTACTTCTAGATGAATGCCTGACATGGCTGTCTCCTGAGAGGCTCTGCCAGAGCGTAACAATTACAGAGGTGGAAGCTAACAGTCAACCATTGGACAGAGCTCAAGGGTCCCTGATGGAGGAGTTTTGGAGAAGGAGCTGAGGGAATTTTAAGCCCCATGGAGGGAGTAACAGCGTCAACAGGCCAGACACCCCCACCAAGGTCCTGTGGATTGGACCACCAACCAAAGACTACACATGAAGCGACCCATGGCACTGACCATATATGTGACAGAGTCTGGACTTGTTGGTGAGAAGAGAGGCCCTTGGGCCTGAGGGTGTTTGATGCCCCAGTGTAGGTGAATGCCAGGGCTGGAGGATGGGAGTGGGTAGGTGGGGGAGCACCCTCTTAGTGGCAGGAGGAAGGGGATGCAATAAGGGGTTTCTGAAGGAGAGTCATGGAAAGGAAAAAAAGCATTTGAAATATAGAGTATCCAATCAGAAAGAAAGAAAGAAAGAAAGAAAGAAAGAAAGAAAGAAAGAAAGAAAGAAAGAAAGAAAGAAAGAAAGAAAGAAAGAAAGAAAGAAAGAAAGAAAGAAAACAGTGTCACAGGGCCAAGAAGAAAAAAATAGATAAAAAAAGGAGTTGAAGATCTTAAGACTACTTTGGCATCAGACATGGAGATGCAGTTTGGATACTAGCTGGTTTTCTGTGTTGCTTTGGGGATCACACTTAAATGATTGAATGAATCACAGAAGGGACTCTGAACTTTAGACTTTTAACGTTGTAGAGACTGCTATAGACTATGCTATAGACTATGGGACTTTGGAAGTTGAGTGAAATGCATTTTTTATTATGCTGTGTCTAGGTATGTCCTCCATATATTCATTTTTGAACAAGCCTATGGGGACCAGGGAATGGAATGTGATGGTTTGAATATTCTTGGCCCATGAAGAGGCACTGTTACAACATGTGGACTTGTTGGAAGAGGTATGTCATTTTGGGTATGGACTTTAAGACCTTTATTCTAGTTCCCTGAAAGTTAGTTTTTTTTCATTTAATGATTTTTTAAAATATGAAACAAAAATCAACAACTCAAATAGCACTTTTTAAAATCAAACATAATATAGTCGAAAGAGTTACTAATTTGATACATGCTGAGGAGTTAACAGTAGAAAACACTAAAGTTCTGTTTCCCATTATCCTGTTTTCTTTCTTTTTTTTTTAATTGATATATTCTGTATTTACATTTCAAATTATTTCCCCTTTCCTGGCTCCCCACCCCCCTAAAGTCCCATAAGCCCTCTTCTCTCCCCCTGTGCCCCCATCCAACCCTTCCCACTTCCCTTTTCTGGTATTGCCCTACACTGCTGCACTGAGCCTTTCCCGAACCAGGGGCCACTCCTTCCTTCTTCTTGGGCATCATTTGATATGGGAATTGTGTCTTGGGTATTCCAAGTTTCTAGGCTAATAAACCTCTTATCAGTGAGTGTATACCACGAGTGATCTTTTGAGACTGGGTTACCTCACTTAGTATGATGTTTTCCAGCTCCATCCATTTGTCTAAGAATTTCATGAATTCATTGTTTCTAATGGTTGAATAGTATTCCATTGTGTATATATACCACATTTTTGTATCCATTCTTCTGTTGAGGAATACCTGGGTTCTTTCCAGCTTCTGGCTATTATAAATAGGGCTGCTAAGTGGATATTAACCTAGAAAACTGGAATACCCAACACATAATCCACACATCAAATGAGGTACAAGAAGAAAGGAGGAGTGGCCCCTGGTTCTGGAAAGACTCAGTGAAGCAGTATTCGGCAAACCAGAACGGGGAAGTGGGAAGGGGTGGGTGGGAGGACATGGGAAGAGAAGGGGGCTTACGGGACTTTCGGGGAGTGGGGGGGCTAGAAAAGGGGAAATCATTTGAATTGTAAATAAATTATATCGAAAAAAAATAGGGCTGCTATGAACAGAGTGCAGCACGTATCCTTATTACCTGCTGGGGAATCCTCTGGGTATATGCCCAGGAGTGGTATAGCAGGATCCCCTGGAAGTGTTAAAAACTGCATGGTATTGGCACAGTGACAGACAAGTGGACCAATGGAATAGAATTGAAGACCCAGAAATGAATCCACATACCTATGGTCACTTGATCTTCGACAAAGGAGCCAAAAACATCCAGTGGAAAAAATATAGCCTTTTCAACAAATGGCGCTGGTTCAATTGGATGTCAGCATGCAGAAGAATGCGAATTGATCCATTCTTATCTCCATGTACTAAACTCCACTCCAAGTGGATCAAGGACCTACACATAAAACCAGACACACTGAAACTAATAGAAAAGAAACTGGGGAAAACCCTTGAGGACATGGGCACAGGGGAAAAGTTCCTGAACAGAACACGAATAGCTTATGCTCTAAGATCAAGAATTGACAAATGGGTACACCCGGAGGCAGACTGGGAGGACACAGTGTGCTCCAGTGAGTCAGCACCACAGAGCTTAGGTTCCAGTCCTGAGGCCTCTGGTGGGAGCCTTCAGATCTCTGCTTTGGGATCCAGAACAGCCTGGGGTACAACACCACATCTCCAGGCTCTGCAAGAGGCCAGAGGGGAACCCAGGAGGCCAGCTGGGAGGGGTCAGTGTGCTCCTCAGGCCCCAGCAGGCCCCAGGCTGGAGCCTTCAGGTGTCTGCTTTGGGATCTGAACAGCCTGGGCCACAGCACCCTGTCTCCAGGCAGTGCAGGAGGTCAGCTGTCCACCAGAGGCCAGCTAGGAAGAGACAGCTTGCACTGGTGAGTCCAGCATTGACAAGACCAGCTAACACCAGTGAGAACTAGATGACAAAAGGCAAACGCAGGAACGTCACTAACAGAAATCAAGGCAATATGGCAGCATCTGAACCCAGTTCTCCTTTAACAGCATGTCCTGGATACCCCATCACACCAGGAAAAACAAGATTTGGATTTAAAATCACTGGTCATAATGCTGGTAGAGGAACACATGAAGGACATACTTAAAGAAATTCAGAAGAAAATGGATCAAAAGTTAGAAGCCCTTACAAGGGAAACACAAAAATCATTAAAAGAAATCCAGGAGAATACAAAAGCCAATAAGGAGGTAACGCAAAAATCATTAAAGAAATACAGGAGAACTTTGGTCAACAGGTTGAGGTCATGAAAGAGGAAACACAAAAATTTCTTAAAGAATCACAGGAAAGCACAAACAAGAAAGTGAAGAAGCTAAGCAAAACCATCCAGGATCTAAAATCAGAAGTAGAAACAACTAAGAAAACTCAAAGGGAGACAACTTTGGAGATAGAAAGCCTTGGGAAGAAATCAGGGGACATAGATGCAAATATCAACAACAGAATACAAGAGATAGAAGAAAGAATCTCAGATGCTGAAGATACCATAGAAACCATGGACTCAACAGTTAAAGAAAATGCAAAATGCAAAAAGCTTGTAACCCAAAATATCCAGGAAATCCAGGACACAATGAGAAGACCAAACCTAAGGATTATAGGCATAGATGAGAGTGAAGATTTACAACTTAAAGGGCCAGCAAATATCTTCAATAAAATTATGGAAGAAAATTTCCCTAACCTAAAGAGAGAGATGCCCATGAATATACAAGAAGCCTACAGAACTCCAAACAGACTGGACCAGAACAGAAATACTTCCTGTCACATAATAATCAAAACACCAAATGTTCTAAACAAAGAAAGAATATTAAAGGCAGTAAGAGAAAAAGGCCAAGTAACATATAAAGGAAGATCTATCAGAATCACAGCAGACTTCTCACCTGAGACTATGAAACCTAGAAGACCCTGGGCAGATATCATGCAGACTCCAAGAGAACACAAATGCCAGCCAAAATTACTATACCCAACAAAACTCTCAATCACCATAGATAGAGAAACTAAGATATTCCATGACAAAACCAAGTTTACCCAATATCTATCCACAAACCCAGCCCTACAAAGGATTATCGGAGGAAAACACCAATACAAGGAGGGAAACTTCACCCTGGAAAAACAAAATAGTAACCTTTCATCAAACCCAAAAGAAGATAACCAATCAAATTTAAAAATAACATAAAAAATGACAGGAAGTAATAATCATTATTCCTTAATATCTCTTAACATCAATGGGCTTAATGCCCCAATAAAAAGACGTAGACTAACCGACTGGATACGTAAACAGGACCCTACATTTTGCTGCATACAGGAAACACACCTCAGTGTCAAAGACAAACACTACCTTAGAGTAAAAGGCTGGAAGACAATTTTACAAGCAAATGGTCTCAGGAAACAAGCTGGAGTAGCCATTCTAATATCAGATAAAATTGACTTTCAACCCAAAGTCATCAAAAGAGAATGGAATTGGGCCAGTCATTAGTTGTCCAAACTCTCAGTCCATCTTTGTCCCTGCACATCTTGTAGGCATGACAAAGTTTGTGTTGAAGGTTTTGTGGGTGGGTTGTTATCCTTATCCTTATTCCTCCACTGGAAGTCCTGCCTGACTACAGTAGGTGGGCACTGCTCCATATCCCTGGCTTGTTGCAGTATTAGCAAGAGTTCCTCTCATAGATAAGCTGGAGTCTCCCCATCCCAGGATTCTGGCAATTCCTGGAGATGGTCAGCTCAGCCTCTGATTTTTATTCACTCTCTAGGCTCTACCCACCACAGATCCCCCATCTTGTTCCCTTCTCCATCCATTCTCTCACCTCATTCTCTCTCTCTATCAACTTCAGATGAATGAGATCAAGCATCCTTTATTGGCATCTCCTTGTGATTTAGCTTCTCTTGGTCTATGGATCATAGGATTGGTATCCTCTACTTTATGAATATTATCAACTTATACATGAGAATATTATATGCACATACTTTTGGATTTGGATTATGCTACTCAGTATGATCTTTTCTAGTTTCATCCCTTTTTTCTAAATTCCATGATGTCCTTTCTTTTTGTTTTACTTTATTAGATATTTGCCTTATTTACATTTCAAATGGTAACCCCTTTCCTTTTTACCCCTCCAAAAACACCCTATCCCTTCTTTCTCCTCCTGCTTACCAACCCTCATCCCACTTTCCTGACCTGGCATTCCCCTACACTGGGGCATTAAGCCTTCACAGCACCAATAGCCTCTCCTCTCACTGATGCCTGAAAAGGCAATCTTCTGCTACATATATAGCTGGAGCCATGGGCACCTACATGTGTATTGTGTGGTTGGTGGTTTAGTCCCTGGAAGCCCTGTGGGTAGTGGTTGGTACATATTATTGTTCCTCCTATGGGGCTGCAAACCTCTTCACCTTCTTGGGTCCTTTCTCTAGCTCCTCCATTGGGGACCCTATGTTCACTCTATTGTTTGGCTTTTGAGTCATAGTTATTTTGATACACTTTAAAGAAGGATCAAAGTATCCACACTTTGGTCTTCCTTCTTCTTGAGCTTCATGTGGTCTGTGAGTTGTATCTTGGGTATTCCAAACTTTTGGGCTAATATCCACTTATTAGTGAGTAAATACCATGTGTTTTATTTTGTGAATGGGTTACCTCACTCAGGATATTTTTCTATTTCCACCCATGTGATTAAGAATTTCATGGATTCATTGTTTTTAATAATGGAGTTGTACTTCATTGTATAAATGTACCACATTTTCTGTATCCATTCCTCTGTTGAGGGACATCTGGGTTCTTTCCAGCTTCTGGCTATTTTAAATAAGGCTACTATGAACATAGTTGAGCATGTGTCCTTACTACATGTTGGAGCATCTTCTGGGTATATGCCCAGGAGTGGTATAATTGCGTCCTCAGGCAATACAATGTCCAATTTTCTGAGGAACCACGAAATTGATGTCCAGAGTGGTTTTACCAGCTTGCAATCCAATATGCAATAGAGGAGTATTACTTTTGATTCTGACATTCTTGCCAGAATCAGCAGTCCCCGAGTTCTTGATCTTAGCCATTCTGACAGGTATGAAGTGGAATCTCAGAGTTGTTTTGATTTGCATTTCCCCAATGATTAAGGATGTTGGCCTTTAGGTGTTCCTCAGTCATCCGGTATTCCTCAGTTGAGAATTCTTTGTTTAGTTCTGTATTCCATTTTTAATAAGGTTATTTGGTTCTCTGGAGTCTAACTTCTTGAGTTCTTTGTATATATTGTATATTAGCCCTCTATTGGATGTAGGATGGGTAAAGACCTTTCCCCAGCAACTTGGTTGCCATTTTTTCCTATTGATAGTGTCCTTTTCCTCACAGAAGCTTTGCAATTTTATGATGTCCCATTTGACAATCCCATAGAGCATATTCTAAGATCTTGGAGCATAAGCTATTGGTATTCTGTTCAGGAAATTTGGCCCTGTACCCATGTGCTCCGGGTTTGTCACCACTTTCTCTTCTGTTAGATTCAGTGTATCTGGTTTTATGTGGAGGTCCTTAATTCAATTGAACTTGAGCTTTGTACAGGGATATAAGAATGGATCAATTTGCTTCCTTCTACATGCTAACTGCCAGTTAAACCATCACCATTTGTTGAAAATGCTATCTTTTCCCACTGGATGATTTTAGCTCCTTTGTCAAAGATCAAGTGACCATAGGTGTGTGGGTTCATTTCTGGGTCTTCAATTCTATTTCATTGATCTACCTGCTTCTCTTTGTAAAAATATCATGCAGTTTTTATCACTATTCCTCTGTAGAATAACTTGAGGTCAGGCATGGTGATTCAAACAGAACTTCTTTTCTTGTTGAGAATACTTTTCACTCTCCTGGGTTTTTTGTTATTCCAGATAAATTTGGAAATTGTTTGTTCTAACTGTATGAAGAATTGAGTTAGAATTATGATGGTGATTGCACTGAATCTGTAAATTGCTTTAGGGAAGATGACCAATTTTTACTATATTAACACTGCCAATCTGTGAGCATGGGAGATCTTTCCATCTTCTGATATCTTCTTCAATTTCTTTCTTCAGAGACTAGAAGTTCTTGTCATAAAGATCATTGACTTGCTTGGTTAATGTCACACCAAGGTATTTTATGTTATTTGCAATTATTGTGAAGGGTGTCATTTCTCTAATTTCTTTCTCAGCCTCTTTATCCATTGAGTTTAGAAAGGCTACTGATTTGAGTTAATTTTGCATCAAGCCACTTTGCTGAAGTTTTTTTTTTTTTTTTTTTTTAAATCAGCTGTAGGAGTTTTCTGGTAAAAGTCTTGGGGTCACATAAGTATACTATCATATCATCTGCAAATAGTCATAATTTGACTTCTTCATTTCCAATTTGTATTCCTTTGACTTCCTTTTGTTGTCTAATCATTCTACCTAGGACTTTGAGCACTATATTAAACAGGTAGGGAGAGAGTGCACAGCCTTGTCTAGTCCCTGGTTTCAGTGCAATTGCTTCCATTTAGTTTGATGCTGGCTACTGGTTTGTTGTATATTGCTTTTACTATGTTTAGGTATGGGCCTTGAATTCCTGATCTTTTCTTTTTTTTTAATTAATATTTTTATTTTCTATATTCTTTGTTTACATTCTAAATGATTTCCCCTTTCCCGGATCCCCCCTCCCCATATGTCCCATAAACCTTCTTCTCTCCATCCATTCTCCAATCACCTCCCTCATTTTCTTCTCTGTCCTTATATTCCCCTCTAATGCCAGATCAATTCTTTCCAGGATCAGGACCTTCTCCATACTTCTTCATGGGAGTCATTTGTTATGCGATTTGTGCCTTGGGTATTCAAGGCTTCTGAGCTAATTAATATCCACTTATCAGAGATTGCATTCCATGTGTATTCTTTTGTGACTGGGTTACCTCACTTAGGATGATATTTTCCAGATCAAACCATTTGCCTAAAAATTTTGTGAATTCATTGTTTCTAATTGCTGAGTAGTATTCCATTGTGTAAATATACCACATTTTCTGTATCCATTCCACCTTTGAGGGGCATCTGGGTTCTTTCCAGCTTCTGGCTATTATAAATAAGGCTGCTATGAACATAATGGAGCATGTGTCTTTATTGCATGCCAGGGAATCCTTTGGGTATATGCCCAGGAGAGGTATAGCAGGGTCCTCCGGAAGTGTCATGTCCAGTTTTCTGAGGAACCGCCAGACTGATTTCCAAAGTGGTTGTACCATCTTACAGCCCCACCAGCAGTGGAGGAGTGTTCCTCTTTCTCCACATCCTCACCAACACCTGCTGTCTCCTGAGTTTTTGACCTTAGCCATTCTGACTGGTGTAAGGTGAAATCTCAGGGTTGTTTTGATTTGCATTTCCCTAATGACTAATGATGTTGAGCACTTCTTAAGGTGCCTCTCAGCCATCCAAATTTCTTCAGGTGAGAATTCTTTGTTTAGATCTGTACCCCATTTTTTAATAGGGTTATTTGGTTCCCTGGGGTACAACTTCTTGAGTTCTCTGTATATATTGGATATTAGCCCTCTATCAGATGTAGGGTTGGTTAATATCCTTTCCCAATTTGATGGTTGCCGTTTTGCCCTTTTAACAGTGTCCTTTGCCTTACAGAAACTTTGTAATTTTATGAGGTCCCATTTGTCAATTCTTGATCTTAGAGCATAAGCTATTGGTGATCTGTTCAGGAACGTTTCCCCCGTGCCCATGTCCTCTAGGGTATTCCCCAGTTTCTTTTCTATTAGTTTCAGTGTGTCTGGTTTTACATCGAGGTCCTTGATCCACTTGGAGTAAAGTTTAGTACATGGAGATAAGAATGGATCAATTCCCATTCTTCTGCATGCTGACCTCCAATTGAACCAGCACCACTTGTTGAAAAGGCTATCTTTTTTCCACTGGATGTTTTTGGCACCTTTGTCGAAGATCAAGTGACCATAGGCGTGTGGATACATTTCTGGATCTTCAATTCTATTCCATTGGTCCACTTGTCTGTCACTGTGCCAATACCATGCAGTTTTTAATACTATTGCTCTGTAGTATTGCTTTAAGTCAGGGATACTGATTCCCCAAGAATTTCTTTTGTTGTTGAGAATAGTTTTAGCTATCCTGGGTTTTTTGTTATTCCAGATGAATTTGAGAATTGCTTTTTCTAACTCTGTGAAGAACTGAGTTGGGATTTTGATGGGGATTGCATTGAATCTGTAGATTGCTTTTGGCAAGATGACCATTTTAACTATATTAATCCTGCCAATCCATGAGCATGGCAGATTTTTCCATTTTCTGAGGTCTTCTTTGATTTCCTTCTTCAGAGACCTGAAGTTCTTGTCATATAGATCTTTCACTTGTTTGGTTAGAGTCACACCAAGATACTCTATATTGTTTGTGGCTATTGTGAAGGTTGTCATTTCCCTAACTTCTTTCTCAGCCTGCTTATCCTTTGAGTATAGGAAAGCAACTGATTTGCTTGAATTGATTTTATAACCAGCCACTTTTCTGAAGTTGTTTATCAGCTGTAGGAGTTCTCTGGTGGAGGTTTTCAGATCACTTAAGTAGACTATCATGTCATCTGCAAACAGTGATAATTAGACTTCTTCCTTTCCAATTTGTATCCCCTTAACCTCCTTATGTTGTCTAATTGCTTTAGCTAGAACTTCAAGTACTATATTGAAAAGATATGGAGAGAGAGGACAGCCTTGTCTAGTCCCTGATTTTAGTGGGATTGCTTCAAGTTTCTCTCCATTTAGTTTGATGTTGGCTACCGGTTTGCTGTATATTGCTTTAATGGTGTTTAGGTATGGGCCTTGAATTCCTGTTCTTTCCAAGATTTTTAGCATGAAAGGATGCTGAATTTTGTCAAATGTTTTTTCTGCATCTAATGAGATGATCATATGGTTTTTTTTTTTCTTTTTGTTTGTTTATGTAGTGGATAGCATTGATGGTTTTCCTTATATTGAACCATCCCTGCATCCCTGGGATGAAGCCTACTTGATCATGGTGGATGATTGTTTTGATGTGTTCTTGGATTTGGTTGGCAAAATTTTATTAAGTATTTTTGCATCAATATTCATAAGAGAAATTGGCCTGAAGTTCTCTTTCTTTGTTGGATCTTTGTGTGGTTTTGGTATCAGCGTAATTGTGGCTTCATAGAACGAGTTGGGTAGAGTTCCTTCTGTTTTTATTTTGTGGAATAGTTTGAAGAGTATTGGTGTTAGGTCTTCTATGAAGGTCTGAGAGAATTCTGCACTGAAGTTCCGTGCTTTTTTTGGTTGGGAGATTTTCTATGACCCTTTTTATTTCTTCAGGTGTTATGGGACTGTTTAGTTGATCTATTTGATCCTGATTTAGTTTTGGTTTCAGATATCTGTCTAGGAAACTGTCCATTTCTTCCAGATTCTCCAGTTGAGTTGAGTATAGGCTTTTGTAGTAGGATCTAATGATTTTTTGAATTTCCTCAATTTCTGTTGCTATATCTCCCTTTTCATTTCTAAATTTGTTAATCTGGATACTGTCTCTGTGCCCTTTGATTAGTCTGGCTAGGGGTTTATCTATCTTGTTGCTTTTCTCAAAGAACCAGCTCCTGGTTTTGCTGATTCTTTGTATGGTTCTCTTTGTTTCTACTTGATTGATTTCGGCCCTGAGTTTGATGATTTCCTGCCTTCTACTCTTCCTGGGTGAAATAGCTTCTTTTTGTTCCAGGGTTTTCAGGTATGTCATTAGGTGTTAGTATATGCTCTCTCCATTTTCTTTTTGGAGGCACTCAGGGCTATGAGTTTTCCTCTTAGCACTGCTTTCATTGTGTCCCATAGGTTTGGGTATGTTGTGTCTTCATTTTTATTGTGTTCTAAAGAGTCTTTAATTTCTTTCTTTATTTCTTCCTTGACCAAGGTATCATTGAGTAGAATATTGTTCAGTTTCCACGTGTATGTGGGTTTTTCTGTTGTTTTTGTTGCTATTGAAGACCACTTTTACTCCATAGTGATCTGATAGGAGGCATGGGATTAGTTCGATCTTCTTATATTTGTTGAGGTCTGTCTTGTGGTCGATTTTGGAGAAGGTACCATGAGGTGCTGAGAAAAAGGTATATTCTTTTGCTTTAGGATAGAATGTTCTATATACATCTGTTAAATCTAATTCATCCAAAGCTTTAATTAGTTTCATTGTGTCCCTGTTCAGTTTCTGTTTTCCTGATCGGTCCATTGAGGAAAGTGCAGTGTTGAAGTCACCCACAATTATTGTATTAGGTGCAATGTGTGCTTTGAGCTTTAATAAAGTTTCTTTTATGAATGAGGGTGCCCTTGCATTTGGAGCATAGATGTTCAGGATTGAGTGTTCTTCTTGTTGTATTTTTCCTTTGACCAGTAAGAAGTGTCCCTCAGAGTCTCTTTTGATGACTTTGGGTTGAAAATCAATTTTATCTGATATTAGAATGGCTACTCCAGCTTGTTTCCTGAGACCATTTGCTTGTAAAATTGTCTTCCAGCCTTTTACTCTAAGGCAGTGTTTGTCTTTCACCCTGAGGTATGTTTCCTGTAAGCAGCAAAATGCAGGGTCCTGTTTACGTATCCAGTCGGTTAGTCTATGTCTTTTTATTGGGACATTGAGTCCATTGATGTTAAGAGATATTAAGGAATATTGATTGTTACTTCGTGTCATATTTGATGTTATTTTTTAAATTTGATTGGTTAACTTCTTATGGGTTTGATGAGAGAAGGTTACTATCTTGCTGTTTCCAGGGTGAAGTTTCCCTCCTTGTATTGGTGTTTTCCTCCTATTATCCTTTGTAGGGCTGGGTTTGTAGATAAATATTGGGTAAACTTGGTTTTGTCATGGAATATCTTAGTTTCTCCATCTATGGTGATTGAGAGCTTTGCTGGGTATAGTAGTTTTGGCTGGCATTTGTGTTCTCTTAGAGTCTGAATGAGATCTTCCCAGGATCTTCTAGCTTTCATAGTCTCAGATAAAAAGTCTGCTGTGATTCTGATAGGTCTTCTGTTATATTTTACTTGCCCCTTTTCTCTTACTGCCTTTAATATTCTTTCTTTGTTTAGTACATTTGGTGTTTTGATTATTATGTGACGGGAGGTATTTCTGTTCTGGTTCAGTCTGTTTGGAGTTCTGTAGGCTTCTTGTATATTCATGGGCATCTCTCTCTTTAGGTTAGGGAAATTTTCTTCCATAATTTTATTGAAGATATTTGCTGGCCCTTTAAGTTGTAAATCTTCACTCTCATCTATGCCTATAATCCTTAGGTTTGGTCTTCTCATTGTGTCCTGGATTTCCTGGATATTTTGGGTTACAAGCTTTTTGCATTTTCTTTAACTGTTGAGTCCATGGTTTCTATGGTATCTTCAGCATCTGAGATTCTTTCTTCTATCTCTTGTATTCTGTTGTTGATATTTGCATCTCTGTCCCCTGATTTCTTCTCAAGGCTTTCTGTCTCCAAAGTTGTCTCCCTTTGAGTTTTCTTAGTTGTTTCTACTTCTGATTTTAGATCCTGGATGGTTTTGCTTAGCTCCTTCACTTTCTTGTTTGTGCTTTCCTGTGATTCTTTAAGAGATTTTTGTGTTTCCTCTTTCATGACCTCAACCTGTTGACCAAAGTTCTCCTGTATTTCTTTAAATGATTTTTGCATTACCTCCATATTGGCTTTTGTATTCTCCTGAATTTCTTTCAATGATTTTTGGTTTCCCTTGTAAGGGCTTCTAATTTTTGATCCATTTTCTCCTGAATTTCTTTAAGTATGTCCTTCATGTGTTCCTGAACCAGTATCATGACCAGTGATTTTAAATCCATATCTTGTTTTACTGGTGTGATGGGGTATCCAGGACATACTGTTAAAGGAGAATTGTGTTCAGATGTTGCCATATTGCCTTGATTTCTGTTAGTGACATTCCAGCATTTGCCTTTTGCCATCTAGTTCTTACTGATGTTAGTTGGTCTTGTGAATGCTAGACTTACCAGTGCAAGCTGCCTCTTCCCAGGTGGCCTCTGGTACACAGTTGACCTCTTGCAGTGCCTGGAGACAGGGTGCTGTGGCCCAGGCTGTTCAGATCCTGAAGCAGATACCTGAAGGCTCCTGCAGGGGCCTGCTGGACTTACCAGAGCACACTGACTCCTCGCAGCTGGCCTCCTGGATGCCCCTCTTGCCTCTTGCAGGACCTGGAGATGTGGTGTTGCAGCCAGGCTGTTCTGGATCCCGAAGCGGAGATCTGAAGGCTCCCTCCAGAGGCCTCAGGACTGGAACCCAAGCTCCGTGCCCCTGATCTTTTCTAAGACATTTCCCATGAGGGGGTGTTGGATTTTGTCAAATGCTTTCTCAACATCTATGAAATGATCATGAGGTTTTTTTTTCCCCTTGAGTTTGTTTGTATAGTGGATTACATAGATGGATTTCCGTATATTGAATCATCCCTGCATCCTTGAGATGAAGCCTACTTGATCAATGTGGATGAACGTTTTGATGTGTTCTTTGATTCAGCTTGCAAGAATTTTATTGAGTATTTTTAATGGATATTCATAAGGGAAACTGGTCTAAATTCCTCTTTTATTGTTGAGTATTCATGTGTTTTATGTGTCAGGGTAATTGTGGCTTCATAAAATGGATTAGGTAGTGCTCCATCTCTTTTGTGGAAAAGTTTGAAGAGTATTGGTATTAGGTGTTCTTTGAAGGTCTGATAAAACTCTGCATTGAACAGATCTGGTCCTGGGTTTTTTGTTTGGGAGATTATTAGTGACTGCTTCTATTTTCTTAGGGGTTATGTGATTGTTTAGATCATTTATCTGATTCTGATTTAACTTAGGTACCTGGTATCTGTCTAGAAAATTTTCCATTTCATCTAGATTTTCCAGTTTTGTTGAATATAGGCTTTTGTAATAGGATCTGATGATTTTTTTTGGATTTTCTTGGTATCTGTTGTTGTTGTTTTCTTCTGTCTACTTCTCTTAGGTGTATTTGCTTCTTCTTGTTCTAGAGTCTTCAAGATGTGGGGTCAAGCTGCTAGTGTAGGCTCTTTCCAGTTTCAGTTTTTCTCTTCGCACAGCTTTCATTGTGTCCCATACTTTTGGGTATGTTGTGCCTTCATTTTCATTAAATCTAAAAAGCATTTAATTACTTTCTTTATTTCTTTTTTTTTTTTTAATATTTTTTTTATTTGATATAATTTATTTACATTTCAAATGATTTCCCCTTTTCTAGCCCCCCCCCCACTCCCCGTCTTTCTTTATTTCTTCCTTGACCAAGTTATCATTGAGTAGAATGTCGTTCACTTTATGTGGGCTTTCTGTTTTTCTGTTTCTTTCTTTTTTGTTGTTGTTATTGAAGACCAGTCTTATTCTGTGGTGATCTGATAGAGTGCATTGGATTATCTCAATAGTCTTATATCTGTTGAGGTTTGTTTTGTCACCAATTATATGGTCAGTTTGATTCATAACTTCTGTTAGTTTCACTGTGCTTCTATATAGTTTCTGTTTCTGTAATCTGTCCATTGATGAGAGTGGGGTGTTGAAGTCTCCCACTATTACTGTGTGAGGTGAAGTGTGTGCTTTATGAATATGGGTACCCTTGCATTTAGAGAATAGATGTTCATAATTAAGAGTTCATCTTGGGGAAAGCAGCAGAGGGAGTGAATCCCTGTGGCCATTTTCGCTACCTGCTGGGGCCAAAAAGCATCACTAGGTACTGTATTATCCTGAGTTTAAGATCTCTGGGGGTGCAAACCACCAGGGTTCTGCCTGTGCCCAGGACCTGAGCACATAGGTGGTTCGTCTGCCAGCCAGCCGGTCATGGGGCCTGTGTCCTACATAGAGAGCAGCAGAGGGAGTGAATACCCATGGCCATCTTCACTACCTTCAGGTGCAGAAAAGCATCACTAGGTACTGTATTATCCTGAGCTTAAGTTCTCTGGGGGTGCAAACTGCCAGGGGTCTGCCTGCGCCCAGGACCTGAGCACATAGGCAGTTTGTCTGCCTGCCAGCCGGTTGTAGGGCCTGTGTACTACATAGAGAGCAGCAGAGGGAGTGAATTCCCATGGCCATCTTTGCTACCTGCTGGGGCTGAAAAGCAGCACTAGGAACTGTATTATCCTGAGCTTAAGATCTCTGGGGGTGCAAACTGCCAGGGTTCTGCCTGTGTCCAGGACCTAAGCACATAGGTGGTTTGTCTGCCAGCCAGCCTGTCATGAGGCCTGTGTCCTATGTGAGGATCAACAGAGGGAGTGACTCTCTGCCGCCATCTTAGCTACATGACAGAGCAGTCAGAGAACACCTGGTTCACTGAGACAACCCAAGTATAACATTGCTTGAGGCAAGACTCAGCAGGGCTCCAAAGGCACAAAAGAGGAAGGCAGCATATCAGCAATCTTTGCCAGAAGAAACCCAGTCATCCAGTGTTGCAGAAATAATCTTAAAGGTCCACAGGAGGTTGAAGCACAGGCCAGTGACAATAAGACCATCTAACACCAGTGAGAACCAGATGGCTAAAGGCAAACGTAGGAGCATTACTAACAGAAACCAAGGCATTATGGCAGCATCTGAACCCAATTCCCCAACAACAGCTAGTCCTGGATACCTCAACGCACCAGAAAAACAAGAGTTGGATTTATAATCACTGGTCAGGATGCTGTTAGAGGAACACATGAAGGATATAAATAAATCTCTTAAAGAAATTCAGGAGAAAAATGATCAAAAGCTAGACGCCCTTATGAGGGAAACATAAAAATCACTTAAAGAAATTCAGGAGAATATGGGTCATAAGTTAGTAGCCAATAAGGAGGAAATGCAAAAATCACTGAAAGAAATACAGTAGAACTTTGATCAACAGGCAGAAGTCATGAAAGAGGAAAGACAAAAATCTCTCAAAGAATTACAGGAAAACACAAACAAGCAAGTGAAGGAACTGAGCAAAAACATCCAGGATCTAAAAACATAAGTAGAAACAACTAAGAAATCACAAAGGGAGACAACTTTGGAGATAGAAAACCTTGGGAAGAAATCAGGGACCATAGATGCAAATATCAACAACAGAATACAAGAGATAGAAGAAAGAATCTCAGATGCCTAAGATACAATAGAAACCATGGACTCAACAGTCAAAGAAAATGCAAAATGCAAAAAGCTTGTAACCCAAAACATCCAGGAAATCCATAGGCATTTATGAGAGTGAAGATTTACAGCTTAAAGGGCCAGCAAATATCTAAAATAAAAATATGGAAGAAAACTTCCCTAACCTAAAGAGAGAGATGCCCATGAATATACAAGAAGCCTACAGAACTCCAAACAGACTGGACCAGAACAGAAATACCTCCCATCACATAATAATCAAAACCCCAAATGTACTAAACATAGAAAGAATACTTAGGACAGTAAGAGAAAAAGGAAGACCTATCAGAATTGCACCAGACTTCTCATCAGAGACCATGAAAGCTATCCTGGGTGGAGCTCATGCAGACTCTAAGAGAACACAAATGCCAGCCAAGACTACTATACCCAGAGAAACTCTCAATCAGTGTAGATGGAGAAACCAAGATATTCCATGACAAAGCCAAATTTACACAATATCTTTCCACAAACCCTGCCCTATTATAGGATTATAGGAATAGAAGAAAGCAAGGATTTACATCTTAAAGGCCCAATAAATATCTTCAACAAAATTGTAGAAGAAAACTTCCCTAACCTAAAGAAAGAGATGCCCATGAACATACAGGAAGCCTACAGAACTCCAAACAGATTAGACCAGAGCAGAAATTCTTCCTGCCACATAGTAATCAAAACACCAAATGCACTAAACAAAGAAAGAATATTAAAAAAAAGTGAGAGAAAAAGGTCAAGAAACATATAAAGGCAGACCTATCAGAATTACACCAGACTTCTCACCAGAGACTATGAAAGCCAGAAGAGCCTGTATAGATATCATACAGATCCTAGGAGAACATAAATGTCAGCCCAGATTACTATACCCAGCAAAACTTTCAATTACTGTAGATGGTGAAAACAAGACATTCCATGACAAAAGCAAATTTACACAGTATCTTTCCACAAATCCAGCTCTGCAAAGGATAATGGGTAGAAAATACCAACACAAGACAGCAAACCACACTGTAGAAAAATCAATAAGGTAATCTTTCATCAAACCCAATAGAAGATAGCTACACAACCAGAATGTTACCTTTAACTAAGAAGTTAACAGTAAGCAACTATCACTTTTCCTTAATATCTTTTAATATCAATGGTCTCAGTTCCCCTATAAAAATACATAGACTAACAGACTGGATGTGTAAACAGGACCCAAGGTTTTTCTGTGTACAAGAAACCCACCTCAGTGACAAAGGCAGGCACTATTTAAGAGTCAAAGGATGGAAAACAATTTTCCAAGCAAATGGTCCCAAGAAACAAGCTGGAATGGCCATTCTTATATCAGATAAAATTGACTTTCAACCAAAACTTGTCAAAAAAAGATAAGGAGCGACACTTCATACTGGTCAAAGGAAAAGTCTATCAAGATGAACTCTCAATTCTGAACATCTATGCTCCAAACACAAGGGCACCCACATTCATAAAAAACTTTTCTAAAACTCAAAGCATACATTGCACCCCACACAATAATCGTGGGAGACTTCAACACCCCATTGTCAAAAATGGACAGATCATGGAACCAGAAACTAAACAGAGATAAGGTGAAACTAACTGAAGTTATGGAACAACTGGATCTACAGATATTTATAGAACATTCTACCCTAAAGGAAAAGAATATACCTTCTTCTCAGCACCTCATGGTACCTTCTCCAAAATTAACCATATAATTGGTCAACAAATATAGAACTATTGAAATTATTCCATGTATCTTATCAGATCATCATGACCTAAGGCTGGTCTTAAGCTCAAACAAAAGCAATGGAAAGCACACATACACATGGACTTTGAACAAAGCTCTTCTCAATGATAGCTTGGTCAAGGAAGAAATAAAGAAAGAAATTAAAGATTTTTTAGAATTCAATGAAAATGAAGACATATCATACCAAAATCTATGGGACACAATGAAAGCAGTACTAAGAGGAAAACCCATAGCTCTATGTGCCTCCAAAAAGAGAATGGAGAGAACTTATACTAACAGCTTGACAGTTGAAGGCTCTAGAACAAAAGGAAGCCAATACCCTCAAGAGGGGTAGACACCAGGAAATAATCAAACTTAGAGTCGAAATCAACCAAGCAGAAGCAAAAAGACATATACAAAGAATCAACAAAACCAGGAGCTCGTTCTTTGAAAAAAATCAACAAGATAGATAAACCCTTAGCCAGACTAACCAGGGGGCAAGGAGACAGTATCCAAATTAATAAAATCAGAAATGAAAAGGGAGACATAACAACAGAAGCTGTGGAAATTAAAAAAATCATCAGATCCTACTACAAGAGTTTATACTCAACAAAGTTTGAAAACCTGGATGTAATGGATAACTTTCTAGATACATACCAGGTGCCAATGTTAAAACAGGATCAGATAAGCCATCTAAATAGTCCCATAAGCCCTGGAAGAAATAGAAGCAGTTATTAATAGTCTCACTTCAAAAAAAAGCCCAGAACCAGATGGGTTTAGCAGGGAATTCTATCAGATCTTCAAAGAAGAGTTAATACCAATACTCTTCAAACTTTTCCATGAAAAAAGAAACTCAAGGAACACTACCCAACTCATTCTATGAAGCCACAATCACACTTATACCTAAACCAAACAGAGACCAAACAAGGAAGGAGAACTTCAGACCAATCTTCCTCATGATCATGATGCAAAAATACTGAACAAAATTCTGGCCAACTGAATTCAAGAATGCATCTGAACTATAATTCACCACGATCAGGTAAGCTTCATCCCAGGTATGCAGTGATGTTTCAATATACAGAAATCCATCAATGTAATTAACTACATAAACAAACTAAAGGAAAAAACCACATGGTCATTTCATTAGATGATGAAAAGACTTTTGACAAAATTCATCATCCCTTCATGATAAAAAGTCTTGGAGAGATTGGGAATCCAAGGTCCATACCTAAACACAGTGAAAACAATATACTGCAACTGGTAGCCATCATCAAACTAAATGGAGACAAACTTGAGGCAATCCCACTAAAAATCAGGGACCAGACAAGGCTGTCCACTCTCTCCCCATCTTTTCAATATAGTACTTGAAGTTTTAGCCAGAGCAAACAGGCAGCAAAAAGCGGTCAAAGGTATAAAATTAGAAAGGAAGAGATATACAAATTGGAAAGTAAGAAGTCAAACCATCACTATTTGCAGATGATATGATAGTATACTAAACTACTCCAAGTCTTCCACCAGAGAACTCCTAAAGCTGATAAACAACTTCAGCAAAGTGGCTGTATATAAAATTAACTCAGGCAAATCAGTAGCCTTCCTCTACTCAAAGGATAAAAAAGATGAGAAAGAAATTAGGGAAATGACACCCTTCTTGAATTATAGTTTAAGAATGCATCTGAACTATAATTCACCACGACCAGGTAGGCTTTATCCCAGGGATGCAGTGATGGTTCAATATACAGAAATCCATCAATGTAATTGACTACATAAACAAACTAAAGGAAAAAAATTACATGGTCATTTCATTAGATGATGAAAAGACTTTTGACAAAATTCATCATCCCTTCAGGATAAAAGTCTTGGAGAGATCAGGAATTCAAGGTCCATACCTAAACATAGTGAAAACAATATACTGCAAAAAATAATCCCAAATAATATTTCATACCTGGGTGTGACCCTGACGAAGCAAGTGAAGGGTCTATATGACAAGAACTTTAAGCTTCTGAAGAAAGAAATTGAAGAAAGTCACAGAAGATGGAAAGATCTCCCATGTTCATGGATTCTCAGGATCAATATAGTAAAAATGGCCATCTTGCCGAAAGCAAGCTACATATTCAATGCAATCCTCATCAGAATTCCAAATCAATTCTTCAAAGATCTAGAAAGAGCAATTCTCAAATTCATCTCGATTAACAAAAAACCCAGGATAGCAAAAACTATTCTCCACAACAAAATATATTCTGGGGGAATCACCATCCCTGACCTCAGGCTCTACTACAGAGCAATAATGATAAAAACTATTTGGTATTGGTATGCAGACAGGCAGGAATATCAATGGAATAGAATTGAAGACCCAGATATTTGACAAAGGGGCTAAAAACATCCAGTGGATAAAAGACAGCATTTTTAACAAATGGTGCTGGATCAACTGGAGGTCTGCATGCAGAAAAATGCAAATTGACTCATTCTTATTTTCTTGTACAAAGCTCAAGTACAAGTGGATCAAAGTTCTACACATAAATCAGACACATGGAAGTTTATAGAGGAGAAAGTGGGGACAAACCTTGAACACATGGGCACAGGGGAAACGTTTCTGAACAGAACACCAATGGCTTAAGCTCTAAGAACAAGAATTGACAAATGGGACCTCATAAAACTGCAAAGATTCTGTAAGGCAAAGGACATAGTCAATAGGACAAAACGGCAACCAACAAATTGGGAAAAGATCTTTACTAACTCTACATTTGATGGAGGGCTAATATCCAATGTATACAAAGAACTCAAGAAGTTAGTCTCCAGAGAATCAAATAACCCTATTGAAAAATGGGGTACAGAGCTAAATAGCGAATTCTCAACTGAGGAAACTCAAATGGCTCTAAAGCACCTAAAGAAATGTTCAGCATCCTTAGTTATCAGAGAAATGCAAATCAAAACAACATAGAGATTCAACCTTACACCAGTCAGAAAGGCTAAGATGAAAAACTCAGGGGACAGCAGATGCTGGAGAGGATGTGGAGAAAGAGGAACACTTCTCCATTGTTGGTGAGATTGCAAGTTAGTAAAACCACTCTGGAAATCAGTTTGGTGATTCCTCAGAAAATTAGACATAGTAGATCCAGCTATAACACTCCTGGGCATATACCCAGAAGGTGCTCCTACATGTAGTAAGGACACATGCTCCACCATGTTCTAGCTGCCTTATTTGTAATAGACAGAAGCTGGAAATAACCCAAATGTCCCTCAGCAGAGGAATGGATATAGAAACTGTGGTATATATACACAATGGAGTACTATTCAGCTATTAAACACAATGAATTCATGAAATTCTTTGCAAATGAATGGAACTAGAAAGTGTCATCCTGATCAAGGTAACCCAGTCACAAAAGAACGCACATGGTATGTACTCACTAAGAAGCAGATGGTAGTCCAAAAGCTCAAAATAAATGATTTACAATTCACCCAGCACAGGAAGCTCAAGAAGACTTAAGTGAGGGTGTTATGGTTCCTCCGAGAAAGGGAACATAATACTCACTGGAGCAGTAAGGGAGGCAATGTGTGGAGCAGAGACTGAAGTAAAGGCCACCCAGTGATTGCCCTACCTGGGGATTCATCCTATAAACAGTCACCAAACCCTGACACTATGACAAGTAGCATGCACCAAAAGGAGCATGCCATCGCTGTCTCCAGAGGGGCTCTGCCAGAGCCCTACAAATACAGAGGCAGAAACTAGCAACCAACTATTTGACTGGGCTTGGGGTCCCCAACAGAGGATCTGGAGGGTGGTCTGGAGGAGCTGAAGGGATTTACAGCCCCATGGAAAGAACAATGACTTCAGACACCCAAACACCACAAGACTCCCAGGGACTGAACCATCAACTAAGGGGTACACATGGTTCTAGCCAAAAATGTGGCAGAGGAATGCCTTGTTGGGCAATAGTGGGAGGAGTGGTCTTTGGTCAGGTAAAGGCTCAATAGAGGCCCCAACAAAGGCAAACAGACGGGGGTGGGGGTGGGGGGAGGTGGAAGTGTGTCGAGCAGAAGAGCATATACATGGAGGCAGGGGGTGGGAGGAGGGGTTGGGAATCTTTGGGGAGGGGCTTTTGGAAGGGGGGAAATTGGGAAAGGTTTTACCATTGGCAGTGTAATTAAAGAAGATATTCAATAAAAAAAGAAAAAAAGCAATAGAGACCTGAACTAAGACACTAAGATAGTAGACTGTGTTCATGCTACCATCACTTGTCAGTTAGCATCTTTTTGATTGCTGCATAATGCACACACTGCCTAGAAAGTGATTTTGTACACCATTAGCTGCTACTGTTAGTAGTCAGAAATATATGGTTGGAATTTTTTAAAAAGTTTCAGCAACTTCAAAAAAAATAAATTCAAACAAATCAGTACTCTTCCTATACACAAAGGATAAGTGGTCTGATAAAGAAATTAGTGAAACAACACCATTCACAATAGTGACAGATAATATAAAATATCTTGGTGTGACTCTAACCAAACAAATAAAAGGTCTGTATGACAAGAACTTCAAGTCTCTGAAGAAAGAAATCAAAGAAGACCTCAGATGATGGAAAGATCTCCCATGTTCATGGATCAGCAGGATTATCATAGTAAAAAAAAAAGGGGCCATCTTACCAAAACCAACTACAGATTTAATACAATCCCCATTAATATTCCAACACAATTCTTCAGAGATAAAAAGAGTAATTCATTCTCAAGAGGAATTCTCAAATTCATCTGGATAACAAAACCCCCAGGATAGTGAAAACAATTCTCAACTATAAAAGAACTTCTGGGAGAATCACCATCCCTAACCTCAAGCTGTACTATACAGTAAGAGTGATAAAAAAACAAAAACAAAAAAAAACAAAAAAAAAAACTGCATGGTATTTTACAGAGACAGGTAGGAAGATCAATGGAATGGAATTGAAGACCCAAAAATATACCCACACATCTATGGTCACTTGATCTTTAAAAAAAGAGCCAAAACTATGCATTGGAAAAAGACAGCATTTTCAAGAAATGGTGCTAGTTCAACTGGTGGTCAGCATGTAGAGGAATATAAATTAGTCCATTTTTATCTGCTAGTCCAAGTGGATCAAAGACCTCCACATAAAACCAGATACTCTGAATCTAATAGAAGAGAAAGTATAAAATAGTCTTGAACACCTCAGCACAGGAGAAAATTTCCTGAACAGAACACAAATGGCTCAGGCTCTAAGATCAACAATTGACAAATAGGACACCATGAAATTGAAAAGCTTCTTTCTGTAAGGCAAAGGACACTGTCATCAGGGCAAAACAGTAACTAACAGATTGGGAAAAGATCTTTTCAAATCCTATAGCCAATAAAAAGCTAATATCCAATATATATAGGAAACCCAAGAAGTTAGACTCCAGAGAACCAATTAACACTATTAAAAATGGCATACAGAGCTAAACAAAGAATTTTCATCTAAGTAATCTCGATTTGTTGAGAAGCACCTAAAGAAATGTTCAACATCATTAGTCATCAGGGAAATACAAATTAAATTAGCTGTGAGATTCCACCTCATACCAATCAGAATAGCTGAGATGAAAAATTAAGAAGACAGCAGATGCTGGTGAGGACATGAAGAAAGAGGAACATTCTTCTACTGTTGACAGGATTGCAAGCTGGAAAAACCACTTTGGAAAACAATCATGCAGTTCCTCAGAAAATTGGAAATTGTTCTATCTGAGGACACAGCTGTACCAGTCCTGGGCATATATGCAAAAGATGATCCAACATATAACTAGGACTCATGCTCCATTATCATTATAGCAGCCTTATTTATAATAGCCAGAAGATATAAATAACCCAAAAATACACTTATGCATTGGAATTCTATTTAGCTATTAAAAATGATGACTTGATGAATTTTGCAGGTAAATGGATGGAGCTTAAAAAATCATCCTGTGTGAAATAAGCCAGTCACAAAAGAACACACATGGTATGTACTCACTGATAGCTGGACTTTAGCAAAAAGAAGCTCAGAATACCCATGATGCAACTCACAGACCATATGAAACTTAACAAAAAGAAACACCAAAGTGTGGATGCTTCTATTCTACTTAGAAGGGGGAACAAAATAATCATGGGATGTAGAGGGAGGAAAGGACCTGGAAAGGAGAGAGTGGGGTATAGGGGAGTAGGGTGGAGTATCAGGTATGTGTAGAGACAAAGTACAGAGGGTTAGGAAAAAGAATAGAAATATGTATCAGGAGGTGTGTAGAACTGGGGTAGCCACTGTAGAGTCCCAGATGCCTGGGAAATGAGAAGTTCCAAGACCAAAAGGGGATGACATTAGTTGAAATACCCATGAAAGGGGATATAGAACCTGTAGAGACCACCTCCAGTATATTGGCATGGCTCGCCAGTTGAGGGATGGGGTCACCTACCCACCTCAAAATTTTAATCATGTATTTTTTCTGTCTAAAGGAAATGCAAGGACAAAAAATGGAGCAGAGACGGAAGGAAAGGCTATCCAGAGACTGCCCCACCTAGGGATACATCTCATCTGCAGACACCAAACACTGACACTATTCCTGATCCAAGCCTGATATAGCTGTCTCCTGAGAGACTCTGTCAACACCTGACTAATACAGATGCAGGTACTTACAGCCAACCATTGGACTGAGCCCAGGCACCCCAATAGAAGAGTTAGGGCAAGGACTGAAGGAGCTGAAGGGGTACCAATTCCATTGGAAGATCAATAGTATCAACTAACCAGCACTCCCAGAGTTCCCAGGGACTAAACCACCAATCAAAGGATACACATGGATGGGGCCAGGGCTCCATCTATGTATGTAGCAGATGATTGCCTTATCTGGCATCAGTGGGAGGGGAGGCCCTTGGTCCTGTGGCAGCTTGATACCTCATCATAGGGGGAAGTTAGAGCAGTGAGGTGGAAGTAGGTGGGTGGTTGGAGGAGCACCTTCTGAGAGACAAGGGGAGGAGGGATGGGATTTGCAGAGGAGTCACTGTGACGTGGGACAGCTTTTGAAGTATAAATAAGTAAAATAAGTATCATCATCATAATCATTATTAATTGTAATAATAATAAAATCATTAAATTGGGGCCTGGACCCAAGTATAGAAACTTCAATCCAAATTATTAGAAGGGGGACCAGAATCATCACAGGGAGCAGAGGGAGAAAGGGCCTGGGTGGGAGAAAGGAGGGGGCAGTAGAAAAGGGGAGGCAGGATCAGGTATGGGGGAGACAAGAGAGAAGCCCAGATGATCAGAAGAATTAATGGAAATATAAAGGAGTGGGGGTGGGGGTGGGGAGAACCTCTAGAAAGTCCCAGAGACTTGAGATGTGAGAAGTTCCCAGGACTCAATGAGGATGACCTTAGCCAAAATACCCAACCGTGGGGAGATGGAACCTGAAGAGACTACCTCGAGTAATAAGCACCCATCCATCATCAACATTTTTGACCCAGAATTAGTCCTGTCTAATGGAAATGCAGGGACAAAAATGGTGCAGAGACTGAAGGAAAGGCCATCCAGTGACCAGTCCAGCTTGGGATCCATTCCAGGCATGTACACCAAACCCTGACACAATTACTGATGTCATGCTGTGCTTGCAGACAGGAGCCTAGCATGGCTGCCTCTGAGAGACTTTGTCAGCAGCTGCCAAGACAGATATAGGTACAGCCAACCAATGGACTGACATTGGGTTCCCCTATGAAAGAGTTAGAAAAAGGATTGAAGGAGTTGAAGGAAATTGCAACTCCATATGAAGAACAACAGTATCAACTAACCAGAACCCTCAGGGTTCCTCGGAACTAAGCTACCAACCAACGAGTATATATGGGCTGGTCTATGGCCTCCAGCCCATATGTAGCAGCGGACTGTCTTGTCTGGCTTCAGTGGGAGAAAATGCAGCTAATCCTATGGAAACTTGATGCCCTAGGGAAAGGGAATGCTGGCCGGGGATGAGGTGGGGGTGGATAGATGGAGGAGCACCTTCTCAGGATCAAAGTGGAAAGGGATGGGTGAAGAACTCTAGGTGGGGGGACCAGGAAGGAGGGCAGCATTTGAAATGTAAATAAGTAAAATAATTTTTTAAAAATATGAAGCCCATCTCCAGTAACATACTTTCTCCAGCAAGGCCACACCTCCTAATCCTTCTCTAGTAGTGTTACATCTTAATGAAGAAGTATTAAGTACATGAACTGTGCAGCCCATTCTTATTCAAACCACCTCAGACAAACACAATGAAGGAAAATGATCCCATTCACAGTACACATGCCTTAGAATAAACCTAATCAAGCAAACAGAGCTTCATAATGATAACTTTTAGTCTTGGAAGAAAGAAATTTGTGAAGACAAGAAAATACATAGACTTTGTCTGTTCATAGCTTGGAAGAATTAATCTTATGAAAATAGCTTTCCTTCCAGAAATAATCTATATATTGCATACAATCCTATCTAAAATATTGGGGCTTTTTTTTACAGGCAGAAAAAAAGCCAACACCAAAATTGGTAAGAATCCAAATATCGTAGGGTATTATCCTATTTGTATGCTCTTCTTTGGGAAAGACCATTTCTCCCACTCTCAGCATTCCTGTGGTTCATTTACAGAATGGAAAATTACTCATCTATCTCTATCTCTATCTCTATCTCTATCTCTATCTCTATCTCTATCTCTATCTCTATCTCTATCTCTATCTCTAACTATCTATCTATCTATCTATCTATCTATCTATCTATATACATAAATAAATAAATAAAATCATGAAATGTTCAGATAAATGAATACAACTGAAATATTTATACTGAATGAAATTACCCAGACTCCAAAACACAGAAGCTCCATGTCCACCTTCTTAATTGGTTCTTAGCCTCAAGTCTTTTGCTTTGTTTTATTACCTGAAGTAGAACTTAAACTAGGGAACTAGAAAGGGCCATTTGTGGAGGGGTGCATTAATGTATGGACAATAGTAGGATACAGGTAAAATATAAGTAGAGAGTAGAAATGAAGAGAGTAGAAATTCTGGGGCAGAATGGACACAATGACAACTAAAATTTAGAGACTATATCCTTGAACACTGGAGGGGAAAAAGGTAAATAACATACTTGTAAGCAAAATTTAAGAACACATCAGTAAGCTCCCTCACTCTGAAGGTGGCTTCATTCAAATAGTGCTACTCCCAGGTGACCAAGCATTTAAATCTATAAGCCAGAAGTAGCCATTCTTATTCGAACTACTACCATAATGCCCTGATTTAAGGCCATTGGATCCTTCCCACTCAAATTTCTGCTTCTTCACCCATAAAAATACACCAGTTACACCAAGCCTTGTAAATAAGCCTGTTATTGCTATAAGGCTACTAATGATTGTATTGATATCCTGACACTTTGCTGGAAGTGTTTATCAGTTTTGAGAGTTTTCTGGAGCCTTTAGGACCTTTAGCTTAGGGACTCTTATGCACAGAAGGAAAGCATTTACAAATAAGTGTGCTTTGATTTCTTCCTTTGCTGTTTTGTTCCTTTTATTTCTTTCTTTCTTGTCTTGTCTTAGGTATAACCCACAACACTATATTTAAGAAGTATAGGGAAAGGTAGAGAAAGTACTTTGTGGATTTAGATCTTCCCATTTTGTATAATGGTGATGCAAGAATAGTCCAATGTATGAAGATGTACAAATACATCATATGATATAAATAGACTTGAGGATACAAACACATGATCTTCTTAAGTTATAGAGATAATTCTTGTGACAAAATTTAATATTCCTTCCCAATAAAGGGCCTGAAGATAATAGAAAAAAGGAATACAACATCAAAAAAGCTAAATGTGACAAACATGACTTGGTGGTTTGAATGAAAATTCACCCCTGAGGTGGAAGATTTGTATACTTGATCATCAGAGAATGGAAACTCAGGAGACAATAGGTGTTGGTAAGGATGTTGAGAAAGAGGAACACCCCTCCACTGCTGGTGGGAAAGCAAGTTGGTACAACCACTCTGGAAATCAGAAAGCTGGACAAAACACTTCCAGAGGACCCTGCAATACCACTTTTGGGCATATACCCAGAAGATTCCCCAGCATGCAATAAGGACACATGCTCCACTATGTTCCTAGCAGTGCTATTTATAATAGTGAGAGGCTGGAAAGAACCCAGATGTCCCTCAATGGAGGAATGGATACAGAAAATGTGGTATATTTACACAATGGAATACTACTCAGCAATTAAAAACAATGAATTCATGAAATTAGGCAAATGATTGGATCTGGAAAATATCATCCCAAGTAAGGTAACCCAATCACAAAAGAACACACTTAGAATACAGTCACTGATAAGTGAATATTAGCTCAGAAACTAAGAAATCCAAGACACAATTCACATATCATGACTTCCAAGAAGGAGGAAAGAAAGGTCTGTGGTCCTGAAAATGCTTGTTCCAGCATTGTAGGGAAATACCAGGACAGAGATGTAGGAGTGGGGTGATAGGAGAATGGGCGGAGGAAAGAGGGCTTAAGGAACTTCTTGGGGGGGGGACCTGGAAAGGGAAAATCATTTTTAATGTAAACAAAGAATATTGAAATAAAACGTTAAAAATAAACATTTCAAAACGTAAAAAAAATAATAAAAATCAAGGGGCCATAAATAAATAGATAGATAAATAAATAAAAAAGAAAGAAAGAAAGAAAGAAAGAAAGAAAGAAAGAAAGAAAGAAAGAAAGAAAGAAAGAAAGAAAGAAAGAAAGGATCAGGAAGTGTGGCCCTGTATAGTAAGAGCATTGTATGTTGGAAGTATATAATTTGGCTTTTGGTTATATGGGGAATTTCAGTTAAAATACTGCATTAAGCTTCATAAAAATCTTTGTGCGGAAAACAGCTTAACAACAACAACAAACCCTAATAAATTAATTCAGTTTAAAATTTTATATGAAACTGATCCTTCAGAAATAAAATGCTTCAAAGGCTTCATGGAGCTGGTGTATTTTTATGGGTGAAGAAGCAGAAATTAGAGTGGGAAGGATCCAATGGCCATAAATCGGGGCATTATGGTAGTAGTTCGAATAAGAAGGCTGCCTCTGGCTTATAGATTTAAATGCTTGGTCACCTGGGAGTAGCACTATTTGTTTTTATCTTTTTATTTTTTTTATTCGATATATTTTTTATTTACATTTTAAATGATTTTCCCTTTCCTGGCTCCCCACTCCCCGCAAGTCCCATAAGCCCTCTTGCCTCCCCCTGTTCCCCCACCCACCCCTTCCCACTTCCCTGTTCTGGTATTGCCCTACACTGCTGCACTGAGACTTTCCAGAACCAGGGGCCACTCCTCCGTTCTTCTTGGACATCATTTGATGTGTGGATTATGACTTGGGTAATCCAAGTTTCTAGGCTAATATCTGTTTATCAGTGAGTGCATACCATGATTGATCTTTTGAGACTGGGTTACCTCACTTAGTATGATGTTCTCCAGCTCCATCAATTTGCCTAAGAATTTCATGAATTCATTGTTTCTAATGGCTGAATAGTAGGATTAGGAAGTATGGCCTTGTTGGAGGAAGTGTGTTGCTGTGGATGAGCTATGAGGTTCCAAACAGCCCATTCCAAACCTGTAATCTCTTTCTTCCTACTGTCTGTGGATCCAGATGTAAAATAATCAGCTACTTTTCCAGCACCATATCTTCCTAAATGTTGCCATGCTCCCCTCCATGACGAAAGTAGACTAAAATTCTGAAACTATAAGCAAGCCCCAGTTAAGTGCTCTCTTTTATAAAAATTGCCATAGCTATGGTGCCTCAACATAGCAATAGTAACCTTAACTAAGGCACCTGTAATCAACATTATACAAAATGGGGAAAATCTAAATCCACAAAACACTTTCTCTTCTTTTCTCTATACTTCTTTTTTTAATTAATTAATTTTTTATTCGATATATTTTTGTTTACATTTCAAATGATTTCCCCTTTTCAGGCCCCCCACTCCCCGAAAGTCACATAAGCCCCCTTCCCTCCCCCTATTCTCCCACCCTCCCCTTCCCACTTCCCTGTTCTGGTTTTGCCCTATACTGCTACACAGAGTCTTTCCAGAACCAGGGGTCACTCCTCCATTCTTCTTGTCCCTCATTTGATGTGTGGATTATGTTTTGAGTATTCCAGTTTTCTAGGTTAATATCCACTTATTAGTGAGTATATACCATGATTCATCTTTTGAGTCTGGGTTACCTCACTTAGTATGATGGTCTCCAGCTCCATCCATTTGCCTAAGAATTTCATGAATTCATTGTTTCTAATGGTTAAATAGTACTCCATTGTGTATATATGCCACATTTTTTGCATCCATTCTTCCATTGACGGAAATCTGGGCTCTTTCCAGGTTCTGGGTATTATAAATAGGGCTGCTATGAACATAGTGGAGCATGTATCCTTATTACCTGCTGGGGAATCCTCTGGGTATATGCCCAGGAGTGGTATAGAAGAAGTGCCCAGTTTTCTGAGGAACCACCAGACTGATTTTCAGAGTGGTTGTACGAATTTGCAATCCCACCAGCAGTGGAGGAATGTTACTCTTTCTCCACATCCTTGCCAACACCTGCTGTCTCCTGAATTTTTAATCTTAGCCATTCTGAGTGGTGTAAGGTGAAATCTCAGGGTTGTTTGGATTTGCATTTCCCTAATGACTAATGAAGTTGAGCATTTTTTAAGATGTTTCTCAGCCATCCGAAGTTCTTCAGGTGAAAATTCATTGTTTAGCTCTGTACCCCATTTTTTAATAAGGTTATTTGGCTTTCTGGGGTCTATCTTCTTGAGTTCTTTGTATATAATGGATATTAGCCTTCTATCTGATTTTGGTGAAGATTTTTCCCAATTTGTTGGTTGCTGATTTGTCCTTTTGATGGTGTCCTTTGCCTTACAGAAACTTTGTAATTTTATGAGGTCCCATTTGTCAATTCTTGATCTTAGAGCATATGCTGTTGGTAATGTGTTCAGGAACTTTCCCCCTGTACCGATGTCCTCAAGGGTTTTCCCCAGTTTCTTTTCTATTAGCTTCAGAGTGTCTGGCTTTATGTGGAGGTCCTTGATCCATTTGGAGTTGAGCTTAGTACAAGGAGACAAGGATGGATCAATTTGCATTCTTCTGCATGCTGACCTCCAGTTGAACCAGCACCATCTGTTGAAAAGGCTATCTTTTTTCCACTCGATGTTTTCAGCTCCTTTGTCAAGGATCAAGTGGCCATAGGTGTGTGGGTTCATTTCTGGATCTTCAATCCTATTCCATTGATCTGCCTGCCTGTCACTGTCCCAATACCATGCAGTTTTTAATACTAGTGCTCTATAGTATTGCTGGAGGTCAGGGATACTGATTCCACCAGAATTTCTTTTGTTGTTGAGAATGGTTTTAGCTATCCTGAGTTTTTTGTTATTCCAGATGAATTTGAGAATTGTTCTTTCTAACTCTGAAGCACTGAGTTCGGATTTTGATGGGCATTGCATTGAATCTGTATATTGCTTTTGGCAAAATGGCCATCTTAACTATATTAATCCTGCCAATCCTTGAGCATGGGAGATTTTTCCATTTTCTGAGGTCTTCTTCCATTTCCTTCTTCAGAGTCTTGAAATTCTTGTCATATAGGTCTTTCACTTGTTTGGTCAGAGTCACAACAAGATACTTTATACTGTTTTTGGCTATTGTGAAGGGTGTCATTGCCCTAATTTCTTTCTCAGCCTGCTTATCCTTTGAGTATAGGAAGACAACTGATTTGCTTGAATTGATGCTATAACCTTCCACTTTGCTGAATTTGTTTATCAGCTGTAGGAGTCCTCTAGTGGAGTTTTTTGGGTCACTTAGGTAGACTATCATATCATCTGCAAATAGTGTCAGTTTGACGTCTTCCTTTCCAATTGTATCCCTTTGACCTCCTTATGTTGTCTAGTACCTCAAGTACAATATTGAAAAGATAAGGAGAGAGGGGGGCAGCCTTTCTAGTCCCTGATTTTAGTGGATTGCTTCAAGTTTCTCTCCATTTAGTTTGAAGTTGGCTACCGTGTACTGGGTAGTTTTGTGTGTCAACTTGACACAGGCTGGAGTTATCACAGAAAAAGGAGCTTCAGTTGGGGAAGTGCCTCCATGAGATCCAGATGTGGGACATTTCCTCAATTAGTGATCAAGGAGGGAGGGCCCCTTATGGGTGGTACCACCTTTGGGCTGGTGCTCTTGGGTTCTATAAGAGAGCAGGCTGAGCAAGCCAGGGGGAAGCAAGCCAGTAAGAAACATCCCTCCATGGCCTTTGCATCAGCTCCTGCTTCCTGACTTGCTTGAGTTCCAGTCCTGACTTCCTTTAGTGATGAACTGCAACGTGGAAATGTAAGCTCAATAAACCCTTTCCTCCCCAACTTTCTTCTTGGTCATGATGTTTGTGCAGGAATAGAAACCCTGACTAAGATAAATTGGTACCAGCATAGTGGGGTATTCCTGTGACAACCTGACCATGTTTTGGGGAGGACTGTGGAAGGATTTTGGAACTTTGAGCTAGAAAAGCCATTAGAATATTAAGAGCTTGGTGGAAAGTTCTGTAGGAGCTTGGAAGACAATGTTAAGAACAGTGCAAAAGATGGAGGCCTGCCTGGCTTGTGAAATTTCAGAGGGAAGATTAAAGACTCTTACAGTGGCCATGTTTTGATTGTGAAGATTCTGCGGTTTTGGTTAGCTGGGGCTGAAGAATCAGCTGAGAGTAACAAGATACCAGAACCACTAAACCAAACCTTTGTGTTACTGGGACTATTGATGCTGGTTAACTGGAGCTAAGAAACTAGCAGTGATTAAGAAGAGACCAGCATCACTGAGATGAAATCATTTTGGAAGTGTTTTCTGAGATCACAGAGAGTGTGTTCCAAAGATAGCCACAGTTGTATTTTGTGCTGTGGCTGGACTTGGTACTGTGTAAGAGTCACCCAGATGGTACTGGTTTTGAAGGCATAAAGGGGTCATGAAGAGCAGCTGAGGTTCTTGGCACAGTGAGAGGCCACAGAAGGCCATTGGTGAAGATGCAGCCTCAGTCATAATTGATGGCCCAGGACTTGAAGGGGTAATGCATAGGAGCAGAGGCTTGTCACCATGAAGAGAGCCTGTGAGAGGCTATTGGTGAAGCCTAATTACAGTAGAAGTCAACAGTGTTTTGGAGATGCCAGTACCATGCGATGACCACCAAGAACAGCAGCAGCAGTGGAGTATAGGCAGCTGGAGCCTAGAAGACAAGCTGTGTGCTACAAAGGGCAGGACTGAAGAAGCGACCCAAGCCCTTGAAGGAGCCTGGAAGATTGTGAGTTAGATCCCAGACATTGAACCATTGGAGTTTAAGTTTTGCTTTTGGTTGTGACTGTGCCCTGATATGTTTCCCTCTTGAAGGAAGAAAGTGTTTTAGTGGAGCCCACAGTTAAAAGACTGAATTTTAAAAGACGTTGAATTTTAAAGATATTGGACATTTTAAGGTGATTGAACTTTTAATATGTAAAGACTGTGGGACTTTTAAAGTAATTTAGATCTTGGGGATGAATAAGAAAGTAAGGGTTGAGGCTTAATAGTGATGTGTTTGTGTGTCAAGTTGACAAGGGGTCAATTGTACTGGCTAGTTTTGTGTGTCAACTTGACACAGGCTGGAGTTATCACAGAGAAAGGAGCTTCAGTTGGGGAAGTGCCTTCATGAAATCCAGATGTGGGGCATTTCCTCAATTAGTGATCAAGGAGGGAGGGCCCCTTGTGGGTGGTACCACCTTTGGGCTGGTGCTCTTGGGTTCTATAAGAGAGCAGGCTGAGCAAGTCAGGGGAAGCAAGCCAGTAAGAAACATCCCTCCATGGCCTCTGCATCAGCTCCTGCTTCCTGACTTGCTTGAGTTCCAGTCCTGACTTCCTTTAGTGATGAACTGCAACATGCAAGTGTAAGCTCAATAAACCCTTTCCTCCCCAACTGGCTTCTTGGTCATGATGTTTGTGCAGGAATAGAAACCCTGACTAAGACACTACCGGTTTGCTGTATATTGCTTTTACTATGTTTAGGTATGGGCCTTGAATTCCTGTTTTTTCCAATACTTTAAGCATGAAAGGATGCTGAATTTTATCAAATGCTTTTTCAGCATCCAATGAAATGACCATGTGGTTTTTTTCTTTGAGTTTGTTTATGTAGTGGATTGCATTGATGGAGTTCCGTATATTGAACAATCCCTGCATCCCTGGGATAAAACCTACTTAATCATGGTGGATGATTATTTTGATGTGTTCTTGGATTTGGTGGGCAAGAATTTTATTGAGTATTTTTGCATCAATGTTCATAATGGAAACTGGTCTGAAGTTCTCTTTCTTAGTTGGATCTTTGTGTGGTTTTGGTATCAGCGTAATTGTGGCTTCAAAGAAGGAGTTGGGTAGTGTTCCTTCTGTTTCTATTTTGTGGAATAGTTTGAAGAGTATTGGTGTTAGGTCTTCTTTGAAGGTCTGATAGAATTCTGCATTGAAACCTTCTGGTCCCGTGCTTTTTTTCATTGGAAGATTTTCTATGATCCCTTCTATTTCTTTCGGGGTTATGGGACTGTTTAGATGATCTATTTGGTCCTGATTTAATTTTGTTATTTGGTATCTGTCTAGGAAATTGTACATTTTCTCCAGATTCTCTAGTTGTGTTGAGTATAGGCTTTTGTAGTAGGATCTGATGATTTTTTGAATTTCCTCTGTTGTTATATCCCCCTTTTCATTTCTAATTTTGTTAATTTGGATACTTTCTCTGTGCCCTTTGGTCAGTCTGGCTAAGAGTTTATCTATCTTGTTGATTTTCTCAAAGAACCAGCTCCTGGATTTGTTGATTCTTTATATGGTTCTCTTTATTTCCACTTGATTGATTTCAGCCCTGAGTTTGATGATTTCCTGTCTTCTACTCCTCCTGGGTGAATTAGCTTCTTTTTATTCCAGAGCTTTCACACATCCCATTAAGCTGCTAGTGTTTGCTCTCTCCAGTTTCTTTTTGGGAGCACTCAGGGCTATGAGTTTTCCTCTTAGCACTGCTTTCATTGTGTCTCAAAGATTTGGGTATGTTGTGCCTACATTTTCATTAAATTCTAAAAAGTCTCTGATATCTTTCTTTATTTCTTCTTTGGTCAAGGTGTCATTGAGTAAAGTATTGTTCAGCCTCCATGTGTATGTGGGCTTTCTGTTGTTTTTGTTGCTATTGAAGACCACTCTTACTCCATAGTGATCTGATAGGAGGCATGGGATTAGTTCCATCTTCTTATATTTGTTGAGGTCTGTCTTGTGACCAATTATATGGTCGATTTTGGAGAAGGTACCATGAGGTGCTGAGAAAAAGGTATATTCTTTTGCTTTAGGGTGAAATGCTCTATAAATATCAGTCAAATCCAATTGGTCCAAAGCTTCAATTAGTTTCACTGTGTCCCTGTTTAGTTTCTGTTTTCCTGATCGGTCCATTAAGGATAGTGGAGTGTTGAAGTCACCCACAATCATTGTGTTAGGTGCAATGTGTGCGGTGAGCTTTGTAAAGTTTCTTTTATGAATGAGGATGTCCTTGCATTTGGTGCATAGATGTTCAGAATTGAGTGTTCTTGGTGGATTTTTGCTTTGACCAGCAAGAAGTGTCCTTCCATGTCTCTTTTTTTTCTTCTTCCTTTTTTTTAATTCGATGTATTCTTTATTTACATATCAAATGATTTCCTCTTTTCTGGGTCCCCACTCCCTGCATCCCATAAGCCCTCTTCCCTCCCCCTGTTCTTCCATCTACTCCTTCCCACTTTCCTGTTCTGGTACTCCCCTATACTGTTGCATTGAGACTTTCCAGAACCAGGGGCCACTCCTCTGTTATTTTTGGACATGATTTAATATGTGGATTATTTCTCGGGTATTCCAAGTTTCTAGGTTAATATCCATTTATCAGTGAGTGTATACCATGATTGATCTTTTGAGACTGGGTTACTTCACTTAGTATGATGTTCTCCAACTCCATCCATTTGTCTAAAAATTTCATGAATTCATTGTTTCTAATGGCTGAATAGTACTCCATTGTGTAAATATACCACATTTTTTTTATCCATTCCTCTGTTGAAGGACACCTGTGTTGTTTCCAGCTTCTGGCTACTACAAATAGGGCTGCTATCAACATAGTGGAGCATGTGTCCTTATTACATGCTAGGGAATCCTCTGGGTATATGCCCAGGAGTGGTATAGCAGGGTCCACAGGAAGTGCCATGCCCAGTTTTCTGAGGAACCTCCCGACTGATTTCCAAAGTGGCTGCACCATCTTACAATCCCACCAGCAGTGGAGGAGTGTTCCTCTTTCTCCACATCCTCACTACCACCTGCTGTCTCCTGAGTTTTTGACCTTAGCCATTCTGACTGGTGTGTGGTGAAATATCAGGGTTGTTTTGATTTGCATTTCCCTAATGACTAATGATGCTGAACATTTCTTAAGGTGTTCCACAGCTCTCCAAAGTTCTTCAAGTGAAAAATCTTTGTTTAGCTCGGTACTCCACTTTTTAATGGGGTTATTTGGTTCTCTAGGCTCTACCTCCTTGAGTTCTCTGTATATATTAGATATTAGCCCTCTGTCAGATTTAGGGTTGGTGAAGATCCTTTCCAAATATGTTGGTTGATGTTTTGTCCTTTTTACAGTGTCCTTTGCCTTACAGAAACTTTGTAGTTTTATGAGGTCCCATTTGTCAATTCTTGATCTTAGACCATAAGCTATTGGTGTTCTATTCAGGAACTCTTCCCCTGTGCCCATGTCCTCAAGGGTCTTCTCCAGTTTCTTTTCTATTAGTTTCAGTGTGTTGGGTCTTATGTGGAGGTCCTTAATCCATTTGGAGTTGAGCTAAGTACAAGGAGATAAGAATGGTTCTATTCGCATTATTCTGCATGCTGACCTCTAATTGAACCAGCACCATTTGTTGAAAAAACTATCTTTTTTCCACTGGATGCTTTCAGCTCCTTTGTCGAAGATCAAGTGACCATAGGTGTGTGGGTTCATTTCTGGGTCTTCAATACTATTCCATTGATTCACTTGCCTGACATTGTACCAATACCATGAAATTTTTTTTTTTTACCATGAAATTTTTAATCAATTTTGCTCTGTAGTAAAGTTTGAGGTCTGGGATACTGAATCCCCCTGAAGTTCTTTTACTGTTGAGAATAGTTTTAGCTATCCTGGGATTTTTGTTATTCCAGATGAATTTGATCATTGCTCTTTCTGCTCTATGAAGAACTGGGTTGGGATTTTGATGGGGATTGCATTGAATCTGTAGATTGCTTTTGGCAAGATGGCCATTTTAACTATATTAATCCTGCCAACCCCTGAGCATGGAAGATTTTTCCATTTTCTGAGATCTTCTTCGATTTCCTTCTTCAGAGATCTGAAGTTCTTGTCATATAGGTCTTTCACTTGTTTGGTTAGAGTCACCCCAAGATACTTTATGCTGTTTGTGGCCATTGTGAAGGGTGTCATTTCCCTAATTTCTTTCTCAGTCTGCTTATCCTTTGAGTATATAAAGGCTACTGATTTGCTTGAGTTGATTTTGTAGCCAGCCACTTTGCTGAAGTTGTTTATTAGCTGTAGGAGTTCTCTAGTAGAGTTTTTTGGGTCACTTAAGTATACTATCATATCATCTGCAAATAGTGATAGTTTGACTTCTTCCTTTCCAATTTGTATCCCTTTGACCTCCTTATGTTGTCTAATTGCTCTAGCTAGGACTTCAAGAACTATATTGAAAAGATATGGAGAGAGGGGGCAGCCTTGTTTAGTCCCTGATTTTAGTGGGATTGCTTCAAGTTTCTCTCCATTTAGTTTGATGTTGGCTACCGGTTTGCTGTATATTGCTTTTACTATGTTCAGATATGGGCCTTGAATTCCTGTCCTTTCCAAGACTTTTAGCATGAAAGGATGCTGAATTTTGTCAAATGCCTTTTCAGCATCTAATGAAATGATCATGCGGTTTTTTTCTTTGAGTTTGTTTATGGAATGCAGTGATGGATTTCCTTATATTGAACCATCCCTGCATCCTTGGGATGAAGCCTACTTGATCCTGGTGGATGATCATTTTGATGTGTTGTTGGATTCGGTGGGCAAGAATTTTATTGAGTATTTTTGCATCGATATTCGTAAGGGAAACTGGCCTGTAATTCTCTTTCTTAGTTGGATCTTTGTGTGGTTTTGGTATCAGTGTAATTGTGGCATCATAGAAGGAGTTAGGTAGTGTTTCTTCTGTTTCTATTTGGTGGAATAGTTTGAAGAGTATTGGTGTTAAGTCTTCTTTGAAGGTCTGATAGAATTCTGCACTGAAACCATCTGGTCCTGTGCTTTTTTTGGTCAGAAGGCTATCTTTGATCCCTTCTATTTCTTTCAGGGTTATGGGTCTGTTTAGATGATCTATTTGATCCTGGTTTAATTTGATATTTGGTATGTGTCTAAGAAATTGTCCATTTCCTCCAGATTCTGCAGTTGTATTGAGTACAGGCTTTTGTAGTAGGATCTGATGATTTTTTGAATTTCCTCAGTTTCTGTTGTAATATCTCCCTTTTCATTTCTAATTTTGTTAATTTTGATACTGTCTCTGTGCCCTTTGGTTAGTCTGGCAAAGGGTTTATCCATCTTGTTGATTTTTTCAAAGAACCAGCTCCTGGTTTTGTTGATTCTTTGTATGGTTCTCTTGGTTTCTACTTGATTGATTTCAGATGTGTTTGATGATTTCCTGTCTTTTTCCTCCTCCTGGGTGAATTAGCTTCTTTTTTGTTCCAGGGCTTTCAGTTGTTCCGTTAATCTTCTAGTGCATGCTCTCTCGAATTTCTTTTTGGAGGCACTCAAAGCTATGAATTTTCCTCTTAGCACTGCTTTCATTGTGTCCCATAGATTTGTGTACGTTGTGCCTTCAATTTTATTAAATTCTAAAAAATCTTTGATTTATTTCTTTCTTTCTTCCTTTACCAAGGTATCATTGAATAGAGTATTGTTCAGTTTCCATGTATATGTGGGCTTTCTGTTGTTTTTATTGTTATTAAGCACCACTTTTACTCCATAGTTATCTGATAGGAGGCATGGGATTATTTGAATCTTCTTATATTTGTTGAGGTCTGTCTTGTGGCCAACTATATGATCGATTTTGGAGAAGGTACTGTGAGGTGCTGAGAAAAAGGTATATTCTTTTGTTTTGGGATGAAATGGTCTCTCTCTATATATGTTAAATCCAATTGGTCCAAAGCTTCAATTAGTTTTACTGTGTCCCTGTTTAGTTTCTGTTTTCCTTATTGGTCCATTGAGGATAGTGCGGTGTTGAAGTCACCCACAATTATTGTGTTAAGTGCAGTGTGTGCTTTGAGCTTTAGTAAAGTTTCTTTTATAAATGAGGGAGCCCTTGCATTTGGAGCATAGATGTTTAGAATTGAGAGTTCTTCTTGGTATATTTTTCCTTTGATCACCAAGAAGTGTTCTTCTGTGTCTCTTTTGATGACTTTAGGTTGAAAGTCAATTTTATCTGATATTAGAATGGCTACGTTGGCTTGTTTCCTGAGACCATTGGCTTGTAAAATTGTCTTCCAACCTTTTACTCTAAGGTAGTTTTTGTCATTGACAGTGAGGTGTGTTTCCTGTATGTAGCAAAATGTAGGGTCCTGTTTCCTTATCCAGTCTGTTAGTCTATGTCTTTTTATTGGGGAATTGATTCCATTGACGTTAAGAGATATTAAGGAATAGTGATTATTACTTCCTGTCATTTTTGATGTTATTTTTATATTTGAGTGTTTATCTTCTTTTGGGTTCAATGAAAGAAGATTACTATCTTGTTTTTTCCAGGGTGTAGTTTCCCTCCTTGTATTGGAGTTTTTCTCATATTATTCTTTGTAGGGCTTGGTTTGTTGAAAGATATTGTGTAAATTTGGTTTTGTCATTTAATATCTTGGTTTCTCCATCTATGGTGATTGAGAGTATTGCTGGGTATAGTAATCTTGGCTGACATTTGTGTTCTCTTAGAGTCTGTATGAGCTCCATCCAGGATCTTCTAGCTTTCATGGTCTCTGGTGAGAAGTCTGGTGTGATTCTGATAGGTCTTCCTTTATATGTTACTTGCACTTTTTCTCTTACTGCCTTTAATATTCTTTCTTTGTTTAGTACATTTGGGGTTTTGATTATTATGTGACAGGAGGTATTTCTGCTCAGGTCTAGTCTGTTTGGAGTTCCATAGGCTTCTTGTAGATTCATGGGCATCTCTCTCTTTAGGTTAGGGAAGTTTTCTTCCATAATTTTGTTGAAGATATTTGATGGCCCTTTCAGCTGTAAATCTTCACTCTCAGGTATACCTATAAATCTTAGGTTTGGTTCTATCGTTTCAATGGTAACTTCAGCATCTGAGATTCTTTCTTCCATCTCTTGTATTCTGTTGTTGATATTTGCATCTATGGCCCCTGATTTCTTCTCAAGGTTTTCTATCTCTAAAGTTGTCTCCTTTTGTGATTTCTTACTTGTTTCTACTTCTGTTTTTAGATTCAGGATGGTTTTGTTCAGTTCCTTCCTTTTGTGTGTGTGTGTTTTCCTTTAATTCTTTAAGAGATTTTTGTGTTTCCTCTTTTATGACTTCTGCCATTTGACTCACTTTCTCCTGCATTTATTTAAGTTTTTTTTTGTTGTTATTTTGTGTTTCTTCTTTATTGGCTTCTATCTCTTGAGCCTTATTCTCCTGAATTTCTTTAAGTGATTTTTGTGTTTCCATTATACGGGTTTCTAGCTTATTCATGTTCCCCTGTATTTCTTTAAGAGATTCATTTATGTCCTTTTTGTGTTCCTCTAGGAGCATCATGATCAGTGATTTTAGATACAAATCTTGCTTTTCTGGTGTGTTGGGGTATCCAAGACTTGCTGTTGTTGGAGAGTTGGTTCAGATGCTGCCATTTTGCCTAGATTTCTGTTGGTAGCATTCCTACATTTGCCTTTTCCATCTTGTTATCTCTGGCGTTGGTTGGTCTTGTCTCAGGCTGGTGTTTGAGCCTTTTGTGAGGCTGTAAGGCTATTTTCTCAACACTGGATGGCTGGGTTTCCTCTGTCACAGATTGATGATGTGCTGACCTCCTCTTGGGTGTCCTTGGAGCCTTAGTGTGCCTTGCTCCAGGTTGTCTCTGTAAACCAGGTGATACCTGCTTGCTGATGGTGTATGCTTCAGGGACCTTTTCTGAGTGCTGATCACTCTGCTAGACAGTCGATCCCCCAAGCAGGTTGGTGCACACAAGGCTAGCCTAGCTGCTCAGGCCCTGAGTCCAGGCAAAAGCTTGACAGGCTTAGGCCTGAGCAATGTTTGCCTCAGGCTATGACTGCTAACTGGTTCTTTCAGGTAGCCAAGATGGAGCTGCACATGCCCCCTGCAAGTCCCAGGACAGTCTGCTGGGCTGACAACCTTCTGGCCGGGTTGGCACACAGATGACCCACCGGACAGCCTAGGGCCTGGGTGCAGTCCAATGCCTGTCGGGCTTAGACCTCTGCTATGTTAGCCTCGGGCTATGACTGTTAGCTGGCTTTGCCTGCTAGAACTCTCTGGCATCCCATAGCCAAAATGGCAGTGCAACCTTCCTGTAAGTGCTGGAACAGTCTGCCGGGAGACCAACCTCCTGGCCGGGTTGGCACACCAATGGCCTTCCAAACAGCCCAGGTCCTGTGTGCAGGCCAATGCCTGTTGGGCTTAGACCCTCGCAATGTTGGACTCGGGCTAAGTCTGTGTACCTTGGGCTGTCAGTTCTCTCTGGCTTCTGAGAGCCAAGATGGTGGAGAGTCTCTCGTAACTGACTGGCAGGAGGCAGAGTTCTGATGTGGCTTCAGTGCGGTGAAAAGTGCTGTAACTCCGCCGCCGCTTGCATCCCAGCTGGCCAGCGATGGTCAGTGGCAGCAGGCACAGGGCCTGCCAGGACCCTGTAGCCTTGGTTCCACTGGTGGTGGCCCTTCCACTGGACGAGCTGCTGCTGCCACTGCCTTCTCTATACTTCTTAAATATAGTGTTGTGGGTTATACCTAGGACTAGATAAGAGAGAAACAAGTAAAAAGAACAAAACAGCAAAGGAAGAAACCAAAGCACACTTATTTGTAAATGATTTCCTTCTGTGCATAAGAGTCCCTAAGCTACAGGTCCTAAAGGCTCCAGCAAACTCTCAAAACTGATAAACACTTCCAGCAAAGTGTCAGGATATCAATACAATAATTATTAGCTTTATAACAATAACAGGTTTATTCCAAATAACCTCCGAAATCATGAAATACTTTGTAACACTTTGTAAGTCAGAAGAGGGGAACATGATATTTTCAGAATGGTGAAAGAAAATAAAAATCAAGTCCTCCCATTGGATAATAGAGGGCCCAGAAATTTATTTTATTTTAGAGATAAACATTGGATAAATATCTTATATAAAGTCAGATGAAAGACTCCTCCCACAAATCCATCCTATAAAAATGTTCATGCACAAGAGCAGCAGAGGAAATGACACACCGCGGCCATCTTCGTTGCCTGCCAGGGCAGAAAAGCATCACTAGGTACTGTACTATCCTGAGCTTAAGATCTCTAGGGGTGCAAACCACCAGGGGTCTGCCTGCGCCCAGGACCTGAGCACACAGGCAGGTCCTCTGCCAGCAGTCCTGTCAGGGGGCATGTGTCCTACATGAGGATCAGCAGAGAGAGTGACTCTCTACCACCATCTTCACTCCATGACAGAGCAGTTGGGGAACACATGGTTCACTGAGACAACCCAAGTATAACATTGCTTGAGACAAGACACAGCAGGGCTCCAAAGGCACAAAAGAGGAAGGCAGCAAATCAGCAATCTGTGCCAGAGGAAACCAAGTCATCCAGTGCCGCAGAAATAGCCTTAAAGGTCCATAGGAGGATGAAGCACCAGCCAGTGACAATAAGGCTATCTAACACCAGTGAGAACCAGATGGCTAAAGGCAAACATAGGAATGTTACTAACAGAAACCAATGCATTATGGCAGCATCTGAACTCAGTTCTCCAACAACAGCAAGTCCTGGATACCCCAACACACCAGAAAAACAAGAGTTGGATTTAAAATCACTAGTCAGGATGCTGTTAGAGGAATACATGAACGACATAAATAAATCTCTTAAAGAACTTCAGGAGAAAAATGATCAAAAGCTACAAGCCCTTATGAGGGAAACATAAAAATCACTTAAAGAAATTCAGGAGAATATGGGTCATAAGTTAGTAGCCAATAAGGAGGAAATGCAGAAATCACTTAAAGAAATACAGTAGAACTTTGATCAACAGGCAGAAATCATGAAGGAGGAAACACAAACATCTCTCAAAGAATTAGAGGAAAACACAAACAAGCAAGTGAAGGAGCTGAGCAAAAACATCCAGGATCTAAAAACATAAGTAGAAACAACTAAGAAATCACAAAGGGAGACAACTTTGGAGATAGAAAACCTTGGGAAGAAATCAGGGACCATAGATGCAAATATCAACAACAGAATACAAGAGATAGAAGAAAGAATCTCAGATGCCGAAGATACCATAGAAACCATGGAATCGACAGTCAAAGAAAATGCAGAATGCAAGAAGCTTGTAACCCCCAAACAACCAGGAAATCCAGGACACAATGAGAAGACCAAACCTAAGGATTATAGGCATTGATGAGAGTGAAGATTTACAACTTCCAAGGGCCAGCAAATATCTTCAACAAAATTATGGAAAAAACCTTCCCTAACCTAAAGAGAGAGATGCCTATGAATATACAAGAAGCCTACAGAACTCCAAACAGATTGGACCAGAACAGAAATACTTCCCATCACATAATAATCAAAACCCCAAATGTACTAAACAAAGAAAGAATACTTAGGGCAGTAAGAGAAAAAGGGCAAGTAACATATAAAGGAAGACCTATCAGAATTACACCAGACTTCTCACCAGAAACCATGAAAGCTAGAAGATCCTGGGTGGAGCTCATGCAGACTCTAAGAGAACACAAATGCCAGCCAAGACTACTATACCCAGAGAAACTCTCAATCACTATAGCTGGAGAAACCAAGATATTCCATGACAAAACCAAATTTACACAATATCTTTCCACAAACCTAGCCCTACAAAGGATAGTAGGGGGAAAACACCATTACAACGAGGGAAACTATACAATGGAAAAAGCAGGATATTAAACTTCTTTCATCAAACCCAAAAGAAGATAATCACACAAGTATAAAACTAACATAAAAAATGATAGAAAGCAATAACCCCTGCTCCATAATATCTCTTAACATCAATGGACTCAATTCCCCAATAAAAAGACATAGACTAACAGACTGGATATGTAAACAGGACACTACATTTTGCTGCATACAGGAAACACACCTCAGTGTCAAAGACAAAAACTCCTTAGAGTAAAAGGCTGGAAGACAGTTCTACAAGCAAAGAGTCTCAGGAAACAAGCTGGATTTGCCATTCTAATATCAGATAAAATTGACTTTCAACCTAATGTCATCAAGAGAGACATGGAAGGACTTCTTGCTGTTCAAAGGGAAAATCCAACAAAAAGAACACTCAATCCTGAACATCTATGCTCCAAATGCAAGGGCACCCTCACTCATGAAAGAAACTTTACTAAAGCTCAAAGCACACATTGTACCTAACACAATAATCATGGGTGACTTCAACACTCCATTCTCCTCAATGGACCGATCAGGAAAACAGAAACTAAACAGGGAGCCAGTGAAATTAATTGAAGCTTTGGAGCAATTGGATTTAACAAATATATATATATATATATAAAACTTTTCATCCCAAAACAAAAGAATATACCTTTTTCTCAACACCTCATGGTACCTTCTCCAAAATCGATCATATAGTTTGTCACAAGACAGACCTCAACAAATATAAGAAGATTGAACTAATCCCATGCCTTCTATCATATCACTATGGAGTAAAAGTGGTCTTTAATAACAATAAAAACAACAGAAAGCCCACATACACATGGAAACTGAACAAAACTCTACTCAATGATACCTTGGTCAAGGAAGAAATAAAGAAAGAAATCAGATATTTTTTTTTAGAATTTAATGAAAAGGAAGGCACACCATACCCAAAACTATGGGACACAATGAAAGCAGTGCTAAGAGGAAAACTCATAGCCTTGAGTGCCTCCAAAAAGAAATTAGAGAGAGCATACACTAGAAGGTTAAGAGAACAACTGAAAGCCCTAGAACAAAAAGAAGCTAATTCACCCAGGAGGATAAGAAGACAGGAAATCATCAAACTCAGGGCTGAAATCAATCAAGTAGAAACTAAGAGAACCATACGAAGAATCAACAAAACCAGGTTCTCATCATTGAGAAAATCAATGTGATAGATAAACCCTTAGCCAGACTAACAAAAGGGCACAGAGACAGTATCAAATTTAACAAAATTAGAAATGGAAAGGGAGATATAACAACAGAAACTGAGGAAATTAAAAGAATCATCAGATCCTACTACAAAAGCCTGTACTCAACACAACTGGAGAATCTGGAGGAAATGGACAAATTCTGAGACAGATACCAAATACCAAAATTAAATCAGGATCAAATATATCATCTAAACAGACCCATAACCCCTAAAGAAATAGAAGGGTTCATAGAAATCCTTCAGACCAAAAAGAAAGAAAGAAAGAAAGAAAGAAAGAAAGAAAGAAAGAAAGAAAGAAAGAAAGAAAGAAAGAAAGAAGAGAAGAGAAGAGAAGAGAAAAGAAAAGAAAAGAAAAGAAAAGAAAAGAAAAGAAAAAATAAACAGAAGGAACACTACTCAACTCCTTCTAAGAAGCCACAATTACGCTGATACCAAAACCACACAAAGATCTAACTAGGGAAGAGAATTTCAGGCCAATTTACCTTATGAATATCGATGTAAATATACTCAATAAAATTCTTGCCCACTGAATCCAAGAACACATCAAAACAGTCATCCACCATGATCAAGTAGGCTTCATCCCAAGGATGCAGGATGCAGGGATGGTTCAATATACGGGAATTCATCAATGCTATCCACTAGATAAACAAACTCATAGAAAAAAACCACATGATCATTTTATTAGATGCTGAAAAAAGCATTTGACAAAATTCAGCATCCTTTCATTCTAAAAGTCTTGGAAAGAACAGGAATTCAAGGCCCATATCTGAACATAGTAAAAGCAATATACAGCAAACCGGTAGCCAACATCAACCTAAATGGAGAGAAACTTGAAGCAATCCCACTAAAATCAGGGAGTAAACAAGGCTGCCCCCTCTCTCCATATGTTTTTAATATAGTTCTTGAAGTCCTAGATAGAGTAATTAGACAACATAAGGAGGTCAAAGTGATACAAATTGGAAAGGAAGAAGTCAAACTATCACTATTAGCAGATGATATGTTAGTATACTTAAGTGACCCCCCAAAAAAAACTCTACCAGAGAACTTCTACAGGTGATAAACAACTTCAGAAAAGTGGCTGGCTACAAAATCAACTCAAGCAAATCAGTAGCCTTTATATACTCAAAGGATAAGCAGACTGAGAAAGAAATTAGGGAAATGACACTCTTCACAATAGCCACAAACAGCATAAAGTATCTTGGTGTGACTCTAATCAAACAAGTGAAAGACCTATATGGCAAGAACTTCAGATCTCTGAAGAAGAAAATCAAAGAAGATCTCAGAACATGGAAAAATCTTCCATGCTTATGGATTGGCAGGATTAATATAGTTAAAATGGCCATATTGCCAAAGGCAATCTATAGATTCAATGCAATCCCCATCAAAATCCCAACTCAGTTCTTCATAGAGCTAATAAGAGTAATTTTCGAATTCATCTGGAATAAGAAAAAAACCCAGGATAGCTAAAACTATTCTCAACATTAAAAGAAGCTCTGGGGAGATTCAGTATCCCAGACCTCAAACATTACTACAGAACAATAGTGATAAAAACTGCATGGTATTGGTACAATTTCAGGCAAGCAGATCAATGGAACAGGATTGAAGACCCAGAAATGATCCCACACACCTATGGTCTCTTGATCTTCGACAAAGAAGCTGAATGCATCTAGTGGAAAAAAGATAGCTTTTACAACAAATGGTGCTGGTTCAACTGGAGGTCAGCATGCAGAGGAATGCAAATCAATCCATTCTTATCTCCTTGTACTAAGCTCAACTCCAAGTGGATCAAGGACCTCCACATAAAACCTGACACACTGAAACTAATAGAAAAGAAACTTGGGAAGACCCTTGAGGACATGGGCACAGGGGAAATGTTCATGAACAGAACACCAATAGCTTATGGTCTAAGATCAAGACTTGACAAATGGGACCTCATAAAACTACAAAGTTTCTCATAATCCACACTTCAAATGAGGTACAAGAAGAACGGAGGAGTGGCCCCTAGTTCTGGAAAGACCCAGTGTAGCAGTATAAGACAAAACCAGAACAGGGAAGTGGGAAGGGATGGGTTGGAGGACAGAGGGAGGGAAGGGGGCTTATGTGACTTTCGGGGAGTGGGGAACCAGAAAAGGGGAAATCATTTGAAATGTAAATAAAAAAATATATCGAATAAAATTTAAAAAAAAAAAACTACAAAGTTTCTGTAAGGCAAAGGAGACTGTCAAAAGGACAAAATGTCAGCCAACAGACTGGGAAAGGATCTTCACCAACCCTAAATCAGACAGAGGGCTAATATCTAATATATACAAAGAACCCGAGAAGGTAGAACCCAGAGAACCAATAACCCTATTAAAAAGTGGTGCACAGACCTAAATAAAGAATTTTCACATAAAGAACTTCGGATGGCTGAGAAGCACCTTAAGAAATGTTCAACATAATTAATCATTAGGGAAATGCAAATCAAAACAACCCTGAGATTTCACCTCACACCAGTCACAATGGCTAAGGTCAAAAACTCAGGAGACAGCAGGTGTTGGCAAGGATGTGGAGAAAGAGGAATACTCTTTCACTGCTGGTGGGATTGCAAGATGGTGCAACCACTTTGCAAATCAGTCTGGTGGTTCCTCAGAACTCTGGGCATGACACTTCTGGAGGACCCTGCTATATCACTCCTGGGCATATACCCAGAGGATTCTCTGGCATGCGATAAGGACATGTGCTCCACTATGTTCATAGCAGCCCTATTTGTAGTAGCCAGAAGCTGGAAACAACCCAGGTGTCCCTCAACGGAGGAATGGATACAAAAAATGTAGTATATATACACAATGGAGTACTATTCAGCCACTAGAAACAATGAATTCTTGAAATTCTTTGACAAATGGATGGAGCTGGAGAACATCATACTAAGTGAGGTAACCCAGTCTCAAAAGATCAATCATGGTATGCACTCACTGGTAAGTGGATATTAGCCTAGAAACTTTGAATACACAAGACATAATCCACATATTAAATGATATCTGAGAAGAACAGAGGAATGGCCCCTGGTTCTGCAAAGACTCAGTGAAGCAGTATAGGGGAATACCAGAACAGGGAAGTGGGAAGGGGTAGATGGGGGAACACAGGGAAAGAAGATGGCTTATGGGACTTTAGGGGAGTGGGGAGCCAGAAAAGGAGAAATCATTTGAAATATAAATAAAGAATATATTGAATAAAAAAATGTTCATGTACATCAGTCTTGAATAAAGAAATTTAAGCAATACAGGAAAAGCACACGAATGCCAAAATTCACTAGTAAGAGAATGGACAAAATCAGAATGTTGTAATGTTTCAAACATTAATCATTCACTATTTATATCTTTGCTCTGAAGAAAAAAATCCCCAAGTAATAATTACTTTAATATGTTAAGTCACAAGTAGTGTAAGAGTTAAACCAAAATGTGAAATAATCAATATCTCAGGAAGAATGCTGTGCAATTGTAAGGCATGCTTAGTATATTTTTGAATTATTGATTCTTTGAGAGGTTTATACAATATATCTTGATCACATTTACCCCTGATTTCTCTCAGACCTACCTCTTTCTTTCTGTGCTCCCCTTTGTGACTTTTTTAAATAGATGATTTTGCTGCAGTTACCCTTGTCCTTTGGCTCTTAACAAGCCATTTTACTCCTCTTTTCCAATGCTCCCTGATCCGTACTTATAGAGGGTTTTGTAAATGTATTAATTAGGGGAAGACACCCAAAGACCAGCTGGTTTCTGTTTGAATATTTGTGGCTTTCTGTAGTGACATCACTCTGCTGACAAAATAAGTTATTTTGATGAGAGGTGATAACTATACTAACTTATGAATATAAGAATAATTATTTACAATGCACTTAGAAATGGTACTAGTTTAGGAAGTGCTAGTAGTAGTTTCTCTCTAGGTTCCATGGCCTCACCAGTCATACTCCAGTCTAAGTTTACAGTACTAGCTATAATTCCCCTCCTGTTGAGTGGGCCTTAAGTCTACCCCATGATAAACCTGTCAGTAATATACTTTTCAGAATATCTTGCTACACTGGTCATTACAATTGTTGGTAGGTTTACAGCTATCACCTGCTTTTCTCCTTTTTAATTTGCAGAGCTCTTTCTGACACTGTGAAGGCTAATTCTCAGGGAAGAAACTTCAAAGCACACACCAGATCAATTTCTCCAAGCCCTGTGTCCAGAGTGCATGGTATTTTTAGCATTATCTTTTTACCCTCTTTTACTGGAAGGTACCAAGGACAATGGCAATAGCTTGTTTTGTTTTGGGAGTCTTTTGGACTCCCTGATTTGCAATTTGAGAAGAAGTTATTGATGCCATGCTGGGATATTTTGCTAGACAGTCTATGGATTTGGGAGAAATTATTTTTACTTCTAAGTAATATATAGGAAGAGACAAAATATCCTTTCACAACATACTAATCAAAACATTAAATGTACAGAAAAAGAAAGGATATTAAAAGCTACAAGAAAAAAGGCCAAGTAATATATAAAGTCAGACCTACTACAATTATATTTAGTGTCTCAATAGGAGATTTTAAAGGACAGAAGGTTGAAGGCAGGTGTCATGCAGACTCTCAGAGACCACATATGTCAACCAAGACTACACAGCAAAACTCAATCACCATATCTGGAGGAAACAAAATATTCCATGACAAAACCATTTTAAACCAGTCCTACATAAGATACTAGAAGGAAAATTTCCACCTAAGGAGAATAACTACTCCCAAAAAGGGAAATAAATAATTTCACATGAACAAATCCAAAAGAAGAGAAACACAATAAACACACACACACACACACACACACACACACACACACACACACACACTCACACTCACACATACACACACACACACTACAATGATCGCCAAAATCACAATAGCAGAAATTATCATTTGCTATTAATATCACTCAATATCAATGATCTTAATTCCCTAATAAAGCCACAGGCTAACAGAATGGATGAAAAAAATAGGTTCTATCATTCTACTATATGCAAAGGAAACACCACATCAAAGATAGTGACTACCTCAGAGTAGAGGGCTGAACAAAGGTTTTCCAAGCAAATGAACACAAGAAGCAAGCTGGTGTAACCATCTTAATATCTAACAAAACAGACTTTCAATTAAAATTAGTCAAAAGAGATGAGAGAGGACACTACATATTCATCAAAGAAAAATCTGTCTAAATGGTGTCTCCCTTCTAAATATCTATGCCCCAATTAGAAGGGCATCCACATTTGAAAAGAAACATTACTAAAGCTTAAATCATACATTGAACCTCACACATCAGTGATTGGGAGACTTCAACACTCTACTTTCAAGAATGGGCAGGTCATCCAGACAAAAATTACACAGAGATAAAATGGAACTAACAGAGATTATGACTCAAATGGACATAACAGATATCTACACAACAACTCACCAAAAGAATGTAACTGTTCCTCATCATGTCATGAAATCTTCTCCAACAATTTTCAAAAGAAACAAAAACATTAAAATACCTCCTATATCTTATCACACCAGGTTAAAACTGGATGTCAACAACACCAGAAACAACAGAAAGCCTACAAACTCAAAGAAACTGAAGAACTATCTGCTCAATGACCATGGGGTCAAGGGAAAAACAAAGAAAAAATATTGATATGTTTTGTAAATTGTGGTATGATGCAGCAGGATGGGGGACCTTAGCAGGCCCATGCTAAGGCATCCTCCCCATGAGGTACCAGCCATATGATGGATATGGTATAAAATAAAGTTTATTTTGGGGGTACGAGAAATGGGGTTGAGAAGGGAGTAAAGGCAGAGAAAGAGAAGGGACAGAGAAAGAAGGTGGGGGGGTGGATAGTGAAGAAAAATAAAATAAGCTTGCCAGGAACTCATAGAGATGAGGGGGTGAGAGGGAGAGAAAGGGGTCAGAGTGCTCAAGAGAGGCCAAACAGTTCTTTTATAGAAACCCAGGCTCAGACATGGCTGTTTCTAGGTAACTCTTAGGCACATACTAGAAGAAATGTTAACAACGACTTTGTAGAATTCAATGACAATAAAGGCACAACACACACACATAATTATGGGGCATAATATAGACAATCCTAAGAGGAAAGTTTATAGCACTACATGCCTTCATAAAGAAATTAGTAAGATCTCATACTAGTGACTTAACAGAATCCCTGAAATCCCTAGAACAAAAAAAAGCACACATATCCAAGAGGAGTAGACAGCAAGAAATAATCAAGCTCAGGGCTGAAATCAATAAAATAGTAAGAAAGAAAATTAATGCAAAGGACCATCAAATCCAAGATCTGGTTCTTTGAGACAATTAACAAGATAGAAAAACCCTTAGCCAAACTAACTAAAAGACAGAGAGAATATTCAAATTCACAAAATCAGAAATAAAAGGGGGATATAACAACAGAAATGGAAATTAATCAGTTATTAGGTCTTATTTCAAAACCTGAACTGCACAATACTGGAAAGTCTAAATGAAATGGACAATTTTCTGGATAGATTCTACTTCCAAAGTTAAATCAAGATCAGGTAAAAAAAATTCTAAATAGTTCTATAAGCTTTAAATAGAGGAAATAATTAAAAGTTTCCAAACTTAAAAAAAAGAAAGAAAGAAAAGAAACCCTGGTCCAATGGATTTGTTCAAAATTCGATAAGATGTTCAAAGAAGAGCTAATTAAAGTACTCCTTAAATCATTCTACCAAATAAACAGCAAAGAAACATTGCCAAATTCATTGTATGAGGCCACAGTCACTCTGATAACTTAACCACACAAAACCATAACAAAGAAAGAGAATTTCAGAGCAATTTTCCTCATGAGAATCTATACAAAAATACTCAATAAAATATTTACAGACTGAATCCAAGAACACATTCATGATGATCAGGTAGGCTTCGTCCCATGGACGTGGGTGTCATTCAACATATGAAAATCCATCAATGAATTCTACTATATAAACAACCACATGATCATCTCATGTTGTGAAAAAACTTTGACAATATCCAATACCCCTTCATGATAAAAGTCTTGGAGAGATCAGAGATGCACAGAACATACTCAACACAATAAAGGCAGTATGCAGGAAGCCAATAGCCAGCATCAAATTAAATGGAAAGAAGCTTAAAGCTATTCCACTAAAATTAGGGAGGAGACAAAACTGTCCACTTTCATTATTTGAAGTTTTAGCTAGAGAAATGAGACAACTAAAGGCAATCAAGTAGCTGCAAACTGGAAATGAAGGAAACAATATCACTATTTGAAGATATGATATTATACATAATTATCCCCAAATATTCTAGATAAACATCTTCAGCAAAGTGGCTGGATACAAAATTAACACACACACATACACACACACACACACACACACACACACACACACACACATGTCCATCTTTATACAAAAGACAAATGACAAATGGACTCAGGAAAATATTAGTGAAACAACATACTTCAGAATCGCCACAAATAGTATAAAATATATTAGTGTAACTCTAAGCAGTAAGTGAAAGACATATATGGGAAGAATGTCAAATCTTTGAAGAAAGGAATTGGAGAAGCTATCAGAAAGTAGAAAGATCTTCCATGCTCATGAATTGGTAGGATTAACATAGTGAAAGTAGTCATCTTAACAAAAGTAATCTAGAGTAGTTGTACCAGCTTACAATCCCACCAACAATGGAAGAGTACAACTCTTTCTCCACATTCTCGCCAGCATCTGCTGTCACCTGAGTTTTTGATCTTAGCTCTTTTGACTGGTACAACCATTCTGGAAATGAGTCTGGCTGTTTCTCAGAAAATTGGACATAGTTACTACCATAACTGTAGTTACTACCATATAGCTGTGGACTCAGCTATACCACCCTTGGGCATATACCCAAAACATGCTCCAACATATAAGAAGGACACATCCTCCACTAAATTAATAGCAGCATTATTTATAATAGCCAGAAGCTGGAAAGAACCCAAATGTCCTTCAACAGAGGAATGAAAATAGAGAATGTGGTACAGTTACACAATGGAGTACTACTCAGCTATTAAAAATTATTACTTCTTGAAATTCACAGGTAAATGGATGGAACTAGAAAATATTATCCTGAGTGAGGTAACCCAATAACAAAATAACACACATGGTATGTACTCACTGAAAAATGGATATTAGCCTAAAAGTACAGAATACCCAAGATACAATTCACAGACCACATGAAGCTCAAGAAGAAAGAAGACCAAAATGGGGATGCTGCAGTCCTTCTTAGAAATGGGGACAAAATACACATGGGAGGAAATACAGAGACAAAGTGTGGAGCAGAGCCTGAAGGAAAGGCCATCCAGAGACTGCCCCACCTGGTTTCCATCCCATATACAGACACCTAACCCAGATACTATTGTGAATGCCAACAAGTGCTTGCTGACAGGAGCCTGATAGAGCTATCTCCTGAGAGGTTCTGCCAGAACCTGACAAATACAGATTCAGATGGTCACAGCCAACTGAGTGTGGAGTCCTCAATGGACAAGTTAGAAAAAGTACTAAAGGAGCTGAAAGGGTTTGCAACCCCATGGAAGAAAAACAATATCAACCAAGCAGAATGCCCAGAGTTCCCAGGGATTAAACCACTGACCAAAGAGTACGCAATGAGAGACCCATGGCTCAAGTTGCAGAGGATGGCCTTGTCGGACATCAGTGGGAGGAGAGGCCCTTGATCCTGTGAGGGTTCAATGCCCCAGTGTAGGGGTATGCCAGGATGGGAAGGAGAGAGTAGGTGGGTGGGGGAGAACCCTCATGGAAGCAGGGAGAGATGGAGGGGGTAGGGAGTTTCTGGAGGTGAGACTAAGAAAATGGATAACAATTGAAATGCAAATAAATGAAATATCCAAAACAAGGACAATAAATAAATAAATAAAATGTATTGAAACTTGAAAGAAAAGAAAAAAGCAATCTAAAGGTTCAAGGTAATTCCCATAAAAAAACTAACACATTTTTACAGACCATGAAAGAACACTATTCAACATCATATGAAGAAACAAAAACCCAGGATAAGGAAAACAGTAGGTGTTCTTGAGTTATCACTATCCCTGACTTCAAGCAGTACTACAGAGCAACAGTAATATAAACTATATGGCATTGGCATAAAACAGACAGGTCAATGAAATAAATGAAAGACCCAAAAATATATATGCATACCTATAGACATTTGATTTTTTGACAAAGTAGCAAAAATTATACAATGGAAAAAATAAAGGATCTTCAAAAAAATGGCACTAGTCTAATTGGATATCTGTACATAGGAGAATACAAATAGATCCATATTTATCACCCTATAAAAATCTCAAGTTTTAGTGGATCAAAGACCTCAACATAAAATTAGATATACTAAATCTAATAGAAGAGAAAAGGAGGAATAGCTGTGAGCTCATTGGTATAGAAAACAACTTCTTGAATAGAATACCAACAAATTAGGTAATAAGATCAAAAATTAAAAAATGGAACTTCATGAAACTGAAAATCTTCTGTAAGGCAAAGGATACTGTCAATAGGACAAAACAGCAGCCTATAAAATGGGAAAAGATCTTCACCAATCCTACATCTGACAGAGGGTTAATATCTAAAATAAAGAACTCAAGCAGCTAAATTCCAACAAACCAAATGACTCAATTTAAAATTGGGGTACAGTGGGGGCCAGAGAGATGGCTCAGTGGTTAATAGCAATGACTGCTCTTCCGAAGGTCCTGAGTTCAAATCCCAGCACCCACATGATGGCTCACAACCATCCGTAACGAGCTCTGACGCCCTCTTCTGGAGTGTTTGAAGACAGCTACAGTGTTCTTACATATAATAAATTAAACTAAAAAAAAACACTAATAAAAAAAATGGGGTACAGAGCTAAACAGAATCCTCAACAGTGGGATGTCAAATGGCCGAGAAGCACTTAAGAAAAGTTCAACATACTTAGTGATCAGAGAAGTGTGGTTAAAATAACCCTGAGATTCCATCTTACTGAAATCAGAATGGGTAAGATAAAAAACTCAAAGGATAGCACATGTTGACAAGGATGTAGAGAAAGGGGAACACTACTCCACTCCTGGTGGAATTTTAAACTTGTACAATACTCTGGAAATCAATCTGGTGGTTTCTCAGAAAATTTGAAACAGTTCTACCTGAAGACGCACCTATATCACTCTTGGGCATATACTCAAAAGATACTCTACCATACATCAAGGTCAGTCACCCAACTATGTCCATAGCAGTTTTATTTGTAAACATCCAGGAACTGTAAACACCCAAGATGTCCCTTAACCAAACAATGGGTAAAGAAAATCTAGTTCATTTACACAATGGGTTATTACTCAACTACTAAAAAAAAATGACAGCATGGAATTTACAGGCAAAGGGATGGAAGTAGAAAAGATCATCCTGAGTGAGGAAACTCAAACCTAGAAAGACAAACATACATATTATATAAGACATAATATTAAAATATATTAAATATAAAGAAATCCAATGCAAATTTCTACATAAATTGAAAAAACATTTCTAAAATATATAAGAACCACAATAGTCTCAACAATCCAAAGCAAAAGTAGTGAATTATCAAATTATTTGACTTAAATTACATTGTAAAGATTTAGTAATAATATTATAATATGTCCCCAAAGATATATTTATGAGTGGAATATCAGGCATTAAATGATGGGCCCATATAATAAATTAGTTTATATTCAATAAAAATGCTAAGAATATTTAATAGATAAAACAAATTCATCAATAACCAGGAATTTAAATTAATTTTAAAAATGTACACAGATAGGTATAGGAGTGTTCATTAACAAAGGTAGAAAGGCACCAGTGCAAAAGAAATATATGCTCCTGTGTGAATTGCAGGAAAGAAAGTTCTTAATAAGAGAGTATTTTCTCAGAGACCTATTATGTTGTGTGTTTGAGATTGTGGCAGAAAACTTTTAATGAGTTTGGCAACATTGAGCTCCCAGGGAGTCTTGCTAAATAGCTTCCTACTTATCAAGAATGAAAACTTCTTTTTCCCCCTTATGACTTGTGGTTAATTGGAGCCTTAATGTATTAGAATAGCTGTAGCGCATTGTCTTGCTACAATATGGACCCTTTACTAGTAAGGTTTAAAAATGTTGAAAATTATATTTGGTGCAGTGACACTAGACAGAAAAATGAGTCTTGTAGCAAGAGAGTTACTTTTCTATGAAACAAACATCAAACTATGTGCTAGACAGCCTTTACGTTTTATGCATTGATTGGTAGTTATACATTTTTATATTAAATTAGCTTCTATTCCTAATACAAAGTCATGATATTATACAGTAACTTAAACTCACAAATATAAAAGAGATGAGACTCACGAAAAACAAATGTTCACTTCCAAATGTTATTCATATGTCTATTGTTAAAATTAATCTAACATAATAATTATATGTTATTCATATATCTATTGTTATAATTATATTATGTGTTATAACATAATCTATTGTTACAATTATAATTAATCTGTTATAGTACACATATAAAGCACATGCTGTAAAATCTGTTTCCTCTAAATATGCTGAGAAGATATATAATTATTTTATTTCATGAAGGATAATTGTACATTTATGCATATTTGTTCTTGGTATTCTTTAAGACTGAGAATCTAACTGTACAATTTTGTATTGTATCAATATCAAGAATTAAATTAAGTTTATGTGTCTTATAATCTTAGAACAATTTAATAAAATGATAATTTAATCTTAAAATATTTCACGTAACAACAAGCATAGTTAATGTAATGGATGTGCTGATCATTAGTGCATAGTTCTGCCTACAATGACATGTTGATCCTAGGTTGTTTTTTTTTAAGAAATCCATAATTATGCATAAACAATGCCTTGGGCCTTTACTAATTACATTTTTCTTTCCTCTATTATTAGTTACCATAAAGTCAACATTAGTTAATTTTCATTATTTTGAACAGTATTTCATTTTTCTCGCTCAATTCTTATGAGCATTCTTCTAAACACTCTACCAGGTGTACTCTCTTTGCTTCTGTGTTACTCCATAGACATCTATAGTGGATGGCTATTCAAGTTTGGTATCTTCTCATGTGACTTTATACAAGCAAGTACCTCAGAAGCTATTTACCTTAGTTAAGGTTTTACTGCAGTGAACAGATACGATGACCCTGGAAATTCTTGTTTTTTAATTTTCCTTTTTAAATTTTATATTATCCAACCAAGGGTCTGATCACATTTGGCCCAAGACCATTTTTTCTATTTTTTCTTTCTTTTTTTATTAGGTATTTTCTTTATTTGTATTTCAAATGTTATCCCCTTTTCTGGTTTCCCCTCCGAAAACACCCTGTTCAATTTTGCCCCGCCCCCCTGCTCACTAACCCACCCACTCTTGCCTCCCTGTTCTGGTATTCCCCTATACTGGGCCTTGAGCCTTCTCAGGGCAAAGGGCCTCTTGTCCCTTTGATGTCCCACAGGGCCATCCTCTGCTACATATGCAGCTGGAGCCATGGATTCTTCCATGTGTACTCTTTTGTTGGTGGTTAAGTCCCTGGGAGCTCTGGGGGTACTGGTTGGTTCATATTGTTGTTCCTCCTGTGGGACTGAAAGCTCCTTCAGCTCCTTGGGCCCATTCTTGAGCTCTTGCATTGATGACCTTGTGCTCAGTCCAGTGGTTGGTTGAGAGCACCCACCTCTGTATTTGTCAGGCTTTGACAGAGCCTTTCAGGAGACAGCTATATCAAGCTCCTGCCAGTGACCCTGGCAATTCTTATGAGGAAACATTTAATTGGGGCTGGCTTACAGGCTCAGAGAGGTTCAGTACATTATCATCAAGGAAGGATCATGGCAGCATCCAGGGAGGCATGGTGTAGAGGAACTGGGAGTTCTGCATCTTGTTCCAAAGGCAAACAGAAGAAGACTGGCTTCTGGAGAGCTTGGATGAGGGCCTTAAAGCTCATGCACATAATGACACACTTTCTCCAACAAGGTAACACCTACTACAACAAGGCATCATATCCTAATAGTGCCACTCCCTGGGCCAAGCATATTCAAACCATCACATTCCACCTCCTGGCCCCCAAAGGCTTGTTCAAACACATGGGTCTATTGGGGCCATACCTAGCCATATAATTAATAATTACTACTACTACTACTACTACTACTACTACTACTACTACTACTATACATTTAGTCCAAAGTCATCCATAGTCTATAGCAGTCTCAGCAATGTTAAGAGTCCAAAGTTCAAAGTTTCTTGGGAGACTCCAGTCACTTAACTGTAATTCCCAAATCAAGGCAGGAACCCAGCTAGGTAAACAACAAACTGCATCTCCCTATTTGATGTCAAAGCACTAGTCAGATCTTCAAATCCTTTTTCATCTTTGTTGACTGCAGCAAACGTCTTTCTCCTGGGTTGGTTCCACTCCCTGTTATCAGCTTTCCTCAGCACATATCCTATGGCTCTAGCATCTTGAACATCTTGAGATATCAAAGGCAACTTGAATATTACAACTTCTTGTTCCAATGTCTGGGATCAACACATGACCTTCCTGGCTCATCCAAAGAGTCGACATAACATCCCCAGCTCTGCCCCCTGTAGTACGCTAGTCTCTGGTTGACTCCAGTCCACAGCAGCTTGTTGGGGCTGGAACATGGCACCCCTAATTCTATTACCAGATTTCTGTTTTCAGAAATTGCCTCATTGCCTAAGCTTGGCTGTCCTGGAACTTGCTCTGTAGATTGACCTTGAACTCAGAGATTTGCATGGCTCTGTCTCTTGGGATTAAAAGCATATACCACCATGCCTGGATTTAAGCTTTTCTTCACCTAGAACTTGCTGTGTCTCATGCTAGCTTTAATCTCAGAGCTCTGCTTGTATTTGTCTCCCTTGAATACAGGTGTGTACCACCATGCCTGGACCGAAATTTAGTTCAGTGAGATCTTGCCCCAAAGTCCCACTCCCTTAATCTGTAATCTCCTAGAACATAGAATTCAGCTCCATTCTACTTCCTGGTGCCCCTTTAATACTTGAACCATATGCTTTGTATTTTTCCTTTCTTAGCATGCTCCTTTTCATTAAAACACTATTCATAACAGTGAACCTTAGAAACCACACAATTAGTCTGTTTCGAGACTCCTATTTTCAATGCAATTAATCTAAATCTCTTCACCTTAGCCCCAGGCTGACTCTTCAGACAATGGCAAAAAGCAGGCAAATTCTTCACCAAAATAACACAAAAAACAGTCTCTATACCACATATTAAAATTGTTTTCCTTTGAAACCTCTTGAGCCAAGTCTGCCAAATGGACTTCAGTTGCTCAAAGGCAAGCAGAGTTACCAAAACCAAGCAAACAAATGAACAAACAAACCATGTTTTACCTGTTTTAGAAACCCCAAAAGGACACCAAGGAGCTGATTCCAATGCAATAATAGCACTAGGGTCTTTATTCAAGCGCCAGCTTGGGCCACAACCATCATCATTGACACAGCAGGATGGGAGGGTGAAGCCATGAGCCAAGATTCAAGCAAGCATTTATCGAGGCAAACAAACAAGCAAGGCAGTATCTAGCTTGGCACACATCTGATTGGGGGGCTACTATGGAATGTGTTGCCCTTTAAAATGATTGGCTAGTGCTGAGAGCCAAACCATAAATTTTCATAAGTAAATATTTTTAAGTCAACTGTAACTTTTGCTTTCTTCCTGACTGCTGGTTGTTAGGGAGTGATCTGGAGACCAGTGTTAGGTACAGACCTGGTGGTTAACTCAAGTTCAACCTTAGGTCAGATTCTCAAAAACAGAGCCTGAATCCAAGATGGAGTTGGTCTGGTTTCACAACAGGTGGTAGAGAGCAGCTGCATATTCAAGTAAGAGTATCTTGCTCCTTCTTGCTCCTTCGTGAGAAGGCATAAGCAGTCTTCAAGTTGAGCTGGGATCGTTATTTGAAAGCAGGCACAGCTGAATGCCCAAAACTGGTGTTTGCTTAGTTTAGAGAATACTTATGAATGACACATTCTTCAGGCGATGGTCATCAAGACTGATTCCACTTTCTAGCCATTGTGAATAGTGAACAATTGAAAAGGATGAACAGATGTCTCTGATATAGTGCACAGGCCCCTTTAGATGTATGCCCAAGAGTGACATACATGTATCTATTCTTATTACTTAATCACATCTTTACCTTGATTTCCACAGTGTTTGTACCAGGTTATACTCCAGCAACAGGTAGAGGTGCATAGGTGTCCCCTCTTACCACATCAGTTGTTTTCTGGATAGTTTTTTTTTACTGGCATAAATCTCAAACTAGTTTTGATTTTATTTTTGAAATTTTTCTTGTGTGTGTATATTATGCATTTCCATTATTCTTACCCTCTTGTCTTATTTCTCTCAAACCATGTCAACCTCAGCATCTCATGAGTTTCTCTCTCTCATTTATATAACTTTGTTTTTTTTTTAAATTTGGTTTTTGTAAGAATAGGCGTGGAACTATTAATTAAAAGAAGGTGAGCTCTCCAGTGCATGTACAACTGTAGACAGTTACTCTCCACTTCCAACAGTCAATAGTCCCTCAGGGAGGCATAAGTAGTCCATTGCTATTGAGAGGTCCACCCAGGGCAGGTTGCCACAGCTAGTAGGAATTCATGTTTACAATGGTCATGCCACTGGGTTCATAACTCTCTATCACGGGGCTCCAACATTTACTCAAACATCTCTTTTATTATGTTCCCTGAGCTATAAATGTTCCCTTTCCTTTTGTGCCCCACAGTCTGTAGTACCACTGTTCTGTGTTAAACTTACATAAGATCACATTTTAAAAAGCATGTCTTGGTTACATTCCTTAACATTTGTCTTTTGAAGTCTGCTTTATTTCACTTAATATGATTTTTACCATACCATATGTAATTTCAAATAATATGTTTAAGATAATTTTATATCTTAATTTTGAAAGCCAAATAGCATTCCATTATGAAAGGAATGGGTTCCTCATATTTTATATCCATTCACTTGATAACTCACTGTCTGTCTGGTTTGATATGAGCATTAACTTTATTTTATTCCCAGGTCAGTTAAACATTGTTGCAATAAACACAATATAACAAATATATCATTGATATCTTGATTTAATTTCTCTGAATATACATCCAGAGTGTCATATTATCTGGTATTTCAATTAATTTATATTTCTTTTCTGGAACTCTCATACTGTTTTTCATGCTGGCTGTAATAACTTGGATCTACACCAAGTATATGAAGAGCTCTTATTTCTCAACATCTTCACTAGATGTTGATTAATTTCTGTTTTTATGACTGTGTCATTATTGTTGAGATAGATCATTGTGATTTTAATATGCATTTCCTTTATTGTTAATAACTTTTAGTATTTCTCATGTATCTTTTGGCTATTCACATATGTTCCTTTCAAAAATAGCTGCCTATATAATTTGCTCACTTTTAAATTAAATTGTTTATGTTCTGTTATTTGATTACTGTCTAATTTGATTTCCGTTTTCTGTTTCTAGGTTTTAACTCACTCTCCTGTCTGGTTTGATAATGTTATTTGTATTTTTAGGTTGTCTCTTTTTTTCTGCATTTTTACCTTGCTGTGGCAAAGTTGTTTTGGTTCAAAATAATACTAGCAATTGATTTTTACTTTTGGTAATTTATATTTGAATTATGTAAGCCTCTTAACAAGATATTCCATGGTATCATTTAGCACTTCTTTTATGATTCATTGCATAAGTTTGACAGCTTGAGGTCTTCTATTTGAGAATTTTGTCTATATAAGGAAATATTTTGTATATGGCGAGACATAGGGATCTATTTTCATTCTTTTCCATATTGATATCTTTTGTCTCTCAAAATCATTTGTGGAAGAATTTGTTCTTTCCTCATTTTGTTTTCACATTTATGTGGAATATCAGTTGGTTTATTTAATTCTGGACTTTTGCTCATTCTATTTTTCTGCTTATAAGTAGCAAAATATCAATTTCCTTAGTCTATGATTTTCTATTCTTTTAAAGTCAAGTAGTGTGAAATTCCAGTTTTTTAATTTTTATGTAAGATTTCATGAGTTATATAGATTCTCCTTGATGTCATACAATATATATTTACAATACATTTATATAATTGTGATAATGATTTGTAACCTTTCTCATGGGATGTATTTTCATTAGCATTACCCACTTTAATTTCTTTCATTAATGTTCTATAAAATTTTCTTGTAGGCATCTTGCTTGAGGTTTCTTTTGTTGAGTAGTTTCTTTTTAAATACAGTTTATATGAATATATTCTCTTAATTTCTTTCTAATAGTTTATATTAGTATTTAGAAAACTGCCAACTTTCTACTGTAACATGCAACTTATTACAAATCCAATGTTTCCTTGTTAATTTCTGTCTGAATACCTGTTCATTGATGGAAGTTAGCCAATGATTAATGATTGTTTTCTACTCATTGGAAGGAACAGGGCTCCAGAAATCAGAATTTTTTTTAACATTATCAAATATGATGCCCCAGTCAATCCTGGGTTATATAACCACATTTCAATTTCCATACTTTTACAAATGTAATGAATTCTTTTAAAATTTTAGATTAAATTGTTTTATTTTATGTATATGCGTGTTTTGTCTGCATATATCTCTGTGCACCACATATGGGTCTGATGAACACAGAGGTCAGAAGAGGATTTCAGATACATCAAACCGGGGTTATAGATGGTTATGGAGCACATGAACACTCTGGGATCTGAATGTAGGCTTTCAACAGTACCCTTTACAACTGAGATAACCCTCCTGACTCAAATAATGGATTTTTTATTGCCTGTACAAATATTTATAGTGGCAAAAATATCACTGAACATAGTGGAGCACATATCCTTATTACCTGCTGGGGAATCCTCTGGGTATATGCCCAGGAGTATATAGCAGGATCCTCCAGAAGTGTCGTACCTGGTTTTCTGAGGAACCACCAGACTGATTTCCAGAGTGGTTGTACCAATTTGCAACCCCACCAGCAGTGGAGGAGTGTTCCTCTTTCTCCACATCCTTGCCAACACCTGCTGTCTCCTGAATTTTTAATCTTAGCCATTCCGATTCGTGTAAGGTGTAATCTCAGGATTGTTTTGATTTGCATTTCCCTAATGACTAATGAAGTTGAGCATTTTTTAAGATGCTTCTCAGCCATCTGAAGTTCTTCAGGTAAAAATTTTTTGTTTAGCTCTGCACCCCATTTTTAATAGGGTTATTTGGCTTTCTGGGGTTTAACTTCTTGAGTTCTTTGTATATTTTGGATGGTGTCCTTTGCCTTACAGAAACTTTGTAATTTTATGAGGTCCCATTTGTCAATTCTTGGTCTTAGAGCATACACTATTGGTGTTCTGTTCAGGAACTTCGCCCCCCGCCCCGTACCTATGTCCTTAAGGGTCTTCCCCAGTTTCTTTTATTAGCTTCAGAGTGTCTGGCTTTATGTGGAGGTCCTTGATCCATTTGGAGTTGAGCTTAGTACAAGGAGATAAGGATGGATCAATTCCCATTCTTCTGCATGCTGACCTCCAGGTGAACCAGCACCATTTGTTGAAAAGGCTATCTTTTTTCCACTGGATGTTTTCAGCTCCCTTGTTGAGGATCAAGTGGCCATAGGTGTGTGGGTTCATTTCTGGATCTTCAATCCTGTTCCATTGATCTGCCTGCCTGTCACTGTACCAATACCATGCATTTTTTAACACTAGTGCTCTGTAGTATTGCTTGAGGTCAGGGATACTGACTCCCCCAGAATTTCTTTTGTTGTTGAGAATAGTTTTAGTTATCCTGGGTTTTTTGTTATTCCAGATGAATTTGAGAATTGCTCTTTTTAACTCTATGAAGAACTGAGTTGGGATTTTGATGGATATTGCATTGAATCTGAATATTGCTTTTGGCAAAATGGCCATTTTAACTATAGTAATCCTGCCAATACTTGGGCATGGGAGATTTTTCCATTTTCTGAGGTCTTCTTCCATTTCCTTCTTCAGAGTCTTGAAGTTCTTGTCATACAGATCTTTCACTTGTTTGGTCAGAGTCACACCAAGGTACTTTATACTGTTTTTGCCTATTGTGAAGGGTGTCATTTCCCTAATTTCTTTCTCAGCCTGCTTATCCTTTGAGTATAGGTAGGCTACTGATTTGCTTGAGTTGATTTTATAAACTGCCACTTTACTGAAGTTGTTTATCAGCTGTTGGAGTTCTCTAGTGAGTTTTTTTGGTTCACTTAGGTAGACTATCATATCATCTGCAAATAGTGATAGCTTGACTTCTTCCTTTCCAATTTGTATCCCTTTGACCTCCTTATGTTGTTTAATTGCCTGAGTTAGTACCTCAAGTACAATATTGAAAAGATAAGGAGAGAGGGGGCAGCCTTGTCTAGTCCCTGATTTTAGTGGGATTGCTTCCAGTTTCTCTCCATTTAGATTGATGTTGGCTACCGGTTTGCTGTATATTGTTTTTACTATGTTTAGGAATGGGTCTTGAATTTCTTTTCTTTCCAAGACTTTAAGCATGCTGAATTTTGTCAAATGCTTTTTCAGCATCCAATGAAATCACCATGTGGTTTTTTTCTTTGAGTTTGTTTATGTAGTGGATTGCATTGATGGATTTCTGTATATTGAACCATTCCTGCATCCCTGGGATATCATAGTAGCCCTATTTATAATAGCCTGAAGCTGGAAAGAGCCCAGGTAGCCCTCAATGGAAGAATGGATGCAAAAAATGTGGTATATATACACAATGTGGTATATATATACAATGTGGTATATATACACAATTCAGCCATTAGAAACAATGAATTCATGAAATTCTTAGACAAATGGATGGAGCTGGAGAACATCATACTAAGTGAGGTAACCCAGTCTCAAAAGATTAAGTATGGCATGCACTCACTAATAAGTGGACATTAGCCTAGAAATTTGGAATACCCAAAACATAATCCACACATCAAATGATGTACAAGAAGAACAGAGGAGTGGCCCCTGGTTCTGGAAAGAGTCAGTGTAGCAGTATAAGGCAAAACCAGAACAGGGAAGTGGGAAGTGATGGATAGGAGAACAGGAGGAGGGAAGATGGCTTATGTGACTTTTGGGTAGTGGAGGGCCAGAAAAGGGGAAATCATTTGAAATGTAAATAAAAAATATATCAAATAAAAAAATTAAAAAAGAAGAAAAAATATCATTGATAGTTCCTAAATTCCAGAGTTATATGAGAGAAAACAAAATATGGACTGTTTCATTTTTATCAAAGCTACCTGTGAATTTTAGATACATTAAATAAAATAAAAAATGTTTCCTCAGATTTAAAAACAAATTATTTTACAAACCAATCAATATTAAGGTAAGGATGTCAGAGACTATATAACTGTCCACTATCCAGCTCTCACTTCTCTGTGAACCTCAAAAGATGCCATCAGAGGCCATGAACTCACCCATTCCCGAATACTCAGAACTAAATAAGCCATTGGGATATCCCCACGAGGTCAAAGCAGTGTGCCTGCTGCTTTCTGCTGCTTGTGTTCACAGCCCTATATGTCTTCTGAACATTCCAGTGAGACCAATAACTACCCCATTCACTAATCAGCACCAAATATTTTTCTGACTAAACTTTACATAGAACCTGGAACTAACTTTAGCAAACGGATTACAGAGCAGTAATTCCAAAGCCTTCTCAATGCAGGAGTGTCAGAAACTCCTTCCAAAAGTTAGGAGTCCACTTGTCATGCTATTTGTAGATATCAAGTCACAGTTAGGAATAATGATTAATATGGAGCAAAATCCAGGTCCAAATCTGGGGCAAATTAGTCAGGGACAGTGCCAGAAAACTCAGACCAGAACTGAAGCTAGAATTTGAACCTTAGGACTGATCCAGAACTAGAAACTGACATTAGTTTCAAATAAGCTTCAGAAACAGAGACAACAGAGACTTCATTGAAAGAGGCACAGTATAGAACTTCTGGTTCTGGTAGTTCTCACTAACTTATGCTGATTAAATGCAAGCCTAGTTATTTCTGCTGGATCTTGCCACCACTGCTGATTCATTTTTGTGCCACGGACTGACCCAGCCGGGGAAGTCTTGACCATGGGAAAACCAGGGCTTTGGTACTCAGGAAGGCACAGGTGTGCTGAGATAATGACAGACAGACACACCAGAGAGCGGTTTGAATCTGCTGCAATTTTACATTTTATACAGGCATATTTATAGTATTTTGAGGAACAGATTAGGGTTGGCACATCTCCAGGAACACTGAAACAATTGTTAAATAAGGTACATTTCCATCTTAATTAGAACAGTTAGTAGACATGACATAGTGCCCATAGGAACTCTTGCTCTATGAACCATGATCAAAAGCAGAATTAGGTCATGAACCTTAGACATGTGGCATTTGAGTCTAACTTGTGGTTATTCACTGAAGTTTCATTATTAATCAATAGAGGAACCTGGGCCTTCAGGCCAATTTGTATGCTATAAGCCTTCTTGTGCCACCAAAAGTCAAAGTTCTTTAAGAAAGTGCACATATTCATTACAAGAGCCCTCTGTACTACCCTGGACAGCAAACACCAAGGTGGTCTGGCTCAAGCTAATCTATCTTTATTATTTAAAGAATATTATAGGACCTTCTGCACTTTAATGCTTTTACCCGTCTATTACCTTCTTTATCATAAGTACCTGTATAAAGCAATACAGCTCGTCAGTAGTTCTATACTTTCTCATACTGTGTTCTTCCTGCTAAAACCTATTCATAACATACCCTAATGTCTCATATTCTTTGCACACTACCTTTGCTAAGGCTAGTAATAAAGGGCAAAATCTTTCACTAAGTTTCAACATGAGTTTATTGAGTTTAGGACTGGAAACAGTAGGCATATCCACCATATCTTCTTTTCCTTCTACTGGAACATCAAATCCTCCTTTATCAATTAACCATTGTTAATTTGGGATCTTGCTGTATAAAGAATTAAGAATAATAATAAGAAAGACACAGTGCAGAATCTATAACCCAGGAAGTGCAGTATCTTTGGAGACTATTGAGGCCCTTTTCAAGGCCAGAGGTAGGCACTCTGCCAGGGACCTCCAGGGAGCCTAGCTCTGAGGGGCACATATCTCCTGTCCACCTTAATGACAAATTGTCATGTCACACAGACGACACTGGAATTGGTGTGGCATATTTGGTAGCCTGACACTAATGAACTAGACTGCTGGTAGCCTGACAATGGAGATTGGAATTGCCTGTAAAGAACTACTGCTAAACGAATCCACATCCCTTTGTCCTATTTACCGTATTTTCTCCCCTACATTTGGGGAATGGGTTAGAAGGAGAGTTGAAGCATGTGAAAACCCTTATAAAAGCAGATTTTGAAAAATCAAAGCCTACACAAATGGCAGATTCAATACCATCCCCGTGAAAATTTCAACAAAACTCTTAACAGTTTCCTATGAAAAAACAAAATAACTCAGGATAGAAATAGAAACAAAAGGAAAACCACACAATTCATTCAATGAAGCTACAATTACTCTGAGGCCTAAACCAAAAAAAAAAAAATACCCAACAAAGATAACTTCAAACTAATTTCACTTATCAATATCAGTGCAAAAATACTCAATAAAATTCTTGCAAGTCAAATCTAACAATACATCAAAACGATCATTCACCACAATCAACTAGGCTTTATCCCAGGGATGCAGGGATGGTTCAATATATGAAAATTCATGAATGTAATACATTATATAAACAAACTCAAGGAAATAAATCTACATGATAATATCATTAGATGCTAAAACGGCCTTCAGCAAAATATAATACCCCTTCATGTTAAATGTCCTGGAGAGATCAGGAATTCATGATACATACTTAAGCATAATAAAATCAATATATAGCAAGCCAACAACCAACACAAAATTAAATGGAGAAAAACTAGGAGCAATCCCACTAAAATCCAAGACAAGACAAAGTTGCCATTCTCTCCCTATCTATTTGATATAGTACTCAAAGTTCTAGCTAGAACAATTAAACAACAGAAGGAGATCAAGGAGATACAAATTGGAAAGGAAGAAGTATCACTATTTGAAGATGATATAATAGTATACATAAGTAATCCAAAAAATTCCACCAGAGAACTCCTACAGTTGCTAAACAACTTCAGCAAAGTGGCAGTATATAAAATTAACTCAAGCAAATCAGTAGCCTTCTTTTATATTAATGACAAACAAGTTGAGAAAGAAATTAGGGAAACAACACCCTTCACAGAAGTCACAAACAGTATAAAATATCTTGGGTGACTCTTATTAAGTAAGTTAGAGGTCTGTAAAATAAGAACTTCAAATCCCTGAAAAAAGAAATTGAATATGACAACAGTAGATGGAAATATCTCCCATGATCACTGATTGATAGGATTAACATAATGAAAATAGCTATTTTACCAAAAGCAAACTACCAATTCAATGCAATCCCCATCAAAATTTCAACATAATTCTTCACAGACTTGGACAGAACAATTCTTAACTTCATTTGGAAATATAAAAAAATCCAGCATAGCCAAAAAATCTGGAGAAATCACAATTCCTGACCTCAAGCTGTACTATAAAGCAATAGTTATACAAACAACATGGCATTGGTACACAAACAGACAGGTTGATCAATGGTATAAAATCAAAGACCCAAAAGTAAACCAACACACTTACAGACACTGATCTTTGAAAAAGAAGCCAAAACCATACAGTGGGAAAAAAGAAAGCATCTTCAGTAAATGGTGCTAGTCTAACTGGTGGTCTGTATGTAGATTTTAAATAAATCCACATCTATCACCTTGCACAAAGCTCAAGTCCAAGTGGATCAAGAACTTCAACATAAAACCAGTTACACTGAATCTAATAGATGAGAAATAGATTAGAAAGTGGGAAAGAGCTTCAAACTCATTGGCACAGGGGAAAATTTCCTGAACAGGGTGCCAATGGTTCAGGCTTTAAGTTTAACAGTTGATAAACAGGACCTCATGAAAAGCTTATGTAAAAAAGATACCAACAACAGGATAAGTCAGTAACCTACAGAATGGGAAAATGCTTCACTAATCTTACATCTGACAGAAGGCTAATATCCAAAATATAAGAAGAACTCAAAAGTTAGACTCCAGAAAACCAAATAAACCAATTAAAAATGGGGTACAGAGCTAAACAGAGAATTCATAACAGAAGAATCTTCAATGGCCAAGAAGCACTTAAAAAAATGTTCACCATCCTTAGTCATCAGAGAAATGCAAATCAAAAGGAGCATGAGATTCCACCTCACATCAGCCATAATGACTAAGGTCAAAAACTCAAGTGACAGCAGATGCTGGGGAGGATGTAGAAAACAGGAACACTCCTTCATTGTTGGTGGGACAGCAACACTGGAAATGAATCTGGTGGTTTCTCAGAAAATTGGAAATAGTTCTACCTGAAAACCTAGCTATATCACTCTTGGGGATATACCCAAAAGATGCCCCACAATACTACAAGGACACATTCTTCACAATATTCATAGCAGCCTTGTTTGTAACAGCCAGAAGCTGGAAAGAACCCTGATGTCCCTAACCCAAAGAATGGATATTGAAAATGTGGTTCATGTATAAAACGGAATCGTATTCAGCTATTAAGAATGGAGACATCATGAAATTCACAGGCAAATTGATGGGATTAGAAAATATCATCCTGAGTGAGGTAACTGAGACCCAAAAGTAGATGCATTTTATGTACTTATTGATAAATAAATATCAGCCAAATATTACGGAAGGAATACCTAGGATACAATCTATAGAACATAAGTGTAACAAGCAGAAAGGCCCAAGTGAGGAGGCTTTAATCCCACTTGGAAGGTGGAAGGAAATAATCACCATGGAATACAGATGGGGGGACCTTTGTAGGAGAGGGGAGGAAGAGAAAAGGGGGAACAGGATCAGATAGTGGGGGGAAGCACAGGAGATCAGCCAAGAGGGCCAAGAGAATGAATGGAAATAAGCAGCCTGGGGTGGATGGGAGATGAGGGGACCATCTAGAAAATGCCAAAGGCCTGGGATGTGAGAGACTCTCAGGACTCATGGATGACAACCTTAGCCAAAATGTCCAACATTGGAGAGAGGAAACTTGTGTCCTCCTCCAGTAGATAGACAGGGTCTTAAATAGAGGAACAGGGTTACTAGCTCACAGTTAAATTTCATATCCAGAATTGTGCCTTTCTAAAAGAACTGCAGGTACAAAAATGGAGAAGAGACTAAAGGAAGTGCCATCCAATGATCAACCCAAGTTGGGATCTATCTCATGTGGGTGCGGGAGGGGGTCACCAAGGCCTAATATTATTACTGATGCTATGATATGCTAACAGATGGGAGCCTGGCATGCTTGTCTTCTGAGAGCTCCTGCCAGCAGCTGACTGAGAGAGAGAGTCAGATACTAATACCCAATCATTAGACTGAAGTCAGGGATTAAACCTCATAGGAAGAGCAGCAGACTCAACTAATCCAGACCATAGGAAGCTCCCAGAGATTGAGGTACCAACCAGAAGCATATGCAGGCTGGTCTGAGGCCTCAGGCACATATATAGCAGAGGTATGCATGGTCTAGCCTCAGTGGGAGAAGATGTACTTAATTCTCAAAAGACTTGAGGTCCTAGGGAAGAGGGAGGACTGGGGGAGCACTCTCTTGAAGACAAGAGGGAGGAGGAATGGGATGAGAAACTGTCATGAGAGGGGAATATAAATAAAATAACAACAAAAAACTAAATATAAAAATCTTGTGGCTTTTATCAGGGAACTGAATGATCAAAGGTGGGGAAGAAGACCCTGACTGAGATGAACTATTTCCACAGAATAGAACATATGGTCCTAAATAGGATATATTAATCAAATATTTCCATTAGGGCTTAGGGAACTATGCAGAAAATGAGGGAAAAAGACTGTGAGAGCCAGAGAAAATCTAATAGAGATCACATCAAGGAAATATGAATCAAAACTACTTTGGGGTTTCATCTTACACTAGGCATAATGACTGTAAAATCAACAAAACAAATTTCAGCTCACGCTGGCAAGATTGCAAAGAAAGAGGAATCATCCATTGTTGGTGGGGTACAAGCTCATAGATCCACTGTGGAAATTGGTGTGATAATCCCTCAGGATGCTAAAAATAGATCTACCAAAACAACTAACTATGCCATTCTTGGGCATATACTCAAAGTATGTAACACTCTACTACATATACATTTGCTTAGTGATGTTCATTGTTGCTCTAGTCATAGTAGCCAGAAATTGGAAATAGTAAACAATATATGAATGAATAAAGAAAATGTGGTATAGTGAGGATGCTTGAATCTCACTTAGAAGGGGGAATAAAGTAGTCATGGGTGGCAAATGGAGAAGGGAACTGGGTGGGAGAGGGGCTGTGAAAGGGAATGGAGGTATTCAGGGTCAGATGCAGGGAGGGACAGGAAAGATGGCCAGATAGCCATGCGAATGAATGGAAATCTGCAACTGGTAGAGGTGAGGAGTTAGGGAGCATCTCAAGGATGTGGCAGAGACCTGGGATAAGAAGGCTCACTAGAATCAATGGGGGTGTCCTTAGCTGTGACTTACAGCACTGAGAACACTGATCCAGAAGACACCACCTCCAGTAGCCAGGCAGGAACCCCAGTGAGGAGATAGGGACACCAACCTGCCCACAAAACAGTCAATCCAAAATTTATCATGTCTACACAAAGTACATGGTATACAGGGCAGAACCTGAGGGATTGGTGAACCAATAACCATCCCAACTTGAGATCCATTCCATGGGCAAGCACCAGGCCCTGACACTATTAATGATATTTTTTATGCTTGCAGACAGGAGTCTAACAAAGCTGTCTTCTGAGAGGCTCACCCAAAAGCTAATTCAGAGGGATGCAGACCCACAGCCAAACAGTTGGTGGAGCTTGGGAACTCTTATGGAAGAGCTGGGGGAATGATTAGAGAACTCTGAAGGGGATAGGAACTTCACAGGAAGACCAACAGGTTAAACTAACCTGGATCCTTGGGGGCTCTCAGAGACTGAACCACTAACCAAAGAGCATGCACACGCTGGACCTAGCTTCCTCCCCAGCCCCACACATTTGTAGCAGGTATGCAGCTTGGTCTTCATGTGGGTATGGAACAACTGTAGTGGGGGATATCCTCAAGACTGCTGCCACTTTGCAGGATGTGTTCTTCTTGCTGGGCTGCTTTGTTTGGCCTCTGTCTGGCATCTGAAGAGGATGAGCTTAGCCCCACAGACTTGATATGCCAGGGTAGGGGGATATCCAGGAGAGCCTTCACAATCTCAAAGGAGAAGAGGATGGGGGGAGGCAGGAAGAATTGTGGGTGTGGGTGATCAGGAGGAGAGGCAGTGAATGGGATGTAAAGTGAATAAAAATATTTTTAAAATAAAAGAAAATGTAGGTTTAAAATTTAAAAAAAACAAAAAGGCAATGGAATATTATGCTGCTTCCAAAAAATTCAGTTAACAGGTAAATGGATAGATCTAGAGAAAAGTTATCCTGAATGAGGTAACTCAAACTCCAAAAGACAAATATGTTATGTATTTAAATATTAACACTACTTGTTAAGTCTATAAGCATGCAACAGTCCATATAACCACAGCAGTGAGGTGCAGAGCAAGGGACATAGGAAAGGACTGGATCACTGTACAAAGGAGAAAATAGAATAGATAGCTGTGGATGTATAGAAAAGGGGACTGGAAACAAATGGAAATGGAGAGGAACATTAGGGGTGCTAGGGAAGGGAATATGGGGAAAGATAACAAAAAATCAGGGCCATTTGAGGAGTTATATGGAAATCTAGTACAACTGAAACTTCTTAAAACATACAACAGTAATCTAAATGGAATCTTCAAATACTGGGGAAGATGGAGCCCCAGGTGGACACTTCTCATCAACAAATGAAGACTCCATTTCCAGGCATGAGTTGTTCATCAAAGAGGCCCATCAGGAACTCCCAAACCACCAAGGCTATTTCCAAGACTATTTGTTGGTTTCCACAAACTGATGGCAAGGCCCAATTCTGAAGGCAACACCGATGTAACTCACTGTACAAGGGCGAGTTGAGCTGGCACCTACCTAGAGTTTCACCCTACTGACTAGTGAGTGTACTGGAAACTATTCAGCATACTAACAAAGGTAGCATACTTTCAATCTATGAGGGTGACCTGTATGCAAGATGTGAAGAATAATAGTGGCAAGAAGCTTGAGGAACTAGCCAATGAATATCTGATTGTATTTAAGGTCCACACCATGAGAAGGAATACATCCTTGACACTGATTATGTCGCCAAGAACCTGATAGTAAATAGGCTAAGGATCCAGAGAAAAACTAAATAGTATTGTTCTGCTAAAGAAAAAAGTAGTAACAGAAAGACTTCTGAGGATATTCTGCTACACTCATACACCAGTGCCTTGCCCAGCCATCATCAGAGATGTTCCTTCCCACAGTAGATGGAATAAATGCAGAGAGCCACAGCTGGACAGGGTGCAGAGAGTGAGAGACTTTGAAATGCTTGTTACAAAGGAGATCTCCATCAATTTTCTCCTTGGATGGCTCAGAGAACCTTAAAAAAAAAAAGAAAGAAGAAAGATTTTAAAGGCCTGTGGGGATGTTGAATACTAAAGAAACAGGACCTACTAAACACAGGAGGGCCAATGTAATGCACATATTCACCAATAAAGACTATGGCAGCATGAACAGTGCCTCCACAAGTCTATGCCTGATGGTATTTCAGTACCAAAGTGTAAGTGAATGCAAACCTTGCTTCCTAATACAGAATCCTTTCCCTTTACTAACAATTCACAAATGAAAAAATAGTGTTCTTCTACAAAATTAGTGTTCTCACTGAGTGTATGTCGTGATTTGAATAAAAATGACCTCCATAGGCCTATACAGAGTGGCACTATTAGGAAGTGTGATCTTGTAGGAGTAGGTGTGGCTTTGTTGGAGGAAACATACCACTGGGGTCATGAGATTTGAGGTGTTAGAAACCCAAGTCACCTTAGTGGCTTATTGTCTCTTCTTTCCTGCTGTCTGGGGTTCCAGATGTAGGTAAGACTAACAGCTTCTTCAGCACCATGTCTGCCTGCACTCTGCCATGCTTCCTACCACAACAAGAATGAACTAAAGCTCTGAATTGTAATCCAGATCTAAATTAACTGATTTCTTTTGTAAGAGTAGTCATGATCATGGTATCTCTTGACAGCAGGAAACCTTAACTAAGACAGCATATAGATGACTCTTAAGGCCACCTTCCAGACATCATCTTCCAGAAATAGATGGATAATACAAAATTAACTTAATGATATTTTTAGAGTTTTTTGTTCTTTTCCTTCCTTCCTTCCTTCCTTCCTTCCTTCCTTCCTTCCTTCCTTCCTTCCTTCCTTCCTTCCTTTTTCCTTCCTTCCATGCTTCCTTTTTTTCTTTTAAATGCTTGTTTTCTAATGAGAAAGAGCAAGAAAGGATATGGATTTGGGTTTGGTGGTAGGTGAGGGAAAACATAATCAGAATGTACTAAATGAAAACAATCTATTTTCAATATAAATCAAACCAATAAGAATTTATTTAACTTAATTTTATTATTTTTAGGTGTCCACAGTTGAGAAACTTTGCTTTACAAAAGAGACTTTTGAGTTTTTAAAAACCACTGAAGTTATAATGTGTTTGAATTTTTTAAGATTGTGGGACTAATTAAGCTTGTAAATCTTTTTATATTGCAATGTCACTGTTAATATATAATCTTGGTGATGAAAAAGAAAGTGAAAGTTGTAGTTTAGCAATAAAAAAATTTAAAAATTTTAAAAAGAAATAGTTATCATTTAAGAGCTGTGAAGAGCCCATCTACCCCTCCCTCCTTCTCCAATGTGGTAGACCCATACCAGTTCTGCCACAGGGAAGACCCTATTTCCTGGTACTTTCTAGAGAACCAGCAGTATGCTCGGCATTCAGTAAGAACCAATCCCCACCTCTGGAGGCCCAGAACCACTGGCTGGGACTCACTACCCAGCAACTACCAAAACCCATCCTCACTCTAGATTACCACTCCCTTTCCATCCCTTTTACACCTCCCCCCTCCACCAACTTCAGCAGCACTGAGGGCATTCAAGAACAGGCAACACCCAGGGCATTCAAGAACCAGCAGCACACAGGCAATTTAAGAACCAGTAGCCTGCAGGGCTTTAGACCCTTGCCAAATCAGCTACAGGAAAAACCTCATCTCATGATACTTCCTGGAGAACCAGCTGTATGCGGGGCATTTGAGAGAAAGAGAGTCCCAAGAGTACAGATACACAGGTTTTCAGGACAGAGAAGCCACAGGCAGAGACAGCAAGACCAGCTAACACCAGAGATAACTAGATGGCCAAAGACGAATGCAAGATCATTACCAACAGAAACCAAGGCAACATGGCACCATCAAAACCCAGTTCTCCCACAAGAGCAAATCATGGATACTCCATCACATCGGAAAAATAAGAGCTGGATTTAAAATTGAATCTCATGATGCTGATAGAGGACTTCAAGAAGGACATAACTCCCTTAAGGATATACAGGAGAACATGGGTCAACAGGCAAAAGCCCCTAAGGAGGAATCACAAAAATCCCTAAAAGAAACACAGGAGAACATGGGTCAACAGGTAGAAGCTCTTAAAGAGAAAACACAAAAATCCCTTAAATAATTTGAGGAAAAACAAACAAGTGAGAGAACTGGAAAAAAACTATCCAGGATCTAAAAATGGAAGTAGAAAAAATAAATAGCAAAGCGAGATGTTTCTGGGGATAGAAAACTTTGAAAAAATTCAGGAGTCATAGATGCAAGCATTAACAATGGAATACAAGAGATGGAAGAAAGAATCTCAGATGCTGAACATTCCATAGAAAACATTGACTCAACAGTCAAAGAAAATGCAAAATGCAAAGAGCTCCTGACCCAAAACATCCAGGAAATCCAAGGCAAAATGAGAAGACAAAACCTAAAGATTATAGGTATATGAGAGAGCAAAGATTTGCAACTTAAAGGGCCAGTAAATGTCTTCAACAAATTTATAAAAGAAAACTTTCCTAACCCAAGGAAAGAGATGATCATGAAAATACAAGGAGCCTACAGAACTCCAAATAGATTTGACCAGAAAAGAAATTCCTCCCATCACATAATAATTAAGATGCCAAATGCACTAAACAAAGAAAGAATATTAAAAGCAGTAAGGGAAAAAGTAACATATAAAGGTAGACCTATCAGAATTACACCAGACTTCTCACCCGATAGATACTATGGAAGCCAGAAGCGCCTGGGCAGATGTCATGCAGACCCTAAGGGAACACATAATGTCAACCAAGGCTGCTATACCCAGCAAATCTCTCAATTACCATAGATTGAGGAAACCAAGGTATTCCATGACAAAAACAAACTTACACAATATCTTTCCACAAATCCAGACCTTCAAAGGAGAATGAATGGAAAAGACCAACAAAAGGAGGGAAACTACACACTAGAAAAAGCAAGAAATTAATCTTCTTTCAATAAACAAAATAGAAGATAGCTACACAAACAGAATTTCATCTTAAACAAAGAAGATAACAGTAAGCAACCCAGGATAGCTAAAACTATTCTCAGCAACAAAAGAAAATCTGGGGGAATCAGTATCCCTGACCTCAAGCAATACTACAGAGCAATAGTGTTAAAAACTGCATGGTATTGGTACAGTGACAGGCAGGAGGATCAATGGAACAGGATTGAAGATCCAGAAATGAACCCACACACCTATGGCCACTTGATCCTCGACAAAGAGGCTGAAAACATCCAATGGAAAAAAGATAGCCTTTTCAACAAATGGTGCTGGTTCAACTGGAGGTCAGCATGCAGAAGAATGCGAATTGATCCATCCTTGTCTCCTTGTACTAAGCTCAAATCCAAATGGATCAAGGACCTCCACATAAAGCCAGACACTCTGAAGCTAATAGAAAAGAAACTGGGGAAGACCCTTGAGGACATTGGTACAGGGAGAAAGTTTCTGAACAGAACACCAATAGCGTATGCTCTAAGAGCAAGAATTGACAAATGAGACCTCATAAAATTACAAAGTTTCTGTAAGGCAAAGGACACCATCAAGAGGACAAATCGGCAACCAACAAATTGGGAAAAGATCTTCACCAATCCTACATCAGATAGAGGGCTAATATCCAATATATATAAAGAACTCAAGAAGTTAGACTCCAGAAAACCAAACAACCCTATTAAAAAATGGGGTACAGAGTTAAACAAAGAATTCTCACCTGAAGAACTTCAGATGGCGGAGAAGCATCTTAAAAAATGCTCAACTTCATTAGTCATTAGGGAAATGCAAATCAAAACAACCCTAAGATTTCATCTTACACCAGTCAGAATGGCTAAGATTAAAAATTCAGGAGACAGCAGGTGTTGGAGAGGGTGTGGAGAAAGAGGAACACTCCTCCACTGCTGGTGGGGTTGCAAATTGGTACAACCACTCTGGAAAGCAGTCTGGCGGTTCCTCAGAAAAATGGGCACCTCACTTCCAGAAGATCCTGCTATACCACTCCTGGGCATATACCCAGAAGACTCCCCACCATGTAATAAGGATACATGTTCTACTATGTTCATAGTAGCCCTATTTATAATTGCCAGATGCTGGAAAGAACCCAGGTATCCCTCAACAGAAGAGTGGATGCAAAAAATGTGGTATATCTACACAATGGAGTACTATTCAGCCATTAGAAACAATGAATTCATGAAATTCTTAGGCAAATGGATGGAGCTAGAGAATATCATACTAAGTGAGGTAACCCAGACTCAAAAGGTGAATCATGGTATGCACTCACTAATAAGTGGATATTAACCTAGAAAACTGGAATACCCAAAACATAATCCACACATCAAATGAGGTACAAGAAGAAAGGAGGAGTGGCCCCTGGTTCTGGAAAGACTCAGTGAAACAGTATTCGGCAAAACCAGAACGGGGAAGTGGGAAGGGGTGGGTGGGAGGACAGGGGAAGAGAAGGGGGCTTATGGGACTTTCGGGGAGTGGGGGGGCTAGAAAAGGGAAATCATTTGAAATGTAAATAAATTATATCGAATAAAAAAAAAAACTTACAGAACTTTAAATAGATTTGACCAGAAAAGAAATTCCTCCCATCACATAATAATTAAAATGCCAAATGCACTAAACAAAGAAAGAATATTAAAAGCAGTATGGCAAAAAGGTCAAGTAACATATAAAGGTAGACCTATCAGAATTACACCATAAGTCTCACCTGATACTATGAAAGCCAGAAGAGCCTGAGCAGATGTTTTGCAGACCCTAAGGGAACACAAATGTCAACCCAGGTTGCTAAACGCAGAAATCTCTCAATTACCATAGATGGAGGAAACTAAGATATTCCATGACAAAAACAAATTTACACAATATCTTTCCACATATCCAGACCTTCAAAGGATAATGAATGAAAAAGACTAATAAAAGGAGAGAAAGTACACACTAGAAAAAGCAAGAAATTAATCTTCTTTCAACAAACGCAAAAGAAGATAACCACTAAACATAAAAATAACATCAAAAATAACAGGAAGCAACAACCACCATTTCTTAATATCTCTGTAAATCTTTTTTCCAGTTCTTCAGAAAACTATACATAGCACTAGCTGAAGATCCAGCTATACCACTCCTGGGCATATACCCAGAACATGCTCCAACATATAATAAGGACACATGTTCCACTATGTTCATAGCAGCCTTATTTATAATAGCCAGGAGCTGAAAAGAACCCATATGTCCCTCAACAGAGGAATGGATGCAGAAAATGTAGTACATTTACACAATGGAGAATTATTCAGCTATTAAATACAATGAATTCATGAAATTCTTAGGCAAATGGATGTAGCTAGAAACTATCATCCTGAGTGAGGCAACCCAATAACAAAAGAACACACACAGTATGCAATCGCTGATAAGTGATATTAGCCCAAAAGCTCAGAATACCCAAGATACAACTCACATACGGCATGAAGCTCAAGACGAAGGAAGACTAAGGTGTGGATACTACGATCCTTATTGGAAAGTGGATCAAAACGCTCATGGCTCACAGCCAAACAATACAATGAGAACAGAGTCCCCAAAAGACCAGCGAGAGAGCGGGCCCAAGGAGCTCAAGAGGCTTGGAGCTCTGCAGGAACAATATGTACCAACCACTATCCCCAGGGCTCCCATGAACTAAACCACCAACCAAAGAGTACACATGGAGTGTCCCATGGCTCCAGGTACATATGTAGCAGAAGATGGCCATTTCAGACATCAATTAGAGGAGAAGCCATTGGTCTTGTAAATGCTTGATTCTCCAGAATAAAGGAATTCAAGTCAGGAAATTGGGTGGGGTGACCAGGGGAAGGGGGGATGGGATAGGGGGTTTTTGGTGGGGTAATGTGGAAAGGGGTTAAAATTTGAAATGTAAATAAAGCAAATATCTAATTAAAAATTTAAAAAAAAAAAGAAAACAATCCCATTCACAATAGTCTCAAAAAATCTAACTAAGGAAGTGAAAGGCTTAAATAATAAAAACTTTAAAAATTTTTATTACAGTTTTTAATTATTCACTTTACACCCCATTCACTGGCCCCCTCCTGGTAACCTCCTCCTTCAATCCTTTACCGATCCCATCTCCCCTTCTACTCTACACAGGTAGAGCTTCCTTTGTATTCCCCCTTCCATGGCACTTCTATTCCTTGTGAGGCTGGGTACTTCTTCTCCCACTAAGGCAAGTCAAGGCAACGCAGCAAGAAGAACATATCACACACACAGGCAACACCTTTTGGGATAGTGCCAAATTGTTTGGAACTCACATGAAGACCAAGATAGACATCTTCTATATATGTGCAGAGAGGCTTAGGTCTAGCCTGTGTCTGTTCTTTGGTTGGTAGTTCAGACTCCGAGAGCTCCAAAGGTCCAGTTTAGTTGACTCTGTTGGTCTTCCTGTGAAGTACCTATTCCCTTCAGGCATTCACTCTTTCTTCCTATTCTTCCAAAAGAACCCTCATGCCTCATCCACTGTCTGTCTCTGTGTATCTGTGTTTGAGTCAGCTGCTGGGTGGAGCCTCTCAGAAGACAACATGTACCTGTCTTCTGGTATAACAGTATCATTTAATGATGTCAGGGATTGGTGCTTGCCCGTGGGATGGGTTGCAAATTGGGATGGTTATTGGTTGATCATTCCTTCAGTCTCTGCTTCATCCTGCATGCTTGAATTTCTGGTAGACAAGATAAATTTGGGGTTGAAACTTTTGTGGGTATGTTAGTATCTTTATTGCTCCATTGGGGTTTCTGCCTTGCTACAGAGCTGGCCTCTTTAGGTTCCATATCCCCAAAGCTTTGAGTCACAGTTAACTTAGATTCTTAGATAACTTCCTTGTCCCAGGCCATGTCTCCTCCTGGAGATGCCTCCCACCTTCTCTTCCCCTCAGTTGCAGACTTCTATTCATTTTCATGGCCATCTGGCCATCTCTACTGTACTTTCCCACACATGATCCTGAAATCCCTCCATTCTCCTCCTCATCCCCAACCCCTCTCAGTTCTCTCCCCCTGACTACCTCATATGACTATTTCATTCCACCTTCCAAGTGAGATTCAAGCTTCCTCACTCCGGCCTTCCTTCTTATTTAGCTTCTTTGCATCTGTGGAGTTTAGCTTGGTACCAGCATTTTATGGCTTGCAAACTTGTATAAGTGAGTACGTACTATGCAATTCCTTTCGGGACTGTGTTACCTCAATTGGGATATTACCCACTTCTATCCATTTGCCTGAAAAAGTCATGATTTCTTTGTTTTTAATAGCTGAATAGTATTCCATTGTGTAGATACACATTCTCTTTTCCCATCTTTTAATTGAGGTTTATCTAGTCTGTTTCCAGTTTCTGGCTATTATGAATAAAGCTGCTATGAATATAGTTGAACCAGTGTTTTTGTGAGATGTTAGAGCATCTTTTTTGGGTATATGCCCAGGAGTGGCACAGTTGGGTCTAGAGGTAGAACTATTCATAGTTTTCTGAGAAACCACAAATTCATTTTCAAAGTAGTTGTACAAGATCGCATTTCCACCAGTGAGGAAGATGTGTTCCCCTTGTTCTACATCTGTGCTAGCAGGTGCTAGCTTTTGAGTTTCTGATCTTAGCCATGCTGACAGGTGTAAGATGAAACCTTAGAGTTGTTTTTATTTGTATTTTCCTGATAACCAAGGACTTTCAACATTTCTTTAAGCAATTCTTGTCCATTCAAGATTCCTCTGTTGAGAATTTTGTTTAGCTCTATGTCCCATCTTTTAATTGTGTTATTTGGGTTGTTGGTATCTATCTTGAATTCTTTGTAAATTTTGGATATAAGCTGTCCTTCAGATCTAGGTTTGGTGAAGATCCTTTCCCAAAGCATAGACTGCCATTTTGTTTTATTGGCAGTGTCCTATGTCTTACAGAAGCTTTGAAGTTTCATGAGATCCCATTTATCCATTGTTGATATTAGAGCCTGAGCTTCTGGGGTTCTGTTCAAGAAATTGTCTCCTGTACCAATGTGTTCAAGGTTATTTCACACTTTCTCTTCTATGAGATTTTCTGTATCTAGTTTTATGTTAAGGTTCTTGCTCCATTTGGGCTTGAATTTTGTGCAGAGTGATCAGTACTGAATCTATTCTCATTTTTGAACATGTTGGCATCCAGTTAGTCTGGCAACTTTTGTTAAAGATGCTTTAATTTTTTCCATTTTAGATTTCGGTGTTTTATCAAAGTTCAAGTGTCCATGGGTCTGTGGGTTTAGTTTTGGATCTACCATTTGATTTGATTGATCAACACATCTGTTTCTGTACAAATACCATACAGGTTATTTTTTTATCACTATTGCTCTGTAGTACAGAACATGGATGGTGATTCCTCCAAAAGTTCTTTGATTGTTCAGGATTGTTTTGGCTATCCTGGATTTTTTGATTTTCCATATGAAGTTGAGACTATATGAAGTTGAGAATTACTCTTTCCATGTCTATAAAAATTGTGTTGGGAATTTGCTTATTTCCATACTGTCTCTCTGGTTTTTTGTTTGCTTGACTAAAGGTTTCTCTATCTTGTTGATAATCTCAGAGAACCAGATCTTGGTTTCCTTGATTCTTTCTATTTTTTCTTTGTTTCTAACTGACAGAATTCAGCCCTGATTTGATTATTTCTTGTCTTTTACTCCTGTTTTTTTTTTTTTTTAAGTTTTCACATGTACTTTGAAATTGCTGGTATGAGAACTTTCTAATTTCTTTATGGAGGCACTTAGTGCTACGGATTTTCCTTTTAGCACTCCTTTCATTGTGTCCCATAAATTTGGATATGTTATGCTTTCTTTTTCATTTAATTCTAGAAAGTGTTTATTATTTTTTATTTCTTTCCTGACACAGAAATCATTGAGGAGAGAATTGTTCAATTTCCTTGAGTGTATAGGCTTTCTGGTATTTTTGTTATTGTTGAAGTCCAGCTTTAATTCATTGTGATCTGATAAGATACAAGGAGTTATTTCAACTCTCTTGTATTTGTTGAAGCTTGCTTTGTATCTTGAGTATAAGGTCAGTTTTCAAGAAGGATCCATGAGTTGCTGAGAAGAATGTATATTCGTTTATGCATGAAATATTCTATAGATGTTTGTTAGGTTCATTTGTTTTATGATGTCTGTTAGTTTCACTATTTTTCAGTTTAGTTTTGGTCAGGATGACCTGTTAATTGGTGAGAATGGAGTGTTGAAGTCTCCAACTCTTATTATGTGGGGTTTAATGTGTGATTTAAGCTTTAGCAATATTTCTTTTACAAATATGAGTGCCCTTTTGTTGGGAGCATAGATGTTCAGAAATGAGATGTCATCTTGGTAGAGTTTTCCTTTGATGAGTATGAAGTGTTCTTCCCTGTCTTTTTGATTATCTTTGATGAAAGTCTATTTTAGTAAATACTAGAATGGCTGCACCAGCTTGCTTCTTGGGTCCATTTGCTTGGAAAACTTTTTTCCAGCCATTTATTCTGAGGTAATGACTATTTTTAATTGCTGAGGTTTGTGTTTTTTATGCAGAAGAATTATGGATTCTAGTTTTATATATGTTCTATTAGTCTGTGTCTTTTTATTGGGTAATTGAGTCCAATGATAGTAAGAGTTATAAATGACAAGTGATTATTATTGCCTGTTGTTTTGATGTTGGTGGGGTTTGTGTGTGTGTGTGTGTGTGTGTGAGAGAGAGAGAGAGAGAGAGAGAGAGAGAGAGAGGGAGGGAGAGAGAAAGAGAGAGAGAGAGAGAGAGAGAGGGAGAGAGAAAGAGAGAGAGAGAGAGAGAGAGTTTGAGTGTGCTTTCTTTGTTTTTGCTTGTAGAGCATTAATTATCTCTTGTTTTTTTTCTTGAATGTCATTATTATTCTGGGTTGAAGTTTTTCTTCTAGTATTTTCTGTAGCACTGGATTTGTGGATAGATATTGCTTGATTTTGGATTTTTCTTGAAATATCTTGTTTTCTCCATCTATGGTGATTAAGAGTTTTCCTCAGTATAGTAGTCTAGGTTGGTACCTGTGGTTTTATGATAGTTACATACATCTGTCCATGCCCTTCTAATTTTTAAAGTCTCTGTTGAGAAATCAGGTATAATTCTTTTTTATTCTTAATAATTTTTATTAGATATATTCTTCATTTACATTTCAAATGCTGTCCCCTTTCTGGTTTCCCCCTCCCAAAAGTCTCATAACCCATCTCTCCTCTCCATGTTCCCCAATCAACTCTCTTCCGATTCCCTGTCACAGCATTCCCCCACACTGAAGAATCGAGCCTTTCCAGGAACAAGGGCCTTTGATGGCCAACAAGGCCATCCTCTGCTGCCTATGTGTCTGGAGCCATGCATAACACCATGTGCAATCTCTGGTTGATGATTTTGTCCCTGGGAGCTCTGGGAGTACTGGGTGGCTCATATGTTCCTCCTACTGCACTGCAAACCCCTTCAGCTCCCTGGATCCTTTCTCTAGCTCCCCCACTGGGGAGCCTGTGCTCAGTTCAGTTGCTGGCTGAGAGTGTCCTCTTCTGTATTTGTCATAAACTAGCAGAGCCTCCCAGGTGACAGCTATATATGGCTCTGGCCAGCAAGTACTTGTGGGCATCAATAATAGTATGTGGGTTTTGTAACTGTATATGGAAGGGATCACTAGGTGCAATAGCCTTTGGATGGTTCTTTCCTCAGACTCCATTCCACACTTTTTCTTTGTATCTCCTACTCTGGGAATTTTGTTCCCCCTTCTAAGAAGAACCAGACTATCCATACATTGTTCTTCCTTCTTCTTGGGCATCATTTGATATGTGAATTGTGTCTTGGATATTCCAAGCTTGTGGGCTAATATCTGCTTATCAGTGAGTACATGTCATGTGTGTTCTTTTGTGATTGGGTTGCCTCACTCAGGATATTTTCCAGTTCCACCCACCCACTTGCTTAAGAATTTCATGAATTCATTATTTTTAATAGCTTAGTAGTATTTCATTGTGTAAATATACCACATTTTCTGTATCCATTCCTCTGCTGATGGTCATTTGGGTTCTCTCCAGCTTCTGGCTATTATAAATAGGGCAGCAATGAACACAGTGGAGCATGTGTCCTTATTAGACACTGGAAAATCCTCTGGATATATGCCACAATGTGGTATAACGGGGTCCTCTGTTAGTATCATGCATAGTTTTCTGAGGAAGTACCAAACTGATTTCCAGAGTGCCTGTATCAACTTGCAATCCCAGCAGCAGTGTGTACAGAGCCATATTGGGGTGTCATGCCACATGGTAGGAACTTGACTTTGGCCAAGGCCAAGGCCTTTTGGCAGGAATCTGACATGAGGGCATAATAGGGAAGTAGGTTACAGCAGGAATTTTTATCCTAGGGTGGAGTGCTCAGAGTGATTGTTAAGTTCATTGTTCCTCCAGGTCTATGAATTCCTGAATTAAGCAGGTGACTCACCCAGCTGCCTGAGCAGTGAAGCCAGGGACTGCCAGATGACTTCCCCTGAACTCAGCCCAGAGTCTGGGGGGAGGGGCTTGCCCAAACTGTTAAAAGGTCTGACCTCGATTAAAGTTGAGGCCTCAACCAGTAAACTATTGTCCTGGCCTCCTTCTTTTCTTCACCCCTTCCCCATCCATCCCTCACCTTCTGTTCCAGGAACCCAGTTTGTAGTAGCTGCAGGCAGCTACAGAATACAACAGCGGTGGAGGAGTGTTCTTCTTTCACTACATCCTTGCCAGCACCTGCTGTCTCCTGAGTTTTTGATATTAGCTATTCTGAGTGGTGTGTGGGGAAATCTTAGGGTTGTTTTGATTTGAGTTTCCATGATGACTAAGGATTTTGAACATTTCTTTATGTGCTTTTCAGCCATTCCATATTCCTCAGGTGAAAATTCTTTGTTTAGCTCTGTACCCCATTTTTAATAGGGTTATTTGGTTCTCTGGAGACTAACTTCTTGAGTTCTCTGTATATATATTCCATATTAGTCCTCTGTTGGATGTAGGGTTGGTAAAGATCTTTTCTCAGTTGGTTGGTTGCCATTCTGTCCTATTGACAGCATCTTTTGCATTACAGAATTTTGTAATTTTGAGGTCCCATTTGTAAATTCTTGATCTTAGAGCATAAGCTATTGGTGTTCTACTCAGGAAATATCCCCCTGTGCCCATGCGCTTAAGGGTCTTCCCCAGTTTCTTTTCTATTAGTTTCAGTGTGTCTGGTTTTATGTGGAGGTCCTTTATCCACTTGGACTTGAGCTTTGTACAAGTAGACAAGAATGAATGGATTTGCATTCTTCTGCACACTAACTGCCAGTTGAGTCAGCACCATTTGTTGAAAAGGCCATCTTTTTTCCACTGGAAAGTTTTAGCTCCTTTGTCAAAGACCAAGTGACTATAGGTGTGTGGGTTAATTTCTGGATCTTCAATTTTATTCAATTGATCTACCTGCCTATCACTGTACTAATACATTGCAGTTTTTAACACTATTGCTGTGTAGTACTACTTGAGGTCTGGGATACTGATTCCCCAATAAGTTCTTTTACTGTTGAGAATAGTTTTAGCTATCCTGGGTTTTTTGTTATGCCAGATTAATTTGAGAATTGCTTTTTATAACTCTGTGAAGAATTGAGTTAGAATTTTGATGGAGATTGCATTGAATCTCTAGATTGCTTTTGGCAAGATGGCCATTTTTGCCATAGTAATCCTGCTGATCCATGAGCATGGACGATCTTTCCATATTCTGAGATCATCTTCAATTTTTTTCTTCAGAGACTTGAAGTTCTTGTGAGACAGTTTATTGACTTGTTTGATGAGAGTCAGACCAAGATACTTTTTCTTATTTGTGACTATTGTGCGGGGTGTTGTCTCCCTAATTTCTTTCTCAGCCTGTTTATCCTTGAGTATAGGAAGGATACTCAAGGTAAGTCAAGGATTACTTTGACTTAATTTTATATCCTGCCACATTGCTGAAGTTGGTTATCAGCTATAAGAGATCTCGGGTAGAGTTTTCTTTTGGGGGCACGGGGTTGCTTAAGTATACAATCATATCATCTGCAAATAGTGATAGTTTGACTTCTTCCTTTCCAGTTTGTATCCATTTGACATTCTTTTGATGTCTAATTGCTCAAGCTATACATCAGATACTATATTGAATAGATATGGAGAGATAGGGTAGCCTTGTCTAATCTGTGATTTTAAAGGGATTGCTTCAAGTTTCTCTCCATTGAGTTTGATGTTGGCTACTGGTTTACTGTATATTGCTTTTGCTATATTTAGGTATGGGCCTTGAATTCCTAATCTTTCAAAGACCTTTAACATGAAAGGATGCTGAATTTTGTCAAATGCTTTTTTCAGCATCTAATGAAATTACCGTGTGTTTTATTTTCTTTGAGTTTGTTTATGTAGTTGATTACATTGATGGATTTCCATATATTGAGCCACCCCTCCTTCCCTGGGATGCAGCCTACTTGTCATGGGGAATGATCGCTTTGATGTGTTCCTGGATTCGGTTGGCAAGAATTTTATTGAGTATATTTGATATTTATAAGGGAATTTGGTCTGAAGTTCTCTTTCTTTTTTGGATCCTTGTATGGTTTTGGTATCAACATAATTGTGGCTTCATAGAACGAGTTAGGTAGTGGTACTTCTGTTTATACTTTGTGGAACAGTTTGAAGAGTATTGGTATTAGGTTTTCTTGGAAGGTCTGATAAAATTCTTCTCTAAAACCATCTGGTCCTGTGCTTTTTTTGGTTGGGAGACTGTCAATGACCACTTTTACTTCTTTAGAAGTTATGGGACCATTTAGATGGCCTATCTGATAGTGATTTAACTTTGGTATTTGGTATCTGTCCACAAAACTGTTTATTTCATCCAGATGTTCCGGTTGTGTTGAGTATAGGCTTTTGTAGTAGGATCTGATGATTTTTTTGAATTTCCTCAGTTTCTGTTGTTATATCTCCCTTTTCATTTCTGATTTTGTTAATTTGAATACTTTCTCTGTGCCCTTTGGTTAGTATGGCTAAGGGTTTATCTATCTTGTTGATTTTCTCAAAGAACTAGCTCCTAGTTGTGTTGATTCTTTGTATAATTCTTTTTGTTTTCACTTGGTTGATTTCAGCCCTGAGTTTGATGATTTCCTGCCTTCTATTACTCTTGGGTGTATTAGCTTCTTTTTGTTCTAAAGCTTTCAGGTGTGCCGTTAAGTTGCTAGTATATGCTCTCTCCAGCTTCTTTTTGGAGGCACTCAGAGCAATGAGTTTTCCTCTTAGCTCTGCTTTCATTGTGTCCTATAAATTTGGGTATGGCGTGCCTTCACTTTCCTTAAATTCTAAAAAGTCTTTGATTTTTTCCTTACTTCTTCCTTGACCAAGTTATCATTGAGTGAAACATTATTCAACTTCCATGTGTATGTGGGCTTTCTTTCGTTTTGTTGCTATTGAACACTACCTTTACTTCATAGTGATCTGATAAGAGGCATGGGATTAGTTCAGTCTTCTTATATCTGTTGAGGTCTTTTTTGTGACCAATTATATGGTCAATTTTTGAGAAGGTGCCATGAGGTGCTAAGAAGAAGGTATATTCTTTTGATTTAGGATGAAATGTTTAACAGATATATGTATACATATATCTGTTAAATCCATTTGATTCAAAATTTCTGTTAGTTTCACTGTGTCTCTATTTAGTTTGTGTTTCCCTGATCTGTTCATTGATGAGAGTGGGCTGTTGAAGTCACCCACAATTATTAAGTGAGGTCCAATGTGTGCTTTAAGCTTTAGTAAAGTTTCTTTTGTGAATGAGGGTGCCCTTGCATTTGTAGCATAGATGTTCAGAACTGAGAGTTCTTCCTGGTAGATTTTTCCTTTTATGATTATGATGTGTCCTTCCACTTCTTTTTTGATGACTTTGGCTGAAAGTCAATTTTATCCGATATTAGAATGGCTACTCTAGCTCTTTTCCTGGAACCATTTGCTTGAAAAATTATTTTCCAGCCTTTTACTCTGAGGTAGTGTTTGTCTTTGACACTGAGGTGGGTTTCCTGTATGCAGCAAAATGTTGGGTCTTGTTTGCATATCCTGTCTGTTAATCTATATCTTTTTATTGGCAAATTGAGTCCATTGATGTTAAGATATATTAAGAAATGGTGATTGTTGCTTCCTGTTATTTTTGATGTTATTTTTATGTTTGGTGGTTATCTTCTTTTGGGTTTGTTCAAAGAATATTACTTTCTTGTTTTTTCTAGGGTGTTCTTGCCCTCCTTATATTAGCATTTTCCTTCTATTATCCTTTGAAGGGCTGAATTTGTGGAAAGATATTATGTAAATTTGCTAATATTAAAAACAGTAAGGGAAAAAGGCCAAGTAAGATATAAAGGAAGACCTATAAGAATTACACCAGACTGCTCATCAGAGATCATGAAAGAAAGAAGATCCTGGGAAAATCTCATAAAGACCCTAAGAGAACACAAATGCCAGCCCAGGCTACTATACTCAGCAAAACTCTCAATCACCATAGATGGAGAAACCAAGATATTCTATCACAAAAGCAAAATATTCTTTCTTTGTTTAGTACATTTGGTGTTTTGATTATGTGATGGGAGAAATTCCCGTTCTAATCTAGTCTGTTTGGAGTTCTGTAGGCTTCTTATATGTTCATGGGCATATAACCTCTCTTTAGGTTAGGGAAGTTTTCTTCTATAATTTCTTTGAAGGCATTTACTGGCCCTTTAAGTTATTGACCTTTGCTCTCTTCTATACCTGTAATCTTTAGGTTTGGTCTTCTCATTGTGTCCTGGGTTTCTTGGATGTTTTGGGTTACATGCTTTTTGCATTTTGTATTTTCTTTCTGGACATGCAGGTCTATATAGCTCAAGACCCACAGGTCTCTGTGATTCAGGAGTCTCAGGTCTGATGAAGGTGAGGGGCAAGTTGGCAGAGGTATGGCGGCTACTGCGAGATAGCCAGCTGCTCAGGGAGGCTTAGCTTGGCACAGAGGACTCAGAAAGCAGGGGAGATGGGTAAAGGAAGGGAAGCTAACCTGTATGGTTCAGGGACAGCAGGTTTGATGAAGGTGAGAGGTGAGGTGGCAGAAGAATGGAGGTCCCCATAGGATAGCAGGCTGCTCAGGGCAACTTGGCTTGGCTTGGAGGGCTCAGGAGGCAAGGAATATGGATGGGGAAGAGAATCTAACCTGTATGGTTCAGGATTCTCAGATCTGATTAAAATTGGGGGAGATATGGTAAGAGAATCCATAATAAAATCTTTAAAACAAACCAAAAATGAAAACCATAAAAAGTTGAAAATACCCCCTAGGCTCACAAATTAGTAGGATTAATAATATACAAATGACCACCTTACCAAAGGAATGTGCAGATTCAATAGATTACCCATCAAAATTCTGACACATGTTTTCATAAACATTTAAATATCTATTTCATTTAAACACACATGTGCACATGCATGTGCACACACACACACACACACACACACACACACACACTAACCCAAACAATTCATAACAATAAAAGACCTGCTGGAAGTTTCACCTTCCACAATTTTGTTATCAACAGAGTCATAGTCATAAAAGCAGCACTGAACAGGCATAAGAAAGGCTCATTGGCCAGTGGAATAAAATTGAGGAGCCACACATAAACTAAATTCTATATTCACTTGAGAATACATACTGGAAGAAAGATGGTCTCCTAAACAAGCAGTTTTGATTAAACTAGGCAGCTACTTGTAGAAGAATGAAATTAGATTCTTCTCTCTCATCCTGCACAAACCTTAACTCCAAATAGATCAAGAATCTTGAAATAAGACCTGAAACCCTGAATTTTTTTTTTTTTTTTGCCATTTCACATTCATTTAATTATTTTTTTTATTTTCTAAATTCTTTGTTTACATTCCAAATGCTTTCACATTTCCCGGTTCCCTTCTCCCCATATGTCCTATAAGCCCTCTTCTCTCCACCCATTCTCCAATCACCTCCCTCCTTTTTCTCTGTCCTGGCACTCCCCTACAATGCTGGATCAAGCCTTTCCAGGATCAGGGCCCTCTCCTTACTTCTTCATGTGAGTCATTTGATATGCTAATTGTGTCTTGGGTATTCAGAGCTTCTGGGCTAATTAATATCCACTTATCAGAGATTGCATTCCATGTGTATTCTTTTGTGATTTGAAACCCTGAATCTTATGGATAAGAACAGAGGTTGTACACAAGAAGTTATAGACACAAAAAAGAACTTTTTGAATGTACCCTGAGAACTGGGCATTAAGACCAACAGCTAACAAATGCAACCCTGTGAAACTAAACATTTCCATACAGCAAAGGACACCATTACTCAAGTGAAGAGACAGCCACTGGAATGGGGAGAAATTTCCATACCCACTCTACATTTGACAAAATGTTAATTTTTGAAGTATGTAAAGAACTCAAAGATAAAAGAAAAGAAAAATATCTGAACATCAAGAAAACAACCCAAATTAAAAATGGAGCATGGATCTAACAAAACATTGTCAAAATGAAATGCAATTGGCTGAGATATTGCAATGGTGACATGAATGTGATTGGGAATAACCACCCATTTTTCTGATTGGAACAAAGTTTCACTCCATGCAATGGTACACCTGAAACTATTAATGGAGCTAAAACCTGTGGCTATATAGTTCATAGGCCCTACGAGAGAATCCAATAATATTATTCTGATAAATGGACATAATGCTAAAATCACTCCTAATGATATTGTTGTACTAATAAATCAAAACATTCTCAACTCTTATCAGAGAAGATTCTTTTTATATTAGATGGTAACTAACACAGAGACTAACAAATGATCAGCACAGAGAAAACAAAAGACTATGGAGTGCTTAGGACTAAATCAGACATTCATATCACACTCTTCTCTCTAAGACTCAGGAATCTTTATGGAAAGGGGGCAGAAGATTATCGGAGTTGGAAGATATAGATAGCTTCATGGAAACAGTTTTTTCCCAGACACAGTGGGGGCAGACACAGCCATGAACTCACAGTGATTATGGCAGTATGCACAAGACCTATGCAAATTCCATTCAGACAACATCTGGGTAGGTGGACATATAATTCCAATATTAGCTGAGATGTTAACATTTAATAAGTGCTTGGAGTGAAAAAGTCAGTAGTTTTTGTTTGTTTGTTTGTTTGTTTGTTTGTTTTCTGAATGATGTGGCTTCTGGTAGGACTACTAGGTCAAGACTAGCTGGACAATACCAACTAGTTTCAATGGGGAAAAAGAGAAAAAAAACTAAATACTGTCAAAGTTAGGTGGGAAGGGATGGAAAGGTTTAGGTGGAAGGGGGGAAGTTAAAAGGGTAATTATGTTTAAATTACATTGTATGAATTTCTTAAAGAATTTTTACCATGTTAATTCTTCTAATCAACGAGCAAGGGAGATGTCTCCATTTTCTGAGATCTTCTATTTCTTTCTTGAGAGACTTAAAATTCTTGAAGTTATTGTCATATAGACCTTTCACCTGTTTGGTTAGAGTTACCCCACAGTATTTTATATTATTTATGACTATTGTGAAGGTTGTTGTTTCCATAGATTCTTTCTCAGCCCATTTATCATTTGTATAAAAAAAGGCTACTGATTTGAGTTAATTTTATATCCAGCAACCTTGCTGAAGTTGTTAACAAATATTTAATTTTTTTTAAAAGAAAATCAAAACAAAGCTGGAGAGATGGCTTTGTGGTTAAGAGCACTGACTGCTCTTCCAGAGGTCCTGAGTTCAATTCCCAGCAACCACATGATGGCTCACAACCATCTGTAATGGGATCTTCTGGTGTGTCTGAAGACAGCCTCAGTGTACTCACATACATGAAACAAATAAATCCTAAAAAACAAACAAACAAACAAACAAACAAAAACCCCAGAAAAATATATTTAAAAAAAAAAGAAAATCAAAACATCAATGAGGACCCCCCCCCCACACACACACACACAAAGAATCACTTGGTTATCATCTTGACTTCCATCACATACTTTGCTGAAACTGACTCGCAAAGACTAATGATTTTCAGTATCCAATGCAGGGCTCTCCTTAATAATAAGATCTCTTCTTCCTAATTGGTGCCATGGTCTCTATGTCCATCACACTATGGAACTACAAGCACAAAAAAAAAAATAAAGATTGAAAAGTTATATACAATGGGAATGATTTAAAGGATTTTGTCTGTCTTGTTTTATTTTGTTTGGTGCTAAAGTTCAATTATCTCAAACATGTGAGAAGAAACCTCCACAAATATATATACCAATAATCCTGAGTAATATGATTTTATTTTATTACTAATTTTTAGCCATGGAAATACATAGTTTAATATTTTATTTTCTGGATTTTGGTCTTGTTTTGTAACTATTCTTTCTTTTTGTGTTGCTATTCCTTTCTCTTTGTAATGGGAAAGTTTATATTTTGTCCATTGGATGTTGAAAGGATATACCTCCAAGAAATGTTGGAAGCTGTGACATTATGCGGAAGCATGTGTATATGTATATTGATGCTTATTAATTAGAATTAGAATGTTCATAAACACATGCTCATAAGAAACTATATAAATCAATCTAAATGTGTATATCTTTATATACACTAACTATTTAACCACTAAGAAAAATTATAACAAAATCTATTTTCACTTATTTATAACATTCTAAATTTCTCTGTGAGGTAATGGCAGAAATTTTTTGAAAAAAATATCCTTAAGAAATATCATTCCCCATATGATTTTGTCATACTTTGTCAACACATTGAAGCCAGCAGTAGAAAGCAATTTTTCAAAGCCTCTGTGACTTTAGATAAATTCTATTCCATTGGAACATTTCTCATTAGATGAGGTTGCCTGTCAGCAAAGTCCCCTGAGGACTGCTGGTAAAAGACCTGCTCTGTCTGTCTCAGTCTGTGACTTTACAAAAATCTATTTAATGCCTCAACTTCTTACTGTGGATGTTTTCTATCTTAGCAATGATCTCCAACCAGAAACTCCAAGTGGATCCAGTATCCTTTAATGATATGGAACAGGAAGGGTATTATTCAATGGAATATATTCTTCTTCAGTAGCAAATTATTTTCTTCTAACAACTGGAAGCCAGTAATATCACACATTTTCTTGGAGTTTAAAGAACCTGTGTTCTTTTTCCTGTATTACATACTCTTTTAGGGAACTGGGGTATGCATTATTTTTCTTTAACAATACTGTCTTTTAACTATTATTTCAATTAGAGACTTAGGAAATCATTGTGTGCATCTCTTTATGCTCATCACATCTGAAGGACACCTCTATTACGTAAATGAATATAAAGGGCCTCGTGTGTTGGACCTTATATAGTAATGTTCTGGCAAATGCTGATCACATAGGTGGACCATATCCTTTATGGTATCCCATGACTGTGGATTGTTCAGTGTATTTCAATCTGTACAAACTGGAGGTCAATTAAAGGTAGCAATATTCTTCTCTAGAAAATGAATACTTTACATATTCTAAAAGCATCCCTTTTTATTCTCCAACACTTATTTAGTAATGCAAGGTCATGGTAGTTTGCTGGAATTTTTTTGACTTGTTAAATCATGTGTAACTCTTCCAATCCTTAAAACATGCCTTCTACACTGAATGGGTGAGGCTGAGAATTGACCTCATGTATTAGATGATCTCACTTAGGATATGCATAATTTATTATCAAAGAATGGATCAATGTTTTCTACCAAAAATTGTTTATGCCATTATGTCTTTAGTAGCTACTATTTATGTTGTATGGTAAGACTGGGGATGTGAAGTAATACAGGAAAAATATTTGAATACTTTTAGAAATTGAAATTATTGGATGAATAATTTGTGATTTTGTTTAAACAATATGAAATTATTTATTTAATTAAGTAATTTAGTGAACAGTCCAGGAATTCTCTGCTATTCTTATACAAATCCTTTGCTCATCTCACATTCGTATTGAAGATGTTTCTGATGGGATTGGTCAGGGATTTAGGAAAAGAAAAGTTGAGTGGTGCTGGTTGCCTCAATGTTACTTCAATAGTAGAGCATATAGAGAGATAGCTGGCTTTCCCAAGCACTGGGGTGGTTGTCTTGAATTTGCAACCCCTGTGGAACAATGCAGCACTGGTTTCTCTGAAGTTCTAGGATGCAAATCCAGAGTGCAATTTGACAGCTTACCTCCCAACACAAACACAAAATGCTTTCGGAAGCAAGTTACCTATTGTCATATGGGCACCATGGAAGACCATAGTACAACACATACATACAAAATTTGTTATGTATCTAAATATGTCACTTTGGCACACTTTCTACTTCTTAAATAATTAGCCAAGTATTAGTCCTGAGAAAAAGGTAGGCTTAGAACAAAACGATGGAAAGGAAGGCTGTTGGGGGGATTTGGAGGGAGGAAAAGGAAGGAAGAGATGTAATGATTTGATCTCAAAAAATTATAGAACATTTTAAAAAAATATTTGAAAGTCAGAGATAAAACTCATGTATGCAAAGGCATCCTAGTTCTCTACACAGTGAAGTGTCATTTATTCTCATTCCTATAGCATGAGATGGTGAGCGATGACTTGGAACTGGGCATGTGAGGACTGGAGTGACTGGGAACTGGAGGTGTGAGGTCAGGGATGACTCGGGGAACTGAGAGTAAGGACAGGGATGATTGGGGAACTGGGGTTTGTCTTATATAATGACATGACAGCTTTTGCAGATACATTTGCTTTGAGCCCAGGATCTATCCATGTTGTCAGGGAGAGAAATATTTAAATTTCTCTGCAAAAATTATGAACAGTTCAGTATTTTTAAAACAGGATAAAGAGGCTTTAACCCAGGTGGAAAATACAAGGAAGAGGTATACATGTAGCAGTTTCTAATCTACACCAGAGCAGAGCATCCTCAGCAACAGGCCTGTTATGAAGGAATGTGGCATGAATGTTTTCACTTAGAAAAAAGGCAACTAGTGACCACACAGAAGCATGGGACGGTTAAGACTTTCACTTTAGATAGTTGACTGTCACTGGTTTACAAGATAGGCTTAGATATTACATACCAAGTAGAGACTATATCCTCATAGTGTAGCGATGTGAGAGTAAGGAATTTGCAACCATGCATACTGAAGGAAACATCCATTTCACCAAAACAGAAGTTTTTTAGTATTTTATTTGGAAACTTTTTAGTTTATTTCAGTATGAAATAAGTGCATCTCTTTATCTCTATGTATGGGACCTTAAAATCAAAGGCTATTTAACCCTTAGAAAGAATTTTATCCAAAAAAATCATACCTAATTACATTCAACATTTACTTTTCAATTTGTGGTCACTCAGTCTGCAATACAAGCCATTTATGCTCCCAAAGACACTTGGGCTTTCTGCAGGCTTTATATGGTGCTTCCATTTTCACAAAATTCCATCTAAATATACCTTCCTTCAAGTCAAGGGATATTTGAAAAGATACAGAATATAACTACTAAAGTGGTTTCAAACCTGGTGATCAAGAAGTATTTAAATTTGCATTCATGATTTTACTTGAATGTGTGTGTAATTTAAATCAATTATTAGAAATTCTTATACATTTCACAATAGTTTTTATAAAACATTACCACAACTTTGCATGGAATTTTGTATATATAATACATATATGTGTATATATATATATATATATATATATATACACATATATATATTCACATGATTTTCTTATTTAATTTAAAATTTTCAAAACTCTATTTTGGCTTGGCTAAAAGCCCCTGTTATAGAACTAACTATGAGCTTAATGTATAAATACTAAGTCAACAGTGGGGTAGAGCACGTATAAAAATAGGAAAGTGACATTCTTCTGTACTCAACAGTAGAAGAAATACATAACATAAATTTATCATTAACACTGATTTTTTCATTAGATTAACCCAACTTAAATAAACATTGAAGTGTATAGTCCAAAGAGAAAATCCGAGGTCATAGAAAGTACTTACATCCTTTTCAAGCCAGGAAAAGAATTCAGTTCATCTAATTTCTAATTATTTCATCTCAGAGTCAAATTTCTGTATAAAGGTACAGAATCATTACAAGTGTTTCTGATTATTTTCCTGTGTACAGATCATCACAAATGGATATAATCTGTGTCCAGCAGAATTTAACAAATACAATTTGGCTCATGATCTTCCCTCACACTGAGTGTGCAGAAGATAAACTTGTCTGGGTAATTTACTTATATTCATAGTTCACATCAAGGAGCTTTTCTTTAATCAGTAAAACTCATGCATAGACAGAAGGAGATGACAGGTAAGCTGTGAAGAGTAGTGGGTTTTAGATTTGTTCCTCACTGTCCTGTGGCTTTCAGACTAATTAGTAAAGATGAAAGACAGCATAAATTGTTAAAGATCTGTTTAGATGTGAGTGTGAAGAGCAGAGAGAAATATTTAAATGTGAGAAATGGCACATGGCTATCCACTATTGTCAAAGCCAGAGGACTTCATAAATGTTAGAGTCATGAAGTATGCAAGCAATGGGAATGTGAATAATGAGTACACTATCCCATAACTTACCAATATTTTTCTGTACTTACAGATGTTAAGTATCAGAGATGGGCTCTGATAAATAAGCTAAAAAGTAAAGTAAGTGACATATTCTAAATAATAACTAAATCTTATATAATATTTACATAAGCTGTTAATTTCTAGTACCAAAAAATTTTGAAATCAGAAAAATACTGTATGATAACCCTGATCACTTAAAAAGAATCACTCATGTCTATAACAATTGGTTATAGTTTCCCATAATAAATGATTTTACCAATCAAATTAATGTTCACAGATAGCTAAAATAAGCAGATTCATATGCTTGACCCATATGTGATAGCTATAGTAAATTTTGAGCTGCTGCTCTGGGAGATGGTGAGGAACCAAAATGAATTGAGACTCTGTGGTCAAATATTCTCCCTCAAGTAAGGGGCACAGCTCTCCTCCTGGGAAAAGGTGATTATCACTGATCCCTACTCTTGGTATATTGTAAAGGTAACCAGTGGATACACGGCATCTGCAACTATGTCCTTCACAAAGTCACTACCACTGCTTTCTGTGTAATCATGTCAAATGGTCATAGATTTAGAACATCTAGTGGAGCATTAGATTAGAATTAAATCAGCTAGCTTCAGAAATGTTTCCTGCAACTTTAGCCATAAAGCACATAAAAGATAGTTCTTGATTTTTATGCATTGCTGTGGTAATGTTTTTCCTTACCCAAATCAGAAATTATAAGAGACACAGTCACTGAGCTTTTCTTAATTATGAACACTATAAAGATTCAATTTTTAAAAAAATGGGCTATACCTCAATATACATTTTATGTATTTCATTGTGTCTTTCCTCCGAATCCTAATTATTGATCTCAGTCACTAATGCTTATGATGATCATAATTATAACTCCATTGCCCTATCATCCTAAAACTAAATTTTATTTTTAAATGTAAGAATGCTTTTCAGACACTTTGACATCTGAGTGTGCAAGAGCACTCTTCCTTGCCAATGCATTTTACCTTACATGTGTTGTTGTTACATTCTATAATTAAAATTTTTTCTTTTTTTTCTTTTTTTCTTTCATTCGATATATTTTTTATTTATATTTCAAATGATTTCCCCTTTTCTGGTCCTCCACTCCCAGAAAGTCACATAAGCCCCCTTCCCTCCCCCTGTTCTCCTACCCACCCCTTCCCACTTCCCTGTTCTGGTTTTGCCTTATACTGCTACACTGAGTCTTTCCAGAACCAGGGGCCACTCCTCCGTTCTTCTTGTACCTCATTTGATGTGTGGATTATGTAAAATTTATTCTTAAAAGTAAGAATGTTTTTCAGGTCCTTTGATGTCTGAGTTTGCATGAGCACACTGCCTTGACACTGTGTTTTACCCTATACATGTGTTGTTGCATGTGTGAACAGAAGCAAAGTCTGCTTTTGTAATATAACATGTTGCAAATGGTAGACTCTACATACTCATGGCTAAATGGTAGACAGACTATGCATAGCTGGGGCCAGAAATGTTTTGATACTGGTAATTTTGCTTAGTGTTGCTAAGATGCACTTTATAAAAGTACAAAGTAAATGTCACCCAAGGAAGGATGTGCCTTATCCAACCTTATGCAGACACACTAAACTATGGTATAATACACATGCTTAGGTATGATAAAATATGAATATGATTATGAAATATTAACATCCACTGACATCTTACTCAATGCACTTAAGAAATTATTGATTAATAAGGATAAATTGTGCTTAAATCTTGTAGATATTAATAAGTCAGTAGTTATGTATCAATTTAAAAATATCAAGAAAATTAGTTTTGAATGTGTTCTTTTATTTGACTTTTAGGTGGTAATTTTAATTCTCTGGACGTGCCACCATTTTACTTAGAAGTTTTTATGTTATATCAGCAACATCATAAGATCAATGGAAGGGGACAACACATCATCTACTGACTTTACTTTCATGGGACTGTTCAACACAGAGGAAACCTCAGGTCTTGTATTTGCTACAATCTCTGCCATCTTCCTCACTGCACTGGTGGCCAATGGAATTATGATCTTTCTGATCCATACAGACACTCATCTCCATACCCCTATGTACTTTCTCCTCAGCCACTTGTCCTTCATTGACATGATGTATATCTCAACCATTGTGCCCAAGATGCTAGTTGATTATCTTCTAGGGCAAAGGACAATTTCCTTTGTGGGATGCACAGCTCAACACTTTCTATACCTCACCCTTGTGGGAGCTGAGTTCTTTCTTCTGGGCCTCATGGCCTACGATCGCTATGTGGCCATCTGCAATCCACTGAGGTACCCTGTCCTCATGAGTCGCCGAATCTGTTGGATTATCATAGCAGGCTCCTGGTTTGGGGGATCTTTGGATGGCTTCCTCCTCACCCCAATCACCATGAGTTTTCCTTTCTGTAGTTCACGAGAGATTAACCACTTCTTCTGTGAGGCACCTGCTGTGCTAAAGTTGGCATGTGCAGACACAGCCCTCTATGAGACAGTGATGTATGTGTGCTGTGTTCTGATGTTGTTGATTCCTTTCTCTGTAGTTATCTCATCCTATGCCCGGATTCTGGCCACTGTCTACCATATGAGCTCTGTGGAAGGAAGGAAGAAAGCATTTGCTACCTGCTCATCTCACATGACTGTTGTAACCTTGTTTTATGGGGCTGCCATATACACCTATATGGTACCACATTCTTACCATTCCCCATCCCAAGACAAAATTTTTTCTGTGTTCTATACCATCCTCACACCCATGCTGAACCCCCTTATTTACAGCATGAGGAACAAAGATGTGTCTGGAGCTTTTAGAAGGGCACTGGGGAAGATCAGGAGTTCTCAACGAGTGTCCAAAGACTTTTGACTGTTACCTCCTTTTCATATAAATGAAAAATGAAAAATTGTCAGTTCAGCTGGGCCTGAGCTAAAGGACTACTGTGCAAGGAAGGGTTGAATGAACAGGGAAAACATCAATGTAAAAATATGACTTGTCCATCTCCCTTGTTTCCTTCATCTCCCTCCCTCAATACTCCTTTTTTCTGAGTTTTGAAACAATATTTTCACACACAAAACTAGCTGAAATTCTTACTTGCTATGTATCCCAGGATGTCCTTGAACTTATAGAAAGTCCTGTGCCTTTAACCTCCTGAGTGATGGGATTAGAGACATACACTGCAATGCCTGATTCTTCTTCCTTTTTTATATCTTGCTCTGTCTTTAGTCAGAATACAAACCGGGGAATTTTACTGAGCATTATCCTTTGGAATTGAATAAGTCTAAAAATATTAAATGCCATGAGTGATATCAAGGGGAGCAGGACTTAGATGGTATTAGACATTTGTTAGGATGCAGGATAAGTAGGATGCTAGTGATGCTAGCTCTCCATCTAGAGGACAAGAAATGTTACACTTTCTGGTCTGGCAAAAGCTGATGCAGCTACCTCTGAGTTTGCATTCATCATCAGGTGTTGGTAAGATTCATTAAACACAATTTTTATCAAACAGGCATTGTTTTCACTAAAATAATTAAATAGCTGTTATGTTCAGTAAAAATAAACTAACATTTAACTTTGTTTATAGCACATTTACAGAAACTATTTATGGACAAAGTACAGTTGGTGATGAAATCAAGTAAAGTTGCTAGCCAAGATAGCATTAAAATGTATGAAAGGCTTCAAGGCACTGAAAACACACAAATAAATCAGCATTAAATATAAGAGAAACACTTTTCAAATGCAGTAAAAGATAAAATGATAACAAGATATAGAATAATATGGTAACCCAGTGGACATTAACTCACAGTTTATCTCTGTACCCCCAACAAAACCAGTCACTGAACTCACAAAACACATGGCAAAGTATTTTAAGTATCCACCTCATGATGTAAATTAAATTACAACAAAAACTACCACTACGGATTTTTAAATCTATTTTAATATACTTTAATTTTTAAAATTTATTTGTTAGTTTTCTGTGAATTTTACAGAATGTACCCCAATCTGCTATAGTGCCTGCCCCCCAGCCTTGCAACCTCCTTCCTTAACAGAGAAAAAAATCTTATTTTGGAAACTGTAGTATGTCACAGTGTTTCCCACAGTATACCAATTTGTCCATAGTTCTTTGCTTGCAAATGTTCATTGCAATGAGTCCTTGATCTGACATAAGGTCTCTAGCTTCTGCTTCTCTATTAATACTGTAAGCTCACTGGGACTCCTCTTGTTCATGTATATCCTGTAGCTTTGTATCTGTAGGACCAGTTGTTTCATGTGCTCTAGCAGTTTATTCAAGAGGTAGATTTTGCATGTGATAATTTAAAGCCCAATATCTGGACCTGAGAGGTATCTGAGCTAGTCAGTCCACCAGCTCTCCTGCTGTCATGACCCCAGGTCAGCTCACCAGCAACCCAACCCCTGCTACCAAGGCCAGCTCTACCCTGTTGCTCAGGTGAGGTTCATGGTCCACTCTCTTAAATCTTGCATCTGACAGGGGACCTTGGCCAGTTCTTTCATTCTCATGACTCTGGGAATAATTCCCTTGACTAAAAACTAGGATTTCATTGGGATCACCAGCTCCCAAATAATAACACAGAGACTTATATTTATTTACAACAGCATTAGGCGTTTAGACATTCTAGTTCCCAACTATCTATTACAACTTACATTTACTCTGTGCCTGCCACATGGCTTGTTACCTGTCAGTCTCTTGTCTCAAAATCTGCTTCTTCCTCTTTGTCAGGCAGGTGAATCCCATGCTCGACCCTTTCCCATAATTCCTCTCTGTCCAGATGTTCTACCTTCCTTTCTTGCCTTTGCTATAGGCCATCAGTTTTTTATTAAAACCAATCAGATAGTTAGAGTGGAAATGTTTACAAAATATGATTCAGCCCCATGAATAACAATAAAGTTCAGTCTGCACTCAAGTCTCTGCTGGAACAGAAATCTATAATGGATAATCTATACACAGTACACAATAGTATTATCCTAACATCTCCCCCAATTTAGTCCAACAAAAGACTATTTCTCCAATATCAACAAACTATATACCATAAGAACTACTATAAAAACTGTCAGGCAAGAACTACATTCACAAAGTACAGTGCATCTGTATTTGACAACCTTGGAAAAAGTACCATACAATCTATCTGTCTTGGTGAATTCAAAGTTCTGTACCTACATAATTTTCTATCATAACCTGCATTTATCAACCTAAAAAATCTTATTAGACATTAAGTAATTTTCTTCAATCCTTTACAACTTAAGTTTTTATGTCTCTCAACCTTCATAAACATCTCTTCTATGAGTTTCTTTTGTGTATTTAGTAACGCATAAAACTATAAGACTATAGCTATTGCATAAAACTATAAGACTATAGCTATCTAGTCTTCAACCCCATCAGAGAGACCTGAGAAGGATAAATATTACCTAAGTAAACAGGAAGTACAGAGAAAGGAGCTTCTAAATAATAGAAATGTCAGAGGTTGCTGACTACATGGTCAGTCACCCATGGTTTCTCTGAAACTACAGAGCATCCATCTTCTGTGTACTGACCCAGAATATCTGACAGACATATTTGCAAAGCAGAAATACTGCAGGACTGGCCTACCTTATCTTGGCAAAGTTTGAAAGTCTATTTCTTCTGTGTCCTGATTATTCATGGTTTAGACAGCATGTTGTCAGCAGTTAAAGCAGGGCAAATTTTACCTGATGGATAAATTTTCCATGTTTGAATCAAACTCCATAAGGAGGTGCTTCAATGCCCATCATCTTATTTGAAGTAATATAGCAGTGCTTCCAGGACCAGACTTGCTTACCATCAAAAAGTCTTGTTAAAACATTTTATATGCTATAATCTAAGATCTCTAAAGGGGTTGAACACCATTAATATATCTATAGTATATTTGAATAGGTAAAAGTTGCTTGTTTTGACAGGAGGGTAAATAAGCCTTATTTCTAATAATTAACTAAACTATTGCCTAACAAGGCCACAACTTTGATTGCATTTCTTAATAATCCTAGACATCATAATAGTAGGTTTTTAGGTACATTTTAAACTAAGTTTCATAGGTACAATACCTTAAATAAGAGTTGAAATATATATACAGAATGCTATGAAAAAATATAACCTTAAATTTGTGTCAATATATAATAATCTATACCAATGTAAAATCTTTGGCTTGCTAATGTTCTTTAGTTTAAACATAGGTTCAATAATCTAGCCTTTTACTTTATGATTCCTATAACCCTCTTTTTCCTTTTCATCCCCTCTCTCAATAATACTAGATAGGAGAGAAAGAAGGATAGAGGAAAGAGAAAGAATGAGAGAAAATTGGGTAAATCATTTGAAATGTAAATAAATATATCAATAAATTAAAAAAAGAGAGAGAGAAAATTGGGTGATGGGTGAATCTTCCTATGAGTAACTCAATCACAAAATCTTTCTCCTCTCTCTCTCTCTCTCTCTCTCTCTCTCTCTCTCTCTCGCTGCTGTTATCCCACCCTCTAATTCTTCCTCAGCTCAGCATTTTATTGACAGGTGAAGGCTTTTTCATAGTGCAGAAGAGATTATCTCTACACTAATAGGTGAGTAATATTCCACTGTGTAAATATACCACATTTCTTTATCCATTCTTTGGTTGAGGAACATCCAGGTTGTTTGCAGTCCCTGGCTATTGTGAATGAAGCTGCTATGAACATAGGTGAGCAAGTGCCCTTCTGGTAGGATGAAAAGTCGTTTGGGTACATGCCCAGGATTTCTGTAGCTGAGCCAGGTATCACGATGACCCTAGTCCTGCTTCACTATCACCTCTTTCTATTTTTTTTAACTAAATCAAAATGGGAAAATGTTAGGATTCTGTCTAAGCTCCACCCCACAATTACGTGGCAACAGTCAGGTATGCCTGGCCCATTATAAAAGGGGTTTCTTGCCCCCTCCTCTCTCCCTTGCCTCTCTCACTCTCTTACTCTTGCCTCTTGCCTCTTTGCTCCACCTTTCTCCCCATTTCCTCCCCCCCCCCAACGTGGTCATGGCCAACCTCTACTTCTCTCCTCTCTCCTCTCTGCCTTTCTCTGCCTCTACACCTCTCTTAATTCGCTTCCCCATGCCCTAAATAAACTATTCTATGCTGTACTGTTGTGTGACTGGTGCCTTGGGGGGGGGGGGATGCCTTGGAATGACCTGCCAAGACATAACCTTCCCAGACACCTCACCACATCCCCAAAGAACACATATTCTTATATTTCTTTATCTTTTTATAATCACATTGGTGCCATAACACAGTGCTGCTGCCTCAGGCGGGCCACTGTACAGCTACAGTCACAGACAAAGAAGACCCTGAGTCTGCTCTCACTGCTGTTGCTGTGGTTGTCAAACTGTTCCTTCCAAAAAGGAAGGAATTTTTTATCATTCCTAGGAATAACTAGTTTTTTTATGTTCCTGGGTTCCTTCCTTTTCCTTCCTTTCTTCCCCTTATATGAAGCAGCATTAGGCCCCACCCACAAAACTCTTCTCAAACCTGTTACCAAGCTAATTCAAAGGCTCCAACAGGTTCTCCTTAAGGTCCCAGCCTTACATCTCTGGTGGCCTATAACTGTCTTCTCTTCTCACAGTCTGACACAGTTCCTAACTTACAAAATCTTACAGATTCTACCTACCTCCAGGGTTCTTTCTCTTCAGGTAACACTAATAGAACACCCCTCTGGTCACTGCACTGCTGCCACCCAGCTTCTACCATGAGGGTTACTCACTCAGACAGGCCCAAACCAAGCACTCAGTTCCACATTGTCTGCTACCAGACTGCAGAAGCTCACAAACAGACCAGCATATTAACTTGTAGTTTCTCCAGTCAGCAGGAGGAGCCCTAAATGCCCAGATAGTGCCTAGCCAGCCTTTTTTTTGGGGGGGGGGGGGCTAAGGGGGTTGGCATTTCAATTCCCTGGTCCTTATGACTGGCCTGCTGGCTGACCTACTAGTTAAGACAGACCCTTCTTGGGTGACTTCCATTCTTGAAAGCAGTTCATAAATCCACCGAGATCTTGCAGCTGGCTGAAAATTGCTGGTACCAGGTTAAATTGCTTTCTGGCAATGTCTGGGAAATTGCTGCCACAGTCTCTAGTTATTCACATGACAACCTGAATTTCTAGCTTGGATATACACTGACCTGTTAGGGACTACCTGTTACTGAACTCTTCTCAGAACACTGGTAGGAATAGTTCACTAACATCCCCATCACCCAAAGGGCACGAAATTGTCTTTGAATGTATAATTTAAGGGATCTTCACACATACTGTCAGCCATGTGGTAAAATAAAAAAAAAAATCCAAATGCTTACCTCTTCATGTTTCCAAACCCCTGGCCTGCTCTCAGAGCCTGCATGCTCAGTTTATGTTATAGGCCTGAACCTGCCTGGACAAACTCATTTTCTGTCCTCAAAATCTTATGCTACTACTGCAGATTTCTTATTCTAGCCTAAGCCATATTTCTCTTTACTACTACAACAATTCACTTTTCTCTAACTACACAACCTCTCATTCCTATCCTGACTTGGCTACTGCTGTTAAATTTAATAGTTAACAGTTTAATAATAGTTTAATAACTTATTCAATTATAACCAATCTATATCACACTCAATCCTTTCAGAAGTTTGTTAATTATTGAGTTTATGACAGAAAGATTTTACAAAGCCTTTATCAGTTTCTCCCAAGAAGTCTCAGAAGATGTGGACACAGCTATAAGATACTGCCTTGATTGTGATACGACAATCACTGAAGAACACAGTGGACAAAACTAGATACCCTGAGATAAAAGGCTTAACTAAAATATGGGTAAGCTATTTCTCATGTCACATGTATCTGTTCCAAAGAGAGAAAGCAAGACTGACTCTGCCCAAGTTGCAACTGAAACCATAGAGACCACAGAGAACTGTTGGCCAGTGGACGCTGTCATTTGTAAATAATATAACGGCTGGATTTTTATTTATTTCTCAGACTTCGGACTACATTGACAGCTAGACAGCTTTCTCCTTACCTAAACTCTTTTTTTCATTAGTTAAATCCTTCATATTTCCTCTCCTTGCTATGACATGGATCTAATTATTATCTGAGCTCCTATAAATTTGCCTGTCTCTAATAAAACATTTCATTATATGATCCAACTTTTTAATCTTGTTCCTTCTGTTCCACAAAAGGCTCATCTTAAAGACTGTTCATGTGGCTAACTCATGTTGTTATCTCCTTTATAAACTTGTAAGCTACAGGAAACCTACTCAAATCTACCTCTCATGGACCAAATAGGTTCCATCCAGATAAGTACATCTGCCTAACCTATTCTAGAGGTTGGGATTCCTCTGGGTTTCAAATGCACATCTTAAGAAAAAATTTTCTTTCCCAAAATGTATTTAATTTTATCCTCTACCTATAATAATGTGTTTCAACATCTTGTCACGTTCAGGCACTTACTACACCCAGCACAGCTCCAGAGAAGAAACCTTCAGATGCTCAGACAGTTTGTACTGAACCTATTCCTCTGACTAATCCTAAGATGGTTCCACAGACCCTGGACAGCAAGGAGGCAGCCAATTCTCCTAAGACTGGACAAATGTCACCCATACCCCTCCCTTTAGGTTCTTCAGAGACACATTGGCCCCAATATCAGAATCAAGCACCAAAACATCATGAAGACCCTATTCCTGCTTCACCACCACCTCTTACTTTCTTTTTTTTCATATTTTCTAAATTGTTTGTTTACATTCCAAATGATTTCCCCTTTCCCAGTTCCCCCTCCCCATAAGTCCCATAAGCTCTCTTTCCTCTGCCCATTCCCCAATCACCCCCTCCCATTTCTTTGTCCTGGTAACCCCCTACAATGCTGCATCAAAACTTGACAGGACTGGGGCCCTCTCCTTCCTTCTTCTTGGGAATCATTTGATATGTTAATTGTGTCTTGAGTACTCAGAGCTTCTGGGCTAATTAATATCCACTTATCAGAGATTGCATTCCATGTGTATTCTTTTGTGATTGGGTTACCCCACTTAGGATGATATTTTCCACTTTCAACCATTTGCCTAAAAATTTCATGAATTCATTGTTTTTAATTGCTGTGTAGTATTCCATTGTGGAAATATACCACATTTTCTGTATCCATTTCTCCATTGAGGTACATCTGGGTTCTTTCAAGCTTCTGGCTATTATAAATAAGGCTGCTATGAACATAACGGAGCATGTATCCTTATTGCATGCTGGGGAATCCTCTGGGTATATGTCCAGGAGTGGTATAGCAGAGTCCTCCAGAAGTGTCATGCCCAGTTTTCTGAAGAACCACCAGACTGATTCCCAGAGTGGTTGTACCAGCTTGCAATCCCACCGGCAGTGGAGAAGTGTTCTTTCTCCACATCCTTGCCAACATCTGCTGTCTCCTGAGTTTTTAATCTTAGCCATTCTGACTGGTATGAGGTGAAATCTCAGGATTGTTTTGATTTGCTTTTCCCTAATGATTAATGATGTTGAACATTTTTAAGGTGCTTCTCAGCCATTCGAAATTCTTCAGGTGAAAATTCTTTGTTTAGCTCTGTACCCCATTTTTAATAGGGTTATTTGACTCTCTGGAGTCTACGTTCTTGAATTCTTTGTATATATTGGATATTAGCCCTCTATCTAGAGTTGGTGAAGATCTTTTCACAATTTCTTGGGTGTCACTTTTTCTGATTGACAGTGTCCTTTGCCTTACAGTAACTTTGTAATTTTATGAGGTCCCATTTGTCAATTCTTAATCTTAGAGCATAAGCTATTGACATTCTGTTCAGGAACTTTCCCCCTGTGCCCAGGTCCTTAAGGGTCTTCCCCAGTTTCTTTTTTATTGGTTTCAGAGTGTCTGGTTCTATGTGGAGGTCCTTGATCCATTTGGACTTGAGCTTAGTACAGGAGATAAGATTGGATCGATTTGCATTCTTTTGCATGCTGACCTCCAGTTGAACCAGCACCATTTGTTGAAAAGGCTATCTTTTTTCCACTTGATGGTTTTAGCTCCTTTGCCAAAGATCAAGTGAACATACATGTGTGGGTTCATTTCTGGGTCTTCAATTCTATTCCATTGATCTCCTTGCCTGTCACTGTACCAATACCATGCAGTTTTTAACACTATTGCTCTGTAGTATTGCTTGAGGTCTGGGATATTGATTCCCCCAGATGTTCTTTTACTGTTGAGAATAGTTTTAGATATCCGGAGTTTTTTGTTATTCCAGATGAATTTGAGAATTGCTCTTTCTAACTCTATGAAGAACTGAGTTGAGATTTTGATGAGGATTGCATTGAATCTGTAGATTGCTTTTGGCAAGTTGACCAGTTTTACTAAATTAATCCTGCCAATCCACGAGCATGAAAGATTTTTTCCATTTTCTGAGGTCTTCTTCAATTTCCTTCTTCAGAGACCTGAAGTTCTTGTCATACAGATCTTTCACTTGTTTTGTTAGAGTCACAGCAAGTTAGTTTATATTGTTTGTGGCTATTGTGAAGGGTGTCATTTCCCTAATTTCTTTCTCAGCCTGCTTATCCTTTGAGTATAGAAAGGCTACTGATTTGCTTGAGTTGATTTTATAACCAGCCACTTTGCTGAAGTTGTTTATCAGCTGTAGGAGTTCTCTGGTGGAGTTTTTTGGGTCACTATAATATACTATCATATCATCTGCAAATAATGATAGTTTGACTTCTTCCTTTCCAATTTGTATCCCTTTGACTTCTTTATGTTGTCTAATTGCTCTAGCTAGAACTTCATGTACTATATTGAAAAGATATGGAGAGAGGGGGCAGCCTTGTCTAGTCCCTGATTTTAGTGGGATTGCTTCAAGTTTCTCTTCATTTAGTTTGATGTTGGCTACCAGTTTGCTGTTTACTGCTTTTACTATGTTTAGGTATGGGGCTTAAATTCCTGTTCTTTCCAAGACTTTTAGCATGAAAGGATGCTGAATTTTGTCAAAAGCTTTTTCAGCATCTAATGAAATGACCATGTGGTTTTTTTCTTTGAGTTTATGTAGTGGATTTGCATTGATGGATTTCCACATATTGAACCATCCCTGCTTCCCTGGGATGAAGCCTACTTGATCATGGTGAAGGATTGCCTGGATCCATCCTCACTTAGATCTCAATGTAAAGAGCTCTCAATTCCAGGAGCCATTCCCACCTAGATCTCAATGCCAAGAGATCTTGATACCAAGAGTCATTCTCACTTAGATCTCCATGCCAGGAGCCATTCTTACATAGATCTCAAAAACCCCTCCTTTTGAAGCTCATCTATGGATAGGTTACTATAGCAACTTCTTTCCACTTCACCCCCTTTTTTATCATGCCGAGATTCCAGCAGCAATAACTAGCCTTTCCCAGAAATTTTGAGAAACTGTTTCTGAGAAATGATGCCAGCCCCCTGAGATAGTTCCTCCCTAACCCCTCCCTACACCTATACCTTTCCCTTTAAATTGGCTTGTGTAAAAAATAAAATTTGACAGCTTGATCTGAATACTTACTTGCTGTCCATCTTCTGGTATCTCTTTTCTCTTGCTTTTCCCTTAGGTAGTTCCTGGGACCCTGTTGACTGTCCTGCAGGTTGGGACAAATGATCGTTTTGATGTGTTTTTGGATTCACTTGGCAAAAATTTTATTGAGTATTTTGCATCGATATTCTTTAGGGAAATTGGTGTGAAGTTCTCCTTCTTTGTTGGATCTTTGTGTGGTCTTGGTATCAGCATAATTGTGGTTTCATAGAACAAGTTGGGTCCTTCTGTTTCTATTTTGTGGAATAGTTTGAAGAATATTGGTGTTAGGTCTTCTTTGAAAGTCTCCATCACTTCTTTCTAATTTTTTTCTTTTTTAATTAAATCAAAATTGGAGAATGTTAGGATTCTGTCTAAGCTCCACCCCATAGTTACCTAGCAACAGGTATGGTCTTCCCCACAATTACCTAGCAATAGCCCTGTGTATACCTGGCCCACTATAAGAGGGGTTTCTTGCCCCCTCTTCTCTCCCTTGCCTCTCTTACCCTCTTACTTTTGCCTCTCTTGCCCCTTCCCTTCTTGCTCTGCCTCTCTCTCCATTCCTACCTCTTCTCTCCATGTGGTCATGGCTGGCCTCTACTTCTCCACACTTTCTTTCTCTCTAACTTTCTCTGCCTCTACAACTCTCTTAGCTCTCTTCCCCATGCCCTAAATGAACTCTATTCTATACAATACTGCCATGTGACTGGTACCTCAGGGGGAAGGGATGCCTTGGCACAGGCCCACCAAAACATCCCCTTCCCCACACCTCACCACACTTAAGAAGAACACGTATTCTTACATTTCTTTATCTTTTTATAATATCAACATTGAGTCTTGAGGTAGAATTATTCCCCCAATTTTCTTCAGAGCTACCAAATTGACTTCCCAAGTGGTTATAAAAGTGAGCACTCCCACTAGCAATGGAAAAGTGTTTCCCTTGCTCCATATCCTCACCAGCATGAGCTGTAGATTGAGTTTTTGATCATAACCATTTTGATGGGTTTAATATGGAATCTCAGAAGCATTTGATTTGCATTTCTATGATGACTAAGGACATCTCTTTAAGTGCTTCCCAGCCATTAAAATTTCCTCTGTCAGGAATACTCTGTTTCAATTTGTATACCATTTTTAAATTGAGTTATTTGGCTTCTTAGTGTACAATTACTTGAGTTCTTTATATATTTTGGATATTAGTCCTCTGTTGGATGCAGGATTGTTGAATATCATTTCCCATTCTGTAAGCTGCTGTTTTGTCCTATTGATGATGCCCTTTGCATTACAGAAGCATTTTGGTTTCATACATTCCATTTATTAATTGTTGATCTTAGTGCCTGAGCTATTAGTGTTCTGCAGGAAATTATCTCCTAGGCATATGAATTCAAGGATGTTTCTATCAGATTTAGTGTATCCGGTTTTAGGTTAAGATGTTTGGTTCACTTAAATTTGAGTTTTGTGCATGGGGATAGATATGGATCTATTTTCATTCTTCTTCATGCAAATATTCAGTTAGACAAATATCATTTGAAGATGCTTTCTATTTTCCATTGTATGGTATTAGCTTCTTTGTCAAAAATCAATTGTCTATAAGTACATGAGTTTATTTTTGGATCTTCAATTCAATTCCATTGATCAACTTGTCTGTTTTTATTCCAATATCATACAGTTTTTATTTAATTTTGCTCTATTATACAGCTTGAAATCAAGAATGGGGATACCTCCAAGAAGTTATTTATTGTATAGAATTTTTGTAGCTATCTTTGGCTTTTTGTTTCCTCATATGAAGTTGAGTATTATTCTTTCAAGGTCTGTGAGGAATAGTGTTGTAATTTTTAATATTGCATGGAATCTGTATTCTTGTTTTTGGTAAGGTATCTATTATTAATATGTTAACCCTACAGACCCATGAATAAATAAAATCTTTATATTGTCTGATATTATCAACTTCATTCTTCAAACACTATAAGTCCTTGTCATACTATCTGACCTTTAACTTGCATTACTTAATCATCCTAAACAGTTTGTTATAGGAGCTATTAGAAGGACTAATCCTTGTATTCTTAAGTGAGTTATATAGGCACAATGCTTATCTAAGAATAATATGATTAACTTTAAATTTTGTATCAATTTGTACTAACAAAAAACCTTTAACCTGTGTCAATATATAAATTCTGTACCGATGTAAGTAAATATAACTTAAATTCTGACCAAAAGATTTGAAAAGATTTCTACCCATGTAAGATTATGGCTATAAAATGTTTTGTTGAAGAGTAAATTTTGTAATCCATCCCCATATATCTAATTTCTTGTAACATTACTTTCTCCATCATTTTTCTTTTCAATCTCCTTCCCTTTAACTATGAAAGAAAGGATAGAGAAGAGGAAAGGAAAGATAGAAATTCCTGAGTCGAAGCTCTCTATTTAGTTCTTCCTCATGCAAAATCATGACCATTTTCAAATTTTCCCTTAAGATCCCTATAATTTATAAAAGTAACCATAACAAGATACCCAAACACAAAGAGCCATGCTGATGACTATTTGAAACTTGTTCCTCCTAAATAGGGGCAACAATTTTTTTTAAAGGAGTAGGGAGGGATAGGAAAATTAGAAAAATTGATTAGAATTTAATATTTGTTATCTGGTCTCTGTAACTGAGAAAGTTCAGGGCTTAACTCAAGTCCTTATTGGGACTATATGAAAGGCTAGATGAGCTGAGGTCATCAGTAATGGGCAGCTGTTCCTAAACCTGTTCTAGAAGCAAGTGTTTGGAAGCAGCATCAGGTGAGGCAGGATCAGGCAGGGAGCTGGAATAGCAGTCACTTTAGCATCCTCAAGGATGAATCTTATTAGAGCTGCATCTTGGTGCTTCATTATGTAACATATGAATCTTACAACCAAATTTTTACTTCTGTAAAGATATATGTATGGATTGTGCTAGGTGTATCAGTTAAAGATGAGTTTTTACTCCTTGTTTGAGTTAAAGAGAACTGTCTTCTTTTATTAGTTTAATCAATAACCAGTTGTAATAAATCTTGATTCACGTCATGTAAAGGATGGAATGATGAATTTTAAGGATTCCATAAGCAATGAAATTTATTGGCTAATTTTAGCTGAAGTTTTAGGTAGAGACATTTTTATGTCTAAGTCAGTTTCAGGGCTGTTTCCCTGAAAGGGATCAGCAATTTGTGTTACTTGTCTGGTTTGGTCTTCTTGAAGTTTTCTTTCCTGTCTGTAGCCGAGATCTTCAGGGGGCCTTCCCCTATCATATCTGATCCATACTACTTTGGAAGGTTCAATTTTGCAGACTCTTTTTTGCACTCTGCTCTACTCTGACTTCTCACACAGAGGATTAGTAATATCATTAATATCACCAAACTTATAACTATCTTTATTCTGATAATTAAAACAACTCAAAGCAATTAAAACATTTTTAAACAAGTATTATTATCTGTTGAGATAGGGGTTTTCTTTGTCTCTTTGCCTTTGTTTACTACATTAGAAATCGAAGGCCTAGATTTCTTATTTTTTCCAGATATACTTAAAAACACTTAATTAACACTATTTCTACCTTCTCTCCTAAGAACAATTTCCCTTTGTGTATCCCTTCTATGGAGAATAATGTCTCTTTCAAACTTTTTAAAACCTTTATTACTTAAAAACATGTAAAGCAACTTGTAGCAGAATTTTCCCCTAATTAATTGGTTGGATAATAAAGATGGCAAGAAACCAATCACTGGGTGAAGAGGAGACAGGCCTTTCGGGTCCAAGAGAGGAATAGGGAATGCAGGAGGAAGGAAAGGTCCTTTTCGAAGGCAAGATGGGAGTGAAAACAAACAAAATGTAGACTGTTAGATCTGGTGGTGGATTTTGCCACCAAAAGATTTGTAACATAGAATAGTTGATGGTTAGGATGATAGATTCCACACACACACACACGCACACGCACACGCACACGCACACGAACACGCACACGCACACTGCCTTCCCATGCTGTGAATCACAAATTATTACTTACTAATTCTATCTTGACTGCTCCTGACACAGTTGAGCAGCCCCTTTACACAGAGGCTCTGTCTCTTTGTTCTGCACACTCTCCTCCTTTCTACATCTTTCCTAAAGCATACCACCCCTCTCTCTTCTTCTCCTGGTCTCAAGCCTGAGAAATCCTAAAATTCTGCCTCTGCCCTCCACAACTCTTAGCTGTGGGCATCTTTATTTACCAATCAACTGGGGGGAGGTTCACAGAGGCTATTTGCAGACCTTCTGATGCGAACAGTCTTTTGGGGGAACATAATTAACATTTGTAATACAAGCAGCTGCACAGAGATATTAATGACCAATGACTATTAATTCCGGTTATTTTTATGTAGGTGGTGGCAGTGTGTGTGTGTGTGTGTGTTTGTGTGTGTGCCTACACTTTCCTTCTTTTGATTTTTCTAGTATAGTTATTTATATCTTGTGTCATCTTGTGTGTAGTTAGACTCCTTGGGTTTAAGTTTTCCTTCTAGTATCTTCTGTAGGACTGGATGTGTGCCTAAATATTATTTCAATGTAGGTTTGTCATGTAATATCTTGCCACAGTGGCCCAGTGATATCTGTAAAACAAAATTTTACAGACAGAGGCAAGAAATGTCTCCTGGAAATTTTTGTAAGTACAGAAGCAGAAAATCTCTTTTGGCAATTTACTATACTTATGAAACTCTCCTTTCTAGTGGCCGGAACTAAGAAATACCAAGCATATTAAGATGTAAAAGAATCCATCTTGTAGCCAAAAAATTCTGCAATGCTTTGCTCCAATCGTTTATGTAATTACATTTACTTCCCAACAGGATATATATGTAGTATGGTTCCAAATATGGTAGAAAAAGCATTTTTAGGCCATTTTGCCTAAAGCACTATACAGATTCAATGCAATACCCATCAAAATCCCAACTCAATTCTTCACAGAGTTAGAAAGAGCAATTATCAAATTCATCTGGAACAACAAAAAACCCAGGATAGCTAAAACTATTCTCAGCAACAAAAGAAAATCTGGGGGAATCAGTATCCCTGACCTCAAGCAATACTACAGAGCAATAGTGTTAAAAACTGCATGGTATTGGTACAGTGACAGGCAGGAGGATCAATGGAACAGGATTGAAGATCCAGAAATGAACCCACACACCTATGGCCACTTGATCCTCGACAAAGAGGCTGAAAACATCCAATGGAAAAAAGATAGCCTTTTCAACAAATGGTGCTGGTTCAACTGGAGGGCAGCATGCAAAAGAATGCGAATTGATCCATCCTTGTCTCCTTGTACTAAGCTCAAATCCAAATGGATCAAGGACCTCCACATAAAGCCAGACACTCTGAAGCTAATAGAAAAGAAACTGGGGAAGACTCTTGAGGACATCGGTACAGGGAGAAAGTTTCTGAACAGAACACCAATAGCGTATGCTCTAAGAGCAAGAATTGACAAATGGGACCTCATAAGGTTACAGAGTTTCTGTAAGGCAAAGGACACCATCAAGAGGACAGATCGGCAACCAACAAATTGGGAAAAGATCTTCACCAATCCTACATCAGATAGAGGGCTAATATCCAATATATATAAAGAACTCAAGAAGTTAGACTCCAGAAAACCAAACAACCCTATTAAAAAATGGGGTACAGAGTTAAACAAAGAATTCTCACCTGAAGAACTTCGGATGGCGGAGAAGCATCTTAAAAAATGCTCCACTTCATTAGTCATTAGGGAAATGCAAATCAAAACAACCCTAAGATTTCATCTTACACCAGTCAGAATGGCTAAGATTAAAAATTCAGGAGACAGCAGGTGTTGGAGAGGGTGCGGAGAAAGAGGAACACTCCTCCACTGCTGGTGGGGTTGCAAATTGGTACAACCACTCTGGAAATCAGTCTGGCGGTTCCTCCGAAAACTGGGCACCTCACTTCCAGAAGATCCTGCTATACCACTCCTGGGCATATACCCAGAGGATTCCCCACCATGTAATAAGGATACATGCTCTACTATGTTCATAGCAGCCCTATTTATAATTGCCAGATGCTGGAAAGAACCCAGGTATCCCTCAACAGAAGAGTGGATACAAAAAATGTGGTATATCTACACAATGGAGTTCTATTCAGCCATTAGAAACAATGAATTCATGAAATTCTTAGGCAAATGGATGGAGCTAGAGAACATCATACTAAGTGAGGTAACCCAGACTCAAAAGGTGAATCATGGTATGCACTCACTAATAAGTGGTTATTAACCTAGAAAACTGGAATACCCAAAACATAATCCACACATCAAATGAGATACAAGAAGAAAGCAGGAGTGGTCCCTGGTTCTGGAAAGACTCAGTGAAACAGTATTTGGCAAAACCAGAACGGGGAACTGGGAAGGGGTGGGAGGGAGGACAGGGGAAGAGAAGGGGGCTTACGGGACTTTCGGGGAGTGGGGGGGGGCTAGAAAAGGGGAAATCATTTGAAATGTAAATAAATTATATCGAATAAAAAAAAGAATGGAAAAAAAAAAAAAAAGAAAAAGCATTTTTAGCAGGCAGTAAAAATTTCCAGGAACTCTAAGTCACAGGTTCCTTCTTGGTTTTTAGTCATTCCTTGCAGGGCAGGTGGATTTGAGACAATAGGCACAGATGAAGGATATTTACATCTGAAGAACCTTATACAAAGTCCTTGCTGCACAGGTGGGTGTTGGGCAAGGTAGAAAGAATTTACATTTGAGTTGGTACATAGCTCAAAGCTACCTCCCCATCCCAGAGGCCAGGCTTTCTGTCTTCCAAATGAATTGGATACCTCATGGACATCCACAGCAGACAAGTTAATTCTGTTCTGCCTTTAACACTTGACCTGGCTTGTTAAGCAGACAGGCCATCTCCACCCAGGCTCACCTGGATAGAAAGATCCAGTGTCTGTTAAACAACAACTTTCCTAACTTATCTAGGTGTGATTTGCCTCAAAGAAAGCTTGTGAGGAACTACTTTTGTTTTGCAGACCCCACCTAGAGAGTCTTTGGGCAAAACATTTTTAGCTTATCCAGCTGTGATTCAGGAAACAGATACTTTTTACTCAGAGAGACACTCTGGGTAGTTAGTTAGTTCACTGGGCTGGGGCCTAGAGGCTGCTACCAGAGCTGATCGCAGGGGGTGGGGGGAGCTAAGGTGGCCCCAGGCGTGGCAAAGAGAAGAATTCAATGGGTGGACTAGGTGGAAGTGCTCTTGGGAGGACAGCTCGGGCCAGGCGGCTCTCCAAGCTCTACAATGCTGCCATTTTCACCTAGGACAGCAGGCACAGGAACTGTCCTTCCTCAGCTCCCGGGATAGCACAACAGTAGAGCCACGATGAAGAAGCAGTTCAACCGCATGCACCCTGGACTATGAGTAAACACCCTGTACTGCCCGAGAAAACTGAAGCTTTAACAGATGAATGTGATGCTTAATTTGAGATGTTAACTTGACTGGACTAGGAGATACCCAGAAAAATACATTCAGATTCAAACCACCTCTGTGGTGGTGTCTGTTTGTCACTCGCCGGACCTGTTTCCTCTCCTGATATCCAGAATTCCCGTTCTGATTTAGTTCCCGGCTGGGACTGTCTCTGACAATATCTTGTTTTTTCCATCTATTGTAATTGAGAATTTTGCTGGGAATAGTAGTCTGGGCTTTGGTTGAGATACCCTCCCAACTCAATGTTTTTAGACCTCTAAACAACTAGCTCAGCACAGAGTAACTTGTTTTTCTGCTTTCAGCTTGAGAAAGATAGCCCACCCTGTTCTAGTTCCAATGTTTAACTATACACCGCCCCAAGGACTTTTGCTCCAGATAATCTCTAACCTTCCTTACTTCCTCATTCTGTACTTCCCCATTCTGTGCATGTTTTGTCCTCCACTCCTTGCCTAGTGAATTGTGTCCTCCAACCCTTGTCTTGTGATTTTTCCTCTTTAAATACCTCTGACTTCAGTTGCACGGGGTCCTCAGTCCTCTAGCCCTGTGCTGTGGAACCCAGAATTCTGGAATAAAGAAATCCTCATGCTATTGCATTGAGACCATTTCTGCTATCAGAGCTGATCTCTGGAATATGTGTGTGCCGGCTGGTGTCTGTCCTGAGTGTCCGTCCTGCTCTGTTTTCTGAATCTGAATCTTAGGAGATGCGTATTTTTGTTTTTGGTAGGCAGTTGTTCTCTGGCTTGTGAGAACCAGAGGACTGTGGTAAGCAGATGTGCTCTGTACCATGGGCTGCGACCCGGGGAGACATTCCCAGGTATTTTGGGGGAACTCCAGAGACCTTGGAAGATTCCTGTCTGAATGTAGGAGAGGACTCGGTAGTTCTACTGAATTGGAGAACTTATACGCCCTCCTGACCATCTGGTTTTCTGATCTGGTTCTGTCCTTCTCAGTGGAGGCAAATACTTGTCAGTTTTGTGTGTCTTTGTCTACAGTTTGACCACTAGACAGGTACCATGGTTTGTTTTCTGTCTGTCTCACTGTGTGTCAAAGTCTGAGTCTATAAGCCTTTCTGAAAATTTCGGTTTTGCCTGCAAGCTTCTGGGGCTCAGAGAGCTTGTCTGGTGTGGTGCGTTCGAATGGCAGCTGCCAGAGTCAAGACCGTGGGGGTCTGTCTGGAGGAAGCTTTAGACCTTAGACCTGAATAAGCTGAATAAGGAGAGAGATGAATAAGGGCCTCCTCCATCTGTAAACAGCAAGTCAGTAATGGCTGAAGCCATGTTTTGCTGGAATCTGGTTTCTGGTCCCAGCACTCTGTGCAGGGATATCTGGTGTCCTGTAGGAGCAAATTGCATGATTTTCCTTGCTCTGTGTTCTTGAATCTAGAGGCCTGACAGTGGCAGAGTCAGGCTGTCTATGTGGTGATGTTTTGTATCATGTTTTATGTTCTTGGACTTAGACGGATGATATTATTTGGACTTTAGACTGATTTACAGCAACTCTGTGGTGCCAAAATCAGGTGATATGACTGACTCAAGCATGCCAAAATCAGGTCACATGACTCAAGCACGCCAACTTAGAACAAAAGGAGAGACAAAATACTTGGACTCTGACACCCCCTGGTGGGGAAAATAAGTCTTGACAAGATGCTCAATGTGGCAGCTGCTCGAATTTTGGGTTTAAGTTGGTACAGATGGTTTATTTCTTTTATTTTAAATTGTTTAAATTATGATCGATGTGATGTTAAACTTTGTGGTTATATTGTTCCTCTGGGAGAGAGGTCAAAATAAGAGAGACCTCCAGAAGACTAGATTCTAAAATATCAAATGAAAAATCTGTCTTTGTGATACTAAAATCTAGTTTTGAGGTTTACATTACAGAAAATGCCACTCCCCTTCATATCTCAACATCCATGTTCAGATTGAAGAAGCAGTCTTTCTAGAGAATATAGAAATGGTCAGATTTAAAATGGGGAGAAAATAAAATTAATTTCATTTGATAAAAATCTTTATAATTGTTATTAAGTTCAAGGCATAAGTTCTTATTTGATACAGGTTTTATTTTGAGACAAAAGTCAAGGTTTTCATTGGTATAAATACTAAATTTTAAAATACAGGATTTACGCCCAGTTCTTTGTTATTATTACTTATCTGAGATGTTTAAGCCTATGAATTTAGGGCTAAATTGAAATATAAAGCTCTGAGTTTGTTAGGGTGTTGTTTAGGTTTTAATCAGAAATAGCTGAAGATATTTAATAGACAACAGTCCACATTACTTTACATAGATAGTTGGTTTTCAAAAATGTCAAAAATCCATGGAATATGATGTTTTAGTCTTAAAAGCTGTGTTAAGCTTTCTATATATTTTCAGTTAATATTGGTCATTCTTGTATTTCTGATGGTATTGAAGACTGTTAGTCTCATAGACAGCCCAAGCTGTTTAATCCTGAGAAAGCTGATATAGATTTAAATAAATGATTTTCAGGTGACATAAAATTTAAAGCCAGGACATGAGTCAATTCTTACAATGTTAATTCTTAAGTTGTACAGAGTCATATTGGGAAGTCATGCCACTTGGTAGGAACTTCACATTGGCCAAGGACAATCCCTGGCTTCGGGCAGGAATCTGAAGTTAGGGCATAATAGGGAAGTAGGTTACAGAAGGAATTTTTATCCTAGGGTGGAGAAGTTCAGAATGAAGGTTAAGCTCATTGTTCTTCCAGGTCTAGGAATTCCTGAATTAAGCAGGTGACCCACCCAGCTGCCTGAGCTGTAGAGTCAAGAACTGCCCGGCCAGATGACTGCAGGAACTCAGCCTGGGGTCTGGGGAGAAGGGCTTGCCCAAACTGTTAAAAGGTCTGACTGATATTAAAGTTCCAGCAACCCAGTTCATAGACGCGGCAGCTACAGAATACAACATTAAGTGTTAATTATGACAGTCTTTTAAGATAACACAGATGAAAGGGGTTCTGTTTAATTGACAGGGATGATAAACTAGGTGTTATATCTATCTTATAGTTTATAATTTACAAAATGGTAATAATTATGCTCAATTGATATTAGAGAGGACCACAGAGTGGAACAGGAGAGGACCTGAGACCAGCTATCCTGATACCATGGCAGCTCTCTCACTAAGGGTATATTTCCCAAGAGACTAATTAATCTCTTTGAGGCTGTTTTATTTGTAATACACGAAGCTAAAAAGATTACTCCCTCACACAAAAGGTAAGAGACATCTGACAGACCAACACCAGACTCCATTGGCAGGTCTCGAGGACATGGCAGCCCACGAATTTGACCAAGGTATGTAAGGTTAAGCAGGGACCAGATGAATCACCTGCAGCTTTTCTAGAGCAGCTCATAGAGGCATCCTGCCAATATACATGCTACGAATCCAGGGGCTCAGAATATAAATATAAAGCTACTATGACAATGGCTTTTATAGACAGGGCTAGTAGAGATATCAGGAAAAAGCTTCAGAGGCTAGAGGGATTTGGTGCAGGTTGCTGAGAAGGTCTGTAGAAGGATTTAATGTAGGTTATTGAGAAAGTCTGTAGAGAGATTGAGTACAGTTTGCTGAGACAGGGAGACAGAGGAGGAGAAGAAATGGAGAAAAAGAAAGGAAATGACAGAAGGAAGGAAGCTACAGAGAATCCTGGTTATAACAGTTAGAAAAAGCAGAAAAGGGAGACAGAAAAGGACCAGTGTGCATACTATAAGGAAAGAGGCCACCGAGCCAGAGTGTGCCCTAAGAAATAGAAGCCGGGAGCAGGAATTCCCAGGTCTTGGGAAAAGTGCCCCCAAATGGCAAACCCAAGTGTTAGCCCTGGGTGAAGACAGCGACTAGGGGAGGTGGGTTTTCTGACCACCTCCCCCAACCCAGGATAACTGTGGGAGTGAAAGAGAAACCCACTCAGTTCTTGGTGGACACAAGGGCTCAACACTCGGTCTTCCAAGCCAATGGCGCTGTTTCCAAGAAAAGATCTTGGAAGCAAGAAGCCCCTGGCACCAAAATGCATTCATGGACTACCCGAAGAACAGCGGACCTAGGGATGGGATGGGTATCCCATTCATTTAGGGTCACCCCAGACTGTTCCTACTCTCTGTTGGAGTAAGACATACTCTCCAAAATGGGGATATGCTTCCTGCCCAACGGGCTGCAGCTAACTGGCCCAAAAAGAGAGACTGACCCCTGCTGAAAGTTGCTACAGACCAGAGCGATTTCTCCATGATGGAAGCAGGTGCTGCTATGATGGACGGCACAAATGTCATCTGGGTAGAAGAATCTTTACCCCTGGCATGTCACCGCAGAAAGTGGAGCTTGGTTGCCCTCACCAAGACCTTGGAACTTGGAACCAGCAAGAAAATCAACAGCCACATGGATAACAGGTATGCCTTTACCACGGTCCATGTCCACAGGGATATATGCCAAGAGGAGTGATCACATCAGAGGAAGCCAACAGGAAATCTTGGAACTCTTAGATGTCCTAAGTCAGCCATTGTGAGTATTCACTGCCCAGGATGTCCAAAGGGAAAAGAATCAATGGCCAATAACCAGGCAGAGCAAGTGGCTCCAGGAATGTATATGCAGGAGCCTATACTGATTATGGGTCTGTAAGAGACACCCATTGGGAAATGGGACAAAATTAAGGAACAGCCTCACTTCAAAAAGGACTGAGATGGCTAACCACCCTACCAACTATTCCCAAGAGAGGGTGCACACAAGAAGGGAGAACTATACTCCCCAGAAAGTAAGCCAAAGACTCACTAGGCCAAATGCACAGATGGACTCATTTAGGGGATTTAAAAAAAAAAAAAAAACAACTTTGTCCTGGCAGTTAAGGGACCAAATGTATATATTTATGACTCAGGTTTTAGGCTAGAGAGATAATAGAACAGTGTAAGATATGCCATCAAGTTAATGCTTATGCAGTAAAAATTAAACAGTACAAAAGACCTAGAAGAGAACAGCCTAAAATATATTAAGAGATTTTATAAAAGCTAAGGCAGGAGAATATGATTATAAAATATCTTCCAGGATTTATAGATACTTTTCTTTAGATGGGTTGAAGCAGGAAATAGCTGCCAAGGTTAGAAGAAATTTTCCCGAGTTTCAGAGTGCCCACGGTAACTGGATTAGATAATGGCTCTGTTTTGTTTTTTTTTTTTTTTAATGGCTCTGTTTTTGTTTCTAAGGTAAGACAGAAATTGACAGAGATATTGGGGACTAATTGGAAACATTATTGAACGTACTGTCCCCAGGGCTCAAGGCAGATAGAGAGAATAAACAAAACCCTAAGATAATGGCTCTGTTTTTGTTTCTAAGGTAAGTCAGAAATTGACAGAGATATTGGGGACTAATTGGAAACATTATTGAACATACTGTCCCCAGGGCTCAAGGCAGATAGAGAGAATAAACAAAACCCTATGAGAGACCTTAATTAAATTGACCTTGGAAACTAGCTCAGGCTGGGTGGTACCTCTCCCCTTGTTTCTGAAGAGCCCTTACCATTTTAACCTGACCCCCCTAGAGATCATCTTTGATACCCCCAACTCCTTTGGTGTCCACTGGCCCACCCAGGAGGTGCCTCACAATATGAGATTTGACTTAAATGCTCCAGGCATGCCAGAAACTCCTCATTGCTTCCAGATAGGCACTGGATCAGTATAAGAAGGCTTCAAGAACTGTTGCTGAAACCCTGATGAAAGAAACCCTCACCAAATTGACCACAGAGACTAGTGTTAATGATATGATAGCTCTCCTATCCTTTGTGCTCTTCAGGCCTTTTTTCTCTAGGCTCAAGACCCTTGAGTGGGTGAGGCAGTGATCGTGGAAGGCCTACTCAGGAGAAAGAGACTTGCAAGTCGTTTCCAAGTTGGAGGTTCGGTCTACGTTAGACGCCACTGCACAGAATACCTTGAAACTTGATGGAAAGGCCCTTATCTTGTACTCTTGACCACTCTGCTTTCTGCTTTGATGAGACCCTTTGTAATTTTACTCCTTTTGCTTACAATTGGAACCTGTGTGACTAAACTGTTAATAGCTTTTACGTATAAGTGCTGTGCAGATTCTTATGCTACACCAACAATATCAGAGATTAGGGCAGGACAATCTAGAATATATAGAGTCAGATTTAGTCCTATAGTTCTAAGATTAGAACTATTAACAAGAGAAGGAGTGGGGAATGAGAGACACCCCCCCCCCCACCAACTCAATGTTTTAGACCTCTAAACAACTAGCCCATCACAGAGTATCTTGTTTTTCTGCTTTCAGTTTGAGAAAGACAGCCCACCCTGTTCTAGTTCCAATGTTTAACTACACAATGCCCCAAGGACGTTTGCTCCAGATAATCTCTAACCTTCCTTACTTCCTCATTCTGTACTTCCCCATTCTGAGTATGTTTGTCCTCCACTCCTTGCCTTGTGAATTGTGTCCTCCTACTCTTGTCTTGTGATTTTTTTCCCCTTTAAATACCCCTGACTTCAGTTGCATGGGGTCCTCAGTTCTCTACCCTGTGTGGTGTACGGCTGTGGAACCCAGAGTTCTGGAATAAATAAATTCTCATGCTATTGCATCAAGACCGTTTCTCGCAAGACATTTGGGTGTCGCCTTCCGAGGCATGGGTGCTGGGGCACCCTCAGTTTTGGGGGGTCTTACATGGTCTCTTAGAGGCTACAAGACATCTGCCTACATCTTTCTCTTTTAGAGACTCTGTTACAAAGTCAGATGTAATTCTGATAGGTCTGCCTTTTTACATTACTTGGCCTTTATCCCTTGTAGCTTTTAATATTCTTTCTTTCTTCTACACATTTAGTGTTTGGTTATTATTATAGAGGGGGTTCTATTCTGGTCTAATCTATTTGATGTCCTGTAAGTTTCATATATGTTTATAGTCATATCTTTCTTTAGGTTTGGAAAATTTTCTTCTGTGACTTTATTTTAAAAATGTTTTCTTGATTTTTGAACTAGAAATCATCTCTGTCTTATATGTCTATTATTTTCATTTGATATTTTCATAATGTCCCATATTTTCTAGATGTTTTGTGTCAAAAACCTTTTAGTTTTAACAATTTCTTTGACCAATGTATCAATGTTTTCTCTTGTGTTTTCTATCCCTGAGATTCTCTTTTCTATCTCTTGTATTCTGTTGGTGATGCTTGCATCTGTAGTTCCTGTTCTTTTCCCTACATTTCCCATCTCCAGGATTCCATCCGTATGTGTTGTCTTTATTGTGTCTTGAATAGTTTTGTTCACCTGTTTGATTGTACTTTCCTGTGTTTCTTTAAGGAATCTATTTATTTCCTCATTAAAGGCCTCTATCATCTTATAAGATGATGTTACTTAAGGTCATTTTCTTGTGTTTCATTTCCCTGTACCTTTGTTCCACATTCCCCTCGCTCTTATTGATTGTGTTCTTATGCTGGCCTTTAGCCATTTCATTATCCCTGGTTCCACCAGGCCTCCAGAATACAGACAAAGTTGTGTGCCAGAAAATGGAGTGAAAGCAAAAGCATTCAATTTGCCATTGCTGGGTGGGCTCTAAGGAGACCTGGCAAGCAAAGGTATTTGGGTAGACTCCTACTGGTTGTCTCTGACATTGGTAAGTCTCCAAGAATGCAGGCAAAGCTGTGAGCTGGAAAATGGAGCTCTGGAGATAGGGTGCAACTTATCACTGTTGGCTGTATCCCAGAGGCACCCAGAAGGCAGGAATTTGGACTTGATGGTTCTCATCTAGATGTCCCTCATGCTGACAGACATCCAGGAATATCTAGGTAGAAGACTTTTAATAGCATTTTCAATTTCATTAAGGGATATGGATTTGTTTAGATTAGTAAAAGATAAGTATCCATTTCTTTTAGATTTTCCAGTTTGGTAGAGTACATACTCTTAAAATGAGTCTCTGGATTTCCTCTGTGTGGTATGTATACCTTTTCGTTTTTGTTTTTGTTAATATGTATGTTCTCTCACCATCTTTTAGTAATTTGGATAAAGGTTTATCCATCTAATTGATTTTCTCAAAAACTGGGGAACAAAATACAGGAGTAAATACAGACAAAGTGTACAGCAATGTTTGAAAGAAAGGCCATCCAGAAACTGCCCTACCCGGGGATTCATCCCATATAATCACCAAACACAGATACTATTGTGGATGCTAAGAAGTGCATGAGTACAGGAGCCTGATACAGCTGTCTCCTGAGAGGCTCAGCCAGAGGCTGCCAAATACAGAGACAGATGCTCACAGCCATTGGACTGAGCACAGGGTCCCCAGTGGAGGAGTTAGAGACAGGACTGAAGAAGTTAACGAGGTTTGAAACTCCATAGGAAGAACAACAATATCAACCAACCAGATCACCCAGAGTTCCTAAAGACTAAACCACCAACCAAGGAATACACATGGGGGTATCCATGTCTCCAACTGCATTTGTAGCAGAGGATAACCTTGCTGGGCATCAGTGGGAGGCGAGTCCCTTGGTCCTGTGAAGGCTTGATTCCCCATTATAGGGGAATTCCTGGGTCTAGAGGCAGGAGTGGATGTAGGTGGGTGGATGGTGGGGGGAACACCCTCATAGAAGAAGGGGGAGGAGGGATGGAATAGGAGATTTCCAGGGGTGAAACCAGGAAATCAGAAAACATTTGAGATGTAAATAAAGAAAATATCCAATAAAAAATTAAAAATAAAAAACCTCTGTTTTATTGATTCTTTGTATTTTTCTCTCTGTTTCTATTTCACATATTTCAGCCCAGATTTTGATATATCTTGCTTGCTATCTACTTCTTTTGGTGTATAGCTTTCAGATATACTGTTAAATTGCTAGAAGAAACCTGTCAAGTTTTTTTTTTTAATGTGGAAAACTGCAGAAGCAGGAAAGCCAGTCTGAATTTCTACTTTTCTCACTTAAGTTATGACCATTTAGCTCTTCTTTACATTCCTCTCCTAAAAGGGGGTCTTACAACCTTATTCCCACTACCCAGAGATATACAGAGTACCCAAGAATAATCTGTACTAGTTTTTACCTACTACATTCCTGTCTTAGTCAGTGACATGTAGGCTGTGTTATTGTGACCCGGGTAAAGATTATTCTTAAATTATTTAAATGGTAATGTTTTTGTGCTCCTATATCTGGTTGCCAACCTTATTCTAAAAATCTCCTGTCTCAATGTTGTGTAAATATTGCTCCCAATCATTTCCTGGTTGGTCAATAAAGCTAGTTCAAAATGAAGACCAGCCAGTGACTATGCAGGAGAGACTAGGGCTAGATTTCCTCCCAACTAGGGGAGGAGGAAGGAGAGAGAGAATAATTGGGGATCAGCCAGAGGGTAGAGTCCAGAAGATACCATGAGAAAACAACAGGATCCCAGAGAGTCATCTCAACACTAAAATGCAAGCACTTGGGGATTCTGACTAGGAGGTAGCCAGATTTAAACAAATCTATAACCTGAAAGGGAGTTAGAACTTCACAGAATCCATGATCCAGGCAGAAAGTGGGCCTAGAGAAAAGAACAGAACAGTACAAGCCCAGGCTAGCCCAGACAGGCTGTTTTTTTCAAGGCTGTTAAGACATTATAGGAACTGCCCGACCATAAAGATAAGGGAACTGCCTAAACAATCCCAGTTGAGTCATGAGCCGTCTGGACTAGCGTCCCCCACCCCCGCCTCTTCAATGTAGTTTAATGTTGACCAGACCCTCGGCTAACAAAGATAAGCCCCTCGCCCTCCTACATTGCTGATCCGCATGTACTACCTGCTGTTGGAATTGCGCGCCAATTCCTCCCGCCAACGTTTGAATCAACCAATCGTGTGTAAGCGCACCAACACCCCCCCCCCAACTTTTCCTACATAAATCCCTGGCTTTTGAGCTTCAGGGTCGACTCCTTTGTCTCCTGTGTGAGACATGTGCTGGCCCAGAGCTCCGATATTAAACTGCCTTGTGTAGTTTGCATCAAGCTGTCTCTTGTGTTTACTTGGGTGTGCGCCAATCTGAGACTCGAGTGAGGTCTCCCCAAAACGGGGGTCCTCCAAACCTTTAGTAAAATGGAAGATGCTATTAGCTTAGAGGATTGAAATACTGCTCATTTGTTGTGCCTTTGAAGCTTATTATATAAATATAATTGAAAGGATAGAAAATAATACAGCCTAACTCTAACGACCCCTAGAAGTCAGAAGTTTAAAATGCTATCTCGCTTTGTTAGAAACTAGGTAAAAGGTCACATTCCAGAGCCCGCCCTTTGTTTAGACTTAGCAGAAGGGCCTTGAATAGGTGATCCTGGCCCCACAAGGTAACTGGAAATGGGCTAAGCTTATCTTGCTTCTGTAAACTGCTTATGCCATTACCCCTATGCAGGAGTTTACGCAGCTATAGACATTCAAGAAAATAGGAAACTAATTGGTCCACTGAGTGAGGGCTCCGATAATTTAAACTGATTGGCCTAAAAACTATGGAGTGGTACAAATCAATTGGCTCGCATTTCGCGGGCTCTCCATGCTAAGAAATGATTGGTTTGTGATTCGCAGGCTTTGTTGTAAACTTACAAAAGCTGCTGCAACTGGCTCTCATTTCGCGGACTCTCCATGCTAAGAAATGATTGGTTTGTTATTTGCAGGCTTTGTCGTAAACTTATAAAAGCTGTCGCAGTTCGGCACTCGTGGTCCACAGTCCTCTAGCTCTGTGCAGTGTAGGGCTGTGGAACCCAGAATTCTGGAATAAAGTAACCCTCATGTTATTGCATCGAGACCATTTCTCACTAGTGATTTGGGTGTCGCCTTCTGGGGCATGGGGTGCTGGGGCACCCTCGGTTTTTGGGGTCTTACATAATCATCCAGTCTCAATTGTTTGAGAGCTAGCTGGGTTAAGAGAGAAACTGACACACTTATTAAAATGTCACTAATATTTGGTGCCTAACGAGTAGCAAAAATTCACACACTCCCTAGGTACAGAACAATTTCATAGTCCTGTTTTTTAGGAGAAAAACAATGCCATAAAAAGAGCTAGTGGAAAACAAAAAAGCAAATAAACAAACCCAGTTACTTAACAAACACAGTTTCTCAGGCAGGAGCTTTGAACTTTCTCTGGCAGGAGCTACCAGCTCACTGAAGTGAGCTGATAGTGAGCTCCTCCTATGAGGTGGAGCAAGCCCTGCAGCCAAATGGGGAACAAAAACAGAAACAGAAAGGCAATGCAGAGGCAAAAAAAAAAAAAAAAAAAAAAAAAAAAAAAAACAACCAACAAACAAAACAAAAACAAAAACAAACCTAGCTCTTCTCTTCCACAGTAGCAGTCCCTACAGGCAAGTTTTTCAAAGCTGGACACAATTTCCTAGGTAGGCAGGAAGGAGTACTATTCAGCCATTAGAAACAATGAATTCATGAAATTCTTAGGCAAATGAATGGAGCTAGAGAACATCATACTAAGTGAGGTTTCCCAGACTCAAAAGATGAATCATGGTATGCACTCACTAATAAGTGGATATTAACCTAGAAAACTGGAATACCCAAAACATAATCCACACATCAAATGAGGTACAAGAAGAAAGGAGGAGTGGCCCCTGGTTCTGGAAAGACTCAGTAAAGCAGTATTCGGCAAAACCAGAACAGGGAAGTGGGAAGGGGTGGGTAGGAGGACAGGGGAAGAGAAGGGGGCTTACGGGACTTTCGGAAAGTGGGGGACTAGAAAAGAAGAAATCATTTGAAATGTAAATAAATTATATTGAATAAAAAAAAGTAAAAAAAAAAAGTTAAAAAAAAAAAAAGATACCTTTGAGGAGCAGTTTATGCTGGCCAAAGGAGTTAATCCCTGTGGGCTCAGCAACTTCCAAGCCAGGGGAGGACAAGGGATGAGGCAGCTCCCAGATAGAGCATGGAAGATAGAAGTGCTTCTCTCTATAAAAGACAGGAGAGGCCATTCAGAGCCTTGACAATCAGAAGCCAAACACAAACAGAGAACAATACTTCTGAACAGGTAAAAATTGTTTAAAGTTATGTTTTAATGCTAAAACAAGAAGAAGATGGAGGATAAATTTCATACATAGATATAAATAATTTAAAATTTGTAAATATAAAGAAAGTAAGACACAAAGATGAGAGACAATAACACAAAACTTTTGGACTCTATATAATACCATTTCTAATGGCTTAAAGGTAGAAACAACAGAGACAGAGATAATTGATCTAACTGAAGTTGACACATTATCAATCATGATTATGAACTTTGACTACATTTTAAGGACATTTTTGCTCTAAGTTCTATAGTCTTCCACATCCTTCTCACACATAAATTTCAAAGGCTTGTGAATCAAATGGTCAGGTTTATTATAGTAACTATATCACTTGTCAGTGCTAATTTTTTGTTGTAATTAAATTTAAATATTGTAATAAAATATTCATACAAAGCAACTTAGGGAAGAAAGGGTTTATTCTGGGTTAGAGTTCCAGATAAATATAGTCCTTCAAGGCATGGACAAAACAGTGTAATACTCTGCCAAACCTTAATTACTGGGGACTCCTTCACTCCTGAATGAACAATGAGGAGCTGGGGATTGATGCAAAAGCAAGGTCCTGAGCTAGCCTCTTCATTCCCCTCATTTTCTTGTGCATGTTTCAATCCTGAAGCTATTGTTGGTATACTGACAGCTCCTACCCCTAGTTTTCTAGTTACCCCTGTATCTAGTTCTTTGTATCTCTGTTTTATAATCATTAGCTGCACTGTACCTATGTGTTCCTTAACAAAAGCAACCAAGTGGTTCAAAATGTAGGGGACAAAAGTCAGAAGTAAAAACAAGATGATTAAAGGACCTAATAGAGATGAGATCAGGGGGGTGAATCAAAGAGAATTGTTAAACCAGGATACAAACCAATCATGGGCTTGCTCTCTTTCTGTCTTCTGCTTGGTTAGCCCTTCTCTCACCTTGGCCATTGACTAACAACTCCAGAATAGTCTATTTAAAAGCAACACTCCTCAGCTAAGGCAGCACATGGCCCGCCTAATCTGCAGTACTACTGATAGGAGTGATCATGAAGTCAATGATTCTTGAAGGTGACTGATGGAAGTTTCTATTCTCTCTACACCTAAATCAATGGCTGCCCTCAGCAAAGTGGAGTTCCCAGTGGCTGCTCCAGGCAACCCAACCCCAACAGAAAGGAGACAGTGAGTGCTGTAACAGATTTGGTGGAAGGGCACATAGAATGAAGGAAGGAACCAGAATCCAAAGGTACCACCAGGCAGTCATGATCAAGGTCGAGTGATCTTGAGCAAATTGCCCATCTTCTGTACCATCCAACAGGGGTCTCTGGAGAGCAGGTCTTCTGCAAGTTTCACATGGGAAGTGTGCACCCAGGCTGAAATGCCATCTAATTTGAGGACTATGTAAGTGACTATCCCTGCCAGGAAGGATTCCTTCCATTGGTGTTCCAGAAACTGTGCCTGATACCTCCTTACATAGATCCAGTTACCAGTCTGGAATCTGTGAGGGGTCTCTGGCATCTATGGAGCACTTAAAGCAGACAGTTTGGGCTGAATCTCATGTTGTATTGACTGAAGGGCTTGGAGCCTCATGAAGAGGTTCCTATCAGTGAGTTGGGATACATCCAGGAGGTCCCAGTGGACACTAAGGGAATTGGGGTACCACCAGGATCTCAAAAGGGATCAGGTTAAAATAATGGGTATTAAAGGCTCGGAACAGGGCCAAGTGAAGGGGCACCACCCAGCACGAGCCAGTCTCCAAGGTCAGTTTAGTTAAGGTCTCTTTTCAGGTTCTGTTCATTCTCTCTACCTTATCTCTGGGGACAGTATGCACAATGGAGCTTCCAATTACTCTCCAATATCTCTGCCAATCCCTGACTTACCTTAGAGACAAAGGCAGGACCATTGTTCCATCCAATTACCTTTGGCACTCCAAACCTTGAGAAAATTTCCTCTAATATCTTCTTGGCTACCATGGTAGCTATATCCTGCTTGATGAGGAATGCCTCAACCCATCCAGAGAAAAACATCCACAAATACCAGAAGGTATTTGTAACCATATTTTCCTGGCTTAACTTCTATAAAATCAACCTCCCAATATACTCTAGGCTGTTCTCCCCTGGGTGTTGTGCCCTCTTTACTCTTGGCCACATAAGCATTCATTTACTGGCATACCTTACACTATTCTACTACCTCTCTAGCCCCAAACCTGAGGTTTTATGTATATATATATACTTTAGATCCCTTAACTGCTTGGACAGCTTTTTATCCCCTAAATGAGTCCATCTGTGCATTTGGCCTAGTAAGTCTTTTGCTTGCTTTCTGGGGAGTATAGTTTTCTTGTGTGTGCCATTGCCCTTCCTTCTCTAGGTAATAGTTGTTAGGGTGGCTAGCAATCTGAGTCCTTTCTTCTTCAGTATATTCTAAATGAGTCCATCCTTAGTCCAGTCCCATTCCCAGAAGGTGTCTCTTGCAGGCCCATAACCTGGATAGACTCCTGCATAGCCATTTCTTGAGTTACTTTATTTGCCTGTTTATTGTCCCTTACTCAACTTTGCCAGCTTCATTGGGACATCCAAAAGATCCAAGATTTCCTATTGTGAGCAGTCCTCTCTCTTGTATATAGCCCTGTGGATTTGGGCTGTGGCAAAGGCATACCTGCTATTCATGTAGACATGAATTTTCTTGTCGGCCCCAAGTTCCAAGGCCTTGGTGAAGGCAATTAGCTCTGATTTCTGTGCCAACTCGCCAAGGATAGAGGTTCCACCAAGATGACATTTGTGCCATCCACCACCATGGCAGCACCCGTTCATCTCTGACCAGCAGGGAGAAAAATGATCCTGTCTGTAAAGTAGGTAGTCCTGGCTCCCAGTTGGGGTCAGTTGGAGAGGTCTTTTCTCCACCCATGGACTTTCCTTTTGGGCCAGTTAATTGTGGCCTGTTGGGCAGAAAGTGTTTCTGGGCCCCCATTTTGTAGACTCTCACCACAACAGAGGCTAGGGACAATCTTGGATTACTCTAAATGACTGGGATACCCAGCTCATCCCCAGGTCCACTGTTCTTCGGTAGTCAATGAATACATTTTGGTGCCAATGGCTCCTTGTACCTAAGATATTTTGCTGGATGCAGGCGCATCAACTTGGAGAAGGGCCAAGTGTTGGACCCCTGGGTCCAGCAAGAATTGAATAGGTTTCCCCTCCACTCTCAGAGTTACCCTGGGTTTGGGGAGAGAGTCCAAACCCTGTCCTCCCTAGTCACTTTCTTTCTCCAGGGCTAACACCTTTGCCATTTGGGAGCACTTTTCTCAAGGCCTTGGCTTTTCTGTTCCTGGATTCCATTTGTTAGGACACTCTCAGGCCCAGTGGCCTCTCTCCTTGAAGTAGGAGCACTGGTCCTTTAATGTCTCTGTTCTCTGCTTTCCCTAACTACTATAGCCAGGACTCTCTGTAGATTCCTTCCATGTTGTGTTCTTTCTTTCTCTTTCTCTGCTCCTTCTCCTCTTCTGTCTCCCTGTTATGGTAGATTTTCTCAGCAACCTGCACTAAATCCCTCAGTAGCTCATCCTGTATGTCTTTCTAGCCTCTGAAGCTTTTTTTTCTGATATCTCTACTACCCTGGTCTATAAAAGACATTGTCACAGTAGCTTTATGCTCCTCACTGCTGGGGTTATAGAGTGTATATTGACAGAATGTCCCCATGAGTCACTCTAGAAAGGCAGCAGGCAACTCATCTGATCCAGGTCTAACCTTAAGTACCTTGGACAAATTTGTGGATCATTATGTGGCCCCCTTAAGACATGGCAATGGAGTATGGTGGTAGAACTTCAGGTACCCCTTACCTTCTGCTATATTAAAGTCCTAGTCAGGTATAATTGGGAAAGCCTGTTGTCGACAACAGCCTGGTCAATCCATGGTCCCCCCCCCCCATGTCTGAGGGGGCATTCTCTCTGGCTTCCTATTTCATAAATAAAACATTCTCAGAGATTAATTGGCATCTTGGAAAGTAGGAACGGTAGGCCTTCCATTTGTACAGGTCAGCCAAAGAAAAGGGCCAATATTGCATAGCCTGATTGCCCTTTTCTAGAGGCCCATATGACATCAGTGGGAGAACCTCCATGATATCAGGGGAAGTGGCTTTAAGGCTTTGGTTCCCCATGGTGGGACTGGGAAGTTGGGGGTCTCCTCCTGACCCTCCTTCTGGTAAGGGGAATACAATGACCCCAGTCCCATATGGGCTGAGAATCCTGGAGCCAGTGCCACTGCTGGTGGGGCCAAGGGGGCAAGGGTAGGTTGATATGTAGGAGGAGGGTCGTAGAGCCACAGGTCTGCTGTTGAAGAGCCTTGGAGGATTGGTTTCTTCTCAGGTCCAGATCCCTCCTCCCGTGCTTCCTTCTTCCTGATGGCCAGAACCTGTGAGGTGGGTCTTTAGAAAAGAAAGGCTTTTATCCATGGGGGAGGGTGGATCCACCACTAGATTCTTCCAGGTAACTCAACAGGGCACTTGGTCTGGGTGTCCCAGGGACCCTGGCCTAAAGACTCTCTCATCTACTGCTTTGATCACCTGCAAGTTGAAGGTTCCTATAGGTAGCCATCCTACTCTGAAAGTGGGCCTCCTCTTTTCCTAACTTCTCTCCAGTGGTTAACTAGGATGTTTAATGGGGTAGATTCCATCTGTCTAAAGTCAAAAAATATCATCAGTCCAAGTCCAGGAATACAGAATAAGATACCAACAAATACAGAGAAAGACAATCAACGCACAGTTCACCTCTTCAATGGGCATAGTTATAGGCAGTTTGTCCTTCCATGGATGCAGAATTGCTCAGCCAGCTCCCACCAGGTTAAGATAAACCAGGTACCCTGCCAGTACAGCAGGAGCCAGATAAACCATATTATAGCAAGACTCTGCTCTTGCTGAGATTGCCTTGCTGTTTCCAGAAGGAGCAGAGCTCTTCCAGCTCCCTCCAGGGTCTCTGGAGTATCCCCCAGATTCCCTGTGGTTGTGTCATTAAGGAATGTCTGCCCACCACACTTGACCACACCAGACACTGTAGGCTCTCTGAACTCCCAGACACTTGCAAGCAAGCCAAAATTTCAAACAAATTTACAGACTCAGACTTTGACAAACAGGAAGACAAAGAAGAAAGAATCACAGTACCTACTTGAGACCACTGCTCTCCAGGATGTCCCTACAGTGGTCAAATTCCTGATCAAAGCACCAAATGTAGGACTCTACCAAGCATTAATTACCAGACACATCCCCTTCCCCTAGTGAAAAATGCAGAGCTGGAGATCGATGCAAAAGCAGGAGGAATTTATTGTTTCAGGACTCTGGGGTTGTCCCAGACCCAAAGGAGAGGAGGCGACCCTGGGTGACCTGTTCAGTGAGTTTTTATACAGTACCCAGGGGTGAATTAGAGCATCAACAATTAGGCAAAATATGATTGGCAGAATAGTGTGACTTTTAAACTAATTGGTCTTTAGGGAATGAGGCAGCAAATGCTTCCCTTATCTGTGGGTGGCCAAAAGTTGGTTCCCCCTGTGGTCTTTCTGAAGAATGTAAAGAGCCTCTCCCTTCCATAAGGGAGGAGTACCTGCATGCTTCTTGACCTCTCTCATTCAGGAGGGGAGGGGTGGAATCTTCCAAAGGTCCTGAGCTGACCTCTTCAATAGCAACTTCCAGGAAAATGATGGTGGCAGGAGCAGGAATCTACCTGGACATATTACACCCATACCCAAGGAGCATATGGAATAGGAAACAGAATGAGCAAGAAGTCAAATTAGCAAAATCTGAGGGATTTTTCCTTGTCTTATTGTATCTAATTCTGTCCTTTTTGGCTGTTATATCTCGGAGTCTTGCTTTTTTTCTCAAGAGGAAATGGAGTGTGAGTGGATTTGTGGAAAAGGAGAGATGTGGGGGTGCTAAGAGGAGTAGATGGAGAGGAAAGTATGGTTGGAATGTATTGTATAGCAAAATAGTCTATTTCCAATTTAAAAAACAGAAGTGGTCAGTTGTACTAAAATTCAATTAGGGGTTTCAACCCCACATTTCATCATTAGTTTGCAAATAAAATACACAAAACCTTTATATTTATAATTAGCATTAAAGCAATATAGCTGGGCAGATATCAACCCAGTATGCTATTTTGTCTATTTTCCTGTCATTAACCTTGAGATATAATTTGATGTGCTACCTCTGGGATGCTCCTACTCCAACTGGATGACTCTCATGGCCATGTTCTCATGATCCACCTACCCTGTGGTACCTTCTTCCTTACTCTTCTCTCCTCTTTTCCTGATCTCTCTTCAGACACCAAGCCTTGGAATCAAAGCCCAGGTATAGGCTCTAGGCATCTTTATTCAACCAATAATTTAAAATTAAGGAGCAAGGTCACATAGCATTCTCCTGATCCCTGAGGCAACCAGAGCCAGTATTTAGCTTTACAATGTATCGCGACATGCCAAATCTCAACAATTCCCCTTTTATTTCTCTAAATAAAAAGGCTCTTTCTATATGTATGTTTTGAATAATAAAAAACAGAGTAATAACAATTATGAAACAATTATGAAAATTATTATGTAAGAGCCACATTCAAAAAGTCCATTCTGTTTGTATTTGGCAGTTCAGGAGAAAATATTATATTATCTATTTATTTTGGCAAGTTTAGCATTCTGCATCTAAAATAATTTTATGGTAATTAGGTTTATTAGCACAAATACATCTTAAACCTAAAAATATTTTTTTAAAATCCTAAACAGTTTAAGTTTAATTATGGGAGCCAAGGAAGAGTTGAGAATGGAATGGGGCCCCTTGGGCTGGGTCTAGTACAGGGCTGAAGGGGAAAAGAGGGGCTCTGCCTTTGTCATGCAGAGAGTAGAGTCCTTGGCTTGCTCAGTGGGTGTCTTGGCTTGGTAGATGCCATGGCTGGGAGCACTCAGAAGTCTTTTTTGGGAAACTCAATGCAGCTCTTTAGAAGAAGGCCTGTTCCATTGCTCCCCCACAGCAAATCCCAATGAAAAGATACAGTCCATGGATTTAAAGCATTTATTGTACCCCACTTTCTCAGGGTAAGCCTAAGGTTAAATACCTTTTGCAGGGAGGAGTGTCTGGGAAGGGGAGTTTATTGGCGAAGTCATTCAGACCTTTAGGTACCTCCTTAAAATGGAGATTTGTCTTGATGCTATGTGACCTGTGGTCATTTTTTCTACCCATGGATGGGCTTGGGGCATTGCCCTTATGTAACTGAAGGCCAGAGGCCTATGGAATGCTGCTGCCTCATGTCAGGGGTCTGGTGTCCAGGAGCAGGGCAAAACACCTATCATCTCTTGCAGGGTCACCTGTGGGGTCACCAGGCTTCCAAATCTAGCTCAACCAGAAACCAGGCTGCCTTTCAAAGTCCCACAATTATCTAGTCTTCAACTCCCATCAGAGACCTGAGAAGAAATAAATATTGCTTGACTAAATAGGAAGTGCAAGCAGCAGCTTCCAAGACTAAGAATGGGGATTTCCTGGAGAGTCCCCAATATTTTTTAAAACATTGGAGCATCATCTTCAGCCTTCTGGCCCAGAATATCTGACAGACCTTATGTGAAATAGGAATTATGAAGGACTTATTTACCCTGTTTTACAGAGCTTGGCAGTAAATTTCCCTGCATCTGTTTGTTGTTTTTGGACAGCATTCTGTCTATAAATAAACTTAGGTAATTCTCTTTGATCAGTGGCTAGCTTATCATAACTGAAGCAGTTGCATATGGACATTTCTGATGTTCATCTTCCAAGTTGAATGGGGGTACTTTCAGGAATTAACATGTCTCAATGTCAAAAAATCCTTAAATTAATAAAGACATCTTAAAATGCCATATTTTGTGAGTTTCTGAGGTTTTTGAAGACCATCTATTTAAAGCATAAGTAAATAAGCAAACACTGCCCATCTCCAGCTACCCACTAACTGTTCAATCCAGGATGTATATTTCTGTGATAATACAGACTAGTATCTATCAAGACCATGAGTTTAATTGACTGACCATTAACTTGCATTACTTAATTATCATAAGCAGTTTGTAACAGCAGCTATTAAAAGGACTGGGATTAAAGGTTGTATTTTTAAATGATTTACATGGTCATAATAACTATATAAGAGTTTAAGTATATATACATTATCCTGTAACAAAATACATTTTACATTTTATGTCAGTATATAAAGATTTATACTAATGAAAATATTAAACTTGTATCAGTAATCTGTAATCCTTAACAATGTAAACAAAAATAACATTATTTGAAAAGAGTAATAACTCTAAGTTGAAGAGTAGATTCAAAATTTATTCTTTATTCTATTACTTCTATATGATAATTCTGTAAATATGAAAAATCCCCCTTTTTCTTCTCAACACCCTTCCATTCATCTAAGAAATAAAGAAAAATAGAGAAAATGAATGGAAAGGAAAAATAGAAACCCTGGAATCTAAGTTCCATATTTCATTTCCTACCTGTCCAAGACCATAATTATTTGTAATAATACCCTAAAATGACAACATATCTATAATTCATAAAATAACTAAAACCATCCATCCCAATTTAAGGAACTAGGACAATGGTCTTTTGAAAATTTCTTCCAGCAGGAAGGGGGATGGGATAGGGAATTTTTTAGAGGGGAAATAAGGAAAAGAGATAGCACTTGAAATGTAAATAAAGAAAATATGTAATAAAAATAGAAAAAAGAAAGAAAGGAAAAAGGACAAAAAAAGAAAATTTCTTTCTATTGAATTAGGTTGAAGAATTTCTTTTGGTAACCCCAGAAAACTAGAAAACTGGTTAGTCTTAAGACAGCAAGCTGTAATCATTTGTCATGTAATCATAAGAAAGCTAGCTGAAAACTAGTCTCTGGAAACAGCATCAGTGTAAGGCAGGATCAGGTAAGAAACTGGAACAGTAAATTTCAGCATTTCAGCATTCCAAAGATGAATCTTCTTAGGGTTGCATTATTGGCCTTCCATTTTGCAACAAGCAAACTTTTATAAACAATATATAGTTCTATAAAGACAGAATGTCTTTATTCCATCTTATTATTTATACAAACGGTGCATACAGATCATGTTAAGATGAACTTTTGCTCTTTGAGTAGATGAAAGACAACTGTCTTTTATAGATGTTTATTTTATCATATAACCAAACTGCAATATAATCTTCCTCCATGCCATATGAAAGGATGGAATGCAATAATAAGTTGTGAGTACTCTGCAGCCAACAAGATTTATTGGCCATGTAAGTTGAAATTTTGGCTGGAATAAGTTCTTACACCATGCTGGGCACAAAAATGTTGTAGTAGTGGTGTGAGGATATAAAGTCTCAAGTCAAAGCTAGTTAAAAAATAAACTGGTATAATTACTGTATTATATTTGACAAAATATACTTCATTGCTGGTGGGGCTGCAAACTGGTACAACCACTCTGGAAATCAGTCTTGAGTTTCCTCAGAAAATTGGATATAGTACTACCTGAGGACCCAGCTATACCACTCCTGGACATATACCCAAAAGATGCTCTAACATACAACAAGGACACATGTTCCACTATGTTCATAGCATCCTTATTTATAATAGCCAGAGTATGGAAACAAACCAGATGTCCTTCAACAGAGAAACGGATACAGAAAATGTGGTACATTTACACAATGGAGTACTACTCAGCTATTAAAAACAATGAATTTTGTGTAGCAGAGAATGGCCTTGCCAGACAGCAACAGGAGGGGAGGCCCTTGGTTCCAGAGAGATTTGATGCCCTAGCGTGGGGGGATGCTAGAGCAGTGGGGCAGGGGAATGTGGGTGGGTTGAGGAGCACTCCCACACAGGCAAAAGGGAGAGGGGGTAGAGGGGTAACTGGGAAGAAGGATATCATTTGAGATATTAATGGAATGATTAATATTAATAAAAAATTAAAAAATAAAAATGACAATGCCTTCATGAAATTCACAGTCAAATGGATGGAACTTGAAAATACCAGCCTGAGTGAGGTAACCCACTCACAAAAAACACACATGGTGTGTAGTCACTGATAAGCAGATATTAGCAAAAGAGAAGCTCGGAATTTCCATGATACAACTCACAGACCATGGGAAGCTCAAGAAGAAGGAAGACCAGTGTGGATGCTTCAGTCCTAGTTAGAAGGGGGAACAAAATAATCATGGGAGGTAGAGGCAGTGATGGATTTGAGAGAGGGAGGAGGGTGAGGAGAAAAAGGAGACAGGATCAGGTGTGGGAGGAAACGGGGAGATGTATAGAGGATCAGGAAATTGATCTGAGGTGTGTAACAATGGAAGATGGGAAACGGGTTAACCATCAGAAAGTCCCAGATGTCAGGAAAGCAAGAGGCTCACAGAACGCAAGTGGAATGACATTAGCTGAAATACCCAACAAAGGTGAAAGAGAACTTATAGAGACCATATGTAGAGGTTAGGCACAGCCTCTGGTTGAGGGATGGAGCCACCCACCCATCTCAAACAATTTAGCACAGTATTGTTAAAGGAATAACAGGAAACTCAGGGACAAAGAGTGGAACAGAGACTGAAGGAAAGGCCATCCTGAGCATACCCCAACTGGTGACCCAGCCCACGTGCAGACACCAAACTCAGACACTCTTGTGAATGCCAAGAAGTGCTTGCTGACAGGAGCCTGATATAACTGTCTCCTGGGAGGCTTGGACAGATTCCGACCAATAGAGGTGGGGACATTTCCAGCCAACCATTGGACTGAGCCTGGGGACCCCAATGGAGGAGTTAGGGGAAGAACTGAAGGAGCTGAAGGGATTTGCAACCTTATAGGAAGAACAACAATATCAACCAACCGCCCCCCCCCCCCAGCCCATAGCTCCCAAGTACTAAACCACAATCAAAGATTATACATGGAGGGATTTGTGGCTCCAGCTGCATATGTAGCAAAGGATGACCTTATCTGGCATCAGTGGGAGGGGAGGCCCTTGGCCCTATGAAGGCTCAATTTCCCAGCACAGGGGAATGCTAGGACAGTGAGGCAGGAGTGGGTAGGTGGATGTGGAAGCACCCTCATAGAAGCAGGTTGGGGCGGGGCTTCGATAGGAGATTTGTGGAGGGGAAACTGGGAAGGGAGATAGCATAAAAAGAAGAAAAAATTGACAAATAAGGGAGAGCTCATTGAGATGCAATGGTAATTTTCAACAGATCTTGTCTGGATGGTTAAAGCAAAATGCTAAATTTTAAAAGGAAAGTAAAAAAAAAGAAAAAAGAAAAAAGAAAAAAAAGAAAAAAAAAAGAAAAAAAATTTGAGGGATTGATGTGTACAAAACAGTGCATGCTGTTCCCAAAGTATGGACAAACAAGAACATGCTGGTGGTCTTGTTTGGTCTGTGACCTGTGAACCCCACGTTGCACATTTATGGGGATAAAAAGATGACAGAGAAGAAGAAAGACAGATGCCCGTAGTAACAATAGTAGTAAACTTGGAAATTATGCCCAAATTTGCAGTACTAAAATAATGCATTTATAAACAAATGCAAAGAATGCACCTTTGGTAAAGGTGTCTTTTTCACTCAAATGTATAACCCATGCTTTTTGACAATACAAGAAAAAAATATCTACAATAAACAAGATCTTAACATCCTATTTTTCTCCTTTAAAATTGACCTGAGAGCAGAAAATGCAGATACAAAGTCACAAGAGAATTGCACAAAGCTGAAGAAAATGGAAACAAAGTCCATCGCAATTCTCCAGAGTTTATCAGCCAGAGATCAGGAGATACACAGTGGTGCAGACTTCTGAACTCTATGCTACCATAAACTCCAAGGAACTCAAATGACAGTTCACACCCAGCTAATGCCAACCTGTCCACAACCACAGGACAGCAAGGGTCCCCTTTAGTATACCACACCAAAGGCGGCAAGCCTATACCAGCACTCTTCTTCCTGAACCCACTCCTACTTTTACACCCACATAGTGACTTGTTTGACTTGAGGATGCCTACAGAGTAGAACACACTCCTAGGGGACTTACACTGTAATTGGATTTGATACCTCCATACATTTTAATAGAATACACATTCTAAACACATTTAGGGATGAACTTCCTGGTTTCTGTCCAGGAGACAGTAGACAGCTTACAAACTCATGAAAACCTTTTTGTATACAGGCCACCCTTGTGAAGGGGAAGGGAGCTGCTGGATCCTGAGCTCTCGAGCTACTGGAGCAAGAATGTAGTGTTTAAGCTTGTCTAGGCATGTCTTTTCATTTAAGAGGTGGACAAAAGGAGACCAGACACCCCTGGGGGCTTGCCCAAAGTCACTCTCTCTACCTGTGGTAGGACAATTCGAATGTGAGCCCTGACCATTGATTACAGAATGAATATTACACAGAGTGCAGTATGTGGATGACGGAGAGAAACTTGAAGCAATCCCACTAAAATCAGGGACTAGACAAGGCTGTCCTCTCTCTCCATATCTTTTCAATATAGTACTTGAAGTTCTAGCTAGAGCAATTAGACAACATAAGGAGGTCAAGGGGATACTAATTGGAAAGGAAGAAGTCAAATTATCACTATTTACAGATGACATGATAGTCTACTTAAGTGACCCAAAAACCTCCACCAGAGAACTCCTACAGCTGATAAACAATTTCAGCAAAGTGGCTGGTTATAAAATCAACTCAAGCAAATCAGTTGTCTTCCTATACTCAAAGGATAAGCAGGCTGAGAAAGAAGTTAGGGAAATGACACCCTTCACAATAGCCACGATTTAACTCTAACCAAACAAGTGAAAGATCTATACGACAAGTGTATAACTTGTGTAACTCTAACCAAACAAGTGAAAGATCTATACAACAAGAACTTCAGGTCTCTGAAGAAGGAAATCAAAGAAGACCTCAGAAAATGGAAAAATCTGCCATGCTCGTGGATTGGCAGGATTAATATAGTTAAAATGGCCATCTGGCCAAAAGTGATCTACAGATTCAATGCAATCCCCATTAAAAGCCCAACTCAGTTCTTCACAGAGTTAGAAAAAGCAATTCTCAAATTCATCTGGAATAACAAGAAACCCAGGATAGCTAAAACTATTCTCAACAACAAAAGAAATTCTGGGGGAATCAGTATCCCTGACTTCAAGCAATACTACAGAGCAATAGTGTTAAAAACTGCATGGTATTGGCACAGTGACAGATAAGTGGACCAATGGAATAGAAATGAAGATCCAGAAATGAATCCACACACCTATGGTCACTTGATCTTCGACAAAGGAGCCGAAAACATCCAGTGGAAAAAAGATAGCCTTTTCAACAAATGGTGCTGGTTCAATTGGAGTTCAGCATGCAGAAGAATGTGAATTGATCCATTCTTATCTCCATGTACTAAACTTCACTCCAAGTGGATCAAGGACCTCCATGTAAAACCAGACACACTGAAACTAATAGAAAAGAAACTGGGGAAGACCCTTGAGGACATGGGCACAGGGGAAAAGTTCCTGAACAGAACACCAATAGCTTATGCTCTAAGATCAATAATTGACAAATGGGACCTCATAAAATTACAAAGTTTCTGTAAGGCAAAGGACACTGTTAAAAGGACAAAATGGCAACCATCAAATTGGGAAAGGATATTCACCAACCCTACATCTGATAGAGGGCTAATATCCAATCGAGAAGTTAGACCCCAGGGAACCAAATAATCCTATTAAAAAAATGGGGTACAGATCTAAACAAAGACTTTTCACCTGAAGAAATTCAGATGGCTGAGAGGCACCTTAAGAAGTGCTCAACATCATTAGTCATTAGGGAAATGCAAATCAAAACAACCCTGAGATTTCACCTTACACCAGTCAGAATGGCTAAGATCAAAAACTCAGGAGACAGCAGGTGTTGGTGTCTGTAACAGAGGAACACTCCTCCACTGTTGGTGGGGCTGTAAGATGGTACAACCACTTTGGAAATCAGTCTGGCAGTTCCTCAGAAAACTGGGCATGACACTTCCGGAGGACCCTGCTATACCTCTCCTGGGCATATACCCAAAGGATTCCCCAGCATGCAATAAAGACACATGCTCCATTATGTTCATAGCAGCTTTATTTATAATAGCCAGAAGCTGGAAAGAACCCAGATGTCCCTCAAAGGAGGAATGGATACAGAAAATGTGGTATATTTACACAATGGAATGCTACTCAGCAATTAGAAATACCGAATTCACAAAATTTTTAGGCAAGTGGTTTGATCTGGAAAATATCATCCTAAGTGAGGTAACCCAATCACAAAAGAATACACATGGAATGCATTCTCTGATAAGTGGATATTAATTAGCCCAGAAGCTCTGAATACCCAAGGCACAAATTACATAACAAATGACTCCCATGAAGAAATATGGAGAGGGTCCTGATCCTGGAAAGGATTGATCTAGCATTGGAGAGGAATATAAGGACATAGAAAACGGAGGGAGGTGATTGGAGAATGGATGGAGAGAAGAAGTTTTATGGGACATATGGGGAGGGGGATCTGGGAAAGGGGAAATCATTTGGAATGTAAACAAAGAATATAGAAAATAAAAACATTTAAAAAAAAGAGAAAAGTACCAACATGCAAAAGCTTTTGCTTTGTATGTCCATTGGAGCTGACTGAGTATTTCTAACTGTGGTGGCTCCAGTTTTTCACACGCTATTCATTCAAATGGGCATTCAAAAGTGCCCACAACTTTTGTTTTGTTGATACCTGAGCCAAATAAATCTAGCCTATCTTTGTATGTATTTTGTATACAAGATTGTCCGGCAATATTCTAGAAGAGATGCATGGTTTGCATTCAAAATAATGTAGTTTGTCCTAATTAATTTGCTTTTAAAATTGAAATGGGTTAATCTCACTTTTTCTTGATGATTTGATATTGTAAGATTTGTCCATCTATTGCTTAATAAAATTTTGCAGATTAGAAAAGATCATAAAAAAGAAGAAAAAAGAAAGAAAATTTAAACCATGGCATTTTTAGTTAAATGAATGGAACAGGATATCACTATATTAAGCAAAATCAATCATATTCAGACAAATGCCATGTTACACACAGAAAAAATCTTTAAATTCATATTTATGTACATATCTATACACACACACATGCACATGTGTGTTTAGAACAGGCATTATCTCCATTACTTTTCTGTCACTGTGATAAAATACTCTGAAAAAGGCAACTTAAGTCATGCTACAGTTCAGAGGTATGGTGGGGAAGATCAAGCAGAGCACAATAAATGCATTCTGCTGCTTAGATTTTCCTCCACTTATGTAGTCCAGGATTCCAGCAGTGTGATGTATCAATCTATTAGTCAAGGTTTTCTAGAGTCACTGAACTTATGGGTAGTCTCCATATAGTAGGGGAATTTGTTGATGACTTACAAGTCTGTAGTCCAACTCCCAACAATGGTCAGCAGCAGCTGTGAATGGAAGTCCAAGGATCTAGTAGTTGATCAGTCCCACGAGGCAAGCAGTGAATCTTCCTTCTTTCAATGTCCTTATATAGGTCTCCAGCAGAAGGTGTGGCCTAGACTAAAGGTGGGTGCTACCACGCCTTGATCTGGGACTTGCTTCATCCCAGATTACCTTGAACTCAGTGATCTCCCTATCTTAATCTTCTGGGATTCATAGTCACTATGCCTCAAGATCTCCAGGCCAAGATCCAGGTCAGAAACTTGTATCTACCAGTCTCCAGATTAGGATCACAATTGAGCCTTCAAATTCTGGATTGTAGTTCATTCCAGATATAGTCAAGTTGACAATCAGGAATAGCCACTACATTCACCCACTACCTACTTACATTAACAATCAAATAATCTCCTTCAGGTATACCCAGCAGCTTATCTCCTAGGTGGTTCTAGATTCCGTCAAGTTGACAATACTAGCCATTACAAGACTATGAGAGATGTAGAGAGAGAGAGAAGAAGTAGAGAGGTAGATGAATGGAATATATGTTACATTAAATAAAAATGGGGTATGATTTTGGAGATGGAGTAAATGGACCAAAAAAGAGAAGTTAAGGGTGAAAGACACAATCACTGGAGGAGGGGATGAATAAAAACTAATTATGTAGTATATGAATGAAAATATGTTGTGGGTTGGAGAGATGGTTTAGTGGTTAAGGGCACTGACTGTTCTTACCGAGGTCCTGAGTTCAATTACTAGCAATCACATGGTGGTTCACAACCATCTGTAATGGGATTTGATGCCTTCTTCTGATGTGTCTTAAAGATAGCTACAATGTCCTCACATACATAAAATAAATAAAATATTAAATGAAAAAAGAAAAAATACTTTGCTACCTTACAAAGTTGATAGAAAAAATCTTAAGTCATATAAAATAAATTTAATAGCAATTTGTTAACTGCCAGTTCCACAATGCTGGAAAAATAGGACACACACACACACACACACACACACACACACACACGCACATGCACATACACACATACATACCCACACATACACACACGTGAGTTTCTTTTAAATTATCAAGAAAAATCTCAGCCAATCTTTCTATGGAAAATAATACCTGATATTGTATAATGGCAGTGTATATAGCTATTGTTTAAAAACAATGGTAAAGTGCTGTTTAAGTAGCTAAATAAAATTATTTCATGATTGGTCAAGACTTCTTAAGATTTGTCAGCCTTTTACATGTATAATTTATCAAGGTTATTTTTCTTTTTCTATGTTAGTTAATTTTCTCTCTATTGTGACAGAATATCCCAACAAAAGCAGCTTAAGGAAGGATGGGTGATCTGTCTGGGTCCAGTCCATCATGATAGAGATTTCACAGTTTCAGGAGCATGATGCAGCGGGTCACAGAGCATCTATAGTCAGGAATCAGGGAGTGATAGATGCTGGTGCACCAGTGGTAGATGCTGGTGCTCATTTCTATTCAGTCCAAGATACCAGCCTATACAATGGTACAGTATATTGTCATAGGATGTCTTCCTGGAATAACCAATTTAATGTAACTAATCCTAGGTGACTCTAGATCTTGTCAAATTTACAGATCAGAATTAACATCCACATGCCCAAGAAAATATTTATTCATGTTTTTATGTAATCATGATTTATAGCTTTTTCATAAGGAGTTCTCCCCAAGTTAATTTACTTCAAGAACAGAAAGCATAAATTTCTACCACTTGGTTATAATCAGTCTTCCTGCTTTTCTCACCAATGTGTTTGGTAAATCCATTGATTTACAACTTTTGCTGTGTGGTTATAAAAGATCATATAATGACATCCAGGGTAGAATATGTCATTTGGAAGATAATCTCTTCTGTGTCCAAGGTCAGTAGAAGTTGGCTAAGAGTGGCTCTAATTCTCTTTGGTGAAAGCTGGTTTTCACTCCAAAAGTGAAGTTGGCTCTAATTCTCTTTGGAGTGAAAGCTGTCTTTAGCATCAACAATATAATGTAACAAATTAATTTAGCCTATTCTTTTTTAACTGAGACAACTATAAACATTAAATTTACAAAGAATTACCCCCATATAAATTAGGCTGTGGATATATTCAACTCAAGGTATATTGGTTTCTACCATACTTATGAATAGGCTATGTTGAAATAACTATGAAATGCAAGATACTGAAGCAAGAATGCACAGAGAAAATGAGCACAGTCAAGCACGAGGGATGGAGGCCTCCAACAAGATCTAACCATGAGTGCCAGGGAGGACTTGGGCAACGAGAGAAGGAGAGTTCCTTTGAAAGTAAATCATAGTTTTGGTCACTTTGATTATTTCACTATATACTTTCAGAGCCCTCAGTGCACAGTGTTCCTTGATGGAAGGACAAAAACTTCGGATTATGTACCAGGAAGAAACTAAGTGATAGACCTGGAATGTAGTATAATTTAAAAGAAAGCCTTGTCTCAGATGGGATTTTTCATTATTCTTTAAGGAGAAAAATAAAGATAGAAATGTAAAAGAAGAAAATCTGAAACATGAATAAATAATTGGGAAGTCCTCATCAATTTGGGTCTTCTTGAGAAGGTGAACATGACCTTGGCTATGTTTTAAGATGAATGATGGAACACTGGATTCATGGAAATTTATTCCCAAATAATGCTATTTAGAAAATGTATTTTACTGTGAAAAGAGTCATTTTTTAAAGGTGTAATTGTAATTATTAAATTTTGTAGCAAGCATGGTAGCAAGTATACTGTTGTTCAAACCAATGGCAACAATTTTGTCTAACATTTTACTGGTGGGCTTCTAAAGCCTAATAACCTGTCTTCCATGCTGGATTCCATGCCCTAACACCAGAGCATTAGCCTTACAAAGTTTGAACTGTAAGTCACATTCATGCCAAACAACTTGAAAACAGTTTAGAAAACACATACCATATTATTTAGCCATAACAAAAATTTTAAGTACATACTGGCACATCTACATGGAAGAGGAGAACTAAATACTTTGAGTATATAAAGTTACAAGAGTTTAAAATTGTGCATGAGGCTAACTAGTAGAATATATGGCTAGTATATAATATGACTACTATATGCAAGAAACTGAAGCTGGTCTTCCATGTGACAATAAAGAAAGAAAGCTAGAGGGAGGGGGATATATACATATCTATGTGGTATCTATATAGTAATAATGTCTACAGTAATCTTAAAAGTATTCCTGCCAATTTGTCACTTTCTATATATTATTTAGAGTGATTTTCCTTTATAAATATTTAAATATAGGACATAAGTCAACAATAACAGAATAAAAGCAAGAGGCTATTAAAATTAGAGGAATCTGAGAGCCCCTCAAAATATCCTTTTCCCTTTGTCGGTACTTATGAGGGGCTTTCCCAGTTCTCATTAGCAAGTTGCAGAACCTAGAATATTTGCAACCAAAATTGACCTTACTAGGAGATGTTTTGTGTGTTTTTCTCTTTGGGTCTTTACCATTCTTCACCCACTGGACCAATGAAAGTCATTGTGCTTAGTCTCTACTGGCCACTTACCATTCTCCAGCTTAAGTGAAATAATGAACACAATCCCCTAAGGAGCTTGTTATGACTAAGGGGCAGGACTGGGTGGACATTTATCTCCTTCTATAGCCTGGGGGCTATTGCTAAATATTTACTTTAGGTTTTCCCAGTGGGAGAAAAACACAGGAATACACCAGAGTGCCCAACTGGAAAGCTGCCAGTGAGAAGCCTGGACAGAATCTGGCAATATTTTGAGGCCAAGGAAGAAGCTGAAAAATGAGCACAGTGTAGATCTGCTTGGTCTGATCTGACTTTGGTATTGATCTGGCTAAGAACTCCGCTTTTTGCTGTATCTCCATCCACCATGGAATGGTTGTACATAATGTTCAGTGTGGCTTAGTGTAAATTTCTGATGTGCAAGATACTGGTAATTTTTGTCATTTTTGAAAAGATCATATATTCTGAGCAATAAATTATTGTGGATGTAGAAGTAAGCTTTAGGAAGTCATACTGATGCTAATAAGGTACACATCTCCCAGGGGCTGTATTGTACACTATTTTTGCTATGCCCATTGTGCTAAAGGAAACGTGTCCTACAATTTATTCAATGTCACCTCACTCTGCCAATCAACTATTACAAAGATGGATTGATTGCTTTTCAATTACTGTTTCACCATCAGATTATTTCTCTTATAGAAATATCCAATCCCACCAGTCCATTATTTCTTGTTGGGGAAAAATAGTTTTGATGACATGAAACATTTCCTCTACTAAATTTTATCAACACACTACAGGTCAGTGTTTAGAGACCAGTGCCTTAAAATTGTCCTTATTTTTTTCTGCTAAATAAATATGCAATCATCTATTCAGTATGAAACTACATGGTGTTGGTAAATATAGGCAGCTCTTATATTTTATATCCATTGTTACTGTCATAGTACATAATTGGATGCAAACCACCAAAGAAATTTTTAATTATACAATTTTTATCATAGTGAAACTTTCTGATAGCAATAATATATTTTATTTTTGAAATCTTCACTTCTCATTGGTTTATGTTGATGTTGCATTGCTTCAGTATCTAATTTGTCTTTACTCTGAAGCAGGTTTTAAAAATCCTGGAGAAGCAAGAGGTACAACACAAGAATTATGTAGTACATGTTCTGCTACTGGATATTGGACCTAATGCCTTGGGTATGATATACACTCTACTTAGACTTTCATGTATCTATATAAATATAGCTCATCTCAAAGAGCACAGAGTTCCCCTCAGTATTAAGTTTCTATAGGTTCTGCACTGAGCTAAATAAATATGATTTAGTTTCTAAATCTGGGAAAGTGTTAACAATTTTTTCAAGTTGATACATTCTAATCTTCAGGAAAGTTAATTAAGGCTCAGGATGTTCTAAAGCAGACCCTTTAAGAGTCAATAAGCAAACATCTCAGAAGATTCTGGAAGACCCTGAAACTTACAAGATACACTGAGTCCCCCTGCTGCCTAGAAGAGACAAATCAGATAAGTTGCTTAAGAGACAGAGATGAACTGACCTTCCTGGAAGAATCTCAGACTAACTGAGTTGCTTAGAAGAGATACCCTCTGACCTATAGAGATGCCTGTAAGTTATGCAGCAAATCCCAAGGTTCTAGTTTTCATGAGTGAACTTTTGATGATGCAACCATCTTGAGATATTTCTGCTCCTATAAGTAACCTCTTACCCATAGTACTATAAGTAACCTTGATAAAAGTTATTGAGTCAATGAATTGGACTTTGGTGATATCCTTACTTTTTTCTGTTGTTGATTCCCTATGAGTTATATTTGTTCATGTAGTATCACATAATAGCAAGGACCAGATTTCCAACATGTCATCTTTGTCTTGTGTGCCAGCTACTCTCACTGGTATCTCACAGCGCCATCTCAGAAGAATAAAGAAAATATTATATTCTTTATTAATTGCTTATAAAAATTCTAAGAGATGCCTATAATAAAGCAATATGTATTGAAACAGAAAAAGTCATATTATTTAAATTTAACATCCATCAATAATTGGATCTAATGTGCTCAGAGGTAACTGAATTATACCAATGCATTTTATTTGACAGGTGAGAAAACATCTAAGAACATCTAAATCTAAAAACATCTAGAATATATGCAAGGACACACAAAATGTGATAGAACCAGGGATGTGATTCAATAAGCCTACCAGAAGGTTTAGTCCCTTCAGCATTTTCTCTGAGACTTTAAAAACCATTTGCTGGATGGAGCTAGAGAACATCATACTAAGTGAGGTAACCCAGACTCAAAAGGTGAATCATGGTATGCACTCACTAATAAGTGGATATTAACCTAGAAAACTGGAATACCCAAAACATAATCCACACATCAAATGAGGTACAAGAAGAAAGGAGAAGTGGTCCCTTGTTCTGGAAAGACTCAGTGAAGCAGTATTTGGCAAAACCAGAACAGGGAAGTGGGAAGGGGTTGGTGGGAGGACAGGGGGAGAGAAGGAGGCTTATGGGACTTTAGGGGAGTGGGGGGCTAGAAAAGGGGAAATCATTTGAAATGTAAATAAAAAATATATCGAATAAAAAAGTGGAAAAAAAAGAATAACTCAAAAAAAAACCCATTTGCAATAGATAAGAGCAAATTGCATAGTTTTTAAGTAGCTAACCAAGTGGTTCTGTGAAATCTTCTTGTCCTGGGTCTGACCAACCTGGTGGTTTCCTCTTGTCACAAACACTGGCATGTGCATCTTTCTTTCAGAGGAACAAGAGGAAATATATGAAAAACCTTCTTCAGTTCTATTATGATACATAGAAGGATTGGTTTTCAAATTTGGATTCACATTTGAATTGTATGGGTAGAAAAATATATTTAAAATCAAACCATATATTAATAATCTAAACACCCAGTTTTCAAAATTATTTTCAAATTGTTGCAACTCTATTTCTACTTCCATACAAATATCACTTCTGAAAGGGAGGGTAAGAAATGAGAGATGGAAAAGAGAGCCAGAAACATGAGTAAGCTTGTGGCATGATAAATTGCCCATAGCATATCAAAAACTTGGGTTGATATTCTTTTATATAAAAATCCCAGCTTCTGGCTATCACAAACAAGGCCACTATGAATACAGTGCAACACATGCCCCTGTGGCATGGTGAGGCCTCTTTGGGGTATATTCCCCAGAGTGATATTGCTGGGTCTTCAGGTAGATCTATTTCCAATATTCTGAAGAACTTCTAGATTGATTTCCAGAGTGGTTGTACCAGTTTGCAATCCCATCAGCAATGGAGGAGTATTCCACTTTCTCTACATCCTCTCCAACCTGTGCTATTGCCTGGGGTTTTGATTTTAGTCATTCTGGTTGGTGTAAGATGGAAAATCAGGGTCATTTTGATTTTCATTTCTCTGATCACTAAAGACATTCCTTTAGGTATTTCTCAGCCATTCAAAATTCTACTGTTCTGAATTCTCCATTTAGTTCTATACCCCACTTTTTGATTGGGTTGTTTGGATTTTTGATGGTGAGCTTCTTTTTTTTAAAAAAAAAGATTTATTTGTTATATGTAAGTACAACCTAGCTGTCTTCAGACACACCAGAAGAGGGAGTAGATCCTGTTACAGATGGTTGTGAGTCTTCATGTGGTTGCTGGGATTTGAACTTAGGACCTTCAGAAGAGCAGTCAGTGGTCTTAACCCCTGAGCCATCTCTCCAGCCCAATAGTTAGCTTCTAGAGTTCTTTATATATTTTGGATATTAGCCCTCTGTTGGATGTAGAGTTAGTGAAGTTTTTCCCAATCTGTAAGTTGCCAATTTGTCTTATTGGCTGTCTTTTGACTTACAGAAGCTTTCCAGTTCATTGAGGTCCTATTTATCAATTCTTTCTCTTAGAGCATGAGTGATCTGTTTAGGAAATTTCCCCCTGTGCCAATGAGTTCCAGGCTCTTTCCCACTTTCTCTTCTATTAGATTAAGTGTATCATGTTTTATATTGAGGACCTTAATCCATTTGGATTTGAGCTTTGTGCAAGGTGACAAATAGTGTTCTATTTCATTTATCTATATATCGACAGGCAGTTAAACCAACAACCCAGATGTCCCACAACTGAAGAATAGATACAGAAAATGTAGTTCATTTACACAATGGAATACTACTCAGCTATTCTGAATGAGGACATCATAAGTTTTGCAGCCAAATGTGGAACTAGAAAATATTATCCTGAGTGAGGTAACTCAGACCCAAAAGGACATGCATGGTGCATACTCACTAATAAATGGATATTACTCCCCCCCAAAAAGTGCTGAATACCCAAGATACAGCCCACAGAACTCAAAAAAGCCAACAAGCTGAAGAGCCCATGTGAGGACACCTCAGCCCCACTTGGGAGGAAGAAGAACGAAACCACAGAGGGCAGGGAGGGATCTGAGAGGGAAAGGTGATGGGGTTGTGGGGATGGGAACATGATTGGGTATTAGGTAGGGAAAAGGACTAAAATCCCTGAGGGCCAGCAGTAATAATGAAAACATGCTACCTCAAGAGGTAGGTTAGGGGGACACTCTAGAATGTTCCAGAGACCTGGGAGGTAAGAGACTCTCAGGACTCAAAGAGAGTGGCATTAGGTGAAATGTCCTACATTAGGGAGAGAGAAGTTGTAGAGCCCACCTCCAGCAGAAAGACAGGGCATCAGGCGAGGGATGGGGTTGCCATCTCACAGTCAAAACTCTGAGCCATAATTGTTCCTGTCTGAAAGAATTGCAGGGATGGAAATGGAGAGTACCCTGAGGAAAAGAATGTCCAATGACAGGCCCAAAGTGGAATCCAGCTCAAGGTGAGGCCCCAAGGCCTGACACTGCTGTGGAGGCTATGGAGCACTCACAACAAGGGACCTATCATGACTGCCCTCTGAAAGACCCAACAAGCAACTGAAAGAGTCAGATGCAGATATTTGCACCGAACCAGTGGACAGAAGCTACTGACCCCTGTGGTTGAGTTAGGGAAAAGTTGGAAGAAGGTGAGGAGGAGGGTGACCCTGTAGGAGGACCAGAAGTCTCAATTAACCCGGACAATCCCCCAAGATTTCTCAGGTACTGGCACACCAACCAGGCAGCATATACCAGCTTATATGAGGTCTCCAACACATTTACAACAGAAAACTGCTAGGTCTGGGTTTTGACAGAGAAGATGCACCTAGCCCTCAAGAGACTGGAGGCCCCAAGAAGTTTGGAGATCTGGTGGAGTGGGGAGGTGAGGGTAGGAGCATCCTTGTAAAGACAATGGGGCAAGGGAAAAGCATGGAATGTGAAACAGTCAGAGGGTGGACCAGGCAATAAAATCTGTAGTTTAAAATAAAAAAAAAGTTCAACACTATACAAAAAAAGCTGACATGTGATTTAGAAACACACAACATATGTTTACTGATCTGTGTTTTTTCTTTAGCAAAATTGTTGATAACAAAAGAAGACTGATTTAACTTGTTCAGAGCACTTTACTACCAATTCAAAGTATGATGATTATAGCTGTGTGGTGCTCTGTGGTATATGGAAACTAGTGGTGACCATAACTTAAACTTCCCAGTGGCTGTAGCCATCACAGTTATCAACAGAGTGATGCAGCAACACAGAACCAAAAAGATAAATATTCAGGTACAATCCACCTGCAGCCCTTTATATGGAACAAGGTCTATTCAAGTCAATCCAACAGCTAAGAGAAGGATTTGTGTACTTTTGGGTGACTTGTAAAATAATTGTTAGAAAGGATTAGGAACTGTGTATTACTATAAGTTGGTATATATGCATAGTTTCTCACTTGTGTTTCCCCCTCATCTATAGTGTCAGAGGTAAAGTTACAAAGCCTGTGTCTAAGAGCTCAGCACTGAGTAGAAGTCATCTAAGTAACATTCCCATGACACACTGAGTTGGGGGGAAAACATTCAGTCATGGAGTCCATTCTTTTCATTAAACCAAAGAGATGCCAAGATTAGAAAATCACTTCTATGTTGAAATATCAAGAATTAATGCCAGGTCTCACTTGGGGAAAGAACAACTTTGCAGGTAGAGCAAAGCATCCTTCAAAGCACAAGGCACCTGACTGGTTAATGACCCAGAGCTCTCTCAAGGGACTTGAGCAGTTCACTCTCAATGAAAGTTTGCTTTGACGTAGCCTCGTTTCCATGACCAGGTATTTTATTTAAGACATCTCCTTCCCACTACTGTCTTACTAAGTCCTGGACTGGCCTGCTTGAGGTAAGACCTCAAACTTTTAGGGAAAAAATATGAGAGCATGTCTAAAGTACTGGGATTCTTTGAGTGTCACTGAAGCTATTGGAAGCTACTCTGGAGATATTTTCTAGGATGCAAAAATGGAAGCAGCACACTTTTAATACTAAGGGAAGAAAGTGTATGCATTTACTCTTTGGCAAGATTATCAAATAGCAATATTTAGCTTGAAAGAGGGATAAAAGAAATCTGAGGATAAGAGCAAAAATGCATCTACTTAAAAGGAAAGTGCTATAAAAGGGACTGGAATGATGGGTGCTGGCAACTCAACTTCTGTCCTCTAGAAAAGTACCAAGCACTTCTTACCATCATTATGTTACTTTCAACACCACAAAGCTATCAGACATATCTTCCTTAAATTACTACTTCATTGCTGTTCCCCACTGGAATAACATGAAAATATATCCCCATTTCTTGGCCTTTTGAGACAGCCTCCCAGCCTTTATCCTCATTTCCCTTCCTAGCACCCTGTATCTGAAGGTTCCTTCTTTGTTGCTTTTAAATTAACCTACACCACGCCTCCATGACATGTCTGCCAGAGTCTCTGTATAGGCATCTTCTGATGTTACACTTGTTATAAAAGAGTTTTCCTTCTTTAAAATTTCACAGTTTAATTTAGGTTTATTTCCACCTGTGCTCCTACACAACCTGCCCTGTTAGCTGGCTGCTCTCTTCCCTTGATTCCTTAGGCTACTGTACCAAAGCAGCCATCTCCCCATTCTCCCCAAATGTCTCATGATTTTAAAGTATCTCACTTTCTAGCCCCATGTCAAGCCCTTTGGATAAAGTCTTTAGCAGATATGAACAGTATGAGTAATAAGTAGTATTTTCACATTTTCTATGATATAAAGATGGGAAGCTTCTAGCACGCATGCACAAGCTATCTCTGAGTTAGTGATATTCTACTATAGTGCTCTGTTCTCCTGTCTCTTTAGTTCTTTGTTTCTTTGCATCTTTACCTTTTTTCTCTCTTTTTATAAATTTTATCCAAAGCATATGTGCACATGTATACTGAATGCTATCTTTCAGAAATTAATATCTGAATTTAAAGCAATGTGATGCAATTTAATCCTTTTCCTGATAAAAAATGAATTCCAGAAACATGACCATCATGCTATTTCTGTGTTAATTTTATAGTTCTACATAGCCCAGCTACATGAGCAGCTACTTCCATGCTATTACTTTTGCTAAGAAATAGTAACAAAATATTTCTCTAGAAATTTTTATTAGATTTACAGTTCTGTTGAATAAATATCATTGGTATATATTGCAGCTCTCAAACTTTATCAAATACTCCTAAGGGAAGCTGTCATAGTCACAGTTTCTGTAGCTCACCAATGCTCGGTACAGTGCCATGGATGCAGAAAGTGTTCAACATGGGCATTCTACCTCTGAGAATGTACTGGGAAGCTTTCTTTGAAAGTGAATCAGGGACAATGGCCCAGCCAAGCACATTATCAGCTTTCCCTCCACATGAATGACACTAGAAGGAGATTTCTCGCTGCTCCTGGAGTCCTGGGATTCTGAGGAAGTCTTTCAGAGGAGTGGTCTGAATTAATCCTGAGGGGATATCATCTAAACTCACTTAAAGGAAACTCCTTTTTTAGGTATAGTGAGGGCTGATGATGATGAGTGGACTCTCATAACACCTCCAAGCATGCTGTCCTGGACTTTGACACTGCAGAGAGAGAGAGAGAGAGAGAGAGAGAGAGAGAGAGAGAGAGAGAGAGAGAGAGAGAGACCTTTCTCTTTCCCATGTCCTCTTCTCTCCATGCAGACCACTGGTAGTAAAATGCCTGTCATGGGGCTCTGCCATTCTTTTCAACCACAAACCCCTGCCAGCCATAGTATGCCCCACATTCAGCTTGCTTCCTCCATTCTGCCCAGAGTGTTTGAATAGGTGACTCCATGTGACACTGGTAGGTGCACAACTAAGATGGTCTAAAAAGATCCCAAGCAGCAGAAAGATCGGACCGTGGAGTCTGCAGATGAAAAATCTTTTTTCATTCTCTTTTACTATTCTTTTCTATTCCCTTTTTTCCCTTTCTTTTGTATTTCTAATTTTTAGGAGACTATAACTAGAGAGGGAAATAGGAGAGAATAGTGAGGCCTCAAGCAATGGAGAATGATGATCAAGAACACAGGGTTACCTAGCTTTATAGAGGAAGAACTAGAAAGGCAACCTTACACAAGCACATTACCTCTGGCCTTGAAGTAGGACTCTGGGAACTCATGCAAACAGAACTAACTCACACAGTATTTTGTTGATAATTCAGACACACCAACTTAACAATATCTGTTGTTCTGAGCAAGCTATAAAAGTAACAGAATCAAGTTTATGTCTTTTTACAATGTCAAGTTTTACTAAACAACAATAAAGTTACCAGCTACATAAGTTTTATCAGTTTTAACTCATCAAATATTCTTGATTTTGACGGACGGTAGTGGCGCATGCCTGTAATCCTAGCACTCTGGGAGGCAGAGGCAGGCGGATTTCTGAGTTTGAGGCCAGCCTGGTCTACAGAGTGAGTTCCAGAACAGCCAGGGCTACACAGAGAAACCCTGTCTCGAAAAAAAACAAATCCAAAAAAAAACCCAAGACATTCTTGATTTAACTTTGTACTTATGGTCATTTACAATCATGGATTCTTTTACTCTGATTCCTAACCTAGTTGCTAATTAATTAATTTTAGATACCATACCATAATCTGCATAAGTATAGGTTGCAGAACAAGTGTGGAAGAGACAAAAACCTCTGTGATCTAAGGAGGCTTACTAAAGGCGGCATGGATGTAAACACCATGTGTGCAGATACCCTGGTGATTCTACTTACAAAACTGCCCAAGCTAAAGCTGCTGAAGCACCAAGCTGGTTTTAAGTGCAGTTGTGGAGCCGGGGGCTGAAAGGTCAGGTAATATGTCACCCAAGTAACCGTGCTGAGCTCAAGCCCTGGATAGAGACTGGAGTTAGGAGGTGTACCCAGATAGCTTGATGAGAAAGCCTATGACAAGTGGTTAGGTATCATTGTTTCTTAGTGTTGAGCATCTACAAGGATCCTGAATCTTTCTAATACTGAGTATGGTATGATCTGTATCTTTACATAAAACAAAATCCTTAGCTGGTGTACTTATGCAAAAGCAATTTCTTATTTTCCTATCTTATTTTTAACTTGAATTTGGTATCACATGCTTGATATTTCTGTTTTCTTCAGGATATATTTTTAAATGGATAAGTGGAAGATAACTTGGCAATATCAGTAATTAACATAAGATCTATAATTTTGACAAACAAAACATAAATATTATTAGTCAAAATAATATTGTCTGCCTGCATGGGTATTTTGATTTACAATTAGTCATTTCAAAAGCTCTATCTGTGGAGGTTCTATTTGTAATACTTTTAAGTATAGTTTTTATATGAGTGCCTCGGAGCTAGATTCACATGTTAAAGGAGACAAAATACCTGGTTTTCATCAATCTTGTTATAAATTAATATTTAACATTCAGGGTTTTTCCCTTTCTTGATTCATGATAGATGACATATAAAATATTTTAGCACTTACTAACAAAAATGTTTTCTATTTTTCTCCTTTTGTATTTTGACTCTTCTATTTGGAAACATTAACTATAGCAAAGATCCATCTTACAGAAAATTTAAAAGTGTTTCTCTGTTGCTTTTGTTACTTAATTTTTGCTTCAGTGTAAATGAGTTCTTTAACAACTTGGGGCTTTGGCAATTATTTGACTGTTATAAAACTAGAAGATACAGGTTCATCCATCATACTTTTATTTAAATATGTTTCTTTAGAAAATTCTGTCAAGAAGTGACATGAATTAATGATTTCATAATGAAAGTCATTATTTAATAATGAAAACTCACAATATATCCCCTGATATCACTGAACATACTGAAGAGGAGCACATTTATATCCTTGGATGGAGAAAACATGAGAGTCAAAAATTTCAAAGGAGTTTAAAACTTTTGTTATTTCCCTGGTTTGATTAGGAATTATTTTTATTTCTAAACATTAAAGAGGAATGATAGAGCAGAAAATAAAGTAGGAGGAAATCTATGTTAGTAATAGATTTTCAATGGAACATATTTATATAGGTTTGGAATACCATATTAAGGAAATCTGCTAATCTTTTGATTGGACAATAATTTAAGAGAAGAATATGTTATTGAATATAATGATGTAGAATTTATCATAAATCATTGCTGGTTTTCATGATGCCAGTAAGAAAGTTCTCCATGATAACGAATCTAAAGTACTGCTTTCTAAGGAGTTTTTCTGGACACCCTGATCTGAGAACTCTTTCTCCATGCTGTCTTACAAGGACAAAAGGAAATAAGTCCTTAAAATATTATCACTAAAGGCAAGAATGCATGTTATAGAACAATGTGGAGTTAACTCTCACAAAAAGTTGCCCTCACTAGCATGCCCCAAACTTATTTATAGCTGTGTGTCCAAAATCTTGCTTATGTGTTCATATCACAATGATTTCTTTATTTACATATATTATCTGTACAAAATATTAACATGCAATTATGTTATCAGATGAGAAAATTTTAAATTAGTGAGGCAATGTACACTGGTTGTAAGATAATAAAGTGGATATAGAGTAGTTACTAATGTCATAGAAATGTCAATATGGAGTAATGAGATTATAAGAATTGTGTAGAAGGTGGTTAAAAATTAATAAATTAAAAGAAGTACTATTATTAATGGTTACATTTACTACTTTCATCCAACTTAGAGAGTTTGGATCCATGACGATCCAACAAAGCTGATGAATTTGAGTTTAGATTTTGATTTGAATAATGCCTAATTGCTAATGTTCAAACAAGGAATCAAGGGAATTCTGAGGTAAACATTCTTTTCCTACATCCTGAGCATGGCTAACACAAAAAAGATAATTAATTGACATACCAATTTTCTGCCTCTACAGCTGATTAAGCTGCCATGTTCTGCGGAAATGGAGACTATTTACCAGAACTCCACTGACTTCATCCTCCTGGGCCTCATCACCCACCCAACATTTCCTGGGCTGATCTTCGCAGTGATCTTCTCCATCTTTGTGGTGGCTGTAACAGCCAACGTAGTCATGATCATGCTCATTCGTGTGGACTCTCATCTTCACACACCCATGTACTTTTTGCTCAGTCACTTGTCCATCATGGATACTGTCTACATCTGTATCACTGTTCCCAAGATGCTTCAAGATCTCCTGTCCAAAGAAAAGACCATTTCCTTTCTGGGATGTGCATTGCAAATATTTCTTTATCTGACGCTGATTGGGGGAGAGTTTTTTCTGCTGGGCCTCATGGCTTATGACAGGTTTGTGGCTGTGTGCAACCCTCTACGGTATCCAATAATCATGAATCCCAAGGTTTGTTTGTTTATGGTTCTGGGCTCCTGGGCTGGTGGGTCTTTGGATGGATTCATGCTGACACCTGTTACTATGAGTTTTCCTTACTGTGGATCTCGAGAGATCAACCACTTTTTCTGTGAGATCCCAGCTGTGTTAAAGCTATCCTGCACAGACACATCACTCTATGAAACCTTGATGTATGCATGCTGTGTGCTGATGTTACTCATCCCAATATCCTTCATCTCAGTCTCCTATACAAGGATCCTCATCACTGTCTACCACATGAGTTCTGCTGAGGGCCGACGTAAAGCCTTCACCACATGTTCCTCCCACATTATAGTAGTAAGCATTTTTTATGGGGCAGCATTCTATACCAATGTACTGCCCCATTCCTACCATACACCTGAGAAAGATAAGGTTGTATCAGCCTTTTACACCATTCTCACTCCCATGTTGAACCCCCTCATTTACAGTTTGAGGAATAGAGATGTGGCCACAGCTCTAAGAAAAGTCCTAAGGAAACATGCTTCCTCGCAGAGAGTACGAGTGAGACATGTGCCAGAGAAATACTAGCAGGATGTAGCCAATACTCCTGGGTGGATGCCATAATCTTTCTATAAAATACACTTTGTTCTGCTCAGCATCATTTTAACAATCTAAAATTGTTACCACAATCACTCTGTTATAATAATCACTTAAGAATGAGCTATGAGGGCTGGAGAGATAGCTCAGCCATTAAAGTCTAATCTTACAACCAAAAAATAAGAATGAGATATGAAATCAAAGACAAAGTTTTCAACATTACTGACTTTCTTGTCTGGATTCAGCAGCAAAGTGTTCCAGTGTTTTCAGACAAACTATACTGTGAAGCTTCCCAGGCAAGATGAACATCAATCTGAAGTGCCCCATACTGTTATCTTTATGTCTTGCATTTGGCCATATGTTCTTTGTGTCTGTATTAGTTATGAACGTCTCTGGGGAGGAATGGAGCTTACAACTCTACCCATGTTAATTTATACTCTACAGCTAAAAAAAACCTCCAACCTTCCTGGCTAGGCTTTGAAAGGAAATTGCCAGATTTACTTTCCAAGTCCTTGAGGATTTAATTTCAAATATAGCAAAAAACATTAAATATTAAATTAAATAAAGATTTTTCTAGTGATAACAATGTAATTTCATTTTGTGAGCAAGAGAACCAAGATACCAGATTTGAGATATACTACATACATGAAATATCAAAAATATGTTTGCCTAAACAAGACCTGCATAATAGCCACACCAGTCAACCTGACAATGTGGAATTTAACAAGGTTCTACTTCTAAATAAGGGCATCCAGGCATCCAGAGGCTACTTAGGAAGGAAGAATCAATGTTCTGCTAGAACAAGTCTCCTAGCAGATTAACCAACTCCCTGTTGTCATCCATGAATACATATACATATAAGGAACTCTAAAGTGACTCAGGTTATATATATATGATGTATGTGTGTGTGTATACACACACATACACATAAAAATGTAACACTAAGAGAACAGGTCATAAATTTAAGAGAAAGTAGTAGATATGCGATTTGTTGGTAGAGGAGGTAGGTGTGGAGGTTGAATAACTTTTACAAATAAGTTGTATTCATATATGACATTATCAACAAATTTAAAAATTAAAATACAAAAGGAAGTCCACCACTAACTACATGCTTTGTCCTCCAAGAAAAACACTTCACTACCAAAGATATATAGCACTTTAGGGTAAAAGGATAAAAAGTATAATTTAAGAAAATGAAACTAATAGATAAGCAGGTGTATATATTCTAGTATTTGATAAGAATAGACTTCAATCTAAAAACATAAAAGAAAAAGAAAATCTCTTTATATTCATCAAGGAGACAGGATTCATTATATTGACATTATGATTCTGAACATACAGGTACCAAACACAGAAACCTCTGATTTTATAAAGAACATGTCATGTAAGTCACAGATTAATAATAGTGATAGTGAGTGACTGCAGTACCCTACTCTCATAAATAAATGATTAAGAGAGAAAGATTGAGTTAAATGACATAGAGTCAAATTCCTTAATATATATCTATAGAACATTCTACCCAAACAATAAAGAATACATATTCAAACACAAACAAAAAAGAAGCCTAGAAACCAATATCCCTCATAAATATAGATGCAAAAATGTTCAATAAAATATTGGCAAATGATATATATATATATATATATATATATATATATATATATATATATATATGTGTGTGTGTGTATGTATATATATAACAAATAGACTACTACAATCAAGTTAGCTTTTCCCAGAAATGAAGGTATGGTTCAAAAAGGAACTTAAAAACAAAAGTCATATCTAAATGATGCAAAATAAAGAGTTTTGATAGAACCCAACATGACTTCAAAATAAATGTCTTAGGGCTGGAGAGATGGTTCAGTGGTGAAGAGCACTGACTAACTGCTCTTCCAGAGGTCCTGAGTTGAGTTCAGTTCTCACATGGTTGCTTACAACCATCTGTAATGGTATGTAATGGCCTTTTCTGGTGTATCTGAAGGCATATAGCATGTGTGTGTGTGTGTGTGTGTGTGTGTGTGTGTGTATAATTTTAGAGAGAGTGAGATTAGATTATAGTATATTATAAAGGCTATATAGGGAAACTTCACATTCAACACCATCCTAAGTGGAGAGAAATTTGAAGCAATCTCATTAAAATCCGTAATAGGACAGGAATTTTCTCTATCTCCCTCCCTTTCAATACTGTACTTAAAGCAATAGCTAGAACAATAAAATAAGAGAAGGAAATTACATGAATTAAAATGGGAAAAGAAGCCAAATTATCCTTCTCTTAAGATCTTATATATAAAAGACCCAAAAATTCTACTAGAAAACTTTGAGAAATGAGCAATACTGTGAGCAAATGACAGGATAAAAAAATCAACTTATGAAGATTATCATATTGTCTACATACCAATAACAAGCCTGATGAAAAAGAGATCATCGATACATGCCATCCATAAAAATCTTGATAAAATAAAATATCTATGAATAAACCTAACTTGAAAATGAACAGCTTGTAAAGAAACTTGAAAACAAACAAACAAGCAAAAGCCCAATTTAAATCTTTGAAGAAAAATATTAATGAAAAGAGTAGAAGATATAATCACGTATGGATGAATCAATCAAATTTGAATTGTAAAAATGATCATACTAAAAATAATAAATATGCACAATCAATGAAATTTAAATCAACAACCATGCAACATTCTTCACACACAATAAAAGAGAAATCATACTGAAATTCATATAGAACCATAAAAGACCCAGGCTTACCAAAGAAATTCTAACCAAAATGAATAAGGCTCATGTTTCTGTTTTAGGGTTTGTATTGCTGTGAGGAGATACCATGACCACAGCAAATCTTACAAAAATTACATTTAATTTGGGCTGGCTTATGGATCAGTGGCTTAGTCCATTTATATCATAGAAGGAAATATTGCAACATACAGGCAGACTTAGGGCTTAGAGTTCTACAACTTGATCCACAGGCAACAAAAGTAAATGTCAAACTAGGTCTACCTTGAGCTTCTGAGACATTGGAACCTGGTCACATAATAATGAACTTCCTCCAACAAGGCCACATTTCCAAATATTGCCACTCCTTATGAATCTATGGGGCCATTTTCTTTCAAACTACCACATTCCAATCCCTAGTCCCTATAGGCTTATAGCTATATTATAATACAAAATGCATTTAGTCCAACTTCAAAAGGCCTTATAGTCTATAATAGTTTCATCATTATGTCGAAGTTTAAAGTCTCTCCTGAAACTTCTGTCAATCTCTTAGCTGTAATTGCCTATAAAATCAAAATAAAAAAATAGATCACATACTTCCAGCATATAATGGTACGTGATATACATTACTGTTCCAAAAGGAAAGAAGGGAGCATATTCTGGATTGGAGTAAGACCAAAACACCGCTGGGCAAATTTGGAAAGTTGGCCCCTCTATGTCTGATGTCAAAGTGCTCTTCAAATGTCTAACTCCTTTCAGCTTTATGATTGCAGTGTACTTCTTTCTCTTGGGCTGGCTCCACTCTCTGTTCATAGCTTTCTTTCGTGGGTTTCCCATGAAACTGGCATCTGTAACATTTTGGGGTCTCCAAGGCAATCCAGGCTTCACCTATAAGACTCGAAGAGCCTTGCTCGAAAAGATCCCCTCTTAAGGAGACACAGAGGCAGCAATCAATGCAAAAAAGAGGTTTAATGAGCTGACTAGTCAGGGGTCATCCTGCCCATGAAGGAGAGGTAACCCCAATGGACATTACAGGCAGTTTTCATAGTTTTCAGAGGCACAAGTTACATCAGTCAAGTTGCAGTTTGAACCCATTGGCTAACATCTATTGATCTTTAGATCTGCCTGGAATTTTCCTGAGGTCCTGTAGTTATCAGTTAACACATTCTCTGAGGATTCTTATTCAAGAATGTCCCTGGAGAATGGAATTCTGCCTATCCTTGACTCCAGGCTGGAGTGGGGAGCTGTAAAGAGGGTGTGGGGCTAAAAAGACACTTAGGGTCTCTTTAACTAAGGTAATGAGGAAGACTCTGAATTCCCTTGTTGACCAGATAAATATTGGAACAAAGAAGGGGAGAGGTCACTGGAGCCATAGCCATTACTCTCACATCATTATAGCCTCACACAGTGCTCTCTCTAGGCTTTCCTTAGTCATGGAGGGAGATTCCACAACTCCTTTCTTGTATCCATGACTCTAAAGCCAGAACCATGTGGCTGAAGTTGCCAAGCTCTGCTGCTGCTAGGGATGGAACATGGCCCATCTTCATCATATTCATCAGCTTTCTTTCTGTCTTTTTTTGTTTTTTTTTGTTTGTTTGTTTGTTTGTTTTTGATGATGTCCTTTACTGACTAAGCTTGGCTGCCCTAAAACTAGTGAGAGACCCCCCAACTCAATGTTTTTAGACCTCTAAGCAACTAGCCCATCGCAGAGTAACTTGTTTTTCTGTTTTCAGTTTGAGAAAGATAGCCCACCCTGTTCTAGTTCCAATGTTTAACTATACAATGCCCCAAGGATGTTTGCTCCAGATAATCTCTAACCTTCCTTACTTCCTCATTCTGTACTTCCCCATTCCGTGCATGTTTTGTCCTCCACCCCTTGCCTTGTGAATTGTGTCTTCCAATCTTTGTCTTGTGATTTTTCCTCTTTAAATACCCCTGACTTCAGTTGCACGGGGTCCTCAGTCCTCTACCCCTGCATGGTGTACGGATGTGGAACCCAGAATTCTGGAATAAAGAAATCCTCATGCTATTGCATCGAGACCATTTCTCGTAAGTGATTTGGGTGTCGCCTTCTGAGGTGTGAGGTGCTGGGGCACCCTCGGTTTTTGGGATCTTACATTTTTTTGGTGCATGGGCCAGGAAGTGCGATTTCCCTTCACATGTGAGAACCAACTTGGAGGTAAAGGGGATCCCCTCTGGACATTGTATAGTTAAACATTGGAACTAGAACAGGGTGGGCTATCTTTCTCAAGCTGAAAGCAGAAAAACAAGTTACTCTGTGCTGGGCTAGTTGTTTAGGGGTCTAAAAACATTGAGTTGGGGGTCTCTCAGCAGAAGGAAGAGAAAGTGAACCACTAGGCTTGGCTTGAGCTCATGAGACTCAAAGTATACACCCAGTCACTCAATTCCTCCAAGAAAACCACACCTACTTCAATAAGGCCATACCTTCTTATAGGCTCACATGCTGAGCCTATGAGGTCATTTTCCTTCAAAATTTCCATAGTTACCATGCCAATTTTTAAGCTATATTACAGAGATATGCCAATAAAAATAGTATGATACTAGCACAGAGGCATATATGTTGATATTTGGAACAAAATAGAAGACCTAAACATATTGGCATGAAACTATACCAATTTGATATTTTCCAAAGATATCAAATATACAATCTGCAGATAACAAAACATCTTCAACAAATGATACTTAGAAAATAGGATGTTTAGAGAAATGGCTACCAGCCTGTTATCTGCAAGGTGACTTATGGGTGTCTGTGAATCCCAGCACACTGGGACACCAAGAAAGCATACATTCTCAGCAGAGAATCTTAATGTTCTGCCAACTAAGCTGCATGCCTGAGGAGGTAGCCTTCACGATCATTTTCTCATGAGAAACTTACTTTATTTGTAGTTAAACTAAGCAACCCATAAAAGAGTTGAACTGCTGACAGACTTCTCAGTTTGAGAGGAGTTTTGGATCACTTCTAACCTAGATAAACTATTGCTTGAGAAACAGAGCTGATGAGAGTTAGAAGCTGTGGAAAGTCTTTATACTGATTGCCTATAAAAGATGTTGGAACATTCAATAAAGTGTGCAGTGGTGCACAATTACTGTACATTCCCTGTGTCCTGATTAATGTGATCTTACACTTGGAACCACAATGCAATAGATGTTGACATACGTGTAGTAAAATGAAATTATCCATACATCCATCACCTTGCATCTTGCACACACATAAAACAAAACCCTGCAAACATAACAAAGAGCTCAATTTGAAACCTCAAACACACTCGGTCTCCAGGAAGTGCGGGAGATCTGGTGTGCACCCAGAGGCAGTCTGGGAGAGCGCACAGCTTGCTCCCATGGCACGGAGCTTAGGTTCCAGTCCTGAGGCCTTTGGCAGGAGCCCTCAAATCTCTCCGCTTCTGGATCCAGATCAGCCTGGGTGGCCGCACCACATCTCCAGGTCCTGCAAGAGGCAAGAGGGGCTTCCGGGAGGCCAGCTGGGAGGAGTCAGTGTGCTTTGGTGAATCCAGTAGGCCCCAGCGGGAGCCTTCAGGTGTCTGCTTCCGAATCTGAATAGCCTGGGCAACAGCACTCTGTCTCCAGGCAGTGCAGGAGATAAGCTGTGCACCAGAGGCCACCTGGGAAGGGACAGCTTGCACTGGTGAGTCCAGCATTGACAAGACCAACTAACACCAGTGAGAACTAGATGGCAAAAGGCAAACGCAGGAATGTCACTAACAGAAATCAAGGCAATATGGCAACATCTGAACCCAATTCTCCTTTACCAGCATGTCCTGGATACCCCATCACACCAGTAAAACAAGATTTGGATTTAAAATCACTGGTCATGATGCTGCTACAGGAACACATGAAGGACATACTTAAAGAAATTCAGGAGAAAATGGATCAAAAGTTAGAAGCCCTTGCAAGGGAAACACAAAAATCATTGAAAGAAATCCAGGAGAATACAAAAGCCAATAAGGAGGAAATGCAAAAAAACACTTAAAGAAATACAAGAGAACTTTGGTCAACAGGCTGAGGTCATGAAAGAGGAAACACAAAAATCTCTTAAAGAATTACAGGAAAGCACAAACAAGCAAGTGAAGGAACTAAGCAAAACCATCCAGGATCTAAAATCAGAAGTAGAAACAACTAAGAAAACTCAAAGGGAGACAACTTTGGAGATAGAAAGCCTTGGGAAGAAATCAGGGGACATAGATGCAAATATCAACAACAGAATACAAGAGATAGAAGAAAGAATCTCAGATGCTGAAGATACCATAGAAACCAACCATGGATTCAACAGTTAAAGAAAATGCAAAATGCAAAAAGCTTGTAACCCAAAATATCCAGGAAATCCAGGACACAATGAGAAGACCAAACCTAAGGATTATAGGCATAGATGAGAGTGAAGATTTACAACTTAAAGGGCCAGCAAATATTTTCAATAAAATTATGGAAGAAAACTTCCCTAACCTAAAGAGAGAGATGCCCATGAATATACAAGAAGCCTACAGAACTCCAAACAGACTGGACCAGAACAGAAATACTTCCTGTCACATAATAATCAAAACACCAAATGAACTAAACAAAGAAAGAATATTAAAGGAAGTAAGAGAAAAGGGGCAAGTAAAATATAACAGAAGACCTATCAGAATCACAGCAGACTTTTCACCTGAGACTATGAAGGCTAGAAGGTCCTGAGCAGATCTCATGCAGACTCTAAGAGAACACAAATGCCAGCCAAAACTACTATATCCAGCAAAACTCTCAATCACCATAGATGGAGAAACTAAGATATTCCATGACAAAACCAAGTTTACCCAATATCTATCCACAAACCCAGCCCTACAAAGGATAATAGGAGGAAAACTCCAATACAAGGAGGGAAACTTCGCCCTGGAAAAAGCAAGATAGTAACCTTTCATCAAACCCAAAAGAAGTTAAGCAATCAAATTTAAAAAATAACGTCAAAAATGACAGGAAGTAACAATCACTATTCCTTAATATCTCTTAACATCAATGGACTCAATGCCCCAATAAAAAGACATAGACTAACCGACTGGATATGTAAACAGGACCTTATAATTTGCTGCTTACAGGAAACACACCTCAGTGTCAAAGACAAACACTACCTTAGAGTAAAAGGCTGGAAGACATTTTTACAAGCAAATGGTCTCAGGAAACAAGCTGGAGTAGCCATTTTAATATCAGATAAAATTGACTTTCAACCCAAAGTCATCGAAAGAGACTCTGAGGGACACTTCTTGCTGGTCAAAGGAAAAATACAACAAGAAGAACTCTCAATCCTGAACATCTATGCTCCAAATGCAAGGGCACCCTCTTTCATAAAGGAAACTTTATTAAAGCTCAAAGCACACATTGCACCTAACACAATAATTGTGGGTGACTTCAACACTGCACTTTCCTCAATGGACCAATCAGGAAAACAGAAACTAAACAGGGACACAATGAAACTAATTGAAGCTTTGGACCAATTAGATTTAACAGATATATATAGAACATTCTATCCTAAAGCAAAAGAATAGACCCTTTTCTCAGCAACTCACAGTACCTTCTCCAAAATCGACCATATAATTGGTCACAAGACAGACCTCAACAAATATAAGAAGATCGAACTAATCCCATGCCTCCTATCAGATCACTATGGAGTAAAAGTGGTCTTCAATAGCAACAAAAACAAGAGAAAACCCACATACACTTGAAAACTGAACAATATTCTACTCAATGATACCTTGGTCAAGGAAGAAATAAAGAAAGAAATTAAAGACTTTTTAGAACACAAGGAAAATGAAGACACAACATACCCAAATCTATGGGACACAATGAAAGCAGTGCTAAGAGGAAAACTCATAGCCCTGAGTGCCTCCAAAAAGAAAATGGAAAGAGCATACACTACCAGCTTAATGACACACCTGAAAGCCCTGGAACAAAAAGAAGCTATTTCACCCAGGAGGAGTAGAAGGCAGGAAATCATCAAACTCAGGGCCGAAATCAATCAAGTAGAATCAAAGAGAACATACAAAGAATCAACAAAACCAGAAGCTGGTTCTTTAAGAAAATCAACAAGATAGATAAACCCTTAGCCAGACTAACCAAAGGGCACAGAGACAGTATCCAGATTAACAAACTTAGAAATGAAAAGGGAGATCTAACAACAGAAACTGAGGAATTTCAAAAAAATCATTAGATCCTACTACAAAAGCCTATACTCAACACAACTGGAGAATCTGGAGTAAATGGACAGTTTCCTAGACAGATACCAAACACCAAAACTAAATCAGGATCAAATAGATCAACTAAACAGTCTGATAACACCTGAAGAAATAAAAAGGGTCATAGAAAGTCTCCCAACCAAAAAAAGCATGGGACCAGATGGCTTCAGTGCAGAGTTCTATCAGACCTTCATAGAAGACCTAACACCAATACTCTTCAAACTATTCCACAAAATAGAAACAGAAGGAACTCTACCCAACTCGTTCTATGAAGCCACAATTACGCTGATACCAAAACCACACAAAGATCCAACAAAGAAAGAGAACTTCAGGTCAATTTCTCTTATGAATATTGATGCAAAAATACTTAATAAAATTCTTGCCAACCGAATCCAAGAACACATCAAAACGATCATCCACCATGATCAAGAAGGCTTCATCCTAGGGATGTAGGGATGGTTCAATATAAGGAAATCCATCAATGCTATCCACTACATAAACAAACTCAAAGAAAAAAACCATATGATCATCTCATTAGATGCAGAAAAAGCATTTGACAAAATCCAGCATCCTTTCATGCTAAAGGTATTGGAAAGAACAGGAATTCAAGGCCCATACCTAAACATCGTTAAAGCAATATACAGCAAACTGGTAGCCAACATCAAACTAAATGGAGAGAAACTTGAAGCAATCCCACTAAAATCAGGGACTAGACAAGGCTGTCCTCTCTCTCCATATCTTTTCAATATAGTACTTAAAGTTCTAGCTAGAGCAATTAGACAACATAAGGAGGTCAAGGGGATACAAATTGGAAAGGAAGAAGTCAAATTATCACTATTTGCAGATGACATGATAGTCTACTTAAGTGACCCAAAAACCTCCACCAGAGAACTCCTACAGCTCATAAACAACTTCAGAAAAGTGGCAGGTTATAAAATCAACTCAAGCAAATCAGTTGCCTTCCTGTACTCAAAGGATAAGCAGGCTGAGAAAGAAGTTAGGGAAACAACACCCTTTACAATAGCCACAAACAATACAAAGTGTCTTGGTGTGACTCTAACCAAACAAGTGTAAGATCTATATGATAAGAACTTCAGGTCTCTGAAGAAGGAAATCGAAGAAGACCTCAGAAAATGGAAAAATCTCACATGCCCGTGGATTGGCAGGATTAATATAGTTAAAATGGCCATCTTGCCAAAAGCGATCTACAGATTCAATGCAATCCCCATCAAAATCCCAATTCAGTTCTTCACAGAGTTAGAAAAAGCAATTCTCAAATTCATCTGGAATAACAAGAAACCCAGGATAGCTAAAACTATTCTCAACAACAAAAGAAATTCTGGGGGAATCAGTATCCCTGACTTCAAACAATACTACAGAGCAAGAGTGTTAAAAACTGCATGGTATTGGCACAGTGACAGACAAGTGGACCAATGGAATAGAATTGAAGATCCAGAAATGAATCCACACACCTATGGTCACTTGATCTTCGACAAAGGAGCTGAAAACATCCAGTGGCAAAAAGATAGCCTTTTCAACAAATGGTGCTGGATCAATTGGAGGTCAGCATGCAGAAGCATGTGCATTGATCCATTCTTATCTCCATGTACTAAACTTCACTCCAAGTGGATCAAGGACCTCCATGTAAAACCAGACACACTGAAACTAATAGAAAAGAAACTGGGGAAGACCCTTGAGGACATGGGCACAGGGGAAAAGTTCCTGAACAGATCGCTAATAGCTTATGCTTTAAGATCAAGAATTGACAAATGGTACCTCATAAAATTACAAAGTTTCTGTAAGGCAAAGGACACTGTTAAAAGGACAAAATGGCAACCATCAAATTGGGAAAGGATATTCACCAACCCCACATCTGATAGAGGGCTAATATTCAATATATACAAAGAACTCAAGAAGTTAGACCCCAGGGAACCAAATAACCCTATTAAAAATGGGGTACAGATCTTAACAAAGAATTTTCACCTGAAGAAATTGGGATGGCCGAGAGGCACCTTAAGAAGTGCTCAACATCATTAGTCATTAGGGAAATACAGATCAAAACAACCCTGAGATTTCACCTTACACCAGTCAGAATGGCTAAGGTCAAAAACTCAGGAGACAGCAGGTGTTGGCGAGGATGTGGAGAAAGAGGAACACTTCTCCACTGCTGGTGGGGCTGTAAGATGGTACAACCACTTTGGAAATCAGTCTGGCGGTTCCTCAGAAAACTGGACATGACACTTCCGGAGGACCCTGCTATACCTTTCCTGGGCATATACCCAAAGCATTCCCTGGCATGCAATAAAGACACATGTTCCATTATGTTCATAGCAGCCTTATTTATAATAGCCAGAAGCTGGAAAGAACCCAGATGTCCCTCAAAGGAGGAATGGATACAGAAAATGTGGTATATTTACACAATGGAATACTACTCAGCAATTAGAAACAATAAATTCACAAAATTTTTAGGCAAATGGTTTGATCTGGAAAATATCATCCTAAGTGAGGTAACCCAATCACAAAAGAATACACATGGAATGCAATCTCTGATAAGTGAATATTAATTAGCCCAGAAGCCCTGATTACCCAAGGCATAAATTGCATAACAAATGACTCCCATGAAGAAGTATGGAGAGGGTCCTGATCCTGGAAAGGATTTATATAGCATGGGAAGGGAATATAAGGACAGAGAAAAAGGAGGGAGGTGATTGGATAAGGGATGGAGAGAAGGTTTATGGGACATATGGGGAGGGGGGATCAGGAAAAGGGGATATCATTTGGAATGTAAACAAAGAATATACAAAATAAAAATATTAAAACAAAAAAAAAAGAAACCTCAAACAATGGAATTGCTAGAAGTCAACATAGACAGTATTCTTCAAAATACTGGTTTAGGAAAAGACTTTCTGAAGAAGAGTGTGTTTATTCTAGAATCAAGGGCATCACTTGACAAGTGGGACATCATTATGTTGGCTATTCTTAGTTGTCAACTTGACTTCATTTGGAATTACCTAAAGCCCAAATGGCTGGACACATCTGTGAGATATTTCTTTTCTTTTCTTTTCTTTACTTTTCTTTTTTCTTTTCTTTTCTTTTCTTTTCTTTTTCTTTTCTTTTCTTTTCTTTTTAATTTATTTTTATTGAGTATCTTCTTCATTATATTGCCAATGGTAAGACCTTTCCCAATTTCCGCCCTCCCAAAAGCCCCCCTCCCAATGATTCCCTACCCCTCCTCCAACCCCCTGCCACCGTGCATATACCCCCTACCCGACACAGTCCCACCTCCCTCCCCAACTCCTTCTACCCCCCTCCATTTCCCTTTGTTGTGGCCTCTATTGAGCCTTTACCTGACCAAAGACCACTCCTCCCACTGATGCCCATTCCTCTGCCACATTTTCGGACAAAAACATGTATACCCCTTGGTTGATGGTTCAGTCCCTGGGACACTTGGGGTATCTGGGTATCCGAAGACATTGTTCTTCCCATGGATCTATATACCCCTTCAGTTCCTCCGGAACACCCTCCAGATCCTCCCTTGTGGACCCCAAGCTCAGTCCAATAGTTGGTTGCTAGTTTCTGCCTCTGTATTTGTAAGGCTCTGGCAGGGCCCCTCTGGAGACAGCCATGGCATGCTCCTTTTGGTACACACTTCTCGTCTAGTGTTGGGGTTTGGTGACTGTTTATAGGATGAATGCCCAGGTAGGGCACTTGCTGGATGGCCTTTACTTCAGACTCTGCTCCACACATTGCCTCCCTTGTTGCTCCTGTGAGTATTTTGTTCCCTTTCTCAGAGGAATCATAGCACCCTCACTTAAGTCCTCCTTCTTGAGCTTTCTGTGCTGGGTGAATTGTAACTTGTTTATTTTGAGCTTTTGGACTAGCATCCACTTATTAGTGGGTGCATACCATGTGCATTCTTTTATGACTGGGTTACCTCGCTCAGGATGACACTTTCCAGTTCCATCCATTTGCCTAAGAATTTCATGAATTCATTGTTTTTAATAGCTGAATAGTACTCCATTGTGTATATATACCACAGTTTCTGTTGGATCAACTGGAAGTCTGCATGCAGAAAAATGCAAATCTACCCATTCTTATCTCCTTGTACAAAGCTCAAGTCCAAGTGGATCAAAGATCTACACATAAAATCAGACACACTGAAGCTTATAGAGGAGAAAGTGGGGACAAACCTTGAATGCATGGGCACAGGGGGAAAGTTTCTGAACAGAACACCAATGACTTATGCTCTAAGAACAAGAATCGACAAATGGGACCTCATAAAACTGCAAAGCTTCTGTAAGACAAAGGACATAGTCAATAGGACAAAACGGCAACCAACAAATTGGGAAAAGATCTTTACTAACCCTACATCCAATAGAGGTCTAATATCCAATGTATACAAAGAACTCAAGAAGTTAGCTCCAGAGAATCAAATAACCCTATTTTAAAAAATGGGGTATAGAGCTAAACAGGGAATTCTCAACTGAGGAAACTCAAATGGCTCTAAAGCACCTAAAGAAATGTTCAGCACCCTTAGTTATCATGGAAATGCAAATCAAAAGAACACTGAGATTCCACGTTATACCAGTCAGAATGGCTAAGATGAAAATCTCAGGGGACAGCAGATGCTGGAGAGGATGTGGGGAAAGAGGAACACTTCTCCATTACTGGTGGGATTGCAAGCTGGTAAAGCCACTCTGGAAATCAGTTTGGTGATTCCTCAAAAAATTAGACATTGTACTACCTGTGGATATTTTTTTTCTTAAGATATTTTAAGTAGGAAGTCTCACATCTAATCTGAATCTTGGAGGTAGGAAGATCTACCTTCAATCTGGGCCATACATCCTGCTGGTACACCATATAACGGACATGGAATAAGGAAACTTGTGTTCTTTTTTACTGTTTTCTCTCACTCTTGCTAGCAAGTCCATTCCTTCACTGGAATTAGAACCTTCTTTAAGATTCCAGAATGTACTGAAGATTAGCTGAGACTTAGCCTTATAAACTGAAAATTGCTGGCTTCTTGGAATTTCTATTGGTAGACAGCCATTGTTGGACTAGCTGGTCTATAGCCTATAAGTTATTTAACAAATCCCATATATATGGAATTTAGTTTACTTGAAATGTTAAAGTTGTTTTATTCTCATTTCCCTGATAGATACAAATGCTGAACACTATTAAGGATATATCTTTTTAAGAAATTTCTTTTTAAGATTTTATTTCAAGTTAGCTCTTCTTTAATATTCTCAGTATCAGACCTTTATTAAATATATAGCTGGAAAAATTCTCTCTTACCTTTCGGATTGTATTCACCTGAATGTTTACTATATGTAATCCTTTTAGTTTTATGAGTATATTAGCCAGAGTTCTCCACAGAAACAGAACTTATAGAAAGAGGATTAATGGTTGAGATTTCATTTTTACCTCAGACAAAATGTCTAAAATCAAGAAAACAACTGACAACAAATGCTGGCAAGGATGTGGGAAAAAAGAAACTTTCATTCACAGTTAGTGAGACTGCAAACAGATACAGACACTATGAAATCAGTGTGGAGAATTCTCATAATGTTAAAGCGTATCTTCCACATGATTCCTATATACCACTGATTGGCACATGCCTAATGCACTTGCTATTCTACTTCACAAATATTTGCTTGTCCATGTTCAGTACCATTTTATTCAAAAAACTGGGAAATGCAATCAATCTAACTGTCCTCCAACAGATGAATCCATAATGAAAATGTGGCTTGTGTACAAAATGGAATTCTTTGAAAGCCTAAAGAAAAAAAAATGAGATAATGAAATTTGCAGGTAAATGGATGGAACTGGAATATATTATTCTGAATGATGTAATCCACACCCATAAATATAAATATTGCATGTTCTTTCTGATTGTAGATCCTATCTCTAAATCTTAGATGTTAGTATAAAACCTGGAATAATCACAAAAACCATGAAAGTCAAGGATACAAAGAGAACCTAGGATAGGAATGGGCAGAGAATGGCAGGACACGTATCTTATCAAGGAGAAAATGTGAAAAATTGGAGGGGCTTAACTGGGGAGAAGGAAAAATGGGAATACAAAAGGAAGAAAGGGAGAGGGAACAAATAACACTAAAAATGTTTTTTAACGCTATAGAAAAAAATTGTTTTCTGTTTACTTAAAAATACACATATAACATATGTGAATACATTTTGTATGTATTTAATGAATTTACAGCACTTGGATGATAATGCTTTCCCAAAGAATCATATGCTATTTAACAAAACTCCAGTGCCAAGCATAGAAAGCCTCTCTTTACATAGTTGTTTGGAGGAGTCTGAAGGATTTCTAAAATTATACAGCTGTTACTAGTATCCTTATTTCTCTCCCAGAACTTGAAAATAAGACCTTATTGATGAAGAACTCATATACTTTGGACACAGGAATTGAAGAAATTGAGCTAAAACTACTTTGAGATTCTCCTCTGTAATGACTAGTTCTTATAGTATACAAAGTAGCTATGTAAGCTGCCAAGGAGGAAAAAAGCAATCAATTGATTTGTAAAGCCAATGAGCTATATAAATGCCAAGCCCAACAAGATTTTTCTCAGTGTAGTGGCACTTACATTTTGGGGGTAAGCAATAACTGTCTTCTTGGCCTTAAGACCTGTCAAGTAGGATTCTATACATGCCTAGTTCTGTAAACCTAGCTGACTACCCATAAGTGGTGAGGGCATGACTCTACAGGAAAACCTATTACTACCACTGTCCTAAACCAGCATAAATTCTAACAACATTCTCAGCACTAATCTTTATACCCACAGATAAATATAGCTCTTACCCTTTATCAACAGAACATCTTTTTGCAACAGATAAAGACCATTGCAAAAATGTGCAACTGATCAAAATGCAAGAACAAATAACCCTGGGGTTATGTGATGGTTTGTATATGCTTGGCCCAGAGAGTGGCCTTGTTGGAATAGGTGTGTCACTGTGAGTGTGGGCTTTAAGAGCTTCATCTTAGCTGCCTGGAAGCCAGCATTCTGCTTGTAGCCTTCAGATGAATGCTTCAGATGTAGAATTCTCAGTTCCCTTGAACCATGACTGCCTAGATGTTGCCATGTTCCTGTCTTGATGATAATGGACTGAAACTCTGAACCTGTACAGCCACCCCCAATTAAATGTTGTCCTTATAAGAGTTGTTCTGGCCTTGGTGTCTGTTCACAGCAGTAAAACCCTGACTAAGACAGGTACCTAATACCAACTGATGAATCTACAAGGCAAATGCTGCACATAAGGTTCAGGGAACATCATAAAAGAGGTAACATTACTATTGTAGGGGCCATAATAATTGCTGTGAGATAGCATCTTCTATATTTGACAGGAAGCTGCATCCATGAATATATAATAATATTGTCACCTAAATAAGAATTATAAGGTAACCTCAGTTAACATGCCAACATAGACAGGGGAAGTCTCCACCCACAGTAAAGAGCTCAGGCAATTAACTTCTGTTGAGACTGAAGAAACAATCTTCATTAGGGTCAAGACTCCTGATCCAATGCCAAGTGATCACCCCAACACACACATACCTTTAAGCATTACTGATCAACTCATAAAGTCATACACACTGGGAGATGGAGCAATAATAAATTAGAGGTCAATAATTTGAAAGGAGTGTGGGAAACTTAGGAATACTTGGAACATGAAGGGAGAGAGATGAAATTATTATAAATTCAGTAGTTATGTAACAACTTCTAAAAATTAATTAACAAAAAAAACAGTCTTCTCAGCAAACTATTGATCCAATATTAGTAAATAAAGCAAGTCTCCCAAGACAGGAAATTTGAAATAGCTTATATTCAATGGATATCAAGAGCAATAGAAACTACATAATGTACAAAAACTATGGAGATTAAACGTCACCAGTGATAAACAAACTCAGTGTTTTGTGCTTATAGATCCAATGTGAGCTCTGAGTTACTGCTCCAGTACCATGTCTTCCTGCTCGCTACCATGTATCCCACAATAATGGTCATGGTCTCTAACCCCTTGCAACCCTAAATCCACATTTAATGTTATTTATAAGTTGTCATGGTGATTTGTCACAGCAATAGTAACTAATAACTAAAGTAAGTTCTAAGAGTTGATTATTGCTGTGACAGGTGCAATAGTACTGGGTTGTGTTTGTTTTGTTTTGTTTTGTTTTGTTGAGTTTTTAGAAGAATATGGAAGACTTGAAATTGTGGATTAGGAAAATTATTCAATGCTGTGAGTGAGACCTTAATGGGCCATCCATCCTATTAGGAGCGTGGGTGATAACACTGGTGAGAGCAGTGAACACTATGATGGCCCAGCTCGAGAGGGTTTTTTTTTTTTTCCGATATATTCTTTATTTATATTTCAAATGATTTCCCCTTTCCTGGATCCTCCCTCCCCGAAAGTCCCATAAACCCTCTTCCCTCCTCCTGTTCCTCAGTCTACCCCTGCCCGTTTCCTTGTCCTGGTATTCCCTTACACTGCTGCACTGAGCATTTCCAGAACCAGGGGCCTCTCCTTCCTTCTTCTTGGGCTTCATTTGATATATGAATTGTGTCTTGGATATTCCAAGCTTCTAGGTTAATATCCATTAATCAGTGAGTGTGTACCATGAGTGTTCTTTTGTAACTGGGTTACCTCACTTAGGATGATATTCTCCAGTTCCATCCATTTGTCTAAGAATTTCATGAATTCATTGTTTTTAATGGCTGAATAGTACTCCATTGTGTATATATACTACATTTTCTTTATCCATTCCTCTGTTAAAGGACATCTGGGTTCTTTCTGGCTTCTGGCTATTATAAATAGGGCTGCTATGAACATAATGGAGCATGTATCCTTATTTCATGCTGGGGAATCCTCTGGGTATATGTCCAGGAGTGGTATAGCGGGGTCCTCCAGAAGTATCATTCCCAGTCTTCTCAGGACCAGTCAGAATGATTTTCAGAGTGGTTGTACCATCTTGCAACCCCACCAGCAGTGAAGGAGTGTTCCTCTTTTACTTCCTTGCCAGCACCTGTTTTTTTCCTGAGGTTTTGATCTTAGACATTCTGACTGGTATGGAGTGAAATCTCAGGGTTGTTTTGATTTGCATTTTCCTGATGACTAAGGATGTTGAACATTTCTTTAGGTACTTCTCCACCATTCAATATTCCTCAGGTGAAAATTCTTTGTTTAGCTCTGTACCCCACTTTTAATGGGGTTATTTGGCTCTCTGGAGTCCACCTTCTTGAGTTATTTCTATATCTTGGATATAAGCTCTCTGTCAGATGTAGGGTTGGTAAAGATCTTTTCCCAATTTGTTGGTTGCCTTTTTGTTCTTTTGACAATGTCCTTTGCCTTACAGAAACTCAGTAATTTTATGAGGTACCATTTGTCAATTCTTGATCTTAGAGCATAAACTATGGGCATAACCAATGTGTTTTGTTCAGGAAATTTTCCCATGTCCATGTACTCAAGGCTCATCCCCAGTTTCTTTTCTATTAGTTTCAGTGTGCCTGGTTTTATGTGGATGTCCTTGATCCACTTGGAATTGAGATAAGAATGGATTAATTTTCATTCTTCTGCATGCTGACCTTCAGTTGAACCAGCACCACATGTTGAAAAGGCTATCTTTTTTCCACTAGATGGTTTTAGGTACTTTTTCAAAGATCAAGTGACCATAGGTGTTGTAGGTTCATTTCTAGGTCTTCAATACTATTCCATTGATCTACTTGCCTGTCACTGTACCAATACCATACAGTTTTTTGTTACAGACCACGTGGGGGTCTGCCGTGGGGTAACCAGGGTTCCTTGATCCAGGAAGACACAGGTCTGGCGGAAACATTACAAACTGACATGACCACAGAGGTGGTTGAAAATCTGAGTGTATTTTTCGGGTATCTCTCAAAGTCTAGTCCAGTCAACATCTCGAATTAAGCATCATATACATTTGTAAAATGCTAGTTAGGCTTTTTTAGGCAATACAGGGTGTTTACCCCAAGTCCAGGGTCCATGTGGCTAAACTGCTTCTTCATCTTAGTATCGATGTCATGCCAGCTCGGGAGCTGAAGAAAGATGGTTTTCATGCCTAGCCTCCTGGTGTTCTTGTGCCTAGCCTCCTGGCGAAAATGGTGACATTGTAGAACTTGAGAAGCTGTCTTGCTTGCGCTGTCTTTTAAGAGTCCTTTTGCCTAGTCTGTAGGTTGCCTTCTTCTCTGTGCCATGCTTGGGGCCATCATGGGCCCTGGGCAATCAGCTAGCAGTCTCTAGCCTCTAGCCTGGTAAAGCTAACTGGCTGCAGCTTGATGAATTAACTAACTCATTTCTCTTCTGAGTGACTCTCTCTCAGGTAGAGACAATCTGTTGTCTCTCTGTAAATCAAAAGTATCTACTGTCTCTCTGTCTGCCTCTCTGACATTCTCTCTCTGTCTCTGTCTCTGTCTCTGTCTCTGTCTCTGTCTCTCTCTCTCTCTCTGTGACTCTCTGTTAGTCTCTCTGAGTTAGTAAGTATAAACTGTATCCTGAATCTTGAATCACACCTGGTTAAACTAAGAAAAGTTGTTTTCCTTAAGGGCTCCCTGCGTGAGGCCTGTAACACAAAAGGTCAATTCCTCATAAAGCTTCCCTTGCTATTCAGGTGGGCCTGAGATAGCCAGTCTGCAAGCAAAATCAAGAGTCAACAGGTGGAACTAGATTAACTTGTGGGGGGAGGTAGCTAGGGACCAACTCAAATGTAAATTCTACCTTGCCCAAATACTTATCTTTCTGGCAGGGACCTAGTAAGATTTTTCAGATGTAAATATTTTTAGTCTGGGCTATTGTTTGGAAACTATCTGCCCTGAAAGGTAGTAGACTAGAACCTGTGACTGGAATTTCTGGAATGCCTTCTTTACCATAATATCAAATGGTTGAAGCAAAGCAGAATTTTTTGTTATAAGATAGATTCTAACATATCTATATTTGCTTGGTTAGGCCATGTTTTAGCTATAAGCAAATAGGAGAGTTTAAGAAATTGCCAAGTGAGATTTATCTGCTTCTAAATATATGGGGAGGTCCATTATTTCCAGGAGACATTTTTTTCTTTCGCCTCTGTCTGTAAAATATCATGTTTACAGACCTTCACTGGGCCACCGTGGCAGTTTTTAACACTATTTGCTCTGTAGTACTGCTTGAAGTGTGGGATACTGTTTCCCCCAGTTCTTTTACTGTTGAGGATAGTTTTAGGTATCCCGAGTTTTTTATTATTCCAGATGAAATTTGAGAATTGCTCTTTCTAAATCTATGAAGAATTGAGTTGGGATTTTGATGGGGATTGCATTGAATCTGTAGATTTCCTTTGGCAAGATGGCCAAAGCAATTTTTACTATATTAATCCTGCCAATCCTAGAGCATGGAAGATTTTTCCATCTCTTGAGGTCTTCTTTGATTTCTTTCTTCAAAGACTTGAAGTTCCTGTCACACAGATCTTTCACTTGTTTGGTTAGAGTCACACCAAGATACTTTATATTCTTTGTGGGTATTGTGAAAGGTGTCACTTCCCTAATTTCTTTCTCAGCTTGTTTATCCTTTGGGTATAGGAAAGCAACTGATTTGCTTGAGTTAATTTTACATTCAGCCACTTTGCTGAAGTTGTTTATCAGCTGTAGGAGTTCTCTGATGGAGTTTTTTTTTTGGGGGGGGGGTTGCTTAAGTATGCAATCATATAATCTGCAAATAGTGATAATTTGACTTCTTCCTTTCCAATTTGTGTCCCTTTAACCTCCTTTTGTTGTCTAATTGCTCTAGCTAGAACTTCAAGTACTATATTGAATAAATATGGAGAGAGAGGGCAGCATTGTTTAGTCCCTGATTTTAGTGGAATTGCTTCAAGTTTCTCTCCATTTAGTTTGATGTTCGCTACTGGTTTGCTGTATATTGCTTTTATTATGTTTAGGTATGGGCCTTGAATTCCTATTCTTTCTAAGACCTTTAACAAAATGCTTTTTCAGCATCTAATGAAATGACCATGTGGTTTTTTCTTTGAGTTTATTTATGTAGTGGATTACATTGATGGATTTCCCTATATTGAACCATCTCTGCTTCCCTGGGATGAAGCCTACTTGATTATGGTGAATGATTATTTTGATGTGTTCTTGGATTCAGTTGGCAAGAATTTTATTGAGTATTTTTCATCGATATTCATAAGGGAAATTGTTCTAAGCTTCTCTCTTTTTTTTTATTCGATATAATTTATTTACATTTCAAATGATTTCCCTTTTCTAGCCCCCCCCACTCCCCGAAAGTCCCGTAAGCCCCCTTCTCTTCCCCTGTCCTCCCACCCACCCCTTCCCACTTCCCCGTTCTGGTTTTGCCGAATACTGTTTCACTGAGTCTTTCCAGAACCAGGGGCCACTCCTCCTTTCTTCTTGTACCTCATTTGATGTGTGGATTATGTTTTGGGTATTCCAGTTTTCTAGGTTAATATCCACTTATTAGTGAGTGCATACCATGATTCACCTTTTGAGTCTGGGTTACCTCACTTAGTATGATATTCTCTAGCTCCATCCATTTGCCTAAGAATTTCATGAATTCATTGTTTCTAATGGCTGAATTGTGTAGATATACCACATTTTTTGCATCCTCTCTTCTGTTGAGGGATACCTGGGTTCTTTCCAGCATCTGGCAATTATAAATAGGGCTGCTATGAACATAGTAGAGCATGTATCCTTATTACATGGTGGGGAGTCTTCTGGGTATATGCCCAGGAGTGGTATAGCAGGATCTTCTGGAAGTGAGGTGCCCAGTTTTCGGAGGAACCGCCAGACTGATTTCCAGAGTGGTTGTACCAATTTGCAACCCCACCAGCAGTGGAGGAGTGTTCCTCTTTCTCCACACCCTCTCCAACACCTGCTGTCTCCTGAATTTTTAATCTTAGCCATTCTGGCTGGTGTAAGATGAAATCTTAGGGTTGTTTTGATTTGCATTTCCCTAATGACTAATGAAGTTGAGCATTTTTTAAGATTAAGCTTCTCTTTTTTTGTTAGATCTTTGTGTGGTTTTGTTATCAGTGAAATTGTGGCTTCATAGAAGAAGTTGCATAATGTTTCTTCTGTTTCTATTATGTGGAATAGTTTGAAGACTATTGGTATTAAGTCTCCTTTGAAGGTCTGATAGAATTCTGGACTAAAACCATCTGGTCCTGTGCTTTTTTTTTATTTTTATTTTTTTATTTTTTATTTTTTATTTTTTTGGTCGGGAGACTGTCAATGACCACTTCTATTTCTTTAGGGGTTATGGGACCATTTAGATGGTCTTTCTGATCCTGATTAAATTTTGGTAGTTGGTATCTGTCTAGGAAATTGTCCATTTCATCCAGATTTTCCAGTTGTGTTGAGTATAAGCTTTTGTAGTAAGATATGATTTTTTTTTAATTTCCTCAGTTTCTGTTATTATTTCTCCCTTTTCATTTCTGATTTTGTTAATTTGGATGCTGTCTCTGTGCCCTCGGGTTAGTCTGACTAAATGTTTATCTATCTTGTTGATTTTCTCGAAGAACCAGCTTCTGGTTTTGTTGATTCTTTGTATAATTCTTTCTGTTTCAACTTGGTTGATTTCAGCCCTGAGTTTGATGATTTCCTGCCTTCTACTCCTCTTGGGTGTATTAGCTTCTTTCTGTTCTAAAGCTTTCAGGAGTGCTGTTAAGCTGCTAGTGTGTGTGTGCTCACTCCACCTTCTTTTTGGAGGCACTCAGAGCTATTATTTTTCATCTTAGCACTGCTTTCATTGTGTCCCATAAATTTGGGTATGTTGTACCTTCCTTTTCATTAAATTCTAAAAAGGTTTTGATTTCTTTCCTTATTTTTTCCTTGACCAAGGTATCATTGAGTAGAGCATTGTTCAGCTTCCATGTACATATGGGCTTTCTTTTGTTTTTGTTGCTATTGAAGACCACCCTTACTCCATAGTGATCTGATAGGAGGCAAGGAAATAGTAGGATCTTCTTATATCTGGTGAGGTCTATTTTGTGGCCAATTATATGGTCAACTTTGGAGAAGGTACCATGAGGTGCTGAGAAGAAGGTATATTCTTTTGATTTAGAATGAAATATTCTATATATGTCTATTAAATCTATTTGGTTCAAAATTTCTGTTAATTTCACTGTGTCTCTGTTTAGTTTGTGTTTCTCTGATCTGTCCATTGAGGAGAGTGGGGTGTTGAAGTCACCCACAATTATTGTGTGGGGTTGGATGTGTGCTTTAAGCTTTAGTAAAGTTTCCTTTAGGAATGAGGGTGCCTTGTATTTAGGGCATAGATGTTCAAAATTGAGAGTTCTTCCTGGTAGATTTTTCCTTTGATGAGTATAAAGTGTCCTTCTGTATCTTTTTTTGGTGACTTTTGGTTGAAAGTCTATTTTATTGGATATTAGAATGGCTACTCCAGCTTGTTTCCTGGGACCATTGGCTTGGAAAACTGTTTTCCAGCCATTTACTCTGAGGTAGTGTTTGTCTTTGATACTGAGATGCATTTCCTGTATGCAGCAAAGTGTTGGGTCTTGTTTATGAATCCAGTCTGTTACTATGTCTTTTTATTGGGGAATTGAGTCCATTGATGTTAAGAGATATTAAGGAATAGTGATTGTTGCTTCCTGCTATTTTTGATGTAATTTTTATGTTTGTGCGATTATCTTCTTTTGGGTTTGTTGAGAGAAGATTAATTTCTTGCTTTTTTTAGTGTGTAGTTTCCCTCCTTTTATTGGCGTTTTCCATTCATTATCCTTTGAAGGGCTGGATTTGTGAAAAGATACTGTGTAAATTTGTTTTTGTCATGAAATACCTTGGTTTCTCCATCTATGGTAATTGAGGGATTTGTTGGATATAGCAGTCTGGCATTTGTGTTCCCTTAGAGTCTGCATGACATCAGCCCAGGCTCTTCTGGCTTTCATAGTCTTTGGTGTGAAGTCTGGTATAATTCTGATAGGTCTACCTTTATATGTTACTTGACTTTTTCCCTTACTGCTTTTAATAGTCTTTCTTTGTTTAGTACATTTGGTGTTTTAATTATTATGGGATGAGGGAATTTCTTTTCTGGTCCAATCTATTTGGAGTTCTGTAGGCTTCTAGCTGTTCACCTGTGTTCTCCTGTATTTCTTTAAGGGAGTTATTTATGTCCTTCTTAAAATATTCCATCATCATGAGAAGTGATTTTAGATCCGAATCTTGCTTTTCTGGTGTGATGGAGTAACCAGGATTTGCTATGGTAGAAGAATTGGGTTCTGATGATGCCAAGTAACCTTGGTTTCTATTGCTTATGTTCTTATACTTGACTCTTGACTTCTGGTTATCTCTACCTGTTCTCTCTATATCTGACTGGAGCCTATCCTTCCTATTATCCTGGTTGTGTCAGAACTCCAAAGGGTCAATCTTGTGATTCTGGGATCCTCTGATCCTGAGATCTTGACTTTGTCCAAGCTCCTTGGAGTCAATATGCCTCTGGGACCCTAAGATCCTTCAGTGACCAAGCTTCTGGGATCCCCAAATCCTGGGATCCTAGAATCCTGGATGTGAAAAAGCACCTGGGAGTAGAACTTCCTTTAGGTGTTGTGGGACTGGCTGCAGAGTTTGTGCCCAAGCTCTGCTCAGGGCACCACCCCAGACAGACCAGAAGGAACCTATGCCACTGGTCTGGTAGAGTTCCTGCTTGCCTGGGTCCAGCTCTTTCCCAGTTACTCCCAGTGTTGGCAGAGATGTTGTGTCCTCTTCACCTCTGATCCTATGATCATGGGTGTGTTAGAGAGCCTGGGAATAGAGCTTCCTCTGGGTGTTGTGGGACTGGCTACCGAGTTTGCACCCAAGGCCTGCTTAGGGCACCAGCCAAGACAAACAGGAAGGCACCTGTGCCGGGTTTTTTTTAACATTTTTTTTTTTTTAGATTTATTTGCTTATATGAGCACACTGTAGCTGTCTTCCCACACACCAGAAGAGGGCATCAGATCTCATTACAGATGGTTGTAAGTCACCATGTGGCTGCTGGGAATTGAACTCAGGAACTCTGGAAGAGCAATCAGTGTTCTTATCCACTGAGCAATCTCTCCAGCCTGTTTTTTGTTTTGTTTTGTTTGTTTTTCTAAGATTTATTTCTTGTTACATGTAAGTACAGTGCAACTGTCTTCAGACACACCAGAAGAGGGCATCAGATCTCATTATGGATGGTTTGAGCCACCATGTGGTTGCTGGGATGTGAACTCAGGACCTTTGGAAGATCAGTCAGTTCACTTAACCACTGAGCCATCTCTTGAGCCCTTGTGACTGATTATATGGACAATTTTGGAGAAGATATCAGGAGGTGTTGAAAAGAAGGTATATTCTTTTGTTTTAGGATGAAATATTTCCATAGATATCTGTTAAAACCATTTGGTTAATACTTTCTGTTAGTTTCACTATGTCTTTGTTTAGTTTCTGGTTCTATTATCTGTCCATTGCTGAGAATGGGATATGGAAGTCTCCCACTATTATTGTGTGATGTTCAATGTGTGCTTTGAACTTTAGAAATGTTTCTTTTAGTAATGTGGGTGTCCTTGCATTTGTAGAATACATGTTCAGGATTGAAAGTTCATCTTGGTAGATTTTTCTTTTGATGAGTATGAAGGTTTTTTCCCCATATTTTTAAATAACTTTTGGTTGAAATTAAATTTTATTTGATATTAGAATGATTACTCCAGCTTGTTTCTTGGGACCATTTGCATGGAAAATGTTTTCCAGCCTTTTACTCTGAGGTAGTGTCTATCTTTGTCACTGAGTCACTTTGTGCATTTCATGTATGCAACAAAATGCTGGGTCCTGTTTATGTATCCAGTATGTTAGTCTATCTCTTTTTATTGGGGAATTGAGTCCATTGATGTTGAGAGATATTAAGGAACAGTGGTTGTTGCTTCCTATTATTTTTGTTCTTAGAGGTGGAATTATGTTTGTGTGGCTATCTTGTTTTGGGTTTGTCAAAAGAATATTACTTTTTTTCTTTTTCTACAGTGGAGTTTCCCTCCTTGTATTGGAGTTTTCTATCTATTATCCTTTGTAGGGCTGGATTTATGAAAAGATATTTTGTAAATTTGGCTTTGTCATGGAATATCTTGGTTTTTCCATTGACAGTAATTGAGAGTTTTGTTGGATCTAGTAGCCTGAGCTGGCAGTTGTTTGTTTTCTCTTTGGGTATGTATGACATCTGCCCAGTATCTTCTGGTTTTTAGAATCTGTGCTGAGAAGTCTGCTGTAATTTTGATAGGTCTGCCTTTATCAGCTACTTGCCCCTTTTCCCTACTAATTTTAATATTGTTTCTTTGTTTTGTGCACTTGGTGCTTTCATTATTATGTGATGGGAGGAATTTCTTTTCTGGTCCACTCTATTTGGAGTTCTGTAGGCATCCCATATGTTCGTAGGTATCTCTCTCTTTAGGTTAGGGAAGTTTTCGTCTATAATTTTATTGAAGATATTTACTGATCTTTAAGATGTAAATCTTCACTCTCTTCTATACCTATTATCCTTAGATTTCATCTTCTCTTTGTGTCCTGGATTTCCTGGATGTTTTGGATTGCAAGTTTTTGCATTTTGGATTTTCCTTGACTGTTTTGTCAATGTTTTCTATGGTATCTTCTGCACCTGAGATTCTCTCCTCTATCTCTTATTCTGTTGGTGATGCCTGCATCTCTGACACCTGATGTCTTTCCTAGGTTTTCTATGTCCAGAGTTGTCTCCCTTTGTAATTCCTTTATTGTTTCTATTTCCATTTTTAGATCCTAGATAGTTTTGTTCAATTTCTTCACCTGTTTGTTTGTGTTTTCCTGTAAGTCTTTAAGGTACTTTTGTGTTTCCTCTTTAATGGCTTCTACCTGTTTACCTGTGTTCTCCAGTATCTTCAAGGGAGTTATTTATGGCCTTCTTGAATTTCTCTATCATCATCATGAGATGTGATTTTTATGTCTGAATCTTACTTTTCCAGTGGGTGGGGTATCCAGGACTTGCTGTGGTGGGAGAACTGGGTTTTGATGATGCCAAGTAACCTTGGTTTCTGTTGCTTACATTCTTTTGCTTGCCTCTTGCCATTTGGTAATCTCTGGTGCTAGTTGGTCTTGCTGTATCTGACTGGAGCCTGTCCTGTGTGTCAGCACTCCTGGAAGACCAGTTCTCTCTGGGCAGGATTTGAGTATAGAAAGCTTTGTCACAGGGTTAGCTCTGAGGCACTGATGGAATCTAGCAGGATCCTGTCTCTTGATGCTTTGAGGTTCCTGTGCCTTGTGGACTCCTGGCAAGTCCCTCTTTGGCCAGTTATTGGAGCAAAAGTGTTGGTCTCACCTGTGAACTTAGGAGTGACAGCACTTCTGGAAGACTAGCTCTCTCCAAGCAGGATTTGGGTACAGAAAGCTGTAGCTCAGCATTAGCTCCAAGGCCAAAATCTAAAACTTGCTTCCTTAAGTCTAACCAAATTTTCTAATTTTCCTACGCCTTCCCACCCATTTAAAGTATTTTTTCATCCCTATTCGGCGGGAAAAAGTTATGGGTACTTATCACCCTAATGCCTTCGTTTTGGGTGTCTGGTTATGGTTATATTGCAAATTATAGATAGGTTGTCATTTTAAGTGATAATTTGGAAATGGTCATAAATTTGAACAGAAAGGAAATATATGGGATGGTTACTAAATTTATTCTTAAGCAAAACATTATATAGTCGTGATCACACATTGGTAGAAATCTTGTAACTGATACGAATTGAAGTTATAATTTTATATATGTACAGAATTTATAGGTTAATGAAGACTTAAGGTTTTCATTGGTATAAATTTCTGATATTGATAAAAAATTTGAAATGAATATTGTTACCCTTAGGTAGTCATTGTGCCTATACAACTCATTTAAGAAGGCCTAGACTCAGTTCTTCTAATAACTGATTAGAATGATTAAGTAATACAAGTTAAGGACCAGATAATCCATTCATGGTTATATTATATCCTGATTTAATTATAATGAAGCATTTTAATATTATTCAAATAAATGCTAAGAGTAGTCAGGGACTAACAGTTCAAATCCATGTTATATAGATAGTCTTCAAAAACATCAGAAAGCCACATAATATGACATTCAATATTAATTTATTATTAAAGATCATTTGACTAGAAACATGTCTGCTCCTGACAGTACACCTTTCTTGGTTCAAAGAAGAAACTGAGCATCAAAACCTCTATATGGTGTCTCTCCAGTTATGGCAAGATAGCCACTGGACAAAAATTACCCTAATTCATCTACACACAAAAATTCTGTCCAAGAAAGGACTTATGATGTAAGTTAGTTGACAGCTTAACTCTGCCAAGAAAAACTAATCTAGTCCTTCTTAGTTCCTGATTCATTTTAAGGTCTGTCAAATGGTTCTAGGCCAGAAGGCTAAATACAGATCCTCTGATATTTTAAGTAATAGGGGACTCAGGTAGTCAGCTGTCCCTTCAGTTTGTTTAAGTTTCTGAAGCTATGTATTGTGCTTCCTACATACTCAGGTAATAATTCATTCTCAGATTTCTGATGGGATTGATGACTAATTATACTCTCATAATCAAATTCAAATTGTATAGCATTGAGAGAAATGACATATATTTAAAAGGATGGTTTTCAGATGGTAATGCAAGCTAAAATGAGAACACAATTCCATTATAGAATTATAAGGTCCTTAAGTTAGGATAGATGGTAGAGTACTTTGTCTAATTGAAAAATATGATGAAATAGATATTAATTGCATATCATACTTTATAATTTACATAATTGCTATAGCTGTGCTCAATTCATGTCCTAGAGAAGAATCTTTTAATAGACAGAAAGGATGAGATGTTGGGAAATGGTTTTAATGCTGTCTTAATCAGGCTCCCAAAGGCCATGCTTCCAGATGCTGAGGGTCCCTGCCCCACAGCTGGCTTTGATTGATAATAAAGAAATGGTTGGGCAGGTAGATGGAGGCAGGATTTTAGACTGTGTGAGTAAGGAAGCAAGGAAGTGCCCAGCCATTGAGCTCGTCAAGGCATATCAAAATTAGCTGGCATGTGTGTGTCTTTCATTCATGAACCAAGAACTCTTGGGCAGGTACAGTGCACATGTGACCTGCCAGGAGCTCAGGCAGTTTAATTCTTCACCACTACAAGACCAGAAACCATAAAAAAATAAGGCTTGATGGAGATAGATGCTTCCTTCTTGTTGGCTGGCCTTTATTCTACCAGAAAGTATTGTATGGGCTACTGAAGAATTGTCACCTACAGCCTGATTGACTGTGGAGCCTGAATCTTACAGTACCAATACTATGTGACTGCTGGTATATGACCGGCATGACTTTCACTTGGATTTAAGGCTTGCTCCACAGGGGTCCACTAGTACTATAATCTAGGACAAAAACCTGTGGCTGGGGATATTACACACCTCAGTAGGAAAGTCACCGCCCCTGGGCATCCTTTCCTGCCAAGCCAAAGGAATTTAAGTCCTGTTTCACCCTGAGTAAGATGTATGCATTTACATCTGCCATCAAATAAAACAGTTCGTACAAGCAAGGACCATCTCCTTTATCAAGGATATCAGTAGAGGGGGAAAGGAGGTTTTGTTGTAAAGAGCAGTACTTAAATCTTATACACAGCCTTCTCTATTTCAGCCCCTCCATACTCTCAGCACTCACTTGGAACCAACCTGAATTCTACCCCCACCCTGGCTCTGCTATCCCCCTCCTACCTGGTGCATAGGGAAAGCATGGACCACAGACCCCTGTTCTCAACTCCCCTCAATTCCCAGTAGTGTCCACAAAAAGCTGGAAACCAGAGCGCATGTTCCAGACACCACTGTCTCTCACACAGGAAAACAATGGGCTAGGGCTCCTATCATGGACTGTGTTCTGCTTTCTCTGACAGGCTTGCTGGTGCTTCTCAGGCACCCAGTGACGAGGCAGACACACAGCCAGACAAGTGATGGTTGCTATGGCATAGTGTCCGTTTTAGTTAGAATTAATATTGCTGTGATAAAAGGCCATGACCACGGCAACTTGGGGAGGAAAGAGTTATTTCACTGAAAGTTCCATATGACAGCTCATCATCAAAAGCAGTGAGAGCAGGAACACAAGGAAGGCTGAAACTTAGGGGCAGGAGCCAATACAGAAACCATGGAGGTGTGCTGCTTATTGGCATGTTCCCCATGGCTTGCTCAGCTTGATTTCTTATAAAATCCAAAACCACCAGCCCAGGAATGGCACAACTCTCAATGGGCTGGGTACTAAGGGAGAAATAGAAATCTTTGAGGATGTAACCACTCGTGTGTTGCTTGTGGCACTGGGAGAGACCAGGATAGGTCATTGGAGATGGTGTAGCCTCACTAGCATGTAAAAAGATTGAAGGGGTCATGGAGAGAAATTGGGGCTTGGCACCATGAAGGGAGCACAGGAAAGGCTATTGGTGAAAGGGCAGCTTAGTTGCAGCAGAAGACTCCAGCATTTTGGAGATGCCAGTAGGAAGGGGTAAATAGGAATAAGAACAGTAGCACCCATGGAGTGGAACCAACCAGAGCCTAGAAGACAATCTATGTGTGCTGTAGAGGGCAGAGCTGGAGAAGTGACCCAAGCCCTTTGGAGAAGCCCAGAAGATAGTGAGTGGGTCCCAGACATTGGACATAAAGTTGGGAGTTTGGTTTTGCTTTGATTTGACTGTGACTGTGCCCTGCTTCTTTTTTCTTGAAGTATTTAATAAGCATTTAATTTATTTTTAATTTACAGGAACCCATGATTGAGAGACTTTGATCTTTTAAAGAGATTTTAGAATTTTGGGAAGACTTTGAATTTTAAAAGAAATTGAGTATTTTAAAGAGACTGAATTATTAACTGTTTGAATTTTCAAAGACAGTAGGACATTTAAAATCAGAAATGCTTATGTAGTAATGTTTATATTTATGTGCCATCTTGGAGATGAACAAGAAAGAAAAGGTATGGCTTTACTGTGATATGCTTGTTTGTCCAAGCTAGCAAGGGGTCAATTGTGCTATTTAGTTTTATGACAACTTGACACAAGCTAGAATTATCTAAAAGGAAGGAGCTTCAATTGGGAAAATGACTCAGTAAGATCTAGTGGTGGGGTATTTACAGAATTAGTGATAAATAGAGGATAGCTCAGGCTGCTCTGTGTGGTATCAACCCTGAGCTAGCCTTAAGTTCTATAGAATGCAGTCTGAGTAAACCATGATGACCAAGCCAGTAAGCAGCACCCTTCTGTGATTTCTGCATCAGTTGCTACCTCCAGATTCCAGCCCTGAATGAGGCTCTGTCCTGACTTACTATTAAAAAAAAGACTACTAAACAAACTTTTCCTTTCCCACCTTGTTTTTGGACACACTTTTTCATCATAAGAACAGTAACACTAACTAGGAAAGTGGCTTTTTGCTGATGCAGGCCTCTTAATCATTCTTACTCCTTGCCTATAGTTCTGCAACACTTGAAACCTCACTAGTTTGCCAAATCAGATTTTGGTATAATTATTGCTATAGTTGTTCCATCATGTCCTATAAGGATGACTATGTATTTCTCCACATCTCCCCAGAAAAATTAAACTCTCAGCTCTAACCCTAGCCCTAACTCTAACCCTGACCCTGACCCTGACCCTAACCCTAACCCTAACCCTAACCCTAACCCTAACCCTAACCCTAACCCTAACCCTAACCCTAACCCTAACCTTTAGAGCCTTGCCAGGGTGAGAACCAGGCAAAAGCAAAGCTGTTCTTGTATGGAGACAGAAACATGTCTTCAAGTTTAAAATATAAAGTGAAAAGGATTAGTTTTAAACTGTTAGTTTTTGTTTTGTTATGCTTTACAAATCTACTAGCTTTCATGGAATAATTAGGATTATGGACTTGGCCTACAAATTTTAATGTGTTTAGGAGATAATTCTTTACAGAATGTTCTGTCAGCCCAATGATGCCCAGTGATCTAACCTTCCCTAGACTGTTTGCTTTTATGCTCCAGCTGCCTTTGCAGGGCTGGAAGGGCTCTAATTTTATTAATATGTTTCTGTTTTACTGATATCAATATCTATAAATAGTATATGTAGTGACCAAAAGAAACTTTATAATTCAATCTTCTCAAAACCCTGTAAGTCAGATGATTTTATTGTGCTCATTCAGAATTTTAAAATGAACAAAAAATAATTAGATGGTAATGCTATTAGATGGTATACTATAATGCCTAGAGCCATTATATATATATACATGTATATATATATATATATATATATATATATACACATGTATATATATATATAATGTATATATATTTGTATATATATATTCATTATATATGTATATATATAATGTATATATATGTATATATACATATATATACACAAATATATATAATGTATATATATGTATATATACATATATATATATACACAAATATATATAATGTATATATATGTATATATACATATATATATATATATATACAAATATACATATGTGTATATATATATATATATATATATGTATATTTGGGAAGATTAGGAACCAGAAATGTTTCAATTGTTTTATGGAATTCTACAGTTTTCCTGAGCACGTTGTAATTATCCCACCCTTGTTCAACACCTCCTGTACATCTCCATCTGTTCACAAGGTTTTACAGTCCTAACACTGTGGGTAATACAACGATGAATATTGTGGGGTCCTGCCTTGCCTTGTCTTTCTCTTGGACTGGTAGGACAAATCTGTGTCAGTTAATTTGAAGAACCAAGGAGTATGAACCAAGTGTCCTGGTTAGCCTTCTGTGTCTAAAGGGAACCACTGGAATTAGTCTTCAGACTCTTCAGGAAGTGAGAAAAATAGTTTTAAATTTTCTATGGAAGCTGGTCTTTTAAAAGAAAGGTGTGTGTGTGTGTGTGTGTGTGTGTGTGTGTGTGTGTGTGTGTAAAAATATATGTGTAGTAAAAGTATTGAGGAGGTAGAGTTCACATTACTTTTTAAAAATCCCTGGGCATGTGACTAAATGTAATATCTTGTTAAGCCTTACATAGGGGCTCATCCCCTGTAACTCTAGTGTTCACAGCATCATTATGAGCCATTCTTGAGCTACAAAAGTGAATTCTAGGTCTGCCTATTATATAATAAGACACTGACTCAAAACAACAAACTGTTACTTTTCTTCTGAATTTGTTAGCCTATAAAATATTGAAGGAGATGCCTAGAAAGTTTTCTATCATCGTCTCTTCTCCTCTTCTTCCTCCTCTTCCTCCTCTATGACAATTAACTAGACTTAAATTATTTTAGTTTACTATAGGAAGTGAAATTTTCTGAGTTAAGAGAAAACTTATCCTCAGATTCCTTTTGCTTTGACTTTATTATATGGATACCTGTTTCCATTCTATCAATTGCTCCACAGCTCTTAAATCAAAACTAAAAGTGAAATCAAATTATTATTGTTAAAAAGATTTCCATTACTTTATAAGACAGAGAAAAATTCTTCAACATTCTAAGGTATCCTGAAGCCCATAGCTTACACTGAATTTTTGGTCTTTTAGTATCACATTTTATAAAACTAAGAAGCTACACACATAAATGGATCATAATCTGCTGTAGTTCAAGATATCATTGATTGAATGTACATTTTTCCTACAAATATTACTGTTTTTTTTTTATCTCACTCAAAAAGTTATAGATTGGCCTTGGGAATGGAAAGTGAATGTGTCATTAGACTGGATAAAAAAGAGTATGTGTTGCTTCCAAATGCTGCAGATATTTTTGTGGCTCTGAACACAAGGTGGCAGACACTCATCCTTTTAGACTGTCTAAAAGAGGAGAGACACTTCCTGCTGACTGCATTGAAGAGTTAAGTTAAACTAATCAAAACATATGACACTTTGTCCAGTTGTGGGTGTCTAGGTTAATCACCATTTACTGAAAATGGAGGCTTCTCAGATGAGAACTGAGGTGCATTAATCTATGGGCATAATGGTAAGTCACTAAAAGTCAAGGTAATATTACATTGGTTGAACAGAATGATTCCCTGTGGTCTTTATCCAGTCTAGCTACAGTTTCTTTGTCCAATGTATGAATTTCATCTTTGTGGGGTGGATATAAATCCAATCAGAAAGTAGTTGGTGCAGAGAGCATGGCCTATGAGTTGTAAGGCTCTCAGAAATTAGGATGTCCACACAAGATTTGTCTTTCTTTCAAATACATTCAGCTCATTCATATAAGCATTACTGATAATATTATGCAAGTATAAAGGTTAAACAGGCATCTTAGCAAGCAGGGAGCACTTGTTTGGACAAAAATGCTGCTGCAGGATTCCACTGGGATATATTCTCTATTAAGGATGCTTCAGAAGCTGGCAGACTCTACCCATGTCTGTCATGAAGTCCTTAAGCTGTGACAGGTAGGAAGCTGGCACTGTTGGACGTCCAGAATATCCACAAGAGTACTGGGCAGCAACTACCACTGACAAGCAGGACTGTGTGAGCCCAGCGACAGTGCTGGAAGTTCAACAGTCCCTAAGGCCAGCGCCTCAGTCTGTAGTCTGTTGCTAATGGGTAGATAGTGGCTAGAGGAACCGTGTCTTAGAATATAGCAGTATTATCCTACAGACCATTCCCAAAGTTCCAATTTTGTTATCATTTGAGTGGGTAATAGTGTAGCCCAGCCCTATCAGGGCTCACAGCTCACAGTGACTAACTAGCACATGAAGACTATCTTGGGGTTAGTTCATTAGCATATAAGACCAGTCCCAGGCTAGGCTCATAGCCAAATTACTCAGTAGCCTATCAAGGCCTTGCTTCTGAGGCCTTATCAGAGATGCCTGGCTGCAAACTCGGGCACCATAGTATTTTGATTCATATAACATGGCTTTTCAAGATACACAAAAATGGATTCTAAGTTACACAAAATAGTGTTTTACTTATTTTTGTTCCTAATAGTTGGTTACTCCCATAACATTCATGCTACTATTATACCAGCAGTCATCTTGCCAGGCCAGTCATTACCACAGCTCACATTTTTCATTGTTGGATAAAACTGATTACTTTCTCCTCTAATATTGTCTTTGTTAGGGTCCATGGCTGTGAAAAGACACTATGACCATGGTGACACTTATAAAGGCAAACATTATATTGGCACTGGCTTACACTTTCAGAGATTCAGTCCATTTTCACGGCAGGAAGTATGGCAGCATGCAGGGAGATATGATAGTGGGGAAGCTAAGAGTTCTACATCCTGATCCAAAGGCAGCCTAAAAGAGACAACCTTCCAGGCAGCAGGGAGAGGGTTTCAAAGCCCATTCCCACAGCGGCACTTCCTCTAACAAGGCCACACTTACTCCAACAAGGCCAAACATCCTAACAGTGCCACTCCTTAGTGTAGCACGCAGTTTTTATTAACCTGCTTTAATATTCCTGCTCGGGCCATGCTGTGAGTCACCTGCCCAGGTTCTCTCGGATCCAATGGATGAAAGGCAAATACACATTAGCTCATTTTTAACCTGCCTTATGGGCTCAGTGGCTGGGCTCTTCTAAGCCTCCAGTGGCTAGCGTGCCGTTCCCTTTACTCCTAGCTCAACATCTCTAAATCTACCCTCACCTTAGCTGTCTGGTACCTTTATTCCTAGTTCAGCACTTCTAAATATTCCCTCAGCATAGATGCCCGATTACCTTCTATGAAGCACATTGATCTTGCTGCTCAAAATGATTTGGGGCTGTCCTTCCGTGGGCTGCTTTCCTTTCTGCCTACATTTTGGAAGATCTCCCCTACAGCCCGGAGTCTGTTCTGTCTCTCTCTCCCCCAAGAATCTTGATTCTCTTCTTCCTGCCCTCTCCTCCTAGCTTGTGGGAATCTGAAAGTCCCACCTCTTTCTTTCCACTCACCCACTAACTGCTGGCATCTTTACTGACAGATTAAAAACCAATTGGAGGCAAAGACCTTCAGAATCGGTAAACACAGATTCCCAATTAAATCAAAGCATCAGAACCACTCCTCTACACCTGACCCAAGCATATTCAAACCACCACAAGTATCATGAATAGAGCCTGCCTGCACTATATGAAAACTAACCAGTGGAGATGAAGCTTTCAGATCAGTTCCAGCTTGATTTCTTTATGTTTTAGGACTTGGGTATGTGGTGTCTTACTGTTGAGTTCTAGAGGATAATTCATAGCATCACCAACCGCCTATAGTGTTTAGGGGTCTATAGAGCCTCAGTGTTCAACAACTCCAGAAGAGGTAACCCACTTAGAAGCTGGCCCTGAGCTTTTTATTTGTTAGCCTATGGTGTCTAATAGGGGCATGCATTGTGTTGTCAACTGAGGATCTGAACTTACCCAGGGCAATAGGCACATCTGCCAGGGATTATTTAGCATCTGAACTAGGCCATGAGAGATTATGTTGATTAAATTAATTGAAGTGGAAATACCCATACTAAAAATGAACAGTACCATTTCTGGGCTTAGGTACCCAGGTATATAAAATGAAAAGATTAATCAGAGCATAAATTTGCAGTACTCCATATTTCCTGTTGATAATGTCCTATGACCAGGACTAGATGCTTTGAGTTCTCCACCATGTTATACACCATGTTCAACTCTGAATCAGATTACATGCTTTTTCCCGTAAGTACATGTTGGACCAGAGACAGTTGAGAGAGAGTAAAAGGCATGGCTCTCTTCTATAGAATTCTCGGGTTTAAGAAGCAGAAATTAAAAGCAAAAGCAATAGAGAACAAGCAAGCATGCTATCTCGCTTGCCAACAGGAGCTAGGAACCCTGGGAGCGTCTGTCATTTGAACGCACTTGTCATTCTTGTGATTATATTTAGCTCAGAGTCTCTGCTTCTCAGAGCTCAGCTCTTGTTTTCTGATGCCCAGTCCCACACCCTTGTCTGTATAAAGACGAAAGTTATTGAGAGGAAACAGTTTCCTTGGAGTTCTACACAAAGCAAGGCAACATGCAGGGGATAAACACTGCCAGGTAGGAATTTAGGTGATCTACAAACTTCACTTGAAGCCACTTATATACTTGGATAACTTGACTTCCTGAGGAAGCAGACAAGATTTTAACTTTTGTTTCTTTCATGGAACATCTTTCCAAAGATTTTCTACTATGTATAAAGAAAAACTGTTTTTCTGGGTACTCTTTATTTCACAGAAAGTAAATACCACAAAGAAGATGAAAGTATAGGGCGGAAAGATCATGAACTTTTATGAAGTTTCTACCGTATATTGAAGTGTACCAACTCATTTCCTCTAAACCTCAGTGAGAATGTTAAGGCAACCTAATCCACAGGCCAGGTTGTGTTGGGGAGAGCGGAGGCAAAAGCACCTACAAGCAGCTCCTGTGACCTCACACATTGTACATGCCCAGGAAAGGCTAGGCAGCCAGTTACTGCTTGTGACTGTCTACCAAAAGGAAACACAGTGGATTCTGTTTGTGATATCACTCATTGCTGAAATCCCTTCCCTCCAAAACCTTTAGAAAACATTATTTGAATTACTATTGTATATGATAATCCCCCCCCCCCCCCACTGAGGATGAAACACGTGCATGCTGGGTAAAAACTCACTCTGACCTACATTCTTACCCCTTTTTGTTAGTATGTATTTATTTTTAACTAAGACAGAGCCTCACTCTGTAGCTCAGACTGGACTTGATCTTGGGGATTTCCCTCCTCAGCCTCCAGGGAGCTGAAATTACAGGCAGAGACCATCATAAGATTTTTGAAATTTATTTTTAATTTTGGTGAATTGTTTTAACATATGATACATCTTGATTACAGTTTCTCCTACCTTTACTACTCCCAGTTCCTCACCACCTCCCCTCCATTCTGGATCCACTCCCTTTCTGTCTCTCATTTAAAAACAATAAAAAGGAAGAAAGAAAAGAACAAGCTTCTAAAGGGTAACAATAAAGAATAGCAAGATAATATATAGTAAGATAAAAACAAAAACCATCACATCAAAGTTAGACAAAAGCAATCCAAAAGAAATAAAAGAGCCCAAGAGAAGGCACAAGAATCAGAGACCCACTTACTCACACACTCAGACGTCCCATAAAAAAAAATAATAAACTGAGAGCTAAAGTATCTACACAGAAGACCTAGAGTAGGCCCGTGCAGACCCCGTGCTTCCTGCTTCAGACTCTGTGAGCTCATATGAGCTTTACTTAGCTCACTGAGAGGACCTTGTTCTCCTAGGCCTCTACAGCTCCTTGAGCTCTTACACTTTTTATTCCACCTCTTTCCTGAAGTTCCCTGAGCTCTAAGGGAAGGGATTTGATAGAGACATCCCATTTAGAGCTGCGTGTTCTCTCTTTCTCTTGGCATAATGTCTGACTGTGGGTCTTTGTATTTGTTTCCATCTGCTGTCCCATCTGCTTCAGGAGGAAAATTTTCTGATGATAGCTGAATGAGGCTCTCATCTATGAGGACAACAGAATATCATTAAAAGTAATTTTATCACTACTTTTTTTTAAGAAGACAAAATGGCTGGGTGGTGGTGGCGCACGCCTGTAATCCCAGCATTCTGGGAGGCAGAGGCAGGCAGATTTCTGAGTTCGAGGCCAGCCTGGTCTACAGAGTGAGTTCCAGGACAGCCAGGGCTACACAGAGAAACCCTGTCTCGAAAAAACCAAATACAGAAAGAAAGAAAGAAAGAAAGAAAGAAAGAAAGAAAGAAAGAAAGAAAGAAAGAAAGAAAGAAAGAAAGAAAGAAAGAAAGAAAGAAGGAAAGAAAGACTAAATGTATTTGGTTTTACCCTAGGTCTCTTGGCTATTTGATCTTTGGTCCTTGCTTACCCATGCAGTTTGGGGTATAGGCTCCATCTGGTGGAGCAAGTGTTAAGTCAGATGCAGCACTGGTTGGTTACTCCTACAAGCTCTGTGCCACAGTTGTCCTGGGATACTTTGCAGGCAAGATGGCATTGTAGATCAAAAGGTTTGTGGCTGGGCCAGTATGTTTCTCTTTGCTAGCATGTAGAGTAGCTTCCCATACCAAAGACTCTAGGACTTAGGGGTGAAGGGTCTATGTCGGCACCAGCTTGACCTCTCCATGTTCAGTGAGTTGTGTGGGTGTTATCTTTAGCAACACCTTACTATTGACGAATCTCTTTAATCTCGAGTCTAATATACATTGCCTTCTTTATATAACTTTTCATTCTCATTAATCATTCAAGCTGGAAAAAAAGAAGAATTTGTTATGCCTTCATCAAATACAAAACGTTGTAGAATGGGGACATAGAATGGGGAACGTTCAAGCAATAAATCGAAGTTGCAGCTATTTGGGAGTAGGTGGTGCTAGTGTAATATTGCAAGACTGGGTGTCTTTAGAAAGCAGTTATGTATGCTGCATCTCAAAATACAAAAGAAATTGAATATGTTAAAGTAAAAAAGTAATGTTTTAAGAGTTACATCTGTTTAACTTGATTATACAGTATATATCTCTCCTGAGATATATTATTGGGTACTGTATTGATGTTTATAATTTGCCACTTTTATGTACCAGTAAAAATTATTTATTGAAAAATGATAATGGTCAGGGTAGACACTTGCCACTATGAGTCTCCACTTCTCTCTCCTCCGGGTGTCTGGGCGTGAAAGCACGATAAAGCCAAGGTCAAGTGTTGAAGGTGCCTGAAGAAGCAAGCCAGGGCCTGAGTCATTTTCATTTGCTATTAAAATTCTCATTTGCACCTGGCCTGCTCCTTTCAACTCCTCTGCAGTTAATCTCAGGGTCTGTGCCTTCTCTCTGCTCTAACATGTATACATTGCTGTTGATACAGCAAAAGAAATTGGCAGCACTTACTCCAGGTTTTGTAAATTACTCAGCCTGCCTCACTTTCTCCTCAGTATGAGTCCCCAGTTTCTCATTCCTATTTATTTCAGGTGGGATTGGGTGAGCAAGCCCAACAAGTCTATCTCTGTACCCATTTCACCACTAAATTCCAACAAACTTCGTCATGAGAATTGTCCTCTCTCTGGGGATTTGAAGGCAGCACAAAGAACTCATTTGAACATTGACTAAAATGAGAAGGCACATTCAAATGTGTGTAAAGTTGGGGCTAAAGATGTATGTACATGTTGAGTACCTGTTGTGGGTAGAAATAACACACACACACACACACACACACACACACACACAACTAGATCTGAGATGTAGTATCCTTGATGTTCATTTATGGGTACCCTAAACTTCTCAACATCCTGAGATATCCAGGGTGTTGTGTGTGGCCCCTCAACTCGAGATCTGCTACCATCACCTTGCAGAAAAAGAGAGTCCATCTTAGGGGTTCTATTGCTATGTTAAAACACTATGACCTAAAGTAACTTGAGGAAGAAGAGTTTGTTTGTTTTATAGGTTACAATCCATCATCAGGGAAAGCCAAAGTAGGAACTCAATGCATGAACCTGGAGAAGAGAACTGAAAAAAAGGATATTGGAGGGATGCTGCTTGCTGGCTTGCTCTCCAAGGCTTGCTCAACCTGCTTTCTTATACAACCAGGACCACCTGCCTAGAAGTGAAATGGCTCCCAGTTGGCTGGGCCCTTCCACATCAATCACCAGTCAAAAAAATGTCCTTAGAGCCTTGTCTATAGGGAATCTGATGGAAACATCTTCTCAGCTGAGGTTCCACTTCTCAGACAACTCTAGCTTGTGTCAATTTGACGTAAATAAATAAATAAATAAATACGTAAATAAATAAATAAATAAGAATAACAATAGCAACAATAAGAATAACCAGGAACGATCTGAATATTTTTGAAACAAGTGAGGAAAAAAGAATTAGAAATTGATAAATATCTAAAACATCCAAATGACAAGTAATTGCAAAGAACCTGTGGCATCCTGGGAAGTTGCAAAGACAATATTTTAACTGACCTTTGTAAGAAGGAAACAGGATCAAGAATGACTCAGGGTACCACAAATTTTGATTGCTATCTCTGGGTTGTGTATGAAGATTACCTAACATTGTGTTAGTATACTTCCAGTTATGGGTACCTCTTTAATTCTAGTATAGCCTTTACCTGTTGGGATATGAGACACTCTGATAATAGTCCCAATAGTAGTGCCAGGGCTTCCTTAACTTTTAGACAGAGGATCTACTCTGATGCAGCATCTTCTTTGAAAACACAGCCTGCAGGCCTCAGTTCTGTCCCTGGACACTGAGTCACTGAGTTTGTTTTAAGGATAAGACCTTGATTTCTGCCACAAATAACAGAGGAGTTTTGAGGACAGAATGCCCAGAACTGGGGTTTCTGTGAGAGCCTGGTTTACTTTATTAAAGGACTGTACCAATTGATTATCTGCCTCAGTTGCTTTTCTACTGCTCATATCAAATGAGAACTGTGCCCTCCCCACAGCCTTTTTGAGCAGGAGTTTCAGAACTCTGTTAGCCACTGCTTCCCACCTAGGGTGGAACACTCAGAGACAAGACGAAGTTCATTGTTCTTCCAGGTCTACGAATTCGTGAATTAAGCAGGTGACCCGCCCAGCTGCCTGAGCAGTGGTGCCAACGCCCAGTGAAGAGTCAGACCAGTTCCCCAGAACACACTTTGGAATTTGGGGGAAGGGTCTTCCCCTGCCTATATGTATTTGGAGACCTCCATTAAACTTTGAGTCCTGAACAGGAAATCTTGTCTTGACTCCATGTTTCTCTCCACAACCTATTCCCATCCTTAGCTTTCCTTCCAGGTGACCGATAACCCATTCAAATGTAGCTGTGGGCGGCTACAGAGAACCAAAGGAGCTTACACAAGGAAGGGTTTATTTGGTGTACAGGTACAAAGAGGTAAGAGCCTGTCATGGTGAGAAGACATGGCAGCAAGCAGCAGGCGTGGCAGCTGCAGCAGAAGTTGAAAGTTCACATCTAGAACTGCCAGTACCAACAGAGAGCATGATCTCAAAATGCCATGAGCTCTTAAACTCTCAAAGCCCACCTCCGCTGACACACTTCCTCAAACAAGATCACACCTCACAAACTTCCCTAATAGCACCATCAGTTGAGGACTGTGGTTGTTTGAATATGCTTGGCCCATGGGAAGTGACACTATTAGGAGGTGCGACCTTGTTGGAATAAGTGTGGTCTTGGAAGAAGTGTGTCACTGTGGCAGTGGGCTTTGAGATCAAGTTCAAGCTCTGCCTAGTATGGAAGAGAGCCTCCTCCTGACTGCCTGTGGAAGAGGATCTCCTTCTGGATGCTTTCAAATCAAGATGTAGAACTCTCAGCTCCTTCTCCAGCACCATGTCTACCTGCAGGCTATCATGCTTCCTACCACGTTCAGTTAATGTACTGAACCTCTAAAACTTTTCTGTTTTTGTGATCCTGGCAGATCCTAGCAGTCATCAGGGTAAAATAATGGAAAGAAGAAAGGACTTAAGAAGGAGGATAGGAATGTGTGAATGCATCCCACTGTCACAGTGTAGTGAGCCTCTGAGGTCTCCATAGCACCAAGGAGGTTAAGCAGCTCTGTGACACTGTCTTCTTGGCTAGTCATGTAATTGCTCTTTGCCTGTAGTAAGGGCAGCTCCTCAATAGCACAGGTCTCTCTACCACAAGGACAGGAGTGTGAGTTTCCTTGGGATTCCTGCATATCACAGATTAAATGTGGGCGTTGCCCAGCAACTGCTCCCTTATCTTGCTTGCACTACTCAGAAGGTCCTGGCACACTCCTTCTCTTACCCATAGGGTGCTGCAATTCTGGTAAAAGAAAGAAAAGAGAGATATTTGATACAATTTCCTTAGGCCATAATCAACCCCCATTTAGAAATCTACACCTCATTTCCAAGTGTTCAAAGAAAGATGAAATCACATGGAGCTCAGGCTGTGAGAAAGAAAAGTTCAGACACATTGCACGTTTGCTTCCTCCTGTCCATGTGGATTTGAGCCTGGGGGGCAGCTGGCTGCTGGGGTTTCCAGGAGTTTATGCCTCTTTACAATGAGTTGCATGAAAATCTATGAACAGTTACAGGAAGGTAATTTATTCAAGAAGGCATCCAGATGACTGGAACACAAGTGAGACCTGAGCCGCGACTCAGCTCCAAGACAAGAAGAGGCAGGCTCCTGTGACATCTCATGCCTTATTTACATACATCTGAGGCCTGTCGCTGAGATTTCTCCACTTGGCTATACCCTAGCTCTCTGATGATTTATACCAATGCTTTTGAAAGAGTCTTGATGTATAACTCTCTTTATTTTGTTACTATAAAGGCTTCTCGACATTACTTGCACGTTGGAACATGTAGGGCAGTCTAAATCTATGTTTCTGAGTGTTTCATGGTCACTCATATTTGACTCCAGAGCAAATTTTCTCTTATTTTGTTTGAGATGGGAATTGGAGGACTTTTTTATTGACCCTTGTGCCACAATAGGATGTTCCAAGAATAAGTCACTTTTCACCAGAGGATCCCTCGTGGGGAGGAGAGGTACTGGCAGGGACCCATTGAGTCCAAGACAGCTGACATTGCTTGCTCAGGTGGAGTGTGGTGAGCTCCTTCTAGGGCCCCCTCCGACCAGCTTTGGTTTAGTCTCTGCTCCATTTATTTATTCTGAGCTGGTTATTTAAAGATACTATTTAGCAGAAAAGTTTCTGGCTTAGGTTTGCTTTCAGAGTGTTTGTTTTAAAGTATGTTCTGTTTGTTTGCTTTTGAAGGCATTTTGGTCTAGACATTTGGTTGGTTTTTGTTTGTATCACTTGCTCTCAGAACTCTAAGGGCATTCCAGACTGAGACTGTTCACCTTGTGTTCAGTGAGTGCTCACTCTTAGACATTTGATGGTATTTTGGTTCCTGTTTAGTTTTTTTGTTGTTGTTGGTTTGGTTTGTCTTGGTTTTTATTTCTTCATTGTTTTTTTGTTTGGGTATTTTTTTTTTGCCTTTGAAATAGTTTAATTTATTACCAGTTAGCCTTTGTCTCCCAACACTCCTCCCCAAGTAACCAAATCTGTGCTTTTCTGTTTATTGCAATCTTGCCAAGTCTTTAGCTGAAGACTTTTCATAAGCTACTGACTATAAAGACACCACTTGTTCCTCTTAGGGAAACCCAACAGAACAAACCTATTCTGAGGTCAAAGGGAATCTTATTGCCTCATTCAGGAAGACACATATAAGGGAACTGAGAATTCCTAGGCGTAGCTAGGTATTGCTGTCTGGATATAAGAGTTTATGAAATAGCAAGGCAGTGTACACCAGCACAAATAGCCAGCACTGGGCCCCAAATTTGGACTGAGACTAAGCAAAAGGCACTTGAGGCTTACATCCTAGTTTAGGATGTCTCAGCCAGATGCCAAGTTTGTACTAAAGTCCAAACAGAGAGCCCTTATCCAGAAAGGGATCAAAACAACTGACTTACCAAAACCTGGCCTGTTAGAGGAAGATACAAGTATTTGCTAGGTTTTATAGATACTTTCAGGCTTTCCCTATCTGAACTAAAATTGTTCAACTAGTAGCTAGAAAGCTCCTCCAGGAAATGTTGGTCCCCCGATTTGGCCTCCCCCTAGCAATGGAGTCCAACAATGACCTTTCATAACCAAAACCTCTCAAATAATAGAACTGGGAAAATATAAATAGGACATAGGGGCTTTTTTAATTAAAAAAAAGAACTCTAAGAAAATTCTCATTTGAGTCAAGCAAGTGGGGCTGGAGAGATGCTCTTTCAGAGGTCCTGAGTTCAGTTCCCAGCAAGCACATCATGGTTCACAACACATCGTGGTTCATAATGGAATCTGATACCCTCTTCTGGCATGCAGGTATACATTCAGATAGAGCACTCATGTGTATGAAATAAATAAATACATCTTTAAGAAAATAAAGTCCAGCAAGAGGTGGATAGACCTTTTACCTTTGCTTCGCTTCAGTCTGTTGTACCCCATATTTAGGGGGACTTACACTCTCAAGAGATTATGATTGGAAGACCTCCCTCACTGCTTCCTTGGCTCAAAGAGCAGCAGTAGGCAGAATTCTCTAACCATTTATTTCTCAAGTCACTTCATGCCCTCCAGTCCTCCATAAAGGTTATTCACCAGATTGTCCAAGACACCCACCTGACCTCCAAGTCCATCACCAATTTTTCCTTGTTCACGTCTGATGATACCTCTGGGTCAAGCGGGTAGCAAAGGGGCACTGAAATCAACTTGAAAAGGTCACTACATGATGATTCTATCTACTCTTATAGCTATGAAGGTAGACAGAATTATAGCAGGAATCAACTGCATCCTGGCCAAGAAAGTAGAAGTCATGGATGACAATGCTAAATGGACTATCTCGCAGACTATGGGCCCATCAAGGTTTCATCAGGCCCCAAATCCTTCCACTCCTTGCCTCTCTACATACTCCTGAGTTTTATGTTTGGCATGAATCCAGAATCATGGTTCAACCTCTGCTGTCCTCAAGCCTGGACTTGGGATTTAAGAAAGACAGATACTGGAACTAGAAAATATCATCCTAAGTGAGGTAACCCAATCACAAAAGAACACACATGGAATGCAGTCACTGATAAGTGGATATTAGCCCAGAAACTCTGAATACCCAAGACACAATTCACATATCAAATGATTCCCAAAAAGAAGGAAGGAGAGGGCCCTGGTCCTGGAAAGGCTTGATGCAGCAATGTAGGGGATTGCCAGGACAGAGAAATTGGAGGGGGTTGATTGGGGAATGGGCAGAAGGAAGAAGTCTTATGGGACTTATAAGGAGGGGGGAACCGGGAAAGGGGAAATCATTTGGAATGTAAACAAAGAATATAGAAAATAGAAAGAAAGAAAGAAAGAAAGAAAGAAAGAAAGAAAGAAAGAAAGAAAGAAAGAAAGACAGACAGACAGACAGACAGACAGACAGATAGATAGATAGATAGATAGATAGATAGATAGATACAGGCAAAGTGATAACTAGTATGTCTAAGGACCAGCAACCTATACTCCATCCTGACCTTTGCTTACTGATGCCCACTCTAACAGTCTGGATGAACTGACAAAGGAAAAAGACAGAAGTTTATCTCTTCAGATATAGATATAGCGTTTACAGTTCCATGAATGCCCTGTGGCTGGGCCCCCTACTTGCCAGGAACAACGGAATTTTCATTACAAAAAAGGGGGTGGGGGCTGGAGAGATGGCTCAGTGGGAAGGAGCACTGACTGCTCTTCCGAAGGTCCTGAGTTCTAATCCCAGTAACCACATGGTGGCTCACAATCATCTGTACAGCTACAGTGTACTCATATACATAAAATAAATAAATAGTTTTTAAAATTGGGGATATAAAACGAAGGCTTCCTGAACACACCCAGGGGCAGATCTCATTTCCTGCCATCTAGGAAGCAAAGGGATCTGCATCCCTGTTTTCTACTCTTGACAAGGCCCACCACTTAGTTAATCATTCCCAGACAGAAATCAGCCAGGATTGCTGGTCATGCTTAGATATTCAGCACCCATATGACATAGGAATAGGAACCAACCAGACAGTCAGCCAACTGACTAACAAAACTCATCATGACTAGGGGTGGCCCAAATTAATGTTAGAGGACTTACAGGGGGCTAAAACATGCCATATATCTAAAACCTTTAACCTAGGCACTTCCCTTTATTCTTATGCCTGCTGTTCTGCCATATGGGTTAACCCATCTAGACAATAATAGCAATATTACAGGTTTTTTAGGACTACGTGGTGAGCACATACTAATGATTCGTCTAATTGTGCTCTTCTGATGCTTCCCAAACTGAGAAACCCTTTCTATGTGACTTAGTACACATTCTGCACCAAGTATCCCAATATAATGGCAAAGAAGGAAAAACACATTTTAATATGAACTCTGAACAAGAGAAAGAAAGGAAGGAAGGAAGGAAGGAAGGAAGGAAGGAAGGAAGGAAGAAAGAAAGAAAGAAAGAAAGAAAGAAAGAAAGAAAGAAAGAAAGAAAGAAAGAAAGAAAGAAAGAAAGAAAGAAAGAAAGAAAGAAAGAGAGAGAGGAAGAGAGAGAGAGAGAAAGAAAATGCAAGTTGTTCCTGTCTGTAGGCCCACATCTGCTCTGCCACAGGGAATGGCCACTTGGGGAGGCAAAACATGGGGAGATTGACTGTGCTTATCCCACGCTGCCACCAGGGTGGGTTCTGGGCTGCAGAGAAGCACAGAGGTACCACTCCAGGGTTGAGAAAGTGAAGTCTAAGATGTTGGAAAGCCAGAGCTGGTTTGGGCCTGCAACAAGGCTGAGTCTATGGGTTTCTCAGACTCTTGGACATCCAGGTGCTGTTGGGAGTCTCGGAAGAACAGAGAACAAAGTCCATTTGGGCCAAGGGCTGTGGACAGCATCTAGCTGAGGGACACCTTCTAGCCCGGGGCCAGGGGGGAAAGGAGGGCTCTGGCTTTTTCCCATCCCAGAGTGATTGTCCTTAGCTTGGCAGATAGAGCCCATGGTTCTAAAAAGTTTATTGTCATGGTGGGAAATGAATATATAAAATCATACCCCACTTCTCAGGGTGGGCCTACGATTACATACCTTTTTCAGGGAAGAATGTCTGGAAAGGAAAGATTATTGGCTAAGCCCTCCTTTCTGGGTACCTCATTAGTATGCAGACCTCTGTCTTGAGCCTATGTGACCATAGGACGCATTTCTTTTATGTGAGAAGCATGGCTTGTGTTCCAAGTCAGGAGTCTGTCAGGGAGCTGGGAGTCACCTAAGCCTCAGGTGTGTGCCCACCGAGTCTCTGGGTCTCGACCTGCTCTACCTCATCAAACTTCCTGGCATGGTTTTGCATCCCATACCTGTCCTCCTCCCATTTATGGTCAGAGCCAACTCAATAGCCACAGACACATCAGCCCTTAGTGTGGAGATAAATGTTTTATAAAGTTAACCAGACATGTTGATCAGAACCAAGAGGTATTAAAAGTTTCTACTTCTGAATTAAAAGAAGAGACTCCCTTTCAGAAATGGTCCTACAAAACTGGAAAGGCTTAGACTGACTTCATGAGATAAGGAGGACTTCCGTGTGGCTTTGGCTGTTTCTATGGTAATTATTTACCAGTATTTAGAGAAGATCATGATTGGGGAAAACCTCAAAAACACAAAGAGACAAAGAGACAAATTAGATAATTGCTACCAGTCCAGTCTCTGTTCTCTTGGCCCTCCTGGCTAATTACTCTGCTATCAGCCTTGACTGGGCCTCTACTTCTCATTCTGACTCAATTAACAGCGGGAGCATGTACCTTAAACTAATGGTCTTAGCCTCAACTACACCCCTTGAAAGCAGGAGGAGTACACAGTTTGACTCCTTCACAAAGACCAGTGGGGGATGTAATAGGCTCCCAAACGTTAACACAACTGACTCCATGATGGAAGTGGTATTCAGGCTATAAAACTCAGCAAGCAGACAGCACCACCAGCCAAGGTGAAAACAAAGACTTAATCTATCAACATCCACAGTTCTGGGAATGTTCTAAATGTACTAGACTTGCCCTTTGGCTTCTGTTGTTTTGCTTCTGGCTAACTGTTATTGTTCACTGAAGTATGCCAACCCATGATTTTTTTTTCTTTTTGCTTTAAAGCTCACCCTGACATCCAAAACATCCAGCATAGTTGCCAGATAGCCAAGAGAGACTTTCTATTGGCAAAACACCCATGTCTGAGTAGATTCCTCTGATGGATACCTCACAACAGATATAAAAATAATCATATAATTTCACTTTAAATGTTCTTTTTTTTCACTTTAAATGTTCTTAATATAAAACTAATTAAAAGTAAGGACAAATTAATGCTGGACTACATGTTAAAATTGTTCACAGTGCAGATTATAGGAGATATAATTCTAACAAACAATAATATTCAAAACCTCTTTTATGTATAATTATACTTATCTTGTATATGCATACATAACTGTACAGTTCCAGCTAAATTTTTAACTAGTTGATCCTTGTCCCAATTCTATTTCTGCACCATGGTCCCTATTTTTTGAGGATATAAATTAGGTTTAAGAGATGATTGATTACTCCTAATCCAAGATGAAATTTTTTCCTATTGAATAAACAGCCTCCTCTAAGATACCTAGCTCTTTATTCCAAAGACTGAGAAGGTAATTGTGCTCTGTGCTTTTAGACATGCTTTATATAAATATAAGCATTTTAAAGTTTTTTTTAAACCACTACTGCCTCTTTGAAAACATATCCACAAACAAGCTTCTCAAGCTCTAAGCCAAGCCTGTTAGCTGCAACTCTAAATGTTTTTAATGATTATTTACCTGCTGCAAGACTTCCAAGGCAATATTTTAATATTTTAAAAGGGGGGGTTGTCTTTTTGTTTTTGTTTGTTTGTTTTGAGACAGGGTTTCTCTGTATAGTCATGGCTGTCCTGGAAATCACTCTGTAGACCAGGCTGGCCTTGACCTCAGAAATCTGCCTGCCTCTGCCTCCCAAGTGCTGTGATTAAAGGCGTGCACCAGTTTTAATTTCTTCTCTAATATGTCGTAGGAGGAACAGAAATGCCCTGCTGCCAGGGCAGTGTCTACTTCCACATAAATGTCAGTAAAGAGAGACTGGGTTCCACATGAGGGCCAAATTGAAGCCTGCCTGCGAGCCTAGAGATTGATGATGCAGACAATGACAGCCAATCAGGAACTGCCACTTGCAGGACTGGCTTCCTTGGGACCAATGGGACATGGATGGAGGATAGAAAGGGTGCTGCCTGTGAATTAATAAAGGAGTTTGCTGCCTCATTATCACCTGTTCCTGTGAGAAGCTGTATCTACAAAGGTTGGTTACATGATTCATTGTGGAGAGTTGGAATGTTGCAGGTCCAGAACTTAAGTACAATTTGACTCGGGTTCTCTTTGATCCTCTACAGAGCCATTCATTGTCCACTTCTATGTTGCACCTAACATCCTGTGACCTGCAGATAAAAACCTTTTGAAACGTTTTAACTTAGTAGAACCCTATTGTCTATCAATGAAAGGGCTAAGAATGCTATCAGCTCCTGAGGCTCATATCTGAAATCACCCAGTTGGCTATAACATAGCTCCTCAATGTTTCCATCAATGCATCTGAAAAATGCCTTGGATTATGATTGTATTTGTTCTGATACTATAAAAACTTCATGAAACAACTTGCACATTGGAACATGGAGTATGGTGACAATCTATATCTGTGCTCGTGGGCCACAGGCACTTACATTTGGCTCCAGAAAAATTATCGTTTTATGCCCTTTGATATGAGAGTTGTGCTTTAATGCCTCAGAAGTCAACTCTTTTTAAATTAATTTTTACTTTATTATAATGTTACTATATTAATATTTACTTTATATCCCAATCACAGTTCCCATCCCTCCTCTCCTCCCAGCCCTTTCCCCTTCTTTCCCTCCCTCCCCATATCCTCTCCTCCTCCCTTTCTCTTCAGAAAAGGGGAGGCTTCCCATGGCTCTCGGGTCCTTAGCATAACAAACTGCAGTGTGACTAGGCATATTGTGTCCTACTGAGGCTAGATGGAGATGGCCCAGCTAAGTGAAAGAGTCCCAAAGACAGGAAAAGAGTCTGAGATCACCCCTGCTCCTGCTGCTAGGAGTCCCACATGTAGACCAAGCTACAAAACTGTCATATATGAGCAGAGAGACTGCATCAATCCCACACATGCTCTCTAGTTGGCAGTTCAGTCTCTCTGAGCCCCTTTGGGCCCAGGTTAGTTAATTCTGTAGGATTTCTTGTGGCGTCCATGACCCCTTTAGCTATTCAAATCCTTCCTCCCTCTCTTCTGCTGGATTCCCCAAGCTCTACCTAATGTTTCGCTGTAGGTCTCTGCATCTGTTTCCATCAGTTGCTAGCAGAAGCCCCTGTGATGACAGTAATGCTAGGCTTCTGTTTGCAATTATAGCAGATTATCCTTATCGGTGTCAGGAGTGGCCTCCCTCTCATGGCATGGGTCTCAAGCTGCACCAGTCATTGGCTGGCCACTCCTTCAGTTTCTGCTCCATCTTTTTTCCTTTCTTTTTTTTTATTGGATATTTTCTTTATTTACATTTCAAATGTTTTCCCCTTTCCAGGTCTCCCCTTCTAAAACTCCCCATCCCATCCCCCCTCCCATGCACCCACTCCTGTCCTCCAGCCCTGGCATTCCCCTACACTGGGGTTTCAAACATACTCAGGCCCAAGAGCCTCTCCTCCCACTGATGCCCACAAGCCCATCCTCTGCCACATATGCGGCTGGATGCCACAGTGGCCCAGTGATGTCTGTAAAATGATATTTTACAGACAGAGGCGGAAAAGAAATGCCTCCTGGGAATAACGGAACCCTCTGGAAGCTGTGGAAGCTGATTATCTCACCTGGCAATTTACTCTACTCTTACTGTCTGACTATTTAAGATGGGCCCTTGGTTCTCAAGCAGCAGTTTGCCCTGACTTCCTCCTTTTCTCTCTTCATTCCTAAGGCCTGGCTGATAATCCGGGTCTTTGAAGTCGACTCTCTGACCTCCAACCCCCGTTTTAGAATTTCAATGCCTTGCCTCATAGTTGTTTACATAATTGCTACCTTCCAACCACTTGCAGGTTTTTATGGCTGTGCATATGTATGTATGTATTTTATGTATGTATGTGTATGGCTCGGGCACTCTGGCACTGAAAGCATTAATTTAGTCAGGAAGGTTTTTGTTTTACAAGGTAAAAGGCTAAATGTTAGATAAGAATTTCTAACAAGAACTTGTTAAGACCCAGGTGATATAAGAAACTTCAAACTCTTTGAAGGTTTGCTGTAAACTATGAGTGACTCTGTATTCTAATCAGGAAGTTTGATGGCATCTGTAAATTGATCCTCTGTATCTGCTACTTGAGAAACTTTGTTCCTGATTGGTGTTGCATTTCCTTGTACCAAATGGCTATGACAATTGTGCCTGACTCACTGGCTACATCTTTTGAAATGGTAATACCAACTCTTCCTGTATAAAAATCCTTGCCTTAGAGCTCCAAAATACATTCAGTTCAAACCGCCTCTGTGTGTGTGTGTGTGTGTGTGTGTGTGTGTGTGTGTGTGGTTTGTTCTGTCTGTCATCTCAGCCAGACCTGTGCCTTCCTGGACCAGAGGACCCTGGTTATCCCATAGCAGACCCACGGTCTGTAACAGCTGGGGCCATGGGCTCCTCCATGTGTGTTCTTTGGTTGGTGGTCCAAACCCCAGGAGTTCTGGGGGTCTGTCCTGTTGACACTGTTGCTCCCTCCATGGGGCTTCAAACCCCTTCAGTCCTATCTCCAGCTTCTTGGGGACACCGTGTTCAATCCAATGGTTGGCTGCAAGCATCTGCTTCTGTTCTATCTTTACCCCTGCACATCTAGTAGACAGGACAAATAGTAGGTCAAAGGTTTTGTGACTGTGTTGAAACCAATCTCTCCACTGGAAGTCTTGCCTGGTTATAGGAGATGGCCAGGTCAGGCTCCATATCCCCCACTGCTAGGAGTCTTAGCTAAAGTCACGCTCATAGATCCCTTTATGTTTCTACGCTCTAGGTTTCTTGTCTCAGAGATGCCCCCACCCATAATTCCAGTTGTCTCTTCTTCCATCCTCCACCAATCTCTCCTCTTCCTCCTGTTCCCATCCCCACCTGACCTCCACCCATTCCCCTCTCCCCACCTGTTTTATTTCCCCTTCTCAGTGAGATTCACACATCTGCTCCAGGCCCCCAAGTCCTCCCTGTCACAGAACAGCAGCATCTATTTTAGTAACCAGCCTGACTGACAAAAATGAGAATATTTCAGATACACTGTGTCCTCCCCACTTTGCTTCTCAGACTATTGAAACACTGGATACCCTCCTCCCCTCAAACTAGAATTTTGCCAGGAATTTCCTACTGGGAGAAAAGGCTGAGGCCCTGGGATACAGCCAGGAGAGAAATCCTGAGGTCATAGAAAGAACTTGTCTCCCGGAGAAAAACTCCCACCTTATCAGGTGACCTTGCAGGGGAAACTGGAGCTGGGAAGATGTACAGAAAGACCATGTCAACCCCACACGTGCTCTCTGGTTGGCAGTTCAGTCTCTCTGAGCCTCGTTGGGTGTCCATCTCCAAATCTTTGTTTTCACAGACCTGCAATCTCAAGACTTGGACAACTAAATTGATAGAATTGTGAGTTTGAGAATACCTTATCTCTGAAAGAAAGAAAACAGGGGAGAGGAAAAGAGGGGGGGAGAGGGAGAAAGATATCAAAGACAAAACAGTAGCCTGGTTATTGGACCCAAAAGCCTAGTTTTGACATTCTGTACCAAAAATGTTAGACAAATTTTATAACCACTCTATGCCTCAGTTTACATGCATGTATGGTGTCAGGTACATCTAACAAATGCAACCCCTTTGTGGATATAAATGATAAAATACATGGAATGGAGTATAGTACATCCTTTTGTCCTTGGGTTTTCTTTAACATGTTAGACATGTGCTTGTCATGTTTCCTGTGTAATGTCTCCTTTTTATCCTTTATCTTTTATCCTCTTTGATAAACATCAAGAGCCCTCCCAGTTATTTATTAACCGTTCTAAACTGTTTTCTTTTACCAGTTCTTCAAAATCAGCCCTAAGAATTAGCTTACTTCAGCTTTTCAATACCATGGGATTTTCTATGTACCTCTAGTAATGTACTTACAATATTATGTTATCATTAATATAGTGTGTGTGAGAGAGTGTGTGTGTCTTGTGTGTATTATGAGTTCCTGAGGGTATTATACTTCTTCTTATTGCCCCAGTGGTCAGTATAGTGGTTGGAACAGAAAGAATGAGTAAAGGAATGCATGTGTGAATGTATAAATGGATGAATAGATGCATGAGTGGATGGGTGCATGAATGAATGGGTAAGGATGGATAGATGTGTAGATATATGGAAACATGCATGAGTGTGCGTGCATAATGTTATTATATTATTCAAATGCTGATTTCTGTGTCCCCATATCTGGTTGGAATACTTATTTTGAGACTCTCCTATTTCAATATTGTATAAATAGTGCTCCGCAGTTATTCCCTGATTAGTCAATATAAAGCTGAACAGCCAGTGATTGAACAGGGGAGAAATAGGGAATGACTTCTTCCCAGCAAGGACAAGGGGAGGGGTGGAGAAGAAGTGGAGATAAGGCCCAAAGGTTGGGAACCGGAGGCATCAGAAGCAACTGGAGCAGAGAAAACTTTAAAATGCAAACATCTCAGGAGGTAGCCAGATTACTTTAGAGGATTAAAATAGATTAATACTGCTCAATTGTTGTGCTTTAAAGCTGTGAAATAAATAAAATAGTCCAGTTTTAATTATTCAGTTAAGAGAAAACTGCAACATTTATAAAATAGACTCTGTAAATGGATTTTTGTTGGGGATTAGTTCTAATACTTTGTCTTAATTTGGCTCCCAGAATCACATAGGAATCTGCATGTCCCTGTTCCCAATTGGGTTTTGATTAATAAATAAATAGTCAAAGGCCAATGGTTGGGCAGTGTGTAAGTGGCAGGACTTCTAGGATTCTCAGGCAAGAGGGAGTAGGAGCAGATTTGAGAGCTGCAGGAGAGAAATCATCCAGCAATGTAGGTGCAAAGGGAGAGCGGCCCCATGGGAGGGGTGCCCAGAAGGAAACAGGGCAGCAAAGATAAAATTCAGACTTAGAAAGTGGTAACTCAACGAATACCATAGGGAAGTGTGTGCTAGCCCTGGGAAGGTTTGGAAATGCCCAACCACTGAGCTAGTCAAGGCTTATCAAAATGTAAGAGTTGCATGCGTGTTTCTTTCATTTGTGATCCAGAGAACTCTGGCAGGCAGCAAGAAGTGTGACCACCACAGGAGCTCAGTGCAGCTTAACCACTCACCACTACATATCTTAATAAATTCCATTAATTATTAATATGAACTGGGCCTTATTAATAACCCCCCCCATAGCCAAGGCAGAGTCCTATGGATTATTTAATCAGCTCCTGCACAATTACTGGGAGATTATCTCTAATCTATATTTCTATTTGCTAGACTGTTAATTCCCAGCTGTGCTTTGAACATTGCCTATGTTAGCTCTGCTCCAGCAGTCTGTCCTGGGTGTGGGGGATCGGGCATTTCAGTAGGGCACATGCTTCTGCTCCATCATCACATCTAACAAAGACCTCCTGTTGTCTTTGTAGTCTTCCTCTTTCACTCCCCTACCTCTCCTGTCATGGACCCTACCTGTGATCCCCAGCCACTAACTGAAACTCCACCTACCTCTATTCTCCCCAGTAATCAGCTCTAGACACCTTTATTTAACCAATAGTTTTAAATTGGAGAGCAAAGTTTACATAGCATCATTTGGTGTGTGTGAAGATGTGCTCATGGGGGTAACCAGATCTTGGGGGCCAGTATTTAGCATTTAAATACCTAATAGCATGCAACTGACCCTCAACAAGAAACTAACATGAGCAGCAGCTACATGGATGGCCTTTCTGATGGAGAAAGGGGAGAAAATAGATCTAGAGTCCAGCTACCTTCCACTTGCCTCTAGAGTAGTGAAGAAACTCTCCTTTGTCCAGCATTCTATTTGCTGGCCCCTCCTGTCTTTCCCCCTTCTAGACACTAGTCCTCTGGACCAAAGTATGTAGGATGTCCTGCTGAAAGATGCTGAGCTTTTGATCTGGCAGGCAGGTTCCCAAAGCATCAGTCTTCACAAAGCATGATAACAGGTCTGCTTCTCTCCTTGACTTCCTACCTGGTCATAGCTGGTGGGAGACAGTATAGAGGCCCTCGGTGGCATGCTATAGGGCAATCTGTGCTGCGCCCATTGTCTCCTCATTGCATGCTTTCAGAAGTTGTAAAGCCTGGTTTTTCTGGAAACATTTTGGTCTTTCGTTTGTTTTCTTTTCTTTTTGTTTTTTAGATTTGTAGTGGGAGGAAAAGGTGGAAAATGGACAGAGGGAACCCCATTCACCTTGCACATGCTCTGTAAATCAGTGTCCAGCGCCTACCTCACAGGCAGCTTTGAGCATTAATGAGAGGAAGCCCTGTTTGCTGCTTACGAACTTGTGTAGAGAAAAACTATGGCACAGTATCACAGATGTGTCCTGTGTCCTTGGCTGGGGAACTGGGCCCCTGAAGACTTGTCCTGAGAGCTTGGTGGTTTGGGTCTGATGTTGACTCCATCTTTACCACAGGGGCTGGTGTTGCCTTTCCTGTAAGAATAGCTGTAGAAAACCATCATTATAACAAGCAGAAGCCTGATGACACATTCTGGGAAGCTGAAAAATTTTTTTTCTCCATGAAGCCTGGTTTGGTTTGGTTTGGTTTGTTTGTATCTTTTCATGAGTGGACCGTGGTTGACATATGGCTTTTGGTTACATATATAGCAAATGTAAATTTTCTCAGTTGGCACAACTTATTACAGTATTTTTCCAATATTCTATTTAATTGAGAGTTTTGAAGCTGTGATTTTATTAGAAATTATCTTGTATCTAGTTGAGTAACTTGGAAGGAAGCAACTTAACAGTGTTATTTCGCCACTAAATTTCTACTACCCATACCAGGTTATATCCCCATACATAACAATGTAACCATTCCTTTCCTTTAGATTTGTCTGAGTTTGTGCACATGTGTGTATGCAACTGTGTGTGTATAGGTGCATGTGTTTAGATATGCATGAGGAGGCCAGAGGATAATCTTAGAGTGCTTGGTGGGGGTGGGGGTAGGGGAGGAAGAGGTAGGGACAGGGAGAGAGAGAAAGAGCAAGCCTCTCTTACCACTTGGAGCCTGCTAAGTAGGCTAGGTTAGCTAGTCAGTAAGCAGCAAGAATGACAACCCTGTCTCTGCTCCCCCATGTTGGGATTACAAGAGTATGAAACTATACCCAGCTTTAAAAATGAAACAAAAACATAGTTCTGAGAATCCAACTCATGTTTTCAAGGCAATCAGTTTAGAAATTATCTCCTCATCCCTCTTTTTTTAAATTTATTTTATCTAAACCTATAGCCTCTTTTTCTTTCTATGATCTCTTCTCCTTCTCAGCCGTCCTAACTTTCCATCTTGTGGAATCATTCAAAACTGTGAGCTGTTTGGCATGGAGTGACAGGAGGGGTGGGAGGTGTTGTTGTTAAATAATATTTAATAATTACCATTTGTAAAGTTCTTTCCCATCTTTGACAATTTATGTTCCAGAAGAAAGACACACACACAGCCTTAGTATTTTAATATGCCTCATGTAGCCCAATAGCTGGGCAGCTGCCCACCCTACGTGCTGTTAGATCTATCTCCTATCCATAGCCCCATTATTACTTACTAGGTTTCATATTGCTAGCTTAACTCCAATTAGTCAGCCCTCTGGGCCACATTTTCTTGTCCCAGAGCCCAGGGCGCTCTCTTTGCTTCTCTCTCCCATGGCGGCTCTGGCTCTCTTCCTTCTCTCTCCCCTTCTCTCACTCCATCTGCACACTCTTCTCTAAGGCATGGTTTTCACATATATTTTATGTATTTTTGGCTATCTCCTCCCCCTCCTTCTCTCCTTCCCTCTCCCTCCTCCTTCCCTTCTCCCCCCTCCTCCCCCTTTCCCTCCCCTTCCCCCTCTCCCTTCTTCCCTTCTTCCCTCTCCTCCCCCTCCTCCCCCTCATTTCTCCCCCTCCTCCTCCCTTCCCCTTCCCCCTCCTTCCTCATGGCCCCAAGCCCCAAACCTAACCCCTGTCCTCTCCCTAGCTATTGACTGCGGACATCTTTATTTGCAAATCAGAATTAACTGGAAGCTGGAGACACCGAAGGCAGACTTTTTCATGCAAACAAGTTTTGGGAAATCCAAATTAACATTAGAATACAAGCATTAGGCCAAAGTGGAAGAAAGAAGCCTTACCAGAGTAGGCAAGGTATCATCTTCCGCTCTGGGTTTTACTGTGAACCTTAACCTTGGGAAGGGGCCACCCCCAGGAGGTTTTCCAAGGCCTGAAGAGTCCCTGTTTTTGCTCCTGGCATGGCCCAATACACTGTGGCACTTCTCACCGTGGTTGGGCGCTCACTAGAAGGAAAATAGACTCTATAGATTAGTCTACACATCCATGCTGTTTAACACTTGCAGATTTTTTCTGTGGATTCATGTTACAGGGCCACCTCCCCAGGTCACTAGGCCTTCCAGAGCAGCGAATGGCTGGTAAGCATTGCTTTTTTCAGTGTGGCTCAAAACGTACACACTTTTGGATGAAAGGGTTTGGGGGATACTAGTCTACCCAAATCCTTACAGTTTCACAAATGTATCAACGTTTTCATCTGTAGGTTCCCTTCAGTCAGTTTTACTATAGAGGGAAAAATCCCTTGCATATTAAGAGAAATGCCAAAGATACATTTCTTGGAACTTTCCTTTAATTTCCCTGTTTGCTCTGCTGGACATCCAGCTCAGGATCCCCTACATACTAGACAGCGTTCTGGGGCTGAGCTATGTCCTACCCCTTCACCCTTTGCACAGAAGAATAGCCTTTGAGAAGGCATAGGGACATGTATTAGAGTAAAAAAACAGCCGGGCGGTGGTGGCACATGCCTGTAATCCCAGCACTCTGGGAGGCAGAGGCAGGCGGATTTCTGAGTTCAAGGCCAGCCTGGTCTACAGAGTGAGTTCTAGGACAGCCAGGGCTGTACAGACAAACCCTGTCTCAAAAACAAACAAACAAACAAACAAACAAACAAACAAATAAATAAATAAATAAAACCAACAATAAGAGGCATTACCCAGGGTGGGAGCAGCTGGACACAATGCTGAATTGAAACCCCAGGACAGGACCTCTCATTTGCATGAGCTGTCCTAGCACACTCTGGGTAGGAAAGAAGAAGAGACAGTCTTGTCAGTTTTATGTATTTTGGCAATTTCAGTGACATCTTAAAAGAAATTCTCAAGAACTCTGACAACTTGGTGTACATTTTCCCATTAGAAATAAATATCCATGGTAGTATGCACTAAGTGTTCCTACTTAGTATTCTTTTTTTTTAAACACAAACATTGCATAACAGCTTCCATGGTACCTGGAACCACTCCTACTGAGATGGTACAGAAGCATCTCCAGCATTCTACATTCCAGAATTGCTGTGTTCTAGTTGTTGGCCTGACCGAAGGTCTTTCCTTTGCGGATTCCCTGCTGCTTATCTTTTGGGAATAGAAAAGCACACAGTGATGCCTTGGGGGTTACTTGACCACTTGAGTAAGAACTGACCAGTATCTTCTATCTTAGCTTGGTATCTGTGGGGAACCGTCCCGAGCTATTTGGACTTATGCTTACTCACAGCCCTAAGGTGGCGGCTGCCGAGAAGGAAGAACAATTAACTAGAGCCTTCCCCTTGAGCTATCTGTGCGGTGCGAGAAGATTCCCGAGAATACCACAAGATGTTCCTGCCCTAACCGCGGAATGTTCCTGCTGGCTTTAACTCAGGGTGTCCCCACCTGGATGACCTCCTCGCTTCCTGCTTCCATCGCTACGGGTGTCTCTGCCCTTCGCTCCTTTGCTCTTGTGTGAAGGTCAATTCCTTCTCATTTCGTACCTCCCCATCTACATTTGATAGTTGGTAAACCTGCCTAAAGTCCTTAAGTTATATATTTACTATAATTCCTTGTGAATGGATGAGAGGGTTTGGTTTAAAAAAAAATAAAATAAAAGGAAGAAGGACTATAAGTTCTTGAGATGACTTCAACCTGCTTCTTATGGGTTTGTTGATCTTGAAGAACTCACCAAACAATGTGCCAAGCCTGCCACACTCCGTGCTCGTGGAGTGGGATTCAGGAAGCTCCAGGGACACTGGCTGCACATAGTTGTCTTGAGTGATACACACTCACCAACCTCCTTTTACCTTGTGGCATCTCTATGCTCTCTAAACTTATCCCCAGACCTGCTGCTCTATTAGATCCCTCAAAATTAGGGTAGAGTTTCTGAGATGTCATTGCAGCCTGTGTCCAGCAGGGGGAAGTGGCATTTAGTGACCACCCTGGTTTAGATTTCTAGGAGGCAGAATTAAGAAAAAAAGCAGAGAAAGTCCATGCAACCTCACAGCTTAAAATGGTGAGCATTACATTTTGCTGGCTTTATTCCCTAATTCCAGCTCATATCTGATGGACATTCTGGTGATAAGTAACTCTTTCTGTTAATATTGACTACTGCAGTATTAACATGTTAACCAATAGTAACCAGCAACAATGAAATGTAGGAGTTTTTTCTTTCCTTTCCTTTTCCTTTCTTTTCTTTTTCTCTTCTTTTATGTTTTCTTTTTCTTTTTTCTCTTTCTTTCCTTTTTCCTTTCTTTCCTTTTTCTTTTTCCTTTCTTTTCTTTGCTTACTAGGTAGCCAGGATCTTACTAGATAGCCATGGCTAACTTCAACCATGCTATGTAAAGCAGGCTGGACTCACAGTGATCCCCCTGCCTCTGTTTTCTATCACAGTGATTCCCCCCTGCCTCTATTTTCTAGGCAGTAGGTTAATGTCATGCACCATCAAATCTGGATATTATGTACCCTTAAAAGACTTTGTCCCCAATAAAGACATTTGTTTTCTGACACAGCCAACTTCTTTGTCTTTGTCTTTTGCATCCATTGCCTGAGGCAGCCCTAATGGGTACAGCCTGTCTCACGGATCTCATGTCCAGCAGTTTTGGGGCCCATTTCTTCCTTCAGAGCTGGTGACTCCCATGATAAGTGACTACAAAAATCTCCTGCTTAGTTGCACTTTAAACCCAAACAGTTGCAATAACAAGACATCTATTACAGGGTGGAAGACTTTCCTGATAAAACCTTTTGCCTAAACTACAATGAATTAGTAAATTCAGGAACAAGAGCCTGGGTACCCAGTTTCTGCTACTTTGTTGTGTGATCTTTGCTTCTTCTGACACTTTCTTATCTGGACAACTGACTTCTACAATGCTAAGGTTTAAATACTCATGTCCTTTTATCCTTCATTTCTTACCACTGCCATGCATATTATATAAACCATAAGATCTGCAAATGTTCCAGATGTAAAACTTACCATCAGCATGTATCAGAGGCTATAGTGAAATGATGTTAATCCAGTTCACATTGTCAAGAAAGATGAATAAACTACAATATGTTCATTTTGTTGACCTTTGAATTTATACATATTTAGCAATCTCATGCCTTCTGCTGCCCAGGAGTTTTGTTTGCATTAGTGGGGATGCCGGTGCAGAGTTGCAATACTATGAATGTAACACCAGGGGGCAGAGGTGAGCCTTGAGTGACAGCTGATGGGAAGTAGTCTGTAATTAGACAAAGACAAGAAAGCAGGAAGACATAGATAGCTGCAAGGTATAAGCAGTGTAAGAAGACAGAGGTACATGCTATCAATGCAATTCTTGAACTTTTACAAATAAAACCAAAGATTAATTGGGCCCTTTGAACCCTGCCCCCCCCCCACCGCCCCCCCCACCGCAAAAAAAAAAAAAAAAAAAAGACGTGTTCAATATTCTGGCATTAACAACTGCTTTGTGAAATTAACTTGCCTAGTTGCTTTACTGCTCTGGGCCTGTTACTCACCAGTACAGCAGGAGTTCAGACAAGATTCTGGCAGATGGCACAACTCTAACGTCTATGATTCTGTACTTGAATTGATCCTAAGAAACCAAGATGAAGTCACAGGGTGGTTAGCAGTCCTGAGAGCATCAGCTAAGACTGACTGGGCGTGAGGGAGATGGACAGCATCTGGCAGAACATGGCTTGTCAGGGTAAGTACAAGCAATGGGATCGAAACATTTCTCTGGAGATGATAGCCATCAGGATTAGAATCCAGAAAGCCTAACTGTATGGATTGGACACACAGATGCTAAGAGATGAGACAGAGGATTCAGAATGTGCTGTCCAGCTCTCTTATGTAAGGTGTCTGAGCCCTGAGGCTGCCCTCTCTTTGCCTCTCCCAGCCATGCCACTGCATATGCTCAATGGAGTGGAACTGCCTACATACATTCAACGACCACAGGACTAACCCTTTAAACCTGAACTGGCTTTTCAAATCTAGTTTCTTTGGTCCCAATGAGATGTAAATACAGTTTGAATCAACCTGCAGAAAAACAAAACAAACAAAACAAAGCAACTAGACAAAACCTTCATCCCCAGATTACAGCAGATTACAATGGTGAGGATTAAGCACAGTTGATATTTCCATCCCACATTCATCATAGCCCAGTGTCCCCTAACTAAGACAAAGAGGGCTGATTCCGTTCTGTGTCCCTCAGACTAGAAATGATGCTTGCCTTTGGAGACTGCACCCTTTCTATCTTACCAGCCAGTTTGTGTCCTTTACCCAAATGAGTCCCTTCTCCTTCCGGCAGAGAATTGACAGAGAGGCCAAGCAGAGAGCTGGGTCAGAAACTAGGCTATTAACTCTGTTACAAAACAGTGATGCGTGGTCTATGGTCTTCATGCACAAAGCTCTTTAGCAGCAGGTTGCAAAAGACATGGGAAGATTTGAGCTGAGA